>NC_061522.1:11685000-12362500 GCF_022379125.1 Scophthalmus maximus | reverse complement strand
TCGGGACCGTGTCTGTTGTTGTGTTATAGCATGATGGAGGTGTTGCTCCTGTAGCAACAGTGTGATTGGAGACTTTCCCACTGACGTAAGCGCAAGAGGAGTATTCTCATAGAGAACAGTGATGTAATGGTCTGTGAAGGTTCTAGTCAGGCTGCCTTTTTTTTCGCACCCTCCTCCTCTCTGTCTCACTGCTTCACCCTCCCTCCTTTCTCCCTCTCGCTCTGTTCCCATCTCTATGCTATTTTTTTTTGTCTTTGCAGGCTAGTCCTTCTACTCCTTTGGGATCACTGAATTAAAACCCAACAGCTCCCTCGCTTGGTCACAAAGGAGAACTACAGTATATTCAGAGATGGCATCAGCTGCCACTTGTTTACCCTCCATGTGTGGATAGGTGGAACATATACAAACATACATATGCGCATAATATGGTCCATTCTATCAATAAGTATGTTGTTCCTTCTCCATTTGCAGTCGCCACACTACGATACCCGAGTCGGTCCTTCAACGGTTCGTCAGGTACTTTCTAGACACAGACGGTTCTTTTGTCACCTTAACTGTCAGAAATGTGAAACGTGTATTAGACTCAAGCGCCCATGAAGGAGTCCCATACAAGTGCTCCTCCCCCTCGTTCCTAGTCGACTGTCTTCTTCTAAGAACCACTAGCTCTGCCTGGTCCTGGGAGACTCCACGACGAGGCAGACAAACCTCCCAGCTCTCTTCTCCTGACCACCCCAGTGAGAGGAAAGGGAGAAACCAAATGTTATAAGCACTGTTCCATCGGGGCACGCACGCACGCACGCACGCACGCACGCACGCACGCACGCACGCACGCACGCACGCACGCACGCACGCACACTCTCTCTCTAGCTGTGTTGACTTTCGCCTGTGCCGGAGCCCACCTTGACTTTCCATGTCCAGACTTTGTATTTCTCTTTTTGAAAGAACCCACCATTAAGATGAGGGTTGTTATTTTCTTTCCAAGAAGACTGGAAAAGCAAAAGAGAAGATGGGAACACGCGCGCGTACACAAGCCAATTCACATGCAGGTGCTCATACACATGCTTGCACACACACACACACACACACACACATACGGTATGGATGAATGCATGCATACACAGTGCGACTATATGTATACTATACATACACACAAACACCAAAGTGCAATGGGGGTTTTGAGAGAGGAAGCCCACACCATAAATATCCAATTACTAAACACCTCAAACACCAAAAGGATGAAATATTGATAACTTTGAGACATTTATGTAATCCACAATGGTGCCTTATGTAAGTGTTTCATTTACAAGGGGAAGCAGAAATGTGAAGGGAGGTATTGTTTTCTTTTTTCGACATCAATGGAAAAAGAAAGACACTGTTGTAAATTGGCAGACAGTAGTATGAACATATGAAAGTAATGGATGAAGGCAGTCGGACGAACACGCTCCCTCTCTCTGGCAGTTTCTCTCATTCACCATAAGCGCTCGCATGAAAAAAAAAAGGGGGGGATGCATTTTTGAAAAAAATGCACATTACCATTATCACCCTATCGAATACAACAGCACAACGCAACGACTGACAACGAAAGCCAGGTGAGGGACGGATCAGGTGGTGCTGTTCCAGTGTTGGCTGTACCATTAGGAACAGTGACTGGGATGCCTGATCTGGCAGTTAATATGCAACTGTCAACCGCTCAGCGATAAAGGCTATTCCAAGCATATGGAGCGGACGGGGGAGGTTTCGGGCGTCTGTCTTCGCTGCGCGGCTTTGAGCTGCACATCACAGCGCCTTTGCGAAGCTATAAACACCCGGGAAATATGGACTCCCTCTAATTAATTGTAAATTGTCGCCGCTTGAAGAGGGGATTCTGAGTGATATGTGTATGTAGAGTACGTGTTTGTGTTTTCATGTGTGAGGAAATGAGAGGGAAAAACAGAGGGGAAGACTGAATAATTTGACTTAAATTCCGCGCGTTACCAACAAGCCACTTCATGGTTTTTCCTTTGAAACTGCTGTTCCCCACTAAGGCCGAATAAATTAGAACTTTAAATAGGAATAATAATGAGCGAATACATTATTTCTGTTGTTGCTACTGGTTGATGTTGTTGTTGTTTGTGTCAGCAGGAAGGCTCTGATCTCCATATATGCAAAAAAAAGAAAGAAAAAAAAGGTAACTTTACTGCATGTTTTATAAGTTTGGAGGATCATTTTAATGGTGACCCAAAAAAGATGTCCTAGATATTTGGGGAACATCCTTTTGAAAGATTCCTGAAAGGGAGGGTGAAGAGAGAGAGAGAGCAGACAGAAGAGAGAAAAGATGAAGAGGACAGAAAGCGATGTAATGAAATTGAACTTATATTGTGAATGACTTATAATTTCAAACATTTCTCCTCTAACTACAAAACCTTTTTTTTGTTGAGGTTTTCAAATGTACAATATGTTAACTACAATCTGGAGACACAGCTTTGTTTTGTGAAGCACAATTATCAGCACTGACGCCCTCAAACCCCGACGCAAACACTGCTGAGTGTGAGTGAGTGCTGAATCACACGGAGCATTGTGGTCATGCCAACATTACTAATGCACATTTGAAGCGAATACCTCTCACCCTCGACCACGTTCCACTACAGTAGTGGTTGAACAAGCCCTTGCCTGTCACCAGTGGCACTCATTATTAGGGGGAATCCCCGCTGCCATCTTAAATATCATGGCATTACTCTACAAACGTGGCCATTTACCATTGATTGTCTAATACTCACAAGGGAATTTGATCCAGAATCCACTGTGAACCTTCACAATGGAATACATTTTTCTTCACCATCTGGCAAGGCAAATATCTTTTCAATTTTTTTTTTCTTTTGCCCATGCCCGACAGCCTCTTTATCTTTGGACAGTATCTTTTTTGGCAACCCCTCCGTCCACCCCCAGGACAAAGGACGCACATCACCACCTGCAGGTAATGTTAGAAATTGTCTGTAGATGGCGCACAGTGGCATGTCTACATCTGCACCACATTGGTGCCTTTTTTCTCTCTCTCTCTCTCTTTTGGGCCTAAAAGTGGTATGAGTACGACTGGAACTGGAAATCCAGAACTGGAAGCTTGAAAATGTGGAACCTGCAACTTGAGGGTACCAGCCGGGCCTGGTCCGAGGGCTGCATCAGAAACCTTGACACCAACATAAAAACAGACATTTTTTTTAACATATACAGTATAGCCTCTCTTAGACCTTTTCAAAATTATAAATACCTCTGTAAATTACCAACTCCTTGGTCATGCATCAGATTGCAATTTGATAAAACATACGGTATACTTTGGAAAATTTCAAGGCTATATCTTGGCCTATTTTTCGCATGAAATTGTAAGGGTTAAAGGATGAAAGAATTCATTTTCTCCAAACCAACAGTGAATTATACTTTAAAACTGTGTTTTGCATGTTAATACAAGTGTCAAAAGCAACTACATGCGTCACGTACAGTATTTCTTGTGCTGATGAGTGGCTAGTGTTGGTGAGTATAGAGTCTCCAGGCCAGGGTAGAAGTTAATGTGGATTACTCACCTCCAACACCCTCTTTTCATGGAGAGCACATCTGAAATTCCAACACTGACCTGCCAAATACAGACAGCAACTCCTATGGCCTCATGGCACTGCAAAGAGTTCTGCTCCTCCCAGTCCTAAACACAGAGCCTGCACCAGTTTCACTTTCACAAGGATCCTTTTGGTTTGTTGAACAACACGAAAGAAGGGGTAAGCTGACGTGAAACCAGGCCTCTGAACGAGTTGTGTTTGAAACTCCACTCTAATTCAGTTTTCCAATATCATCAAGTGGTCCAATGTCTGTGTGTGATGCATGTGTGTGTGTGTTGCGATATGGAGGTAAAGAGGGTGAAGTGGCTGTGTGTATGTGGAAACACTACAGTATGTTTCTTTGTAATAATCCCCCTCCCCAGCCCAGTCACAAGCCAAATATGAAGTGCTACTGCCTGGTAGCACAAAGCACAATGTGAAGCTCATGTGACCGTATTAACCTTTCAGACCTAATCTGCTGCAGTCACGAATAAGAGAAGGAGAGAGATCGGCAAATTGAAAGTTAGAGAGACTTCAAAAGAGTGAAACAAAGTAGGCAGAGAGTTTTATGTTTTGTCGCTCTGAAACCCTCAAGTCAGTTTCTATCTACGGTTTGTTTTGAGACGGAGAGCGGAGACTCTCGATATGCAGAAGTGCAGATTTGGCACCGAATTGTCAAGTAAAGTCGAGATCACTCGTGCGGCACCCCCCGTGTCTTCAAAAGCAACACAAAGACTGCAGAGAATAACACTGACATGTTCTATACCAACACTGACTCTATTTCCGCAGTTATTTTCATAGCTTGGAGCAGACTGTCAGTGTTCCTGCTGAGCAGCAGGCATGATAAAATGCTGGTGGGTCAAGTCTCATTGGTTCCATGACACCGCTTTAGAGTTCCATCATGCTGGTCTTTTGGCCAGAGAATCAATTGAGCCTTTAAGGATCAGCTGATTTCACTGTAAGACCATATACAGTTTAGCTTCCCAGAAGGGCTACTATTATTCGACAGATCCCAGGGCAACAATGCATGTACGTATGTATACATCTATCAAAGACGGATCATTTTTCCCAGAGGGGAGGGGGACAGTGATGGGCAGACAGATATCAGTCTAGGCAGAATTGATGTCTTCAATGACAAGTAGATACAGATGTTTGGCAGGTAGGCCTATAAAGATACCCCACTTATCATCTTAGTTTAATGGGTTGGCGTGCTAACGTCAACGTAAGAACGTTGATTGCATTGTAATTTTATTAACTTTTGCGCTCCGATCGACCTTCTCTAGCTCTATGTTAGGTCCTAATGGTAGTATCAGGCACACCCCAAACTCACAGCCCACCTATAATTGCTCCTCCACAGTTCAGTGTGTGTGACATGCCGCCCAAGCTTTACCACAGCTCTTGTAAGTCTCTCCAAAGCATTTAACATAGAAGTGCTACTTTACCCCCCAACTCCCAGAGACACCTGGTGGTATGAAGGCACCTCGGGGTGGTAATACTTAGCATGGCGATGTTCCTTTTTTCACCCTCTCTCACATCAGCGTCACCTGCTAACATCATCCTCCCTGGCCAGGCCCAATTTACTGTCCAACAACCAGAGACTACACATTCAGTGAATGTCTTGTGGTGTTGTACACACGCACACACACTTGACAGATTGAAGGCAGAAAAGGAAGCAAAGAGAGTTTTCCTGGAAGAAGGTCTATTTGATTTGGAGTATATTTTTCTATGGTTTCTCTGACAACATGGAGTACTTCTTTTTGAAAGGATTTCTGTTGGTTTTGTTAACACGTCACCGCACATCTGAAGGTAGGGGGGAAATATGCAAACAGTTTTGATTATCTGTGTGATGATATTTTTGTATGATGCCAAATCACAAATTTGATTTTATTTGGCTCTACAATTGATGTGCTTAAAACTATGCTCCATGGAGCATAGTAATATGTACATACAAAAATAGGTGCATATCTTTTTTTGTATTTTGAATCAGTGAATAAATGACTGATGAAGCAAAGAAAAAATGGGAATGAATTTACGCATTAATGACATGATCATTTAATCATTGTTAAGGACACGGGAGTCAATAGATTTCTCAAGCAGGGACTTGGTGATTATGGCTTCATATACTGTATAGCTCTATAACCAAAAATGCCTTGACATGAACATACTCCTTGCATGGTCAAAATTGCTATATCGTCAGTATCAACAGAACTAATTTCAGGTTTGTCTGGTGTTTACAATGCTACAACCGACCAGAAATGCTTCCTTCCTAGGTCTGTCAACACCTGTTCAATCCTCCTCCAAGGTCACCCTCCAAGGTGGCCGGACCTTATCCATAGAATCAGAGCTGCCACCTGCAGAGGTAGTGCCAGTATTGGCCCCTCCGAGCCTGAAGGAGGTGCATCAAGCTGTACAGGAAGCCTCGGAGCAGGTGGAAGGTCGTGGGGCAGAGGAAGTGCTGAAGGAGCTACTGGAGAGGGTGGTAGGGGCAGCTCTGGGGCAGGTGGACGGAGGGAGTGAAGTGAAAGCAGATGAGGGAGCAGGAAAGTTGCAGGAAGTGGTTGAAGAGGATGCACTGTACGTTGAAAAAGGAGCTGAAGCCATCTTAGAGGCCAAGGTGTTGGAACAGGCAGTGGAAAAGGAGCTGGAAGGTGAAGATATTGTCACCAAGGAAGGGTATGCTGGTGTTGGGGAGAAGCAGGAGGTAGCAGAGGTGGATGAATTGGAAGATGTAGCTGAAAAAGAGAAAGGAATTACTGAGGGTGAGAGTGAAACTGCTGCTGGATCTGTGGAGGAGACCACAGCACGTTTAGAAACTGGAGGCAGCAAAGCAGATGGTGTGGAGGTTACCAATGAGTCTCTAGACACTGGAGTCGGTCAGGGGGTTGCAGAGGCAACATTACCTGTCTTAGAAGAAACAGGAGGCGATTCAGCAGTAGAGGAGGCAGGGGTGGAAGGCAACAACAAGCAGGTTGAGTCGACAGAGGAAAAGGGAGCAGCAGAAACTGACATACAGGAAGCAGAGGAAACTCAAGCTACTGTGGAGGTGGCAGTGGATGAAGAGACAGAGAAGGAGACTGTGGAAGAGTCTAACCTGTCTAACCTTAACCTGTCTGTGGCTGATGTGGAGCAGTTAGCAGATGTACTGCCAGAGGAAGAAGCACAGAAGGAAGAAACCGCGGAAGATGAATTAGAAAAAGATGAGACAGTACTGCCATCTGATAATTATGAGCCAGAGACCAGACAAACTGCAGCAGGAGAGCTGGTAGCGGAGGAGAAAGAGGTAGTGATGGACACAGAAGGACCAGAAGTAGAGGACAAACAGGACCATTTAGTGGTGGAGGGAGGAGCTGCTGAAGAGGTAGAAACAGAAGGTACAGATGTGGGGGAGGCAGCAGGAGGTGAAAGAGATGGAGAGAGTGAAATAAAGGAAGAATCTGTGGCACTGGTGAATGAGGGGGGTGACCAACAAGCAGGAGAAGAGGTCACATTGATGACGTCACATGGCAGTGAAAAGGGGAATCAAGGTGAGATGTGTTTAATTGCAATATGTAGCATTGCAAAAGTGTAGTAAATATGATGTATTGGACTGAAATCCCGGCACAAAGAAATAAGGCATTAGTGCAGTGGACTGAGACTGGCACCATGCCCGCTTCTAGGTTTACAATATCTGAAACCTCGGAACTTCCTCAAATTTTCTACTGAAATTGTACAGCATTTCGTTAATGAGCGTCAACTTTACTTTCAGGAAATCCTCAACTTGGTAATGTTGAGTATGCAAATCATGTTCATAATCTGGGTGTCAAAAAACAAAAACTACAATGGTATTTGTCTTTAAATATTTTGCATTTTTGCATGAGACTCAGTGACTTTGGTTAAGCTTGCATTGTTCGTATCTTACAATACATTCAGATTATAAGCTCCTTTAATACATTTTACAAAAGTATTGGTTGCCAGCTTGTGTCCTGAAAAACAAAGGATTTTCAACATTAGCTGTTGTGGTTTTCTAGCTACAGTAAGCACTTGGACAATGAGAATGGTTTTGATGGTGTCAGAACTCATTGAATTCTATAAAAGCCTGATGTGTATTTTGACACGTGCAAAGATTAATATCGCACATTGCGCATTGCTAATTATGTCACGAGTTCACTTACAAATGCATTCAAAACCTTACCCACCAACTATTTTCAGCTACAGCACATCTGTGCATTATTCTACATTCCATAGGTCCATTCCACAAACCCTTAAACCTTGGCCTCTTGGCTTAATTTTCATGCGTGTGTCACATACCACATCTAGAAATGCTGGTGATCTCTGCCCCAGAGCCTGGAGATGGTGCTGAAGCCTCAATAGAGCAGAACACCGAGAACCAGGCTCCCACCCCGAGCCCATCCCTAGGTGGGGTAGAGAAGGGAGAGAATAGCCTTGGTGATGAGAAATCAAACCATGGCAACGAGATCATCACCCCTACTGATGACCTTTTGCCACACAACCCGGATGTGGCCCAACCTACACTGGATAATTCTGTGAAGGATGTTCTACCTGAACCCCCTCAGGCGGAAGGAGAGGAACCAGGGGAGGTCAATGAGCTGGTGGAAGATTCAACTGGAACCACAGGTACGAAAACATATCAATATATTACAGTTGGAACATGTGTAGGGAATGTTAAAATTCACGGTTTTCTCAAGTGCATCTTCAGATCTGAATGCCTTTGGCTATATAACAGACTTTGAGAGTTAAGAAGAAATTATGATTCTGACAACAAAATATGCAGATGGCCGAGTTGACATGTAATATGACATACCATTTCTTTTCTGAAAAATAGATTGTGAAAGTAGAAGGGATGTTGGGAGTACAGCTCCCTTGTGTGCCGATGAGGAACAGTTGATTTAGATTTAGCAAAGATTCCATGTTTTTGATGGATAAATGACTGTATATTCAGCTCTAAATCCAATGCCTCTCTCCATTTGTCTGCATCTGTTTAGAGACGAGCGAGCTGGGCCTAGAGGCATGGAAGATCGGGGCCATTTCTGCTGCAGTCTTCCTGGTTCTGGAGACTACCTTCATCATTATCTATATCCTCAAATGTCGCAACAAAAAAAAGTAGGTAAAATGGCTTTGTGTGCACTTGATCCCTTAGAACACATTGAAAAGCATTCGGGTCAACCAAAAGTACCGTCCAATTTACTTGACACTGCTCAGCTTCCAAGCCAATATCATTTCCTGTACCCTGCCACCCATTGTCATCATTCAGGAAGCCTGAGCTGCATTGCACACCAAATAGCCTCATTAAAATATAGATCATCCATTAAAACTAATCTTACTGCTCTGTAGCATGAATTTGTGTTCTGGCGCCATCTTTGTAAAGCACCCTTTTCCTCTCTTTTTTTTTTTTGAATAGAAATCAAAATAATACTTAGTCTGCATTCACACTAGTACCAACCACATCCCAATGCTTTTTCTCTAATGGCTGCTATGAGCCATCTGATTGCTAGCTGTAGTACCAACAGAGCCACAATCACAGATGGGACTTACGGCAGTGCTGGTACATGATTGCTTCTGATGTTGCCCAAGCTGCAGCTCACACTTCTGCACTGACAGATGATGGAATGAGGAGACCATGCTCAGTGGTGGTACAGCATTTCTCTCTCTCCATTATAAATAATGGTCTTTCATCAGATATATGCTGTAATAGGTTTTTTTTATTATTATTTCACATGGCCCAGTGCAACAAGCAGTTAATTTGTAGAAGGGCAGTGGTAAGCAACAACAGCAATATCTGAGATTCAGTGCGTTCTGTTTGTTCATGTGTGTGTGTGTGTGTGTGTACGCAGTACCGCAGCTACTCAGCGGTCATGTGAGGAAGGGTGTGTTGAACCAGAGGCCGCCACAGGAGGCGACTGCAATGACGACACGCTGCCTGCAGGCAACGGAGACACTCAACAGTATGTTCACATTCACACAACATAAAGTTGAGTTGTTTCAAAAGATATTTCTTCAATTGTGTTTTAAAGACGCTGACGTACAACGCTGTCAAACATCTTCCGGAGGTGTTTATCCGATCAGTTGGTAAGACCACAAAGGTCATATGACTTACATCACTGAGTCATATGACCCCCTCGTGCCATGTATGGAAGCACCTGCATTCATTATGCTCTACTTTTTTTTATTACCATCTCTGCATACAGTCAATTCAAACAATAACATTTGACAAGATGCATTTATAAAATAATAGTTCTTAAGCCATTTCAAAGCAGACAAGCTCAGTGGAGGAAAATAACTAAACTTTTTTTTTAACTAGTGGTGAAAAAGAAAAATTTAAACTAAAGTTAGAAATCAAACAAAACATCCGGATAATGAACTGATCTCATCTGATGAATGAAAAAAAGCAGATCAACCTTTACCAGACAGATCGGACATGATAAGGACAAAGGTCTCTGAATATTGCTGTTAGATTAAGAGCTACAGATACAGAGTCTTGTGTCCGATTTAAACTTTTTCCAAGGTTTTAGTTCAATATTTACATGATCTCACTGAGCTCAGAGTATCTCTCTGCTTGGCTATTTTTTTTTTCCTCGTCTAGATTTCCTCCTATAGTCTGATTTTCTGCTACCACCGACCTCTACACCCTCAGTCTTCTTGTCATCAACACCAGCCAGATGTCAGACTTGCCCAGTGTTAGATGACTAGATGTGGTGAACTGACCTGGAAACTTGTGGTTCATAGGAGCCACCAGTTTATGTGATTCTCAGCTGATTCCCGCTATTTTCGTTAGTTATGTGCCTGGAGGCTGCACACTGCGTCACATGAGCATCTGAGTCCCGTGAACCCAGAGCATTAATGGGTAATTCCACTATTTTTCCTAATCAGACTAACAGGCTTGCATCAATAATAAACCAAGTGCGAGTCTGTGCAAAGATAAAGAAAAAAAAATGATAGACGTCAAGAAGGATGAAAGGAAAACAAATGGCACACAAAGATGCATGTATGTAATTCTATGAGTGCATGTCTGTTGCTTGTGTGAAAGGGAGATGTACGCAGGGCACGAAGAGAAATCTGACGCGTGCCTCGCACAAACTATAACACAGCCACACTGAATTATTCAACAGTCATCGCGAAATGTGTCCTTTTTAAGAGACTTTGTAACAGCGGTGACAATCCAGTTGTTATTTGAGGATTGAATCACTAAAATCGCTGCCAACAAACAACAAAATATCACTTTTAGACATCTTTCGCAGCAGTGTCATCTGAACAATAAAGACACTAGGGGCTGCTCCCTGTACATAAAAAGGATGCCAGAAGCCAACGACGGAAGACAAACAAATACAATGTGAACATGAACTGTGGAAGCCAAGAGAATTGCCATACAGAAATCATGTACATTTTCAAACCTAAAATGTTCCTGTAGCCTTTTTTGATACAATACGATTTTAAAAATCAAGGTGACTGTGATTAAACGGTAGATTGTGATGAAAACGACGATACCAGCATTCACACAGGGTTAAAATTTTAATGTAGGACACTCAGAATTATATTAAACTTGGTATAGAAAACTAACAAATGATTAACAGAGTGTTTGGAATCAAAAAGGAAGACCTGAATCGGACTTTGACCGCTGCAGGGCCTCAGAACTTCCACTGGCTCTTTAACATGCCTCCCTTCATTTCTCCTTGGAAGCTGGTAATGCGTTGCACAATAAATCACACATTCTCAGCATTGGGGGGGGGGGGGGGGGTTGTTAATGAAAAGCTCTGACCCTGAAGCAGGGCTAGTAATTGAAAGTAAGGAAAAGTGAAATCTATGAGTTCATTTAGTAAAAGGTCTACTAAAATTACACAGAATTTGACTGTATTTACTGACCTGCCTAAAACTGAATGGTACTATCAAATGGCACATATATGGCACTTTGTATACCCTTCCGGGGAAATCAGCAAGGGCATGTGAATATGTATTCAGCACTTTTAGATTAGCTTTTTCCACCCAGGACATTGTCACCTGCAATAAGTCATTAATGTCAAGTTCTCTATTTATATCTGTATTTTTCATTCCCTCCCAGTGTATCTCCTTCCACCGGAGCTCATAAGCTTCTCCATCTGGTGTGGTGGTCATTAAATAAAGACCTTGCAGTGACAATATTAGCATTTGCTCACAGGCAGCATATTATACAGCAATTCTTCAGCCATTGTGAACACACCAAATTAAGTTGTGCTTAAATTTTACTAGTACATTAAGTGTCTCAACAGAACGAGCGGGTCTTTGTTTGTTTTCACGAATGCCATTGATAATTATTGCAGTCAAATAGCACTGTCTTCTCCCTTTTTAAGAATATATCATGTGCCCTCCACACACTGTCCTCTCCAACAGGATAGCAGCACTTGACCCATCTGATGTGGCTTCAACCCTGGCCCCAAACCACGAGCAACACGAAGAGAAGCTTGGGACAGCCCTGTCAGACCTCCCGTCCGGCTCCAGAGAGGAGTCGGCCAACACTGGACCCGGACCAGACTCCTCACAAGACCTCAGGACTTCCATTCTCTAGGGGTCTAACCGTTTGTCTGTTCCTGCTGTGTCTGAATAAATTCCCCCAAAAGCCACTTTCTACCCCTGTAGCCAATCCCACTTTACCCAGACACCCAGCGAATGTCCCTATACCAACACAGACTGCCTTGGATTCCAACCGTGATAACTACTGTATATGTAACACATTTGTAATTTCGTGTGGATGGCTGTATGTCTGTTTGAGTGCATGTGTAAATTGGAAAAAATATGTATATTTTAACACATTCGGCATGTGTGAATGTATAGATGGAACAAGTGCATTAACAGGTGAGATCAGTCGTGTGAATGAGTGAAATGAAGGAGCATTTTTTAAAATACTCTGCATGTATGTGAGTGTAAATGTAATAAAAAAAAAACCATTCTGAATCTAGTTTGATGTCTGTATGCTCTTTAGGCTAAACTGAGTTTGTTAAGAAATGTTGTCGAGCTGTTAAAACCTGTAAAAGGGGCAGCATGTATGAGCAATTGAACCCTTTTATCAGCAGTTCCATGCAATTTACTCACAGAGCTTTGGCAGAACCAATGTGCCATATCTGCACAGACTAATTAAAATGTAAAACACTAGCCTAAAATATTTTTTGAAGTTTAAAACAATCGATTTGATTTTCTTATTTTATTTAACTCCTGACCATTGAATTGTCATTTGTAATTTGAGCACCAAATTAAAATTATAATGACGAATGTGTGATTTCCTTCTTGCCTCACAGTATGAACTTTTCTGTAGCTGTTCTTAGGGTAGGGTTGATAATTTGAGCACACATATTAGGTTATCAGTCATTTGTATGCGCAAATGATCAAGAATTTCCCCCCCAAACACCTGTTTTCCTTCATAGTAAACACATAAATTCACTCCAAGTATGACTTGAGCATGGATGCTCTCTTACAGTCGAGCCCTTTATTGCGAGTGACCAAACAGACTGGCGTCGTATTGGTAATGATCACAAGGCATGTGAATGAATGTTAAGAGAAAGCACTTGAACCCTCAAGGGTATCCATGTGTGCTGTGTGTGTGTAGTGTGTTTGTGTGGGTGTAGGTGATTACTCAAGCTCCAAAAAGTCGGATCATGCGCTCGGTAGCTATTTAAGCCAGGAGAGGGGATCGGGCCGACTCTTGGTGGGATACAGTTCTGCAGACCGAGAGGAGCAGCATGCACAGTCAGAGGTAGGGGCAACACATGACACAGTTTTTTCCCATTATGTACCTCAGTATTCAATAAGTCTTACAGCTGAACAGGAGGCAATTGTACAGTTCAGCAATTGGCAAACAAGAGATCTTTTAGATAATAATTTTAAAAAACATAAAAAACTTTAACAAAAAACTTTTAAAAAAATACTGCATCTCTGCAAAGGCGCAACACAGTGTAACATTTTATCCCCATGTTTTATTTTAATTGGTAACGCTACTTGTGTGGTTGTTGTAAAATAATTGCTCCTGCAAAATGACGAGTCTCCACTGATCAACAAGCTTCAAAACGACAAGCAAACCCTACTGCAAAACAGCTTGAAGCAAATCATCCGTCGTCAAAATCTTCTTCTCTGAAAAAAGAGAAAGATAATGGCTTTGTGAATTATGAATCATGAGTAGAAGTGCTTGCAGGGGAAGAAGTGAAGTTTCAGAATAGTGTAAAATTGAATTGTTTTAACAAGAGAACACAAACCAAGCGTGTTGTTCTTGGGCTTAATTGAAGCGTACATGTGCGTCTGCAGCGTATTGAACTACTTTTTTTGTCTTCATCTTATCAAATGTGTAACCTGAACAAAGGGGGGTGGTTGTAAAACATGTCAAATGTGTTTCTAAAATCACCAACCTAAACCCACTTTAACCTTATTTCATTCTTCTTTCTCCTTCTGTCTCCTCTCTGAACCTGGGCAGCATGTGGAGAGCAGGTCTCGTGGTGGTCACCCTGTGTGCCACTGTAACGCTGGCCCAGTTCCCCCGGGAGTGCGTTACCCCCGAGGGGCTGCGCAGTGGCCAGTGCTGCCCGTCCCCTACAGGGGTGGCAGGGGACGAGTGTGGCGCGGGCACAGGACGGGGGCAGTGTGTTGCCATTGCGGCAGACAACCGCCGCCACGGACCCCAGTACCCCTACGCTGGACGAGATGACAGGGAGAGGTGGCCGCTGACATTTTTCAACCGCACTTGCCAGTGTAATGGGAACTTCAGTGGCTACAACTGTGGGCAATGCCGACACGGGTTCACTGGACCAAACTGTGATCAGAGGATCTCTGTGGGTAAGAGAATGAGCGCTGTCTAAATTCAGCATTGGCCACCTTAAAAATTCAGCGTCCATCTCCTACGCTACCTTCTTAAGAATTCAGCCGAGGGAATAAAAAGCCACTTTTATTGTGAGGGAAGGGAAATGTCTATGTTAATTTTTAATAACATTTTCCTTTTCGCCCCTCTTCCTACATTCCTCCCACACCTCAACAACTCCCCATTCCTGGCCCGCTGTCTTCCTCTGCCCCATTAACCCAACGCCAGTGAGGAGGAATATCATGCAGATGAGCACATCTGAGAAGCAAGCATTTGTGAATGCTCTGGACCAAGCTAAGAGGACCGTCCACCCTGACCTGGTCATCTGTACAAGAAGGTACATAATCATTCATAGGGGTTGCATATTCTGTATAGGCTTTATGATAATAATGAATAATGCTATGAATATAAAAAAATAAATGAATTACCTAATTTCACAGAGAAATTGATCTCAGCCAGTCTTTGCTCTTATGGTATGACTGAGCAACAAAGAGCCCAGTTTTGCCCGAGGACCTGCAGGCTCAGTTAAGCGGAGACTGGCAGTTGAAAGCTTAGTAATGTAGCTATGGGGTGAACCCACGCTGTGTTTTGAAAATTATCAGTGAAACCATAAAAATTACTCATGGCAGCTTTCTTTTTAAGCTGCAAGTGCAAGAAGAAAAATGATCAGTTTAGGCAGGGGTGAAGGGATTTATTGTCTTCTAAGTGCCGGTACATAAACACCCTCCATCCTATCGACTGAGAATTGTAGTAGATTAACTTTTTAATAAGTAAGTAATTCTTAGCTGCAGGTAGAAGAACCCTTTTAACCTCCTAATAAAAAAAATATAATTAATTTCTCCTGCATTAATGGCCACAACCAGGTTCTTAGCTACATCCCCAAGGCAGCTGAAATGAAATGTACACGTGTCTACCAGTTTGTAGTTCACCTAAAATCATAAACCCCCCCTCTAAAAATCAATCAGAATGACTTCTAGAAAATGATTCTGTATTGAGAGAATAAACAGGCTATCTTGATTAATAAACAAGGTGACATGTTCTTTCCCTATTTAGATACCAGGACGTGTTTGGGCCCGATGGCATCACCCCACAGTTTGAGAACATCACCATTTATAACTACTTTGTGTGGAGCCACTACTACTCCGTCAGTAAAACCTACCTGGGGCCAGGCCAGACCAGCTTCGGAGGTGTGGACTTCTCCCACGAGGGCCCGGGTTTTGTCACCTGGCACCGTTTTCATCTGTTGCAACTGGAGAGAGACATGCAGGCGAGTACCGCGCAGAGGAGGGAGGAGGACGAAGAAGGGGGGGAGGAAGGAGAGGAGGCTTCGGGGCTGATGAAGGAAATGAGGAGGAAAGAAAAGAGTTTTGGGATTTGACGAGACAGGGCCAAAAGCCATCCTAGAGGAGAAGGGGTAACAGGGAGGGAGGAGAACAGACAGAGGTGACCGATTTCATACATATCTCCCACTTTCCACACTGTGGTGGAAAGTGGGAGAAAAGTATGAAAATGTGAAAAGTAATTTAAAAATGTGGGATTTAAGTACAGAGAAGGCGAAAAGGAACGTGAAATGTCTTTTCACAACACCTGCCTTCTTCCTTTATTACAACTACAACAGGACATGCTGGGCGACCCCGCCTTTGCCCTGCCCTACTGGAACTTTGCCATCGGAGGCAGTGACTGCGACATCTGCACAGACGACCTGTTGGGAGCCAGGAGCACGTTTGACATGAACTCCATCAGCACCAACTCTGTGTTCTCCCAGTGGAGGGTCATCTGCGAGAGTGTGGACGACTACGACTCTTTGGGCACCGTGTGCAACAGTGAGGGACAATCACAGGAAAACACACCCATATATCTCACTCTGCAAGAGAGCGGCGCGGCGCAGTCTCAGCTGCATCAGAAAAGAGGGCAAAGAGCTCATAAAGAACACATGTCGAGCATAAGCTGCTATAAATAATACTGCCAGCTGTTGCGCTGCATTACAGCTCGCCATTACTACGGTGTGTTTGAAAGTACTCTACTTTTTAAACATTGCCTTCTGGGTAGTTGCTCTGTGTGTCTTAAAACACAGGATTTTTTAAGCACTTTCGATTCAGCGACCCCGATTTCTCTGCAGCAGCGATCAGAACATAGAGTAGTATTGCAAGTGTTAATTCCCAACAGACCAAGTGGTTTGAGACTTGAATAAGAGACCTCTGTGTAACACTGTAATAAGCCAGACTCTAGGTGATCAGATTTGCAGGGATCGGATCTTATTCCACACTGGCACCAGATTAAAAAGCCTAAATATCTATCTATCTTTTTCCTTCAGTTCTCAAACACGCCACATTCATGTGGACTTATGAGGAATGTCAATCTGCTTTCGCTGCAGTGCTCTGAACACTTTTTTGTTTTTTTTAACAACTGCACACGTATAAGGAAAAAAAATGAGGCAATTCAGTGAATCAGTAGAACATGTGAGTGGCCACTGTGCGAGTGATCTGTCTCATTAATCCCCTAAGAGAGTCATGACAGCCCTGGTATTTCCTGCGTCAACAAGCAACATCTCCTAAAATGGGTTGGGGGGATGGAGGAGGGGATACCTCATTTGTGCAAGTGCTTGTTGAAGAGAGGAATCTAGCAGTCGATGGTGCCTTTGATCTGAGGGAATAGTCTTCAAACAGACAGACAACTCAGTTATGTAGCCTTCTATTTATGCGCTCGTGTATGTAGGAGAGGAAGCACGAAAAATGAAAGAAAGATCATGCATGCATGAGAAGGAAATTTAAAAAAAAAAAAGAAGCTCACAGAGCTCCCACTCACTAATGTTGACTTTAAGTGAATAATTAAAAAAAGAAAACTGCCATCCTGTCATGTTTAAGACTGATCAAACTAGTCTAGTCTCCCACACGGAATTAGAAAGTGGTTAATAAAACAACATTTCTAATCTATCTTTCCATTTCTGTGGGGACCCCTGGCATGAATCTGACACACAATCTTGAGCGCCCTACTAACCAAAAGAAAAAGGAATTCTTTCAAGTTATCTTTTGTCTGAGTATAGATGTAATTATACGTCTCTTCAGTTGGATAATACCAGATCGGGTTCTGTCCTAATCACCCAGACACAGAAACCAGTCCCATCAGGAGGAACCCGGCAGGCAACGTGGCGCGGCCCATGGTGCAGAGGCTGCCGGAGCCCCAGGATGTGTTGGACTGTCTGGAGCTCAACACCTTCGACACGCCACCTTACTACTCCACCTCCTCTGAGAGCTTCAGGAACACCATTGAAGGTGCGTAGTTGTGCTTCAAGGGTCAGAATGAGAGCAGCGCTTCAGATTTAACAACCTCCCATCAACCAAAGGAGGGCTGTTCAGGTCTCAGCTCACTACAGAGCTGTGAAGCACTGTCTGACAGCACCAATACGCACTCCAAGCCAGAAACACACACAAACTAGGTCCTCCACCCACGTGCACATATGGTCAGCTCCAACACAGCATTTGTTGCTCCTAATTTTGGAAAATGAGTGTTTTCATTTAACAGCTCTGATGTTTTGTGTATTCCAGGCTACAGCGCCCCTCAGGGGGCTTACGACCCCGTGATCCGCAGCCTCCACAACCTGGCCCACCTCTTCCTCAACGGGACCGGCGGACAGACTCACCTCTCGCCCAACGATCCCATTTTTGTCCTGCTGCACACCTTCACCGATGCCGTCTTTGACGAGTGGCTCCGCAGGCACCAACCGGGTAGACACACGCTGAACTGGATGCCGACACAGAAACACAAGTCATTGTGAAGGATGAGTAAACCTATTTCTCCTCGTCCTGCAGGTGAAATAGTGTACCCTGAGGAGAACGCTCCAATTGGGCACAACCGCATGTTCAACATGGTTCCTTTTTGGCCCCCCGTCACCAATGCGGAGATGTTTGTTTCTGCCCCAGAAAACCTGGGATACTCCTATGAGGTCCAGTGGCCAGGTGAGTTGCAGCTCACGTGCACACACACGCACGCACGCACAAAAACCTCAAATGACCTTCTTTCTTTTCCCAACAGTTCCTGCTTACACCCTGTCTGAGATCATCACCATAGCTGTTGTTGCGGCAGTGCTAGTGGTGGCCGTGGTGGGCGGCGTTATCGCCTGTGCTGTGCGAGCCCGTTCCTTCCGTTCAGTCGAGGCTCTGGAGCCACTGCTGGGGGAGACGTACCGACGCTACTCAGAGGACGAACGGAGATTGGACAAATCACAGTCTGTTGTCTAAATCCATGCCTTTCCAGAGAGGCCTTAAATGTTCATTTGTTTGTTTTGTGCCATCTTCTTTTCTTTTTTTTCAATACCCATACTTCTAATAAAGGTGAACTGGTGTCATACCCAGAATCTGTGTGTCTGTGTCGTTGTATTTGCTATGAATTGTGGGGCAGGCTTTTCTTTAACATTTACAGCAAAAGGTCATGTGGCCCCGAACAGCTCAGCTTAGGTTTAAAGCCCCAGCGTGTCATTTTTGTACTTTTCTAGAGGGCATCTGGTGGTAAAGTTGCAAACCGAAACCAACTGAGCAGCCGACAGGGACACTTTATGGTGACGCACGGCTAATTACATTTCCGGTTTCTGGAAAATTGTATTCTGGACCGTTTTGTGCAACCGACGGTATTCAACACGACGTAGCAAACACAGTGACTTACACGGAGGTCGGTTCCACCCAATGTGACTATATTTAACTCATTCAAAGTTGACGATAGAACGTCGGTTCTTTGTTGCAGGTGATTATACACGAATGAACACATAGTTATGGACAATATATTCAATTTCCGTGAATAAGTTCTCCTAAATATCACACACTGTAGTTTTTAAGTGTATACTGTCCCTTTTATTCTGTAGTCACTGGACATTCAAACTCATGACGTCATTCGATAAGTCTAAAAGATTATTTTCTTCCCTTCATCGTTCGTTCCTCCAGCTCCCGGCTACGTGATGCTACCACATGCATTGCAGACGTGAGTGAATATTGTGCTGTAACAGAGGGTCTTCATACTAGAGGCCTTTTGCTGCAGGCGCAAATTTGCTTGTCTGAAGCCTGAGGCTAAAAAAGCACGTCACACCACTTAATGTTGCTCCAAACCACATGAATCAGATCGAGCGCATTTCCATGTGCTCTTAACAGCACACGCACCGCCCCCGTGTGTTCGTGACGCGTTACTGCGACAGGGTTCAATTTTACACAAGCTATTTTCTATTACTTCAGTCATTTTTCTACTTTGGTCGTACTCCAAAAATCGCGGACCCAGTGCAAAACTTGAAGCACGACCAACGTGCTGCTGCTGCACATGATGCATCACACATCACCAACTGTCCATGAAACAGCAAGCCCAGCAAAAAACACAAAGCATCGACTTGGACAGAGTCGCCACGAAGCCGCAACATTCCTCGGACGCACCGTCCACACTTGTCACGGGGGCTTTAGAAGAGGAGCAGGGTCGGGAGGGGCCGCTTGCACTCACCTGTCAGTGACGACTCGCAGCTCCAGGGTCAGTGACACTTTGTCCCGCACAGGACTGTGGCTCAATTCGCCAGTTTCCTCAATTCTTTTTCATTCATTATTCATTGTTTGCCTGCAGCGAAGGATAAACACGCGGCAAACATTTGGAATCACGCGCTGAGCTCAGACAGGACGCGTCATAAATTGCGACCACCACCTGTTCCCTCTGCGTAATGACGCACTGAGCGCGCGCCGGGAACGCGTGGTGCCAGGTGCTGCATTACCTGGCTTCTAGTGCCAGTTTGACTTCAATTCAATCAATTTCAATATAGTTTATGATCACAACACAGTGCATTGCCCCATGGCCCACGTGACGCCTAACATTTCTCTTGTAGAGAGAAACCCAACAGTTCCCACATGGGACAGTGGAGAAGAATGATGAAACAGTGGGGACAGAGTGAGAGAGAAGAGGGAAAGATCAGGAAACGCTGCTTTATAATTTAAATTGCAATGACACAACAGCAACAAGGATAGGAGCACACAGTTGCATGTAGCATCATTCAACATTTTTTGACTGCTAAATTTGACAATTAGTCTATAGGCTATAGAAAAATCAGAGGAACTGGCTTTTAGACCAATATGTAGAGGAATTATGAAACTGTTTTTTCTACATAGGTATTCATTAAGAAGTGAATGAAAATAAAACAGAGGGAAATATCCAAATTCATTTTAAAAAGAGTTTTTTTAATATGGGGTAGGAAATTAAACAAATCAGCATAGTTTGATGAAGGAATGGATAAAGGAGAGAAAAAAAATCCTGAATTGAATTTGAATTGAAAGCTTATTTTCTGAATTAAAGAGAGTCACATTAGGTCAGAGTGTTATTCTTGTTTTAATAAGAAGTGATTTGAAGAATCCTAACCAGATGATGCGGCGTGTCATGCGGCGCTCCTCTGCTAACTGCATGACTGTGTATAATTATTTCCTGCTCCGGGCTCTGCCACTGAACAAAACAGCAGGACATGCCTCCCATTTATCTGTTTTATCATCAGTTCAGCTCATTTGCTTGTGACAACCTAGACTCCGTTTGGGGTCATGGAAATGTTGACTGCTAAGCTGATAGCTGTGGTTCCTTAAATCTACTGTAGACCCGCAGAAAAATACAGTAGTTACAGTGAATCCTCCTAGCTGGGATATTTTTATCCCGCTGTAAGGAAAGCACAAAATTGTAAGACTCAGCACTTGATTGAATTGCTTAGGATTGGCATTTATGCAGTGCTGGCTGGTATGTAAAAAAAAAAAAAATCTCATGGGGATGGAGTGAGAAGAAGAGATTTTTGGACCCATCATCAGTTGGCTGATTTCTCTGTACTGGCAGGTTATACTGAAAGCAAAAGACATTCCTGTCGATTTATTAGTGCAGATATATATGACAGTCACACATAGAACAATCATTTGGCCACTGCTACTCACCCGGGAGAGTGGATCATTAGTGCCTTTCATGTCAAGTGTGCTCTCACGATAGTCCTCGTACTTTCTGCTTCAAAATGCATGGCAGTTTTTCCGCCACAGTATCTAGGCCCCTCACTGTTTAATATAGGTGGAAAAGAGTGCAAGGAGGGCCATGGGGTGGGAAAGGTGCCACTGCTTGTGGTCTGCTGGCACATTATTCCAAAAACCCAGCGGCTCCGTTCCCTTGCTCAATGGAAAGGAAATGTCAACGCGTGTGCCCCCTGCAACTCCCACAAGAGCTGTAAGGAAATCGGTTGAAGCATACATGATAAAAAAAAAAATACTGCTTTAGTATGTGAATATTTGCTTTTAGATGCAGAACAAGAAGAAGATACGAGTTTTATTTTTCAGCGAGAGGAGAGAGCCATTATATTGTCAGAAACGTCTGGGTTAAAAGCACAAAAGAAGCATTGTGCAATTTATCCATCTCTAAACCCTCTGCACACTAGCCTTTAGGCAGGCAATTGTTCATCTGGAGAAGGATAAACCAGAATGCGATGGCTGGGTTTCAACAAAGCTTCCAATGTGAACAGATGGGCCTCGATTAATGCGTAGGCTCCAGACGGGATCTCCCTCGATGCTTCCTATTTCCTAAGTGAGACATTTGTGTGCAAATGTATTGTTTGTCAAGTTGTCACCAGTCAGTCCAGTAATTAAAAAGAAAGTTTTACATGTAGAAATAAAAAAAAGGCACAGGTTTCGTCTCCCTTGGGGTTTTTTTCTGACTCAGGTTGAAAACGTCTCTGTCCTGATTATTTTCTTCAGCCTCCTTCATGATGTTGTCTCCTCTCCCCTCCCCTCGTCTCTCTAATCCCTGCTCTGTGATTTAGTGCTGCCCTGTCTTGCATGATAAACTGTATTGCACACACTTATTCCTGGCACCGTGACTAAACCTGAGTGATCCTGAATATGTAATCCTGTTTGACAAAGTCAGATAGACAGAGGGAGAGCAGAAGACAAAAACCAAAAACGACAACAATAACATATTTCCAAGGGTTCTGGGAAAAGAAAAGAAAAATCTTGAACCTATCCTAATTTTTTTTTTACTTTCTTCAAATTCTTCTCTCCCGTCTGCATCTGTGGGCTTTGAAAGTAAAACAATTTGATATCCACAGGCCTCAGAGAGCATCCAATAGTCACGGCAATTCATAGGTTGTCGTCAATCATCATTAAAATATAATCACATTTAAGGAGTCTGCTTGTCTCACTATGATATTTTACACAGAGGCTCATCAAGAAGTAAGTAAACAGAACAATTAAAGAGCTATAAGAACTATGAAATATAAAAAGGTTTGGATACAAAGAACCCCAACAAAGGAACATTTAATAAGATCACTTACACAATCTTACACATTGCTGAACACAGCTGTTTGCGTTATGGCTCTGACAACTACTCACGTAAATGAAATACAATAAATAACAGTTAAGAAAACATAAATTAAATCATAGTATATATAAAATCATATAAAACACGTATGACAAGATTCCTAGACAAAGATTGCACATAAAGCTATGACAATTTTCCCTAGTAACAAAAATTACAAAGATGCAAACAGCAATAAATAATATAATGGTAAATAAATCAGTTATTCTGACGGCTGATATTTAAAGTAAGTTGACTCAGCAGCTGCTTTTAACAGATGTGACCAAATGAGCGTTTCCTGTTCTGCCTAAGGTGGTTACCACTGCGAATTGTAAACATGTCATGTAATACACTGATAGTCAAGGAGTCGTAACACATTTTGAATTATTAGAATGTGAGGATGAGTACATAAAAGTGAAAGAGTCTCACAAAGCAAATGTCCTAACACCATATTGCCATACAAAAGATTGGCAGAAGCACTTGGCATGGTTTGGGTCGGGTGGGAGTTTATCACAGTAGTTAAACGGAAGCCACGAGACAGCAGTGAATCACGTCACATGTTTCCGTCGCATTCATTCTTACGGTCGGCAGATTAAAAAATACTTGTGGACGGTGATTTATTCATGTGTGTTTACATGGGAAATTATGCAAATCAATCCATATCTGTATTACAAAAGCCTTGAAGAGAACTGACTAAAGAAACAGTGTGTCGTTATTCATTGGGACACCATGGTATGGTACGGTGGAGTATCATTTCCATGTTGATTTCATATTAAAGATCATGTTTTTATGAGGACCATGACTGCTGTATAAAGATTCATAGAGTAAACACAATAGTTCAACTGACACCTGTAATTAGCATTACAGTGTGCATATTAAGAGAACTGGGCTATGTTTGCAGATAGAGGTTGCTTCCCCAAACCAAATGGAGATGAATTTACACTCACAGCGTCTTCTCTGCCTATGACTTGAAACACAACTATACAAACTACATCACTGTGGTGCTACGACATCAATCAAAATGGGACAGAATGGGCCAAATCTCAGGAGAGGACAGTGAGGACCACGCTTCCCTTGGTCTTCTTGAGGATGTCCACGGCTTCAGCGTGAGTCACACCTTCCAGGCAGTGTCCGTTTACGGCAATGATCTGATCCCCGCGCTTCAGTCTGCCGTCTGCCACGGCCGCCCCCTGGGGAGTACAAAGACGAGTCCATCAGCACGTGCGGATCAGAGATCACAAGCTGTTTGTAATATGGCAACGCATGCGAGATGAGAAATTGCGGCTACACGGCAAACAAAAATAATGCTGTAATACCTTCCAAATTTCTAGGTTGAGTGTGAAATTCAGATGATTAATTCTGTAGCTTGATAATGTAACAATATAGTATAACTGCAGTACAAATAAAAGGTTGAACACATTTAGCACATTTTGTATATCATCATGGAACAAGTTAAAATAATCCATTTTATTATCATTATTAGTTGTAGTAGCCACAACAGTCATTTTGGCATGAGTATAATATTAAAAGTTCAATAGCTGCGTCAATTCTTAGGCCTTTTGTTTATAACTGTGGCTTCACAACTGTTGGTGTTCTCGTTTCTCACAGGAACGCGGACACTTTTCCAGTATAATTGCACACCGAGCTGTGTTGCGATCCCGATTTGTGAGCCAGGACCCCCGTGTTCTCCATGGAGGACGCTCTCTCACCTTGTCGAAGACGGTTTTGATGTAGATCGGCAGGTCTCCGTGAGGGCTGCCGAACCCTCCCACGATGCTGAAGCCGAGGCCTGAGGAGCCTCTCTCCAGAGTGACGGTCTTATACATGCGAGCACTGTGGGAATAGAAGTGAGGCGATGTAAAGAGTGTTGCTCCGCACTGCGAATTTGCTGTGTGTTTGTGTGAACGTGTGTGTGCGTGTGTGTGTGTGTGTGTGAGAGAGAATGTCATCTCACTAGAACAGACAATATGTGAGCAAAGACAGGTTCTAATGTGCAGAATTATTTTTTGACACCTTCTGAAAACTGCAATATTCAAGAGACAAGGTTTTTCAACCTTCCCAACATTTGCCTTAAGACTGATGAACAGATACCCCCAGATCAGATTTGAATCTTTTACAGTATTTTCAAATGTATTATTTAATTGTCAAGCCGTCAATAACCCTTATTTTTATGGAATAAAACGGAAATGTATCTTTAGTATATTTTTTTGTTTGGGAATAACCTCACAAAATTACAACCATTCGAACTCAAAGTACAAAAACACTTCAGCTCATTCTCGTCCAAATGCTTCTCACACAGTGGCTGCACTTTCTCACCACTGTCAAGGGAACGGAGGTTTGCCTGCCTGTGTCCTTATTCAGTGAATAAACCGGGAGGAGGCCAAAGTCAGATCATAACGCACAACAGCAGGAGACTGCCAGCAGGCTGATTCTTACCAGAGGTTGCTGTGGAAGCAGTGCAGGCTGCTGGGTTGGCCTGGCGACTGCGCACAGACATCGCTGTTGTCCTGTGTGCTGCACCCGCCTGAACCTGCTGCCACCTAGATACACACAGACAGACTGTTATTGAACTGATTTCTCATCGCATCATTTATATTGCCATGCCCATGTTCATGTTGGGAGCAATGAGAAAATGTGTCAGCCACACTTTTGTCTTGAAATCACAGTGTAGTGTTCGCGAACCGAATACTGATAATGAAGTGTTCAGAAACTATAAGTTATCTGATTTCACTTCCTTGTTAAAGACTTGAGGTCTGAACCGCAGGCTCTGGTGCGTGAAAACACTGAAGAAAAAACCCGAATGATGTTATCACAGTGCAACTTGGTGCACTTCTCAGTGTGGGCTTACCTGCAGACTGATGGTTCCGGTGGCGTCCTTCAGCAAGGCCCCGGCATGGAGATGAGTCATTCCCTCCGTGGACACGTCATTGATACTGAGCAGCTTGTCTCCTGTCTGATGGACACACAAGAACACAAACCTGTACTTCCATATCTAAGAGAAGAGTCCGACCGATATATCACTTGGCCTGTGATATTGCCCGATATGTACTTTTCACAGACACATTGGTATCAGCGTTTATGATGCAACGATATGAAAACGTTTCCTTGACAGAATAAACAATGCTCTTGTTCTTTTTTATTCAAGTTCTAATAATTTGGTTGTATTCATGTTTTCTTTTAGCTATGGTTATTTTTAACGAAGTTTATGGGTAAACTGTGAAATATCAAGCCTCCACAACATTTCTTTGCCGTTTCTGAAAAAAATATATGTATATTGGCCAGTATGTGTTGAGAAGTTTATTCTATCCTGAACTAACTAAATATATTTTTTGTCTTTATTCCAATAAATATACATCCGAGCTACGAGGGTCTCCTCTCTTTAATCTTCTCACACGCCTCAGATCTGGTGTCTCTGTATATAAAAGTATAAGGTTGTTAAAAATAACTAGCCTCATCACAAGCAGCTGCAAGTAACATGCTGCTTAAACACTGATGCTCCAGTATTTATCATCTAATGATGTCATACATAATAATATATTAGTCCGAGGGAGCAAACCAGTAGACTTTTTCATGCAGGACTTGTAGTATTATATTTGTCATTTGGTGTATTGGTGCTTTCACGCGAGTAAAGGATCTGAATACTTTTTCACTGCTACAAATATTTGTCCCCAAAGACAAGGTTATGACTACATGATTCACACACACACACACACACACACACACACACACACACACACACACAGACGGGCACTCTTCACCTGTAATTGTTGTGTTTTGGCTGCCAGTCCATTGGTATCTATGGTAGCTATAAAAAGAGGTACGTTGCCATGGGGACTGCCCACTCCTCCTGCTACACTGATGCCCAGGGAGCCATATGGACCCTGTGGTGACATCACACACACGCAAACACGCACACACACACACACACACACACACACGCACACACGTACACACACACACACACACGCACGCACGCACGCACACACACGCGCACACACACACGCACACACACACACGCACACACACACTCACGCACGCGTGTGAAAGTGAAAGAACAAAAGCTTGAAGAGGTAATAACCATATCATACCTTTCTAAAAATATACATCAAAAACATTGAAAGACAGCATGGGGATCAAACACAATTGTAGATTATGATTTCATGATCTCATTCTCTACCTTTTCTATTATTACTTTTCTCACGTCAGTGAAGTCTTGAAATGCTGTGGGGGGAGTAAGACATATAATGTTTGCATAATCAGCTTGGAGATTTCAACAGCATATTTTCCACAAAAAGTAAATTGTTGATCATTTAAAAACAGGGACTCAATTTTTATCTTATACTGAAACAAATGCTCTTCATAACTTCCACTCACTAAAGCTCCTTGCGTTGTTGTCTGTTTCCCTCTGGTGGCCGATGTAAGCGTCACATCCACTTGAGGGGGTCAGGGTGGAACAGTCAGAGGAGTCTTCGCTCTGGATAAAACAAAACTTAAAGTACTCCTAGGTTCACAAACACTACTGTTAAAATAGCTTATAGAACAAACAGTTGAACTAAAGAAATGAGTGGGCTAAGTTAAGAAAGTCTGGGCCAGGTCAGGACAATACAAATCACATAAAAGTCAGTGTAGGGTAATCTAACATCTGAAAGCATTACACATTTTATATTTTCTTTCCTGTCACTCGTTAGGCAAAAAACGCAGAGAGAAGCAGTTTACCTGGCTCCGCTTTGAGTGCTGCACCCCGGCTTTAAAACGAGCCACCTCCAGGTGAACCACTCCACAGTAACTCTGAGAGCAAAAGGGACACTCGACGATGAATCCATGAAACTGCAGACTTCTACTGACCACTAATTCCTTTATAGACATATAAGTCTTAAGTCGGACCTGTAGAAGCGTCTGCGCGTGTTCCTGTGACGCCGCGCGGACATCCTCTTCGTTGATTGACAGAATCTGGTCACCTAGCAACAACCTGCCATCCGAATCTGCAACGCCTCCTCTGATGATATCTGATACAAAGATGCCCGTGTCATTACTGTTGGAAGAAAACAGAGGTCAACAAACTGTGTCTGTGCCATGCTTATAAAGCAAATTACGCGAGCGGTGAGCCTGCTGCTTAGCATAATGTCACACTTGTTTGTGCAAATACATGAAGCTGCACCTAAACTCTTTGGAAATAATGTGTCCTCGCTGTAGGGGCCCAGCTCTATAACCTTTATGGTGATTATTGGATGCTGTAAGGGTGTGTGATTTCATTAGGTGTCTATCAACCCTTTTTAAAATAGAATCATTGTCAATGATTCATGTTTCTACTAATTCCCTGACCTTTAACTAAGCAAATGTCTCATAGCTCAAGAACAGACTCTCCTGATAAAGGAAGTTTAACTTAACCATTTTGTCATTACCAAGGATTCTTTTCGTTAATATACATGTGCAACAAAAAACTTTAAAGATAGTTTTTCTCACTTAAAAGGCGAATAAATGAAAGAGCGAAAACAACCAAATGACTTCCCCAAAACTTCCATGAAAAAAAGTAAATCAAAGTGAATAATTAAGACTGAATATTATGGCCATACTGAAGAAAAGAAAAATCAGAGATCATGAGAGTGATGTCGTAATATTACGAGAACAAAGTCATAATTTAATGATAAGTCATATTATTTTAAGAAAATGAAAAAAAAATGCCAACCATTTCCTCCGAGTCGGTGTGGTTCTTTCTTCGGAACAGACTATAATAATTTCTTACTCATCTTTTCATGACACGGAGCATAAAAATTACAACTTTATTCACGCAAAAATTACGGCTTTGCTCTTGTAATGTTTTGGTTTTTTTTCTTCTGAATTTACAACTCTTCCCCCTAAAAAATATGACCTTTGTCTCGACATATTATGACTTTATTCCCTTCTAAGCTTTTTTTCCTTAAAAGGGCCATAATACTCTGCCGTGAATAATACCACGTGAAGCCACACGCACACACATTTTGTCTTCAGAATATGGATAGATACACACCTACAAATGTGGGTTAGGTCTGTAAAGACCACAGTGAAACTGACTGCTGAGCTTTATTTGGTTCAGAGGCATCATAAATTCAATATTCCATTGTGGAGCACTTGATTAGTCTTTTTTAATTAACCAACTGACAGAAGATTGGCAAGTGTTTTGTTTTTTTTCCCACTCAAGCATTAAC
Source organism: Scophthalmus maximus (assembly GCF_022379125.1). Taxonomy (NCBI): domain Eukaryota; kingdom Metazoa; phylum Chordata; class Actinopteri; order Pleuronectiformes; family Scophthalmidae; genus Scophthalmus; species Scophthalmus maximus. The sequence continues at coordinate 12,333,614 of NC_061522.1, read as the reverse complement.
ATGAACCATTCCTGTTTCAGTTCACTTGTTCTTGGGTTTGCTGAAAATGTTCAAACCATAACAATATTACCTCATTCTGGCAACATCATCATTTTGCAAACTGCAGCGTTTAGCTAATTAACCAACTTACTTCAGCCACGACAATGAAAATGGATTCTGATGAAATCTGATGTCAGAAATAAGCCACACTTTTGCTGAATAGTTTTCTGCTTAGACGGTGGCATGATTCAGCATGGCCAATTCTATTTCTCATCCATGTGTCATCTTCACATGGTGCAAGAGCTGGCAGGTGGTGGGCTTTCACTTGACTAATTAAAAATACAATGAAACTTGTTGATGTGACCATCAAACTCCACCACTGGTTTGACTCAGAGTTGCCGGGAACATTCTCGGTGAGCCAAAGCTCCTAAAGCCGACCCAGATCCTGTTTTAATCAGGGCTCTGAAAGTGAAATTAATTATACATTCGCAGGTGTGTGAAATTATAATTTGGCTTCGCTACTCCTAGGATTTGAACTACAACGTCCCATGCCATCTAACCTTTTAGTTAAATTAGCCAAGCATGAATTTTCAGCTGTGAATACAGCACGTTTGAGGTCTCTCATTTGTCATGTCAAGAGCGTCATGACTGTACCTCTTTCCCACGGTGCTGAGCCCCAGCCCCTCTCCGGGACGAGGTCGGAGCTCCACGCTGAAGACGTCCCACAGGTCTTCCTCCTTGTAGGCCTCCTGGTGCCTGAAGACACGCAGGCGGACATGCTGGGTGGTGAGACGCAGCACGCCAATAGCTTCGTCGTGAGTCGCCTGCCGCAGGTCTATACCATTAACCTGGGAGGAGGAGAGCGAGGCGGGCACAGGAGGTCAACAGAGATGTAGAGTAACTTTGTTGGAAATCACAAACAGCAGACGGCTTTTAACTCAGCTAATGACAAGGAGTTTTTTATCATGACTATAATGGCTACATTGAGTGGCCATAGCATCAACCTGCATGTTATTGCAATTCATAATTTTACTGCTTCCTGGTGATTTGCATGATTTGTTTTGTGAATGCAAATTTTGTCGCTTTTGGCGTCATTCCAGCAGCTGAATCACTTTAATTTTGTATTTCCTAACCTGCCTCTTCCTTGGTACTAGAACATCTTGCTAATTTAAAATGAGTTGAATGACTGAGACTATTAAAGAAATGTTGATTAGTGTGTGCTGTACACATAAATAAAGAAATAAGAGTGGAAATTACATTTACAGGGTTTAATAGGAGTATCACAAATTAGAGAAAAAAGGGCATACATTCAGTAAAGACTTGGTTTCGATTTTTGATAAATCAAAATTAAATGAAAACACTAATGGTGTAAAACCATACATGAAAACAAAAAGTTTTACTGTAGTCATGTCTCCACGATCTGTTGCCGGGTTTAAAAACATAAATGCATAGATAGATAAAGTTATGTTTGCGTGTGCACCCACAGTACCTCTAATATCTGGTCTCCAGCATGCAGCCTTCCATCTCTCTGTGCTGCTCCGCCATCGTTTACTTCGTGGATTACTACTGCCCCCTGGTGGGAAAATCAGAAAACACTAATTGTTAGAGGGACCTTCACTACTCTTAAGGTTAGAGTTAGCCTTCCTATACTTAATATTTCAGAACACCATGCACTTTGTACTAAAAGATAATTGGTTACACCAATAAGGAAAATTAAATAAGATAACTATATATATATTAATAATAACAATGATAGCTTGGCTAAAGGTCCTTTCAATGCATACAAGGCTGCTTACTCCACTACCAAAATTAAATTGATTGATACAATTGCCGGAGAGGTTTGGATCGTACCAGCAGAGTGTCACACCCTCCAATAATGCTGAGGCCCAGGCCTACATTTCCTTTACTGATCTCTATCGTGGTGTCCCTGCCAGCTACAACTGGTAAGCCCAGGGGGTCAGAAGTTGTGGGCGCGGATCCCGGCCAATCAGCGTGTCCCGTGGAAGACGTCTGCACGGTGTTGGGGGATGAAGTGGAGGCGGAGGACGCAGGGAGGGTTAGAGAGGGTACAGGAGAGACAGAGCAGGGATTGGAAAGACATGCAGGGAGCGGCAGAGTGGAAGAGGAGGAGGGGCTCTTGGAACGGCTGATGGAGAGCTTGACAGTGACCTGATGTTTGAGAATCAAACTGGACACCTGGATACAGAGATGACAGGCAAGTCATAAATCATTAAATCAGGATGACCTTGAAGTGCATATTGTGTGTGTGTGTGTGTGTGTGTGTGTGTGTGTGTGTGTGTGTGTGTGTTTGTGTGTGTTTTAACCTTTTCCACCGACAGTCCAGCCACATGTTCATCGCCCACTGCTATGATTCTGTCCCCAGTCTTTATTCTGCCATCCTGCATACAGACAGAAACATGGATAAAAAAAAAAATGGAAGTTAGGCAAAACTAATGAGGAGGTGAGTTTCAAAATCAAATGCACACTAGGTACATTTGCTCAACCCCCGTACATCAATACACTTTATGTACTTGTACTTTACTTTGAGGATGTTCATTTTAGGCCACTTTATACTTCAGAGGCAACTATTGAACTTTTTACTCCACTAGCTTTATTTACAGATATTACTAAAAAGACCCATGTTTTTCATATAAAACATATCACCGGCTCGTGTATTGTAACAAACTCTACATAAAATAGCTTCCTCTTCACCTCTTTCACATTAAGATCATTAAAGCTGCTTACATTGTAACACGTCAGTAACAATACGTCAATAATATAATTGAATACTCCTTTGAGTTTTGATACTTGAAGAACATTCTGTCTATAAAACATTTTTTATAGTGAGGTATCGCTAACTTCTACCACCACTGATAACACACATGGTATTATAATATTTACACGCATATTTAAACAAGAGAGGAACAATTGATAGTGAAATGGTTGAGATATTGTTTGCAGGATAGAAAAAGAAACTATATGTGGAAAATTGCAATAATGCTATTTGATGATTCCACACCTTACTAGCAGTGCCGTGCTGCGTCAGGGACCCGACCACCACTCCGCCCTCAGACTCGTCTTCTACCAGGCAGAGGCCAAGGCCGACATGATCCTGGAGGGAGGCGAGACAAAGGAAGCAGATGATAAACTCTAACTTTGAAGTCTCGCCAAGAAATTGTGAAGCTCACAGGAGATCTGTATGAAAGATATTTGTTTGCTATCATGTTCGCAGTGGGGTGGAAAGGTCTTTATATTTCCTTTTTGTATTAACGCTGTTTTTCCACTACAATGAGATTTTGTTACGACTCAACCGGTTGCTTGAGCTGTGCAGGTTATGCCAAGAGGAACTGACGTTACTGTACCTGAGGTAGGATGATATGGTGGATGTCTCTGGATGATCCCCCGCGCTGTACGGAATCTATCTGGGAGTGGACTGTGTCCCTACACTCTGTCCTGGATCCCTGGGCCTTTGGACTCTGAGCTGCCTTGTTCCTTGTAAAACAACACGATAAACTATTATCATCACTGAGCTGGTCCAAACCTACATCCGGTTTAGTAAAAGTTTTTTTGGGGGGGGAAAAGTCACAAGAAAATCCACACTGAGCCTTACCTGATGAGGATGATCTTGACTTTAGATGGAGCACTATTAATGATGGTGGTGGCATTTTGGTGACTGCGACCGTACAAGATTTGACCATTGATCTAGAAGAAAAATAACTTTTTTTTTTCCTTATCTCATAAATCTCCACATTAATCTGTCTTTCTGCCATCTCCGTCTCCCCACGATTTTCCTCCTCATCTCTAATCCAACATAGCACCAACCATCCTTCAAATGGTAATTTGTCTGATAAATCTTCTGTGCAACGCTCTGTACTAATCCATGCCTCCTACCCACAAACCACTGCTCTCCCTTTTGCTGCTCTCAAATTTTTGACTCTGGTACTTTGTCTCTCTCTAGGACTCCAACCTTCCCTGGCCCTGCTCTCACTGTTCCCATTCATTCTCCTCTTTACCTCCAGTAGCTCGTCTCCAACCCGTATCCTCCCATCTAAACCGGCAGGACCTTGAGGGTCTACATCTGCCACGAAGACACTCATGCGGGCCCTGGAGCCGTCCTTGTTCCCGGAGAGACTGATTCCAAGGCCGTGAGCCGCAGGGTCCTTCTCCAGCTCAATCATTTGGAGCTTCCCAGACAGGCTGCCATAGCGCTGAAGCATCTTTTCTGAGAGAGTCAAAGTTAACAAACAAGAGGCGGTTAGGAAGAAGACATGATAATTTAGTCAAAAAAAGTGAGGCATGCTACACGTAATGACTGACACTGTGCACAAATATTTGAAGGACTCAAATTCACGAGAGCAGAGCCACATAGACTTCCTTAATGGTAGCTTCTGGAGTTTTTGGCCACTGGTAGAGCTATGTATCATTGTCTTTTTATGACTGGTCCCTAGTTTGTTTGCTCTCATGCCAATGGAGTGACACTATTCCACTGCCACACAGGAGGCGGCTACGTCAAACAAAGACAGTGAAGAATAAGACATGAATGTAAACTAGGTAATATTCCACTTTTTAGAGAAACTGGTTTTGCGAATATTTTCTGAGGAAGAAAATGCATCGTTAGACCTCAGTGATACACAAAATGCATTTTGAAGAGTTAAACTGAATGCAAAGAAAACTCCACAAAAGTTCAGTGCTGCAGTGAGAGAATCAAATAAACAGAGCCGGCAGTCTCAGTTCTCATCTGCAAACTAAAACTGCTGCTGCTATTTAGGCGTTTGTGTTCTCGGCCAATAATGCATGCACATTAAAGCCGAGAGGAGCCCGAGCCAACTGGCTTCACATGTGAAAAGCATGGAAATAATTTGCTCATATGGCTCTTGGTGACTTTCAGATAATGGTATCTGTGGACCAGAGGGCATCACATGGCCTGCACTGTGTGACTGTGGCCACTATATTGAAATCGCCACACATGTCCTGTGGGCTTTGGAGGATCCCAGCATGTGTTTGTTTTGCTGCTCTATGATGCAGACTCACTCCTGCCCGTGTCCTGCTCATCCTCAGCTGCTGCGCGGATTGGTGTTGCGACAGTTAGGGGGCTCCGCCGATCCTTTCTCTCGGATGCCGGCGAAGGTACCTTGGGAGAGGTTTTGCATTATTGAAAAGGCAGGGTTGGAGATGCCTCAGGGGTCCTTCGGGCATGAGTTGGACTACCCCTGAGGCTTGTTCAGTGTGCTTGATGTAGCAGTGAGAAAAACTGACGAACAGAATGAATTAATGAACACAGTTTTAATGTCAGCTAAAAATAACATGAAAGATGACCAGAATCATGCATTATTTTGCAACCAACTTCGAAGTGCATGGGAAAATAACTTCAAAAGAATGTACTGTCTATTTAGAGAGTTATGCATCTCCATCAAAGAATGAAACAAAGGGCTTTAACAAACAAGGTAGCTGCAAGGGACTTTGAACTTCAACGGTTCTATGTACAGATATGCACGTTAATTAAGTTTTTGGAAGTTGGCTAAGTGCAAATGCTAATCCAAGGCTTCTTTTGAGATCCCGTATACCCCGTGATAAGACAACACATATACACAAACAACAATATACTAACCTTAAAGGGGGTGGGGGTGAAGGGGTTTGTAGGGGAGAGACTAAGGAACATGCCACTGAAAGGCTCTGCTTCCTAAAATCAGGAGGGTACAGGAGATACAGTTCTATATACATCAGCACCAAAACAGAAATCCACCTCTCAAAAAACCCTTCAAAGCTCCTTCTTTCTTCTTGGAATACCATGTGGGTGTTAATGACTCATCGCTCTAAATATGTAATATAGTGTATACATAACATTCTCCATACACTACGGCCATACACAGTCAAACATCAGTAACTGTGTGGGAACAGAAACAGAAAAATCACTTCACAGCATTTCATCTGAAGCTAATGAAATCTGCAGGAGGGGTCACAACCTTTTAAACACAAAAAAGCAGTTCTTTGATTCTGTATGGCCATATACAGTTTATATTTCAGTGCGTATTATTTTCTATACTAGAAAACTACCTCAAGGCTGGATTAAGCTTGTCGTAGAGGAGGGTTACCTTGCTGGTGTGCGAGTTGCGCTGTGGAGTTGGAGTTAGTCTTTCATGGTTGGCGAGCACCGGAGACTGAGGGCGAAATGTAAAATGCAGCGTAAGCAGATTAATATCTATATGACTGTGAAACATAGACACTTCAAATTCTGCGTCCAATATGATAAGCTATGTGATACCAGTGTTCAGGGGATATCGCCATCATTTAATGCTACAAACTTCTCATCCAATAGAATATAAACTGCACCCTCTTTGACAATATGCTGAGTATTGACATTTAGTGTGGGAAAAAAAACTGTGGCTTCAAGAGAATCAAATTCTACACAATGAAAGTAAAATGCCCGCCTTACAATGAATCGTAAGCCAGAGGAAATATTTTTTTTCTTTCTTTTTTGTTGGGGGGGGGGGGGGGGTTACTGTTTTCTAAGATGAAGTACCTGAGATCTGTGTTGTCCGGATTGGACCAGGAAGACCACGGTGTCTCTAGCGCTGCGAATGGCCTCCACTTTTTGTTGGGGGGGGGGGGTTACTGTTTTCTAAGATGAAGTACCTGAGATCTGTGTTGTCCGGATTGGACCAGGAAGACCACGGTGTCTCTAGCGCTGCGAATGGCCTCCACTGCCTGCTCATGGCTGGCATCTCTTAAGTCCTCACCACACACCTTGGCAAAGTCAACACACACAGCAGATGTTGGATATGTGTCATGAAATGGCTAGTGGGGGTTGTGGCAGTATGGATAAAGTCTTCTACATTTTTTGGGAGTTTAATTTATAAACTGTTGCAAATAACTATATTGGTATTAATTGTTAATTATTATCATGTTATATTCAAATCATCATCAAAACATATTCATGCAGCATGCAGTGTGTGCACACATGCTCATGCAACAAACACACAATCTCTTTTCGCCCTCAAGACACACACACACACACACACACACACACACACACACACACACACACACACGCATACTTGCTTCCTGTAATTTCTAATAAGTGTGTCTCTTTCTCTGCAACACGCACGCACTCGCGCTTACACACACGCACACACGCGCACACACACACACACAAACACACACACACACACACACACACACACACACACACACACACACACACACACACACACACACACACACACACACACACACACACACACACACACACACACAACCTCTAGTATCCTGTCTCCCGTCCGGAGGGTGCCATTATGTGCTGCCGGGCTGTCGGGGCTGATGTGCTTGATGAAGACTCCTCTCATCATCTCTCCACTGCTCAGTCTGCGGCCCATGCCTCTGCCTCCCATTATGCTGATACCCAGGGATTGGCCTGGCGCTCGAGTCAGCCATACACTGAAACACAACGCGGGCTATATGGAGCATCAGCACATATTACAGAGCTGAAAATCCCTCTTATCACGGCTCGGCTGCAGTGATGATGAATTCAAGTCTTCTGTATGAATGATTAGGACCTACTTGGTTTGAACTACTGCAAAAATGTACAAGAGGGAGAATTAATCCTGTAAGTTTCGCCTTCCCCCCCCCCCCCCTCAGTCTTCCTCTATCTAATGCTCAGGACTGCGTAGAGTTTCAGAGATTAAGTCAAAACAATAGAATAATATACCTTCCAAAGAGAGAGACACACAGAAGCTGGCCTTGCATTCAGTGCAGCTTATGTGATCTATCCAAGCAGGATACAGTCGTAAATGCAATGAACACAGCTTGAGAAAGTAGTCACTTTCTCTGGGAACTAAGTAATAGAAAAAAAAGTTGCGTGTGTGCTCGGCTGTTCTGCCCCTGCTGTGAACATAACCTAAACACACTTGGATTTTACTAAGCCTCCTCTGGCACCGAGGATAAAGGACATCATGGGAAGACTTACTGACATCACTGATTCACTAACCTTCGAGGTTGATCCCAAGACAGGGTGGTACACGGATGGACCTCGCCATCGCCCTCCTCTTTACCATCCACCTTTATCTCCAGCTCCAGCTTTGGTGCCTTCCCGTCTGCACTAATCTCGTCTTTTTCCTCTTCCAGAGTGTCGCCACCTTCTTTGCCTTCTCCTTTTATCGTGTGAGGTACAGAGGTTGGAATCTGCCAACTGATAGTGAATAAACATTCAAGCAGAAATAATATAGAATGAATGTGTGATGTTGAATGGAAACTTGATATACCACTGTCTATGCTCTAAATTATATTTTGAATATTAACTACTCAAATTATATTCTGAGAACAGCTGATACAGTCAGTTAATAAACAGATGGAACGTTTATTGACAACAATTTTGTACTGTTGAAGTTAATTATCACTCATGCTGTATATACCATATATATTGCTGCTTTTCTTTTAGTGTTTTTGACTGTCGGTTTGTCAAAAACAAAAAATCTGAGGCTTCATCTCTGGATAATAATGAAATAATGCTCTTTTCACAATTTCCTGACATTTTGTCGACTAATGATATGAAAATAATCGTTAGTCATTGCAGCATTCAATCTGAGAGTCAAGCAGCGTTCGACTACGCTGGCAGATCTTCTGTAGATAACAAGGGATCTTGGCGTACTTTGTTCTTTTTTCAAGGCCTGACACACTGTGACACTGTGACACATTTGCCAATATTGAGTTACATTGGTGGGCCTTGAAAAGATACACCGCTTGAGGTGCAAACAGCCCTGAAAATACACATTTTCTGCCAAGGAGGTCGCTGTAAGGTAGTGTCTCTGTGTTAACACACACGCGCACACACACACACATAGAGTATCTGTGTGTGTGTATATTTGCTGTATGGGTGTGTAGGTGTTGAAGAAAGAGGTAGGGAACATGAGAATTTTTCATGAATATGTTTAACGTTAGAGGGCTGTAATAAGCCCATGGAGGTGAGTGATAGTGGTGCTATCTGCGTAACAGGAGCCTATAGCCAGTTAAGTCACAGAAGAGGGCAGAACAAATGGTTCCACCAGTGCTGAAAAAGGAGCAGCCAGGAGAAAAGGATGGGGCCCAGGCATGGAGGAGAGGGAAAATGAGGTAAAGAGAAAATGACCAGAGCAAGATGACTGAGGGAGGCAGAGATGAGAGAGACGGACGTAGACACAGAGAGTCAAGTGAGGAGTCTAGCAGGAAAAAAGAGACAAAGGCAATGCATTGAAAGATAAGGGTGAAGAAAAGGGCTGCGGAGAGAAATTGGAGGGAGAGAGAGGCAGGGACACGAAGATGGAGCAAAAGCAGGGATAGACAGAAGCGAAACAATTCATTTTCGCTGACAGTCAGCACTGAGATCCATAAGAGAACAGCTAAATATAACTCAAAGATTCAACATTCAGGAAAGCTTTTTTTGCCTTTACCACAGAGAAGAATGGAGAGGAGGAAATACGGACTGGAAGAAACTAACACTGAAACACGCTGTTTACGGTTAATTAAAGTGTCAGATAATAACATGGATCATTAGTAAGACTATAGCTGCTGAAATGTGTATTGCGTTACACTAATAATATCCTGGCTGCAATAAAAATCTTAAGGCCAAGGTTAACACATTAAAGAACTCAGAATGAAAAGCTGTTTCATGGTGTGAATTCTCTGCAGAAAACATATCAACATGTGATAAAGCTGGAGCCTTGTCCAATAAACCCTAAGACAGGTTTATCTTGCACTCCGGGGCCTGAGTAGGGATTAGGTGACCATAAATAATGGGCTGAAACCTCTGGATCTTACATTACCTTGCGTCTGGGGCCGGGGTGACGGTGGGGACTATGGCGGGGCCCGTGGCTGGAGTTCTGAACGAGGCGGAGGCTCTGGCCGCTGCTGGCTCTGGAGCTGCGTTTTTAAATTTGACTGAGGCAGAGGGTGTAAGGGTGAATGAGGCTGGAGTTGGAGTTGGAGCTGGAGCTTTGCCTGGACTGGGGGGTCTGGCTGCAGGTTCCGAAGAGGCGCTGTCCGCTGCGATGGATGCCAGAGGGGGCAAACACAGGCGAATGCGGTGTTCATCCATCTGATGGGCTGCGACATAGGTTATACTGAGGGAAGGGGGATGCGGGAAAAGAAATGTGGAGGGTGGGGTGAAAGCATTTTGAATATTAATATGACAAAAGTTTTTTCTCATTGCAATATTTTCACTCTCAGAACTAAACAATGACAAATAGGACGACAAGGACGAGAAAAATGACATGGCACTAAATGAGTGGAGTCTGTACTGCATATGATAAATGGATTGATAGATGAAGAATAATGAAATGCTATGGTTTAAAGGAATAGTTTGATCTGTGGGAAATTGTCTTTATTCACCTTCTTATCAAGAGTTAGGTTAAAAAAGAAAAGAAAAACAAACATCCATAAAGAAAGAGTTCAGTGACCACTGTCACCATGAGACTGAGTGAGAGTGGTTTCAATCCTCTCATCTACAGTGACTCTTGGTAAGAAAGCAGATAAGCAGATGTTGAACTGACTGAAGCTCAGTCTGTTTGTTTGTTATGTTTAGTCTTCAGGCCATTTGATTTTAAAGACAAGCAAGATTAAACATTAGCATAAGCGTTAAACAACTAACTATTAAGTTGTTTATTCCAACGTTTTATTCTTACACGCCATACAAACTTTCAGTTGCTTTAAAACTATTGATGTGCCCCATCCGTTGGCATTGCTTTTACTGCCATTGATACAAGAGGAAAAAAAAACAAACACATTTAAGATAAAAAAGTATTTTGGCACAAACCCTTATATACATGTCTATGTAATGATGTTAAATAGAAGATGTCAGTTAACCTACGTGTCCCCCCCCCCACCCACACACTTCTATTCTTGTGTGACGGTACTCGTAGACAGTTTGAATCCGCCAAAAGAGCCAATTTCTCTCTTCTGCTCATGGTGGCAGATGGAATATGGAGATCGTCTATGCTAAGCTGTTTAGACTGAGCCATGTGGACGGCCCGTCTTGTCTCAACAGAGGCAGTTTGATAGTGACAAGCCCTCACCCTTCTATGTCTGTCTTATTCCGAGGCTGCCAAAGCAACTCATCTGCCTCCACTCGCTGTTAGTTTGTCTGCAGTGCTGTCAGGACGACGCAGTGTGAGCGGGTGAGCACTTGTTGGTGCGTGAGTGGGTGTGTGTGTGTGTGTGTGTCCATGTGATAGAAAACGTGTGTTCATCTTGTGTGTGTGTGTGTGTGTGTGTATTGTGTGCATCTATGAGAGGCTCTTTAAAACACGCTTTTATTCAGAAGCGCACTGTTCAAGGTGAGATGAGTGATGAATTATTCAGAGATATTTCCCATCGCAGGAAAAAGGTGTTTTTGGAGGTTAGACCACTGAAAGACTGGGTATGTGTGTGTGCATGTGTGTGTGTGTGTGTGAGTTGGTGTGTGCATGTGTGTGTGTGCCTGTAAAAGCAAGAGAGAGAGAGATGTAGGGAGAGAAAGAGAGAGAGAGGCTGAAAGAGAGTGAGTGGGTGTTTTGCGAGGCAGCAGGGTGGTGGAGGTGGGGCACAGCTCCAGTCAGCTGTGTTGTCTATGTGGAACCATAACTGCTGATGTTAGAACAAGTAATAATTTACCCAATTTCCCCTCGGGCTATCTTTAAAATTTCATCATCTAATCTAATTTAACATGACTGCGGCTCCTCAGTCAACTATGACTGCTGCGTCGAAAACAAGGTGGTGATGGAGATCCACGCCGAGACAAGATCCTTTATGGGTGACGGCGTGGTGAAAGTCGTGTTCATGACTGCGGACGGCACAGACTGTACGCACACACATACAGTCACACAGACTGTCAAGATCACAGACGTTTATCTATGATGTATAATATACTCACTCATTTGAGTCACAACAACTGTCAAGATCTGCATGGATAGATCTAGAAAACGTGAGTGGTATTAAATTACTTTTTTTTCTTCTTTCAGTTGTTGATTGTTCTCATCATTCCCTAAGCACCTTTCTTCATTCCCTCTCAAACACTTACCCTGGCGTTTTTTTTTTGTTCAAGCAAAGATGTGTTTGAACCATGATGTGACAAATATCTGACTGGAATCTCTCTCTACCTCACACTTTAAAGCACATTTTATACAACCATTTTAGCAACACACTTTCAAAATGTCATTATGATTTACACAATTCATGTTTGTGACGCAGTGACAGCAGTGACGTGTCATGTAGCTGTGTACACTTTTACATACAGAAATTGATATTTTAAGCACATGCCATTTGCCACTCTTATTTCTTAAATTTCAAGATATCTACCTCTAGTGGTGCAGCGCACTTGTGGCACAGCTGGAAAGTTGGAAGATTAGGGAACCCTGTTAGTGTTTTTAGAGGGTGTGTCATAGTTTGGGCATAGGAAGCATTGTGGCCAAGCTGTTCTTCTAATTGCTTTTGTAAGCAGTTGACATCTTGTGATGGCTAATTGATGAGTTTTCTCAGGTTGCATTAGAACTTGCCTCTCCAAAGAGGATACTTTAAAAGGCACAAATATGGAACATAGGGGTATATATCAAATGGAACAGATTATGAGCCCTTTTGCATTTAGGTTCTTGACACCGCAATTTTTTTTGTGTTCAATGATATCAAGTTTTATATTAGAAAATGTTTTTTTGCAGCTAAGGAGGCATTCAATTAAGCAAATATGGCTACAAGTACAGTAACCTTTACCTAAACACAATAATACCACTACTGCCAATATTGTGGACATGTAGAGTTGCCACTTATCTTGCTTGATAACACTTTTGCTGAGGACTTGCTGTGGATGTAAACGTAGTGTGTTTGATGGAATTTTCACTAATCCTCAATGCACCCAATTACACCTGTATCCTTCTTCTCTGTAATTGTCGTTTGTAGACCTCATATAAACCCAACATTCCTACTTTGACCTGTGCAGACGTCCAACTTGCAGCAATAAAGTAAGTAAAAGAGTGTAGGCCCTTTAATTGTACTTGATGATGTCTTGTTGTGCGTCTAAATCATTGGTGTCTCTCTACAACAATGAAAAAAATGTGAAGGTTCACTCAGCACTTGAGTCATTGTAAAGAGGATGACGCACAACCTGTTGCACATCCAGCCACCCAGTGCTTTGGAATTTCAATTGAAGATTAATAAGGGAGGGATTCAGAGAGAGTTCAGTGATGCAGAGTGAGAAAACGTTACAAAGCCCTTAAGAGTCGTCATAGTTTTGTGTGACCGGCATCATTGCGTAACCCTAAGCACCACGTCCTTTTTATAATGCAGTTGGACAGTGACCGGCCCCTCACCTCATTTCTGGCCCTATGACAGAGTGTCTGCGGAGCATGGCCCTGGCCTTGGCGTTGGTCAGGTTGGAGGTAGGTTCTCTGTTGATGGCCAAGATGGCGTCCCCAACCCCCAGCCTGCCATCCTGGCTAACAGAGCCACCCTGGACCACACTGCGCACCAGCATGCCTGAGCCGTCCTTGATAGCACTCACCGACATCCCTGCCAACATGCACACATGTACACACACACACACACACACACATACAAACACACACGCGAGCACAGGTGAGTGGAGGGTTGGCTAATTCTGCTTTGAATGCATGCCAGACAGACAGACAGTTGCCGAAACAAACACCTGACAGTGGCATAATCAGCATAATCAAGACAGACACTAGGCAGATTAGCACACAAACACGGCTACACAGGCTGGACATTTACACAGCATCATCAGTCACAGTCACAATCACACTCACACCAACGGAGGGTGCAGAGCACAGGTGACTAGAGGGGTAACACATGCCAGTCGTACGAACACCTAACTTTGGCAATTTCAAATCGGATGCTGGGCGGATTACACAAACACTTCATTAATGCAAACAGGCAGAAGCAGGTAAATCAGGCGTCACAGACACATACGCGCACACCTCATGCACACAAATACAAACACACACACACACACACACACACACACACACACACACACACACCGCAGAGAAGGAAGGCTACGACAAATTAGGCAGTCTGGTCTATGACGCCTGTAGACTACATTGCAATCTGAAAACTAGGCACATCCACAACACTATGGTCGTACATAATTTGAAGTTGGTCAAAGAAATGACTTTGTGCTTATTTTTTTTGAATCAAATAAATAGTTTATTGTTCTTAGAATTACATTCAAATTACAATACAATCATAGTGCCTGGAATACAATCAACTGGAGACACAGCTACTGACGCTGGACAGGACAAGCAGAAGACACACATTTGAAAGAAGTTCGAAGAAATCAACGTCTCAAAATCTCAAAAAACGTGATGGAATTCTCTAACACAGCATTAAATTAATTATTCTAAAACAAATATGTTTAAATGTTTATTAAGAATTCATGATAAATTCCCACATGAAATTTTTAAAGAGGAATCTATTGGTTCTATAATTATATTATATATTGGTACAGTAACTTTGCATTAAATGCAATACAAGTTCACTCTATTCGAGAACAGAGCAAATACTTCTACATAGGCTGCTTATATTCATGTTTTTAGATTAGCAAGGCAAGAAAAAAAAGACCTCATTTTAATCAATCTAACCTTTTCTTTTGACAACCTGCTCTAGAAGCTGGACAGTCGTTGTAGCACAAACCAACTATTCACTGTACATACATGTCTCATCTCCAACATTGGGCATAAAGACATAGTTAGGTAATAGGTAGAATTTTACATGGCACCTAATATTTGGAAGGAAGTAAAGTAGTACAAATAAATAATGTACTACAATACTATAGCTCATAAAAAATAAACCCATATTCAAGCCTTACGGATACGTACCGACGGTAACTTGGCCCATGTTGAAGCTTTTGCTGCAAATGTGTTTGAATTCACGAAACCCAAATCTCACAAAATCTGTAAACCCCCACAATAAGATTTCCAGAAAACTATTCTGCAAAAATATCCCACCAATAAAACCTACGATATCTTAAACATGAAAAGCAAAGAATGCAGTGACACAGATAGGGTTGGTTATGACCTTGATTTCATCTACCTATAAAGATTAACATAATTTCAAACTTTCTCTGTCTCACACACACACACGCGCACACACACACACACAAGCTGTGTGGTGCCTTATTAGAGCACATTTCCAGAATATCAATGAGCTTGTTTCCTTATGTTTTGCATAGTGCCCTTAGATGAAAGTGCAGGAGCGCCTTACACCCTGTTGTTTGCTCCCTGTCATGTTTGAAAAGTCAAACAATGGACTTGGTCTTGGAGCAGTTAAGACAATGTACTCTCGACACTGGAGTATAAAAAACAACAATATCTAGATCAACATTCAACGTAATAATACTTATTTGTTTTGATATAACTTTCTTATATAATTTCACATTACTTTGAACATTCTCGCACCCCCTTACTCATCTCGCAACACAAACACATCACACACGCATACACATATAGCGCACACACAGTATTCATATCCCCTCTGAAGTACTAGGAGCACACCCGTTCACCACTCGTCTTCAGGGCAGTCGTCATCACCACCGCCTATTAGTGTCGCTATCGCTGTGCCGGCGACGTACACACACCAAGACATCATCACCACGAGAAAGACGGAGAACATACCAAGGCTACGGTTGCCCCGGACAACAGTGATTGACCTCTCAAAGCTGGTGCGACGAGGCGGAGGTGGGGCTTGCTGCCAATCTTTGCCGTCCATGATGCCGAAGCGATTGCGCGGCTGGTTTTCCTACGACGGGGACAACAGAGGGCGTGAGTGAATGAGAGCAGGAAGGTGGGGTAACAAACACATCAAACAAGAGTGAAGGTTACCAGCCATGCTACATGCAACATGAGATTAAAAAATGTACGTGTTCACCATCTTGGTTTAGTGTGCTAACAGGTCATCAGGTCAGAAATCAAAGTACTTGACAAATTACTTACTCACTTATTTTAAACGTCACTCGAAATAATTCAAAATAAAATTTTGACATTAAAATGGCACTTTTAGCAGGACCCGAGGATCAGGATTGCATATTGGAGTTTATCCTCTGGAGAAAACGAATGTGTACCCACTTAAGTGCCAATCTGTCAAGTACATGTTGATATTTGACTGAACAAATTAACCTTTTGTGGACTTGTGGTGCAACAGGAAAAGCCTTCAGAATTTCATGACAATCCATCCAGTAGTTGTCAAGATAACCACAAATGTTAATCTCATGGTGGCACTAGTGGAAATCAATAGGATTCATCCTCTGATGAACACACATATTGTACACGATTTAATGTCAATTATTGCAGTATTTGTTGGGATATTACTCAGTCTGGACCAAAGTGGTGGACCAACCATTGCTTTTAGCCATGACTTAAATAGTCAAGAGAGGTGCCAGATAAACAAATACATAGGGCTGAATATCAGCAGCAGTAAAGGTGGACAATTGCAGATTTGCCACAATATGGCCATTGGTGCACATGGCACACAGAGTGCTAAAGCCTTAAACAACTATCATCATTATGAAATTCTGTTGACAATAGAGAAAATCAAATGACCATTAACTCCTGGGATGAAGGCCTTTGGAATAATTCAGAGATGTAACACATGCGGAAAGTTCAGACTTCTTTCGTTCCCCCGGGAACTAAACAGAGAAGAAGGGCAATGAGGGGATCTTCTTTGAACCATCACAGAAAGTACAAGCACCACTGAAATTCTGAAACTACCTTTGCAACAAGCCTGTCTTTGATGTGAACACTGACACTTGCTGAGTCTCTTTGTCTCTTTGTGTGTGTGTGGGAGACAGAGGGAAATGTATGTCCTTGTGCAAGACCAGGTGCCAATATCGTACACACGGGAAGCACTTTCCATTCAGAAGCAATTGTTGGTAATTAAGCAAAAGCAAGTACAAAAGGCTCCCTCAATGGGACCGAGCCGAGCCCACAATGGAGGAACAGGTCTTTGACACTGAACACTTTCTCTATACCTGACCCAGTGATATTGATACAGCCGCCTCTAAGCTGCCCATTATAGGATGTGAACAGAGAGAACAAATACTGTCGTGGTAATCTCCTGTAGGGCAGCTAAAATGTCTGCCCACAGAATCTCAGGTCTGCATGGCAATGCTCAACGCTTCCTGTGTGATGGACAGTGCGATTCAGACTGTTGCAGTGTTACTGTAACTGTCACTGCCGAGATATTTCCTGCTAGGCCTAAGGCATCGAGCAAATGCGCATCAGCAAGAATCCTGTTCGATGATGCATGGTTATAATACATACTGTAATTCTCTTACTTTTAAGTTTAAGGACTAAATTACAAAATTTTAAACTAATTTAAGCAATTATGTGACTATATCTATAATCTACACACAGTAAATGTAGAAGGCTGTTTCTGGATTTCAAGATTCATGCACAGTTTTATATAATGCTGCAGAATATCGCACACAGCCTCAAATTCTCATGTTGATGTGCTTGCCAGGCCCTTTGCTCTCCTGTGCACCCTGCATTTTCTCTCCATCCACAAACCTCAAATTTGAGCAGAATGCATGTAGAAATAACTCTCCAGCAATATCATTTTGTTTTTTTTGGGGGGGGGGGGGCTGACGTACCGTTTTAGTGTAACACGGCTGGATGATGCTGTTGTCCTCAGAATTGAAAGTGTTGCCAATAGCCTCGGTTGCCTCAGCTAGCAGGCTGACCTGACTGTGGCTGTCAGTGTCATCGCAGGAAGCTCGCGCGCTCCTCTCTGAGATGGGCGTTAAGCCGCCACACAGTTCCAGCTGAAAAAATACAAAGTTGGAAGTTGCAGAGTTCGAAAAAACTAACAAACCAAAAAAATTAAACAAAACCGGCTGTTTGCTTCGAAAGCAAGCAGATTCACATGGAGGCAAACAGAGTACAGAAGGTGACTGTAAATTAGACACTACTCCTCTCCCCTTCTCTCTCCATCTGTAGTGTTGTTGAGCATTGTGTTCATCTCTCAGCCTCATTAAAAATTCAGTCGGCCTGTAACCGGATTCTCTGTTCCTTGTTACTAAGCCACAGTTCAAAACAAAATGGAGAAGGAATACAGTACTCTAAAGAAAATTATATTATTATATTGTACAACTGTGGAGGTATTCGTTGTGTTTTTAAGTATGAGAGGATTGTCAAAAATTTTAAAAACCCACTTCACTGAACACATGGGTTGCAAACATGTACTATAATAATGGATAGGTTTTTAGAACACTTTTCACAGTGGTGCACAAGATGACATACTGTACCTGTATACAGTGTTATCTCTTTGTGGTCATAGATTCACACTAATTCACATTATGTATTTGACATCTGCAAATCATCACCATTGTGATAAAGCACTATGGTTTTTCAGGCATTTCAGCTGCTTGATTAGCCAAAAGTAGACAAAATGTATATATATATATATATATATATACGCATGGACGCACACACAATAATGGAAGTATGCAGTATTTTTTTTTCATTTAGTTAAATGTTTCATGTCTCAAATATTAAACTAAAATGAATTCACGTATCTCACACAAATATTGAAATATACTTCTTAAAAAATGTATTAATGGGTTGTCCAAGAAGTCTCGCAGTTAAGGTGCTGACTATGAGCCGAGACTATGAGCTTTATTGCATGTAATTCCCCGTGTCTTCGATCATTACCCTCTGCTGACAGATATCAAATCACTCATACTTGAATTTAATTAACTTCACATACTGGCAGGGGTTTGGCGACACCGATGCGGACAGGGCCATAGCCGGTGGACTTTAGAACATGTACGGCGTAATCCAGGCTGGAGCCCTCCAGGTCGTTTTCATTAACGGACATGAGTCGGTCACCGGGTAGCAGGCGACCATCTTGATCTGCTACACCTCCAGGCACCAAGGAACGGACTACCAGCACTGTTTTAGTGGCATCTTCTGGATCCTAGAGTTAAACATTAGAATGGGGGAGGAGGGTTACAGAACATATATTTGGAAGAAAAAAAAGCCGAAAAGCCCTAGCTAATACTTATATATAATAGAACAATTCTCCCTGTAGAAAGTCCACCTCTGTGCTTCTCAATTTTCATACTGTTCACCCTATCCAACCCGAAACCAATATTCTTAGACTACAGCCTATTCCAGTCTGTTCTATTTGTAGAGAGGCTCAGGGGCATGTCTCTGACCTGGTAGTCCAGGATACTGAAGCCCAGTCCCGACTCGCCTTTCTCCAGCTCGACCACTTGAGCTTCTCTCTCCCACATGGCCAGAGGAGGTGACATGGGCGGCACGCCACGCTTCGTGATGTCCTCAGCCGTAGGACAGGGAATGACACAGCCCTGGTCCAACTGGGACGGGAGGGAGGGGGACAAGTAGATTGATCAGATAAGAGTAGCAGATCAGCTGCATCGTAAATTCTCCTTTTAAATGCAGAGGATGTGTAAAAAATAAATATATAAACACTTATTGATTTAACAAAAGGGAAGTAAACACAAATGCTCAATCCCCTCGTTCATCATTTCTTCTGTGCGTCCCTTCGTACCTTGTCATTGAACTCGGCCAGCAGCTCTTTCAGGGTGAGATGGACCTCATCGTCAACATCATCTTCCTCATCACTGTCGGGAATTGAAGGGGGTAAAATCCGAGAGCACACCAGGCACACATGGACTGGCAGCTCCTTCAGAATATTGACCACCTCCTTATGTGTCTCTCCTATGAGAGGGATCCCATTCACCTGCCAGGAAGATAGATTGCACACATATATGAGTATACATACATATATATATATTCTCTATTATATTGGAAAAGTCTCTATCTTGCTCTGTAATGCACAGATGTATTTGATTTGGCGTGATTTAAATGGAGCCAGTTTGCACAGTAAAATGCCATAATGTCTGTAAGGCAAGCTAAGCTACGGTACATCGTCCAAGGCTTCATCAGACTGCTCATCATGATGAGTTATACGCGTGGGTGTGTGAACTTGCCCAGTGGAACGGAAGGAGGGCAAAGCTCTGCCCCTACAGTAGAGGCACAGATGCAGACACACACCCACACACACACACGCACACACACACCCACACCCACACACACACACACCCCCTGTCTTATGACTGCAGCCTCGAGAAAAGTTTCACACTGTACTTGGCGTTATGTGTTGAAAAGAGCACTTAACTATACTGTATGAATTTAACACTACCTAACTTATTTATAAACTTGACTTGAAATCATTCTAAATACTTTCTTTCTTTATCTTTGCACCTCTTGTTTCCACTTTTGCTGTTTTTAATGGTGAATCATTTAATAATTATATCTTTCTCTTCACTCTTTAATGTGAATCTGTAGCCTTTATGATTTATATCTTGTTGCTCTGTAAAGCATACAGTATAGGTATTCAAAATGCAACATGCTGCCCCCTCCAAATACCTGTTTTGAGAGTGCCCTAAAGAAAAGGTTTCTATTGCTAACTGCTTGAATGAAAGCTGTAAACACGAGAGAAACTGTGGTACTGTGAACTAGAGATCATTTTATTAGTCATCCACTTAGATCCCACAGACGTGCCAAAATAATCAATCCATCACAGATCATATCTTTATCAAGCAACTAAAGGATAAGTAGCAGAGCAGCCGGCTGAAAGGATTAGCTTCAGTTGGTTACCTCCAATATCTGGTCTCCAGTTAAGATCTTATCACTTTGGCCGATGGGCCCCTCGGGTAAGACGGAGCACAGGTAATGGTGTCCTGCCCGAGCCTCCAGACTGATGCCCAGACCACTCGTCTCACTGAAACGCTCCAGCTGACACACCTAAAAGAGCAGCAGGAAAGTTGAGTGGTGGGAAACGGATGAAGGAAAGCAGACATAGACTGTGTAAATAAGTGGCATTTCTTTTTTAGATGGGTGATTACAGTACCAGTCAAAGGTTTGGACACACTTTCCCATTCAAGTGAATAAGAAAGCGTTTCCAAACTTTTGACTGGTACTGTACATCTAATGCTGTCCAATAAAATGATAAGGCATTTAAAATACTAATACTAATACCATTTTTCAGATTGAATTTCCCTATTATATCTATTTCTGTTGGGACATACAATAACTTTGTATCGGGGTCCAATCGCATGCTGCCACCTCATCCTCAGGTCCTCCTCTTCCGCTTGCGTCAGTTTCGCACCTGTACAATGTGCACAAAGACAATAACCCGCATATCACACACATAAACACAGAAGAAAGGTGACAAATACATTCCCAATCACAATGTTCCTAGACCAGTCAATCAAGAACAGGAGCCTATTTGAAAGCACCATTTAACTGTTTTGTAGAGAGTAGCTGATAGTATTTTCCTTGCAACTCAAGATGTCAAGACACAACCACACGCACATTCACACGCACCATCTTGAATTTTGTTTTATTTTTCTTGGCAGACTAATGCTTTCTTGTTCATCTATTAAAGCCTCACAGCAATCAGGGCTTATTTGGCTGTGCTCTCTAATCAAACCCCCAAATCCTTGTCTAAATAAAGGCATATATATGCAGGCGGGGGGGTAGACAAATCATCTGGAATGAGTTGAATGAGTTGCGTAAACACATGACTGCACAACACTATAAATAGACTCCCATCAGCGAGCATGCCTCTCTGCCACATTGCTGCTCCCTGAGCCCAATTAGCATATCTGACTATGACCCGTGATCCTGTTTCAGACTGCAGTGCAGCAGGGGAAGGGGGGAACCTACCGTTTTTGAAATCATGTCGAGGTCGTCTGCTGGCGTATACTGCTTGCCGGGAGATCTCGCGCAGAGAGCAGATGCCTAAGAGACGGGGAAACGTTATGGATATGGATACAGTTTCCAAGCAACATATACGAGGGAGCAAAGACAATCATCAGCCCAGCTCATTGTTTGAGCAGATATTGATGTTTCTTTTTCATTATTTAACTAGATAACTTGCCATAATATTTACACAAGTTTGTATTACCGCAGACTGTCAAATCTACATTCGTTCAGGTACTTCAAAATCCCCTCATGATATAACTGAGCCAATATTTTCTCTCTCTTTCTCTCTCTCTCTCAATAAAAAGCACCTGTCTCTTGAATCTTGTTGAGGCCCTCTCTGTAGAGATTTCCCTCGTGGAAGCTATGGGAGTGTCGGAGGGGCTGCAGGGGAGGAACCGGGGGCAGGTTATGACTCAGACGCAGAGCCCTCCTCAGCAACCTCAGTCTGACCAGGGGACCTGTCCTCCTCAGCACCTCCATTGCCCGCTGCTCACTGCAGCCATGCAGGCTCACCCCATCCACCTGTGGGAAGGGAAAAGAGTTGTTCAAGTGGGGAGTATGAAAAAAAGGGTGAAGGTATGATGCAGCCATAAGTAAAGTGATTGTGGATGGAGTGGATGGTTTGGAGGTATGACAAGTGAAGGTAAATGAAATAGGAACTTGAAAAGAAATCAATAGTAATCAAAAATAAGAAGAGAGCAAGATGGCACGAAAATGTAAAAAAACAAGAGCTGATGAAGAGATGGATGGGAGTAAAAGTAAAAAAAAAAAACCCAAGAAGAATTCCCTTTAATCAGCTAAAACAGACATCAATTGCGTTGAACTGCTAAAAGTTGCAAACTGTGCAGATTTTTTGTGATGCTGAAATTGTTAAGATTCAGTAGAGAATGGATTTGGGACAAGGTATTTGTCTCCAGAGGGCAAAAAAAGGTATATGTTAGGATTTTAGTGGAACTCACAGAAAGTATAATGTCTCCAATGTGGATACGTCCATCTTGATCAACGGTGCTGCCTTTTACTATGCTTTTCACTATCACACCAGCGCTGTAGACTGAAGAGGACAAGATGAATTCAAGGAAACTTAGTATTGACTGTGTAATTTAGCACGAAACTCACACATCATCAATAATGTTTCACATTAAGGAGGCATATTTGACAGTTTTACCTGTTTGTTTCCATCAACTTACATCGGAATAATGATAATTGTATATATTTAATTGTATACAATTAGTGTACAATTGATAAATGTTTACAATGAATAAATGATAAACCAAGACATCAAGTGAAGTATCATTACCTGAGTTTAGGTCACCTATGTAGCTAGAGATGGTGAACCCCAGGCCTCGGCTGTTTTTAGTGAACTGCACACTGAACTCATACTCATCATTCAAGTCATTAAGCTGGAAAGGAACACAGAGATACAATTGTATGTTTTTTGGGGGGTTTAAAGAATACTGTATTAAACAAACATATACATATATAATGAAAATTATTTCACTACTTTATTTGTTTATAACACACGCACACACACACCTTGCCATCCGAGCCGTCCTGGCTGAGGACAGGAGAGGAAAGGTGGTTGCCCTTGGTAACATCCCTGGCAATGAGCAGCTTCACCCTGCTACCAGCATTTCGCAGCACCTGTGCCAGGTGGTGAATCATGAAAAGTAAGGGTGTGAGAAGAAATAAAGAAATAACATGAAATGTACAAATCCGTGAAGCGACAATTGGGCCCAGGAAACACTGTACGGCACGCAGAAGATTATACCTGTTCTGAACTACCTTGGGTTGTCGCATAGCCCAGGGAATCGTTAACCAGTCCCAGTGACGTCTAATGAGAGTCGCGACAACTCCGTTCACTCCAGTGGACCTTTCCCCCCCCATCAATGGCGGATCATTGAGCCTCTCAATAGTTCCCGGAAGTGGGCAGCACATTAGAGTAGCAGCAGAACGGATCAATGGACCGTCTGTGTTGCACTTATGAATGGTAAAATGTTTAAATAATCAGATTGCAAATTATCGACACATCAGAATCAAATCAACATGCGCATTAAAGCATTTTAGTGGATTATGGATTATTTAAAAAAACGTATTGATTTACTACATAGAGTAACTGCATAGGCATGTCGGTCTGCTATATTGTAAATGGAAACATTTATTGACTACTAATTACCAAAAATCGCAGTTCTGTGTCGCTCTGTATAATGGATTCGAATTGCGCGCCAAGAACTTCCGGGAACTATCTGAAGTCTGCGTTTTGGACTTCCGTTGTCGCGACTCTCCCCTCCGGGAACCGCGAAAAGTAACGCAAATTCAACCAATCCCCGCGTATCCCGGGCCGACCTTGCAATCGTATCCAATCTCCGCAACGCTTCCGCAAATTTGACCAATCGGCGCATTCTCCCGCGCTGCAACGTCACCGCGCTCACTTCCTTGTTTCCGTTTTTGAAGATACGGACATGTGC
This sequence comes from Scophthalmus maximus, assembly GCF_022379125.1. Classification (NCBI taxonomy): domain Eukaryota; kingdom Metazoa; phylum Chordata; class Actinopteri; order Pleuronectiformes; family Scophthalmidae; genus Scophthalmus; species Scophthalmus maximus. The sequence continues at coordinate 12,309,427 of NC_061522.1, read as the reverse complement.
GTCGCAGTCGCGTCTCGCGACTTACCAACGGGAACTACCGCTACAGACGGCGTGAAGCAATTCCCCGGTGTTCTATGCGAAAGCGGGGGCGACTGTTTTGCACCGCGTGCGACGTGGTGGTGTAACTCAAACGAAAGTAATCCATTGACAAACATCACTTTCTACGACAAAACACCGCCGGAGAATGGCTGAGACGCGGGGACAACGGACACGACCCGCCACCGTGACCGAGGCTGTCGCATCCCGACCGGTTGGAAGTGGTGAAGGAATCGAGGTGAGTCGGATTACAACGCTAGGTAAGTCTCATGTTAGTGTCTGTCACAAAGTTCTACAGACGTGTTACTGTGTGTGTGTGTGTGTGTCTGTGCGCGCGCGCGTGCGTGTGAGAGAGATAAAGTGACTAATTTAGGAATAAAATGTCTCAATTAAAAAAGCTTACACACGACGTGAATTCAAAGTGTGACGTTGGATGTGTGATTCAATCCGACTTGGGGAGCGTGTGTGACGTCTGAGTGAGGCAGAGGAGCGAGGGAGAGAATCGTCAAATGAGACGTAGCTCAAACGATATCTTGTGCAAGGTTACAGGGCTACTGTGTTGTCAGGGTCACTGCAACGGGAAGGTTCTGTGAGGGAGGTTGTCAACGGAGGGTTTGGATCAGAATTATTCTCTCAGTTTTTCTATGCTTTATTTTCTTTGTTATTATATCCACCTTAGTTTTTTTTATACACAATGTTTTATTTTTGATTTTTTTTTAATTATTATTTTGTCACGGTAGCTGACGAGAACACAATTTGACATTGCCAATTGACGTCCATCAATGTTTTGTGGACAGTGACATTTTTTGTGCTTGATGTTGTAATTATTATTGAGCTCCAAAACAGTTTTAAGGTTTGGAGGAAAACTCCCAGCTGCACTTCTGTATTGACAAATAAAGCATATTTAAAGCTGAAATTCTGTAATCCTGTGCCTTTTTTTGGTTGAAAGAATTTACTAACCTGGTTTGATTAAACTCAGAACAGTGTGGTTTTATTCTCACTGGAATAACTTGACTTCAATCTTTAATGAATTATACAAAAACTATTTTGCCTAATCCTGCAATTTCATAGTTAAGAAAACACCTTAAAGCTGACGCAAAATCAGACATTACAAATGACCACGAAAGTGGAGTAATTAAGCAGACATAGGAAAAGAAAACATCCGCTGCATCGTACATGATTGAAATGGTGAAGAAGTGCAGTTAAAGTGATTTTTGTCTTTCAAACTGTATTTTTCAGTTTTACAAAAGAAAAGACTTTTGAAGATGCAGCCAGACTGGGTATTGTGGGAATTTCTTCGTCTGTTAAACGGCACACTTCCCTGAGCTATGGAACCCTCTGGGAATGTCCCACAAGTGAGAGAATGAGAAAGAAATGCTGAACTGGGCAACCATTAGGCAAACTGGGCAAGTGACCGCTAAATCAGATTTATATTCAGATCAAAATACCTTCTAAATCAGGCATTATAATTACAGAATAAGTCTTGCAGTGGGAAAAAAGCCCTTCAACTCTTTGTAAACTTTTGTAAGTTTTTTTACAAACAATGCCTCACCTGTGCCACCTGCTCACTGTTCATGCCCGCCAGATCTGTATCGCCAATGCGCAGGATCTGATCTCCACTGCGCAGGCGTTTATCCTGGTGGGAAAAAAAGAAGAAAAAATTTGGAAACTGGCCTTTTTCTTATGATATTTGAATACATTCTGCAGATTCTACTCACATTCACATTTCACTACAAATACACCAAGTACTTAAGAATTAGCCTGGGACCCAGACACATTCTGGGAGCTCATTTAAATTTGCTCTGCCAGAATTCGGTCTGGATTCCCTCCATTGGGAAATGATTAACGATTATCTGATAATGGTTGGGGTTTATACCACGACGTGGACGGAAGTGACTTTTGTAAACAAACAAGGCTGCTGCTAGCGAACGAGCATTCGACTAAAAGTGCCCGATATTTAAAAATTTCTCCCACAAAAACTGCAACACTCATTCACAGATATTGTGGAATCTTCATCACAGGCATCTCCTCTCTGCATGATCTAGTCTGTTGACATTTACGCGTTGCTAAACAGACGTCACATGATTCATCTGCGTCCGTTGTTAACGCCTCTTGGAAATCGAAAATGAACCGAGAGGAGCCAGACTAATATGTATTTGTGTATTAGTCTGGCGATGAAATACTTCCGAATTTTGTATATGTTCTAAGATTTCATTCATCAAAGCAGAAATTAAACAACTTAGGCCTGTCGTTATGATGTTAAAACTGATTGCAGTGTACTGACGATAGAAAAACTTCACTTATATCATAAAACACTTATACTGGGCCCTAAAGCTATTAAAAACGATTCCCTTATCCAAGCTTTGTCTGTGTGATTGGCATATAATGTGTTTAGCAGGTGGATTTACCCGGCCGGCAGCTCCTCCAGGAAGGATGGTCTTGACCATGACTCCTGTGCTCCGCCCTCCTATGATGCCAAAGCCAAGTCCCTTCCCATCGTTGGTCAGCTCAATCATCTCCACGTGACGCCTCTAACGTGACAGAGGTTAGAAGAAAAAGATGAGAGAGAAAAAAGGGCGAAGGGGCAAGAAAAATCTATTCTAATTAATTCATTAAAAAAAAAGTCAAACAGCAATAACAGGTTAGTGCTTAATGGGCTTGATAGCCTTGTTTGTCTACATCCACAGACCAGCTTGACAATGACACCTCACTTGCACGATAACTACCTCATGAGCAATGGCGGACAGGTTTCTCCCCATCGACATGGTGCGGGAGATTCGAGGGGGAGTGCAGTACTAAAAAACATGAATGCAATGTGTGAAATAAAAGAAAACCATAAATGACACGGGGTTAGCTGGGCAATAGTCTCAAATGTGACAAGCGGCATTTTGAAATATATATATATTATTTTTGGGGGGGATGGTGAGTGCTTTAAACATAAATTTATCCCCATTCCTAATCTCCTCCTAAATGATTTTTCATTTATGATAGATATTTTACGTACCTGTGATTCGGTGGGACTGCAGTTGTTCAGATAAATGTCTGAGAAAGACAGATCTGGCGAGCCCAGAGAGGACAGACTGCCCTCCCTGTGGAAGGATCTGGAAGGGCTTCGGTTCTCCATGGCCCATGTGTAAGAATCGCTGTGGCTCAGCGCCTTCAACCCCGCTGATACACCCTTGCATGGTCCACAGTTCATGGACACCGATTTGGAAATGCTCTTCCCCTGTTAGGGTAAGGGAGGAACAGATAGGGCACATGGAGAGATGGGAAGAAGGGCATAAAAATTGGGGGGGAAAGAGATTGGAGAGATGTATTGGGAATCAGAGCAAATGGATGAATTGGAGAAGGATTGAAGGATGCAAGGAAAGGGAAATGGATGAGGTAGATAAAGAAATGGCAAAGGGGGTTGGTAGAAAGGTGGAGACATGAATTGAAGAGAGGCGATATGGAGACAGAGAGAAATAGGATGACGGTGAGAGAGTGATGGGGGAAATGTTGAGGATAAAGAAGTCAGAGGACAGAAGTGTGACACAATGAAGGAAGATGTAGGAGAGAGAGAGCAAGGAGGGAGGACGGAAAACAATTTAGAAAGGTTTAAAATGGAGTGGAGGGAAAAGATAGGAGAGCACAGACACAAGGATCTCAGATAAAGGCCCCTGTCCAATACCACACAGAGACAAAACAGATCCCTTTTGTCTTTCAGATTTTCTGTTTTCAAAGTTTAAAAACAACTTTCAGTGGATGCTTTTTTTATTTGTGTGCTATTCCGCTCCAACTACTATAACATCTGTTGAAATAGCAGCGGTGGAACCAAAGATAAGACGCTATAAAAAAATACGAAAAGGCAACTTCACACCAAATTTATGTGCACTTGTATTACTGATACTGTACATGAAACCAGTATAATCTTCTTATAATAACAAGAACTTGGAACTAATAAAAACAGTCTCAGTGTCTGCCCTGATAGAAACACAGAAACCGTAGACATATTCCAGGGCCACGTTTTCCTGGAACGTGGAGATGATAAATGGCTTCGGCGCACTCAGATAATGTAGTGATGCTTGTGTGTGTGTAGACTTTGGGACTTTATGGGTTTAGCTCATTACGGCAAAACCACAACAGCCTATTACCCAGCCCACAATGCTTACCACCGACAAATACCTTGATAATGTTGTGCATGCCCTTACAGTTCATGTTGGCTATGGCTCAGCAGATGTACGTGAATAAATAATTTTGGAGCCATAAGACATGCATCAGCTACCAACAGAACCCCCCCCCCCCCCCCCACACACACACACACTTCAACTTAAGGCTAATCACAATTGTACAGATGACTTCTGCAAACTCCTCAACATGATATATTGCCTCTTCTTCCTTCCCCTCTCTCTCTCTCTCTCTCTCTCTCTCTCTCTCTCTCTCTCCCTCTCTCTTTCTCAGGGCTTTAGTGGTAAGCTTAGGTAAGCTGATTACTCATCCAGTTTGGCTCCTGCATTCAGTATTTTGGGAATGATTCCGAACTCCTTCCCCACCATTCATTATACACCACACACCTACGCGCTCACGCTGTACCTTCGCCGGGGGCTTCCGCTGAGCTTGCTGTAAGCTGAGTATATGATGGAACAGGGGGCTGCGCAGGACAGTCTTGAGCAGGGAGAGTTTCTCCTGTGTGGGGGCCTCCCCTCTCTCCTTCAGTTTAGCTTGTAGTCTCTCCACAGCCTCCAAGGCATGCTGCGTATCTGCGGAGAAATTGTATATCGTCTGTGCCACACGGTAACAGGATTTCTGCCGTTTGGCCTTATGTCTGCTTCCACATATTGCAGCAGCTCCCGGGTGACCCTGACACAAACCCAGACCTTTCTGCAGAAGTTGTGAAATGTCAACACTTAATAGATGCTGTGGGGAATATAACCACGTTTTCTCAAGACTTGCAAAAAACGTCTTTGTTAAAAATACACCATCTGTGCTCAGAATCCCATATTACGTCCCTCAGCACTGGTCTACAATGTGGTAACTATCAAAGCAGGGTTTTCAGTGGACAGGAGCTGTACTTATGTGAACAAAGATCCCTGCTAGAGTGTGAGGTCATTCCATTTAAAAGTTTCTTAAATACTGTCATTCCTCTTCTCCTCTCAATTGCTGGGAATGTCATTGGGTTTAAACACATCCATTTTGGTCACGTGTGGCCAAATCCTGAGCAAAAGATTCCTTGTAGCAAGAAGGGTTTAGAAAATCGAATCAAGAAACATTAATATAAGGTACTAAAGAAGGGCGTGCTACACTCAACACACTCGTAGAAGAAAAAACACTAGAAAAGGAAGAGGAAAGGAAAAAAAATAACTAATGAAGTGTCGTGTCAGGTCATATTGCCCTTGTTTATTTGGTGGAGTAGCAGCTAATGAGCACAAGCCACAACTGCAGTAATTGTATGTGGCAGAAGGTTAAGACCCGGTAAAGTCTTCACCACAAAGTTTTGACTACCGACCAGACTGCCAGTCCTGTGCCACATGCACATGTAAGTATTCCTTCCCGTCTGGCTGCTGCGGCCGCGGCTGACACCTTAATTGTAAGCCTCTGATGATGGCTGTGCTCGGGGAGTCTTACTGAGGTTACTGGAACATGGCTGGCTTAGAACAGCGCCCTTACATCTGCAAGGCGCTGAATGCACTTACCGATGACTTCCATCGTGGCCTGACGGATTGTTGGGATCGAGCTGTCGCTGAGTCGACTTTTGGCCTTAGTTAGCTGTCACTCTTCCTCGTCCGGCACCTGCAGACGTGAATAACAACGAAAAGCTTTTGCTTCGGCGGGACCTTGTACGGTCTTGTCTGTTTACATTTTCACGATATGTATAGGTGCATCGAGTATACGTGCATCGAGGTGAGGCAAACCTTGACCTCTCCATTGTTGAAACATTTCATTCCTGTAACATTTCTCCTCAGGTGTAAACAAATAGTTATTTTACCTCAGTTCAGCAGCACGTATCATCTTCACCTTTGGGGCCTGTGCGCTTGTTTGCAAGCGCCGTCCTTGTCAACTAATGCTCTTTAGCGGGATTTAAACCTCCTCCAACAGGCTTTATCAGCCCGTGATTGTAATTAAGTGCGACACATGGCCTCCGGACCATCCCGACTGGAAGGGGAGAGCCTGCGTTCCTTCAAAATAAATGATCCCAATGATATGATTTGATTTGCAAGAGGACGGGCTGGAAATGACAACCTCATCTTGAAATCTAATTAGGGGGCCATTGATAGGCACGAGGTGTATCGCAGTACTTCTATGTGCCCTTCACGGCGGCCCTAATGAAATCTATATCATATAGGCGACCTGTTGATGAAGCCTTGCTGACCGCCTCGGCATTAAGAAAAAAAAACCCAACACAAATACAGACGACTGATTCGGAGTAATTACACTGGTTCATTAGCTTCTAATTCGATATGTTATCTGTAAAACAATCTGTTAATCTGCCCTTTAAGAAATGACCCGGCCACATTAGATCCTGTGGCTGTGAAGAACACACGGGCGTCGTGGACACATCGCACAAGCCTTTCTGCTGCGGGGAGCCTCTTCTCACCTCCATCGCATCGCCGGTGGGCTGTCAACAGGTCCCCGCTGAGTGCCGCACCGAACACCGACAGTGACGCTCCTCTCCCGACGCCACGGGTCATCGCAGCTCGTTTGAGGCGGACGCCGCGACGCGGGGAAGAGAGCCGAGCGCGTTATTTTCCCCGGCGTTGTGTCCGCGGCTTGCGCGCGCTCCGGCCAGTGCGCATGTCACCACCCGGTGATCTGGAGCCACGGCGAGGGGCTCGTCCAGCCTGCAGTAATCCTGTCGTGGCTCAGTGGAGCACTCTTCTCAATATAGCCTGCAAGACCTCTCCCCAATAGCCCACCATGACGCAAAAGAATTGTACAATCATTGACCCCCCCCCGCCACAATAACAAGTTATTAAGATATTACAATATAAAGTTACCATTCCAAAACTGAAGATCTTCGTAAGGCCTGTACCACAGGTGACATTTTGCCCTGGGTGGATGGTACTTTCTATATTTATAATTGATCTGTTGAAATATATTTTTCTTTTTCAAATTAAGAGGCTAATGATCAAGTTTTATAAATCAAATTTTTAATTTGTCTTCTAATAATAAGCTCATTGTTGCTGTAGGGATTTGTCATCTTCATGATGTTAAGGTCTGCCCAGTAACTTACCGGGCAAACAGCTCTCTAGAGGCTGAGGGGCCCATACGTTCAATTTATGGCCTCATAAATAAAAAATTTGGGTCCGGGGACCATGACAACACTCTGATGGATTCCGGGAGGTCGCGAGCAACGGAGACTGTGTGAGATCATTCACCTGCTCTTTATTTAGCTGCGACTGGGCCACTGAATGAAGCCGTGGGCCTATACCAATGTTGCAGTTATTACCCAAAAATCAAGTCATGTCAAACAACAACAAAAAACACAAGTCGGTTCAGCCTTTGCGTCCCACCCACCACCGGGGAGGTTAATGTTGCCGTGCAAAGTCCAGGAGCCCCTGTGTGTGTGTTCACACGGCAGGTGGAGCCCTCGGTCCAGAGATTTGGGAGTCAAATCCGGTGCCGCGTTTTCCACCAGACCCCCCCACTCCATCTCTCCCTCTGCATCCCCCAGGCAGGAATCATCCCTCCCTCCCCCTCCCACCCCCACCCACCCTCGGCTCCCCGCCTGGGTGCAACGCAACGCTCCTCGCGCCGGGCTGCGCTCTGATCCGCCGAGCATCCAAATTGGTTTGTCATCTCTGACCCTCTCTCTCTCTCTCTCTGTGTTGACCACGGTCCCCTGCTCCGCTGCGCTCTGCGCCCGTGGACTCCAGCCGAAGTCAGTACGAACATAAAGAGAACTCAGGAAAGATAAAGAGGGGGCGAGAGGGAGAGAGAGAGAAGGAAGGAAGGAAGGAGGGAGGGAGGGATACAGACAGACGGGTAGAGAGATACTCCTCTGTCCTCCTCCAGCGCTCCACTGGTCCCAGTTGCATTTGGACGGACGCGATACCTCCTGCCTGTGTGTGTGTGTGTGTGTGCGCGTCTGTGTGTGTGTGTGTGCGAGCGCCGATCGGGAAACCAAGCACACAGCCTTCGGTTTATCAAACCTTTACGCTCCATTCCCTTCCCGTCTTTTGGGGAGAGCGTGTCGTGTTGGTGGTGTTTTTTGGGGTTTTTTTTTGCGGCAGCAAGAATCAATTAGCCACGGAGCCGGAGTCGAAAGGCGCCAATCAGTGAACGATCGTCGACTGGAGATATATTTCTACCCCAACGTCTGCGTCCAGGAGACTGTACGAACCAGCACATGAAAGGTTACTCCTGACTGCGCTGGATGTGTGTGCGTGTGTGCGCGCACATATGCGCTTGCATCGCTGCCGTCGATGATACGGTAAGGACGCACGCTCTTTATTCCCCTCACTAATGATCTCTGCCTCCTTGACGACATGTCAACCCGTGTCCGTGGCTGACCCGCAGCCCTGACCGCTGCACGTCTCTGCTTCTCACGCATGCCCATGGGAATGTGGCCCCTGCCGATCGTTGCACTCGAGGGGCACGAAAACGGTCGCCGGCGGACGAGAGGGCGAAATGTAAACGTGGTTTACGCATTCGCGCGGATGACGGTCCGGCGGCTCGCCGCCTGGATGGGCGTCGCTCGGCTGCGAGACGTCGCTATGAGGCGAAGTGATGAGCAATGATACCCGTTACCTCTCTGGCAAATAATCAATGCAATCGACATCATGTCCCGTGAAGGCTCCTCGTCCAGGGATCGCGCCTGATTCTTATTCTGGAGCCGCATGCGTATCTGCCTCATTGCAGCGCGCAGTGTCACATCCCATGCTTTGGCGTGATGGATGACAGATGGACCCCGAGTGTTCACCTCCTCAGGTTTTCCCTCCGTATTTTTACGTGGCTGTCATTCGAGTGCGTGGGGGTGCAGGCGTATGACTGTTTCCTGGGGCTGTGCTGCATGGTTTGTCAGCCGCAGTCTGAGAATCCCGAGTGAATCCAGCCACTGTAAGAGAAAGGAGCATCCAGCAGGGCCAGTGCTCCCCAGGACACTCAGTCAGGCGGGATGCATGAGTGAAAGCTGTGGCTCTTATTTACAGAAGAGGCGGCTGCAGTTGACCTTGATGTGCAACTGGAAACTACTGAAGGTTGCACGATTCTTCGATCTCGACCTTAACTGAGAAGAGCAGCCCGCTTCTGTGTTCCACGGCCACATATTCACTTGTACTCCTTGTAATCGGCACGCTTTCCTTCGACAAATGCTGAAAATCACAAAGCCTGATAGTTCTGTGAGTGCACAGGGATGGAGAACGACAGACCGTACGATTAATCATAAGTCACACAGCCTATGGATAATTGCAAAATGTGTCTGACAAAAAAAAAACCAAGCAGTCGTCAGGGATCATTTGCTGTGTGCCTGCTTGGGTGGCTCCGGTGTGGCCTTTTGAAGTCACTACACTCAACATCCAAATGACTCTCAGCAAAGATATTGAGGACAAACTCTCGGTGTAGATTTCAGTCGGCTATGACATAAAGGGGGTGAATATAGGCTACGTTGTGGGGAGTGGTTGACACAGTGTTGACTCATGTGTCAGTGCTGCAGCGCAGAAAAGTGTCACAGAGGAATCCACCCAGCAGGTTGGAGAATGGGGAGTGTAGGCAGTTCTCTGTATGTCTGTGTTTTTTTTTTTTTGCATAGATTTGCTTGGCTGCCATTTTGGTAGCATCTGCTAAAAGCACAGGCCTGTCTCCAAGGAGATTATTATATTTGTGGATGACATGAATACCACTAAATCGTCTGTCATCAGTGCATGTGTTTATGTCGAAGTGATCCCACACAGTCCCGTGGTTGCAATTTGTACTCAGACAATTATTTGTCCAAAATGTTTGAGAAAGATGTAGACCCAAAAATTCCCCACGGGGGTTGTCTTGTATGTTTACACGTGTGGATTATCTGTGTTAAAGTATGTAGCCTCACTAATATTTGTCTTCCTACTAATAGTCCTGTTGAAGTTTTCTGACTTAAACATTTCTGAATAATAGGACGTTTCTCCGACATGACACCATGACTGCAAGGTGCTTCCAAAGAGCATGTTGTGTCCGTCAGTGTGTCACGCTCAGTAATGACACCCAACAGCACTGATGTCATCGAAGCACCTCAAGCTGCATCATGTGCAACAGCAGCAATCAAGCAATCTGCTGACTGTAGGTCTATCTGTCTTCCTTTAATTGGGTCACCGATTCATTTCAATTGTTGTGATGCAAAAGGAAAGACAATGCTCCGCGTCGGGGGGAAACAGGGTGCAAATTAGGATTGTTGCTCTAATTCGGATTGTTCTGCTTGATTAACTGGGGCCTGTTTTTCTTTGTTTGGAGCTGTTAATGCAACACAATATTTGATTTAGATTCGGAAGGCTCCGGTAAGAAAATAGTCTAACATTAACACCTCAGGAGAAAGAAAATAAACCTCGGCAGACAACTCGATCCGTTTCAGGCAGACAGTACCAGACATGTGCACAGACTTAAATATTAAGACAAGCAAGCATAAAATCGGATGTGTAACAAGTGCAACTATGCACGTTGAAGTTTCTATTTCCCTTGTCAATGGCTATTAGAGAGTCTAAATTCACTTGTGCTATTAAGTCTGTTTATTGGGCACATAGAACCTTTTGAAGAATTTGCACATCTGGACTCGTTTCCTTTTCAGTTAATTTATGCCTGTCAAGGTAAAGGTTTGTGTCAGAAAGCCATGTCGATAAACAGGAGGTGGTATTTATTCTGCTCACAGTGACAATCAACCGTCCTGCATAAATAAATTGTCACCCATGTAGCTTAAGCTGTGAAAAAAACAAACAGCGAATCTCAAAATCTCAAAGCTCCAGTAATAATATTACGTTTTATTGAGAGGAAGCTGTCGAAGTCCACTGCCCTATTTCCTTAATGGGGGGATGATTCACGTTCCTAGTCTCAACCCCACTTTGTGTGCTGAGTTTAACCTAATTCAAAAGCCTTTTTCCTGCCCTAGACATCTCTCTCCCGTATTGAAATAATGAGGCCAGATCCTTGCCCGTCTTCCTCATCCACCTAAAGCACTCGGTCATGTGTTAACACATCCTTCCTCCTACCCTTCCCTTCCCTTCCCTCAAAGAATAACCCCGGCTCCGTGCATTTTCCGCCACCGACTGCAGCTATCAGCTCAGTTCACCTCGCTTAATGTGTGAAACTCGCCTCCCATATCATTCAACCCTATTAGAGGTTCAGTCCAAGCGAGAGGACTACGCAGTTACTTTGCTACCTGATTAGATACATGCTTGGGGAAGGGGAAAACCAGCAGTAGACGACTGGCTGTCGTGTCGCGGGGTATTCACTGACTCATTGCTCCTATGGCCTCGACTAGAATAGCCCTCCAGAGAAAGATGTCTTACTCTACCTAAATATGGAACTGTTGGAGGGCTCTCTGCTCAATCCACCACCGCCTATTATCTGTCTGTACTTTGGGGCCGATTGGAGGAAATGTACACTTCTGGCCCTACTGCTTATTAACTGGGCTGTTTGTGTGTAGCGGCGCTGCAAGTGGTACATCCTGTAATCCTGCTCACACGTTATTCAATGGTATAGCAGTATATTGTAATCGTATTGTGATGTTGTACGAGCCGGTGGTTCTGAAGTGTATGTTCAAATCACAGAGATGATGCAGCTAACCCAGTGGCGTGGCATTTGTCTTTAACACGTTTTTTAATTCAAAACCTTTTGTTTGGTGGTTTGATTGGACTAAACAAGCCCTGGAAAACATCAACTTTGGCTGTTGAAACACAATAATTACTTCCTTTTCTCCTGCCGCTACTACTTTTTATAATAATAGTTATTATAATGATAATAATACTATAATTAAGATAATAATAATAACAAATGCAATAGATTTACATGAGACACTTCTGAAAACACAGCTATTAGCAGACTAACAAAAGCAAAGCTCTCGAATGAAGTGAAATCTCCTCAAAGGTTGCATCTTGTTTTATTCAAAGTTTTGTTAGTCAAATTAAAGAAGCCCAACGAACCTTAGGCTGTTATCTCTCTCACATGGGATGACAATGATCGGATAATCGATCAGTGAAAATCAATTGTGAAATTTACCCACTGCCATTTATTTGGATATTAGAATCAAAGCGATGGGATGATGTCTTCTCTCTCAACCTTACAATGTATTTTTTAAGTTTTCTATGATAAGTACAAACATTAAATAGTATAAACTGGCTTTTGTCCTTAGCTGATGGCTTAAAGTTCACCATCTTATTGCCTTTCCTCTGAAATGATCATTATGAGGGGTGGTAAAATCAAAGTCACACCTCGCAAATTTTTATTTTTATTTTTTAACACAGGCATTTGTTTGTTTTCTGTCGACCAGTTTTCCACTTAATTTTTTTAGGCAGCAGCAGACCGCAGCGCTGAATCTGAATGTCCAGCTTCTTTTATGTTTGCTCTCATTGACTTTTATTATTTTTGCTTTTTTTATGGGTTGCAAAACACCTTGTACTATTTTGAGCAGGGCTGTTTCAGGGAAAGATGATGGTTATCATCATGCAGTTCTGAAGTTGAGTGGAGAGGTTGTGAAAAGGAACTTTTCTGTCATTTTTATACAATTACTCCAGGTAATAATCCGAGGAAGATGGCTTTGCATAACAAAGTGTCATTTTTATATTGCTTATCTGAACCTGACTCAAACCATGCTGTGTATGCTTTACAATAACCTGTCAATGTTGCAACTCAAAGTCTGAGCTGTGAAATACTATTGAGCTGTTACATGTGTTTATGTCAACAGCTTATTCTTTTTCATCCACTTTACTATCAGCACCCGATTTGTCTCTGAACTGTTTACGTTTAAGCAGCTGCTTTCTATATTAGCTTCTTTACCCACAGTCCATTCTTATAAAACCTCTCACTCACTCAGTGCTTGTTGTCTCTTTCACAAAGGAAGAAAAAAAGGCACTTGTCCTTCCAGTCAACACATCCCCTGCCCACACCTCTTCTCTGTGCCCTTCACCTCCATGCCCCCCACTCAAACTTGTCACCACTCAATAGGAACACACATGCGCACACACACATGCGCACGCACACACATGCATGCATGCATTTCTCCCCCCACGACACCCCAAACACACATCAATGTGGTACACGTCAATTACCGCCACTCTCGCACAAACACGTTCGCACTTCTTGTGCTATAGCACACACGTCAAAGGCAACACAACCACGGAGAGCCACACAGACATGACCCGCAGCTGTATATTTAGTCACACACACAGTGCCATTAGGGAGCTGAATGGAGAATCAGTGTACAAGGCCAGAGTGATTGTAAGAAGCTCACTCAAAGGTCTGCCGATTATTTTGGTCTCCGCAGGAAATCATTTACAATAGCACTCACCCCCTCCTCCCCTCTCTGCAGTTCAGTTCAGTTCAGTTGTGTGTGTGTGTGTGTGTGTGTGTGTGTGTGTGTGTGTGTGTGTGTGTGTGTGTGTGTGTGTGTGTGTGGCCGTGTGTGTGTGTGTGTGTGTGTGTGTGTGTGTGTGTGTGTGTGTGTGTGTGTGTGTGTGTGTGTGTGTGTGTGTGTGTGTGTGTGTGTGTGTGTGTGTGTGTGTGTGTGTGTGTGTGTGTGTGTGTGTGTGTGGCCGTGCGTGTGCTGCGCATATGCAAGTCTTAAGTCTGACACCACAGTATTGATGGGGGAAATTCTCCGCTGTGTTGTTTGTGCGGCTGACTGTAGCGTGCTGAGGAGACCATGGTTGTTTAGAGAATGGGGTCCTTGGAAGTGAGTCATACACAATGTGATGCAACACAGCGGAGCAGATTTGAATTATGGGGGCAATGAACAATGAGGTCATCACGGGGCTGGGGGCACAAATCTCTCAGTGCCCTGGCATAACACCACGTTTCTTATCAATGGAGGAAACTACAGCAGGATTTGAAAAATACAGTATTGTCTCAGAGACTTAGTCAGTGTTGCAAATAAAGGAGTGTGTCGGTTGACGTCACCGGCTGAGACAATGCAAAGGGAATTCTGGCTTCATTGCAATAACATTGATTTTTTTAGTACTGCTTCATCCAGATTGTTTGTGGATTGTTAAATTGTTGAGATTTCTTCAATACCCTTGTGTTTTGCAAGTCTTTTATGTCCACCATACTGCATCCAGTGATATTTTCCATATCTTTTTCTTCTGCAGCAGATTGTCCACAATCAGCGTCTGCTGTAATACCATCATCCCCAGGCCCCTCTTAAATTTCCTGCTTACTGGGCTTTTACTTTAACTACATTACATACATCTTCCACTCCCTGTTCATCTGGTTCCTTTCAGCATAAACTAGGGTGAAAGATTGGACTCCAAGCGCTCTGATGCGACTGGTCATTTGATGGTAAATTAAAAATAATAATATTGTCATTTATTGTGCCTGTTCAGTGGGACAACTTTGTTCTTGATTGATTTTGAATGGCATTTTCATTCCAAGTCTTTGAGAGTGAGAATATGTGCCAGCGAGTATTGATCTGGAGCTTTGTTGATGGTGCAGTATGATAGGCTGGAGGAGGGCAAGGCTGACTACATGGTCATGCTTGACGGAACAAAGATATAACCAGATATAGTAGTGATCAACGGCTTGATAATGTATGTTTACATCATTTGCGCCGTTGTGTGTTTTTCCCTCATGTTATCAAGCTGACTAGCCTTGTCTCAAGTGTAAATATAGCATCTCATGCTGCCTCAGGTCAAATCCCCTTTGACTGGCTGGTGAATAATTCTGTGTGAGAAGGTTACTTTAAGCCTATTCACTACGTGTGAAACTAAAACAAGCTGCACGTTGTGCAGGGGACAAAACAACTCATTTGAGATAAAAGCACCATGCCCCCTTTGGCGCGAAACAGCACCCGTCAATTTGTTCCTGACATATCTTTCACATTTTGCAATAAAGCCATTTTACCACCTCTGTGTTTTGCAAGAGAGCCTGATAGTGTCACACCAAGACAGATGAGTACCAGACTGGCCTCTGGGCCTGCAGCAATAACTTACACGGACCACGTGTCTGATTTCTAACCATGTGAGAAATTGTATGCTCGCTCTCCTGCAGTGTGCTCACGTGCATGTTGAACCCTCGGACTGGCTCTTGCTCAGGAGGTATATGTACAATAGATGAGATGGCATCCTTAACATGTATCGAGATGAGAACGAGAAGGTGTTGGTCCAGGGCCTTTGTTGTGGGGTAAAGGTGGGCTGAGGCAGGCCTCTGATGAATCATATCTGGTATTTCAAAACCAATCTTTGTGTAATACCAATGTCAGGCAATTACTGTAAGCTCTTTTTATTGTTAGAATTATATATGTTGGTGTTTGACTTTTTCTTTGTGTGTCTGGGTGAATATGTGCACCCATGTATTGAGACATCTCATTGTCCAAGGTTGAGTGCAGTTTATTACAGTTCAATGGGTCACAATAACTGGACATATCAACCAGTTTTTTTGTTTCATTATGTACACCTCCTTTCCTCATTCCCACTCTTTCTTTTCCAAAGATTTATGTGGGTCACCTAGACAAGAGTCTTTAATTCTTACGCCTATATAGACCATACACACTACTGCTCCATATTCTTTATGCTTCTATCTAATCTGTTGAAGTCCAGGGGGAGAATTGTGGTTTTAACATGAATATATAGGAGGACCGCACCCTCACATTGCGTCATTTTGAAGCGCCATAAATCTCCACCAGCAGGCATCAACACAATTTCTGGTGTCTTATGGCGCAATCTGCTGTCTAAAGCATAATTAGAAAGGGTAATACATGAAAAGCCATCGTGAAAGCATACTGGAGAGTCATCCTAATTACATACAGCGGGCTCATGAGTAATGGGGGTGACAGAACATCAATACAACCACTGCCTCTCATAATAGAAAACACCATTGTTTTACTGTGAGAAAATGGTCAGCATCTATCACATGAAATCCACTCCATTTTTTTCTTCAGGAAGACACTGAGCCCAGAGACTTATAAAAGAATCTTCCTTCTCCTCATCACGTCCAACCATTGTTCAGTCGGGCTAAGACACTCGCTCTGTGAAAACCCGACCAAAGGTCCTCCTTAGCTCTTTGTGAAAACTGTAAGCGTTCACCATTTTCCCTTCTAAATCTCCCTGGCTGTCTGTTGTCTCCTTCTCTGCTCCTGTGCTGGCTGGTTGCTCTCCGAGGGGTCCGATCTCCTTCATTTGAACAAAAATCTTGTGTCTATCTCCGCTTATGTGTCTAAATCTTAAACTGCTCTTAAAATGGTAGTCTGGTTACCCGGTTGATGAATCATGTATTACACTAGGGAGGACCCGGAATTATACTGCTGGTCCGAAGATGCACCTGATTCACAGGAAATGAAGATATCGTTTGTTATCAATAAAGACATGCAGCAAATTATAACTTGAATCTTCAAATGGTTAATGGCAACAGCAGCAGACACAAGAGTCCCAAAAAAACAAAACAATTCCCCTCTCAATCCTATCGCCAAGCAAGAATATGGATGATTCTGCAAAAGCCCAGATTACATTCAGAGATAACATGTCTGTAATATTTAGTGAAAATATTTAAAAATGAAATCTTTCTGCAATATATTTATGGCACCTACTGATTAAGTGTACAGAAAAGGATCTTTTGTTTGGCAAAAAAAACTCCAACTGCCACGTCTTTCCATTGCCAATACTGGGCAGACTGCTTGCTGCAATGACACTGAATATTAGCACTACACAAAATATTTTAGTTCGTGAAATATTGAATTGTCAAACATGAATGCAATTTGTAGGGCTGCAGGTCAGATGCGGCTACACCCAGTTGCAGTTTCCCAGAATGGAAAGCTGGTGATCTGTTGCTTCTGACCCCTGAAGAGAGAGAAAAAAGAATTAGCATTTAATTTGTCCTCAGAGTAGAACAAAGCCAAGGTGCACCACTGATGTATGCATGAACTTCTGCAGTGGCCACATCTTTAATCTTATCTTTCCCCCTTTTTCCACTTGTTCACCTAAAAGAGTCCAAATGAAAATTTCATTCCACCCATAGTCCCGTCCCTTATACAAACTTGTTCCTTCACCACCTGCATCCAAACTCGCTCCTTTTCCACCTCTCTTCCTCCATTTGTCATTCATTGATCCCTTCATTGTTGACCAGCCCCGTGTGAATAATGTATACCGTGTCCTGAGACAAGCGAGACTTGAATGAAGGTGCTGTATGTGTGGGGGGAGCCTAGTGGCCAACGTGCTTAGCTGCCATGGCAATTCTCCTGTATTGTAGTGCATGAAGACACACATTTACCAATTCACCTGCATAAACACGAATACATGGGAACACATGTATGTGCAAAAACACATTACAGTGAATCCATCTTTTGTTGCAGACTCTACCAACCCAACCTTAGAGATATTGCTCACAGTGTCCTGTAATGGCTAATAGACCCAATTACTGGCCAGCACTGAGCTTCACAGAGGTCCAGGCTCTGACACTCTGTAGTGTGTGTGTGTGTGTGTGTGTGTGTGTGTGTGGCCGTGTGGCCGTGTGTGGCTGTGTGTAATACGCGCACATTACAGTATGTTAATGCACTCCTTGTTGTGGGTCTGTGAAAGTCTTGCACGGCACAGAAAGATGCTGGAAAAGAAAATTCAAGGCCGAACAGATACATTCCATTTTCCTTGACACCATAAGTCCTCCCAGTAAACAGCAAGACACACACACACACACACACACACACACACACACACAAACCCACGTGCAGTGTCAGTCACAATACAGACACTCACATTGAGATTGACCCTGGTTAGAGGAGGCTGCAAAGTTTACCCTCAAGAGATGTAGGCTGGGTAAGAGGATGGGGAGTGGGAGAGAGAGAGAGAGACACAGAGAGAGACAGAGTCTTTTTTCAAAACATGAAAAAAGCAAAGCGAGCAGGGGGGGAAAGAGGCAGCTATACTCTGAAAAATTGTACATAGTGTAAAACAGGGGGACATGCAGAGGGAGAAAGGTAAAGAAGGCACAGATAGAAAAAAGGTATGAGACACATTTTAACTGTGAATGTCTGCCACTCTGCATTCTGGTAGCAGGCTAAACAATTTTCCTTTTTGAAAAATGTCTCTGGCATTTGGCAGTGAAATGCCACCCATATAAACCAGTTATCATGGCTTGAAAGAGCTTTTTAGTTGTAAACTGTCAGCAAGCACAGAGATAGACTATTGTAGACTTTGATGCCCTGACACTTATCTTTAGGGGTCATTATGAGGCAGAGCACACACACACACACACACACACACACACACACACACACACGCATGTGCATGTGTATGCACATACAAAGACACACAAACACTAAACAAGCAATCGTGAGCCAAAATGGCTTGTGAACTGTCTGGTTCATGTGTTTGAGTGGGTTATGGCAATTCACACAATCTGGAGGGGGCCATTATTCACATTGCACCCCACATTCACCGCATATTATGGCTATCTGTCTCTATTGTGAAAAAAAATTACGAGGATTTCAGTTCACATAGCTCAAATAACCCCCACCCTTCTCCCCTTCTGTTTCTCTCTCTCTCTCTCTCGCTCTCGCTCTCTCTCTCTCGTTGCCTCTCTCTCCATTTTGCTCTTTCTCCATTCTCTCTGTCTGTCTCTGCAGGACTAGGACGTCCAGCTGCCATTGAGATGTGATTCTCTGGGGTTTCATTTTGCTTTGAAAGAGCAAAGTACATTATAACAGGTAAGAATGTGTGTGCCTATGTGAATGCGTGCAGACTCAAATCGACCCTGTCCTGCCCCATAATTCTAGACACATTTAACCAGAGATGTTGACTCAGAATGCACTTTTATTTATAGTTCACTTATTTAGGCCTGGGGGATAGTCTCGCAAATTCCTACACACACCTGGTGTGTTGTTTTTGCCTACTCCACAGTATGCATTACGCTTTTTTAGAACCCAAATAAGACCCAGCCTTCTCCCTGGAGATCCCAGGGTTCCATCTGTGCCAGGAAGTGCTCTAATTGGCCCAACAAATGTGTCCTCTCAAACTGTTAATCCAATCAGATATGACGCATCAAGCTTAAAAAAAAGCAGCATGCAATATGCAGTGAACACAACAAGACATGGCATAGAATAGAATAGAATAGAACAAGAATATGTAGTGTGTGAAAAAACGATTCAATTAATTGCAATGCGCTTGCTGTTCCTTGAAGGCATCAACAGGCGTTTAACCACAAACTCCAGAACCTTCATCTTCCCATGAAGCCACTCACTGCAACTTATTTACAGTGCATTTACAAGCTGAGCCGGGCCTGTAAAATGTCGGATTTACGAGCTTCTTTTTAATTAGAAATACTGGCTCCTAGAGTCGGGCTGATGAATCGCACGTTCAGTTTATTGACGATAGAAGAGGGTGCAGTTCTTTGGTATTGACAGCTAGTCAAGGTATTCAAGCAGACATCAGTGTTTCCACCAAGAGGAGAAACGTGTTGCATCTTTGCTGTATGAAACCCCAATAATTGGTGGGGATTAATGGGGATGAGGTCGCTCTCTCTTTCTCTTTTCATGTGTGGTTTGGCTGTTCGCTATGTAGTTAGTTCATTTATCTATTTTATTAGGCCCCAAGGTCATTTTTACCCAAGTGTTCCATGACTTGAATAATAAAAAAAAAGTCATCTGTGTGAAAATATCAACTAGTGTGTATGTGTGTGTGTGTGTGTGTGTGTGTGTGTGGCCATGGCCATTTTATTGCACTTCCTGTCCAGTGTGTGTCACCCTGCATGCTTTCCTTCCTCCGTTCTCATATGACTCGGGAAACTTGTTTTGAAATCGGATTCTGTGGGATCAAGACTGCATTTTTGTCTTCATTTCTCTGAAACAATGACGGGATAAAAAGAACAACAGGAAAAGGGGACATATCCTTCTTCATATGGGGGATGTGCTTTTTTTCTTCTACTGAAACAGGTGTTTCCTGCTCCACATGCACAAACACACAATCTTCATTTACCACCCCCAACTAATGAGGATGCAGAAATACAGTAATTACAATAAATAGTTATATTTATACTAATCAACATTAAACAACAATTTCATGTGAAGTTAGTCACATGGCAGTACAGTACACATGCATATGCATGGAGAGCTAATCAGATAAACACAAATTTGGACACAGTGCATTCATTAGAGCAATAACTGAAAACTAGATGTGAAAATGAATTGAGGAAAGGGACCTAATTTAGAAGGTCATCTTCTTGTGAAACATTGTTTTACCAAAGTGGTTAAGAAATGTTACATTTCCTTTCCCTTTCAGAAAAGTCCTGGGATATAATTCTGGGCACATGGTTTTTAAAGACACTTTTCAAACATAGAATAATAAATACTGAATAGTCCATCTGTGGCAGCCCTTGCAGAAATTACACTTAAAGTCACGCACACACTCATGCATGCACACACACACATACACGTACACAAACAAACCCTCCTTTGGTTCCCTGTCACCACCCCCAATGAATAAAAGCTTATTGTCTGATAATGTGACCTTTGCCTTGAGTGGAGAGGCCTTTGTCCTAAGACAATAGAGTCCATATTGTAAACCATGCCAGTCAATGTCGTCCACACAGCTGCCAGAGCACGGGTGCAGATTGTCCAGGTTCCAACATGAAGGCTTTGAGGCAGGCACTTGTGGCGTGTGTGTGTGTGTGTGTGTGTGTATGTTTGTGTGCGTGTATTTTTGCCTCTGATGTTTGTGTCTGCAAGTCTGTTTCCCGGAATCAGCAGATGGGCATGTGCAATTAGACTCAGCCTTCTTCCCTTTATGGGCACATGCACTAACACACACACACACACACACACACACACACACACACACACACACACACACACACACACACACACACACACACACACACACACACACAGGGCTGGGCATGAAGCAGATGCCTCTGAAACACTAGACCTGACAGATACTGTAATGGAGGCGGAAACTGAGGGAGGAGAATACAGTTGCCAGGGCAACCACTAAACATCACTCAAAAAGTTTGGCCATCTATCTGTCTATTAAAACTGGGTGATAAATCAATGATATAATTGTCAGGCTTTGAACAAAATCACGATTGTGATACTTAAAAAAACTGTCTATCCACAAAAAACTAGTTCACCACTCATAAACAGAGGTGGAAGACCACAACTTTCCCTGTACACCATCTTCACATTCAGCCTCACCACTCATGTATTGACCTGTAGTAACAGATAGGCTCGGAGGAAATGAGCTTGTGACTGAAAGGTCACGGTTTTAAATCTGAGTAGTACAGTGGCTGTGAGAATCCTGGCAGTTTAAATCCCTCAACAACTGCCATAAGGGCTGTGACCTCTGGGCACTTGACCTTTAAATGTTCCAGTGTAGCAGCTCGGTGCCCAATAGTGCGAGACTGTGGGGCTGAGCCTCTGCAGCTCCCAGGTGTGACTGTGTTAGTATGGGAATGCGGTCCTGCTCCCCTTCCCCTCAGCTACCCCCCCCCCCCCCCCCCCCCCCCCCAGCCATTCACGCAAACATGAATGTGTTCTTTCTTAGTCAATGAACCACCGCGAGATAAGGCGTATAACTTGATAGTTTTTGCGAATGCGTGGCATCACTCCAGCTTTGAGTTGCTAATTTTTTCCTTGCAAATTTGGTTTACCGCATCAGCGACAGTCGGGGTGAATTCTGTTGCTCTTACAGTAGCTTTTGCTGTAGATTGTTGATGTATGATATTTGACCATGTCCGCACCCTGTTGACTACATTCAATATACCTATCTGTCCCTAATGGGTTGTTTTTTTCCTCCTAAGATCAAGACAGTGCACCAGGGGAGCTAACAAACACACACACACACACACACACACACACACGCACACGCATTACCACACCTGCACTCACATGCATGAGTATAGACTCACACATACACCTCCTATTAACACAAATATTCTTACACACACACACACACACACACACACACACATATATTTCACACACTGTACAACAGGGAATAGCCCATAGAGATGCTCCTTGTCAACAACTCGGAGGAAAGCAGCTATTTAGGGCCACTGTATTCCTCGAAGGATACGTTCTCTTATTTGTGTGAAGGCTGTATGAAACAAAACAAGTCATGGCAGCTACCATCCTCCCTACTGTGTCTTCTCCTGTTTGTGGTGTTCTGCTTATGAGCCGGTGCTAATTGTGTACAGCTGACTGTATTGTGAGTGTAGATTTCCAATGGGCTCGGTGTGATGATTAGCAGATGCACCAACAGATGTTTTCCCTCCATGTGTCTGTTTACCAGTTCAGTTGTCCCTGTCGCATACTGTAGAGATTTGTTGTTCTATTTGGGTGCTTGAACACAGATTCCAACAAAAACACTAGTTAGTGAAGTACTACAGGCTTGTGCTAACTCCTTTCTTACTGGCTTTTTAAAGTCAGTTTGTACGATGCATTCAGGAGAATGAAAAGGTTCAAATCAGTACAAATCGCAAAACTTACATTCAATTTATTTGTAGTTTAGGAAAAAATATAAAAAATCTAATTGTGAAAGTAAATACTATATTGTGAAAGCATGTGTGTTGCTGTGCCAACTTTTTGGAAGGTTTTGTTTTCACTTTTTTTGTGAAGAAACTGACAAATAAATGTGTTTCTTCTTTTCTATTCACAGAGTTTGCTGTCAGTATGTATTTTCAGATGTTATAAGGAAAGATGTAGACCTCACAGGCATCCATGTGTAACCCTCAAGTTCAACTGGTGTTTTCAGATCTTGAATCTATCCAGATCTACTACAATTTTGAAAGGGAATCACTGTTCAAGACCTCTAGCTACAACAGGAATATGAGATCTGAGCAGGATGAGACACGTTTTTGATGAAATATTTCTCACTGGCACAATTAAGCATTGATGAAACGAGCTGTAACTCCTTTTCACGGCCTAGTTTTCTTTTATTTGGAATTCGCAACTTCATCAAAAACTATCTTCTCACCATATCTGTACTATTAATGTGAAACATAATAATTTTATTTTAAAAGCTTATTTGAAGCAATATGCCAAAGTAATGTAAAATAAATATATGTGTGCAACAAGAGATATTTTTACAATGGCAATACACAAAGCAGCAATAACACATACATATACAGGACATACATGTGTATATATATGACATGGGCTGATACATCTCATATCTCAACATCACATGCAGAAAACGATAAACATTCAGAAATCTATTACAGAGATGGCTGCACTGTAATGGTTGCGGTCCACCCACTGCTCCTTTGAATTACTGTATTTTCAATGCATCTTGCGGCACTGGTTTGTTGATTGGAATACATCAGCACACCAGGGATATGAAACTGCAATAAGATCCGGACCTCTATCCGGCATGATTTGAATATGAAATGATTAGATTATTGATTTTGGTTATTTGGGTCTCCCGCCCCGAGGTGATATTGTGGCGGCGCAATCACTAGCTGACATTTAGCACTGTGTTTACCTTTGCTGTCTCCATTGATTGCCTCAGAATCCCAACCCATACATCCAGCTGGAGCTCATTGTCATCAATTTTATGCTATTTCAGAAAAGTGATGGATACAGCTTATCAAAAATGCAACAGTTGTGGCCTTGTGCTGGTGCAGATAACCACCGCAATGCCTTGCAATCACATAACAGCGGTCCTTACAGGCTTGCATTTCAAACACCATTGCATATGATTACAAAGATATCGGATGCAATGCATATAAGGGTTGAATTACAATAAAGTAGGTCTTTGACATATGTTTTATTTAAAAAAAGAAAGAAAAAGGAATGATATTTATTGCTTTCTCCAAGAGACCGATGAGGGTTTGAACTTAAATCCAATGAGATGCAAAACCATTTTACCCGGCGAACCAAAGCAAAGCCACAGCAGGGAACAGTAATAAGTCTTGGTTTTTTTTTTGTGGTATCGTTTCAGGTACATTTCTTGTACTGAGTAACCACCGCTGTGCCTCTTCAATCCCAGTGAACTTTGAAGAAGATCTCTTCTTCAGCTTAGATTTTCGATTTTGTTTCTGGAAAGGAGTGAAAATATAACATCCAATGAAAGTGTTTGCTGACAAATACTCCCATATCACTCTGGACATCTGTCATGAGACATTTTACACGCACCGTTGCTCTGAGCAGCACAGCCGTCAAAGTGACTCAAAAAGACTGTAGTTTTTTTGAATGTTATTCTACTATATCAGCAAAGGAAATATTTCTTTTGTGTCCACAAGCACATTTCCTTTTGCAGGAGCCAAGGTGACAGTCTGCAAATGAATGTACTCTCCTCTCAGTTAGATCTCTCTGTATTTCCAATGCCATTTTCTCAGCAGTCCAATCCCGTGTTAAGTGCCTCCTTTTATATTTATATACCAGTGTTGGTACTTATGCATTATTAAATTGTGAACAGGGCCCAGTAAGCGCCCCAGAAAGGCCTTTTTGAATAAATGTTTCAAGACTCTGATATATCCAGTTCATATCTGCTCTATAAAAAAAGCAGAAAATCATATGCAGAAATCACCTTTACTGAATCAGTGAATCTACATTCTTCCAGAGTTATTGAACTTTAATTTTCTGTTCTTGAGCAAATCCTTTTTTGCTTTGCATGTGTGTGTATTTCTTGCACTGTCCTGGGAGCTATCTAGCATTCAGACAGGAAAACAAAAACATACTGCCTTAGAGTGGGAATCTCATTATCCAGGTCCTGAGAACCGCCAGAAGTCTTTTATGTGAGATTATTTTGAAATGGAGAACAATGGGTTCAGAGGACCTTATGACAAACATTTTGAATCTTCTTTGCAGAAGGAGGTGGATTGACAGGGTGCACGATAGAGGGTCCAGAGGAAGCACCGTAAAAGAAAAGCAGAGACAAAGAAAAAGGCAGCAAGAGGAAAGAGCAGTTAAAAGCAGAGGAGTAAACAAGAGGAGGTTGGATAACAAAAGAGGATGAAACAATAATTAGAGGATGTGAACAGAACTGGAAAAAAATAATTGATAAATGCATGGAAAAGTTCAAAAACGAGGACAGTTGTATATTTTTAAGTGCTCACTGAGCCCGGCCCTTTCATGAGTGTTTTAAATCTGCGCCACGAGCGCCACATCCCGCCCGTTTGTCTGCCTCCTCTTTAATGCAGCATCACTCACTGCTGAGGTGGCCGTTCTCTGTACTGTACGGCACAACTCCCTCCTCTCCTCCCTGTCCTCTTCTCTCACAAACACAATCACACGCACACGCAAAATCAGCCTCTCTCCGCCTCTTGCTTTGAGGCAATGGCTTTGACGGATCCATTGTGACAGTACTGGGTTTAGAGCGCGGCGACAGAGAGGAAGAGAGGGAGCTGGCGATGGGGGACAGAAAAGGGTGGTCTGAAGGAGAAGGCAGACGAATCAAAGGGGGTAAAACCACAGCAGTGGCAGTGGAATCATCATCACTGCATCCCTCGTTGACATAATTGATTATATCAGAGGCAGTTTTGTAAACCGTTAACTTCCCCTTATGGGCTTCCTGGCTGCACTGACATGCAGTGGCTATTAAAAGACAACACATGCGTGTAACAAACAAATTGTTTGTGTGTTTGCACATGCCACTGTTGTTTGCTTTGTTTCTAGCCAATAGCTGCCTGAATCAACATAGTCTTAGAATACGCATATAGGCCAGGCATGAAGAGTGGTGAGAAATTAGATACAAGGAATATTTCCTGTACGCTACACCGCTTTACAAAGTTCGACAACAGTAACTACAAGAACAGTGAAATGAAGGGGTTTAAAGTTCAAGATCTACAACAACTGAAAAATAAATAAAATCATTAAGAAAAAAAGGGATTTTTCTTTTTTTTTAATTATGGTTATCTATTGCTATATCTGCCATATGTATGCGGTATAACTTGCCCAGTAACTAAAAGGTTAAAACAGGAAACCGGTCAGGTCAAGCCACAGTCTGCAAAGTATCAGGTTAATGCTAACGATAATTATAATGTTACAAACTCTTCTTAATGATTGGACAATCAAAAGAATATCTTAGCTATCTTAAAAAGTTATTTTACCATTATGATGGGAGTTTACTGCATAATGGCTCTGGTACAATAAACCCAAGTTGGAGCGTGCAACTTGATTTTTAGCGACCGAAACAGAAAAGTCTGTAAATTAGCTTTAGGTTAATATAGATGTCAGATCAAATTAGGCTAGATACTGTTTAGCTACTGCAATATCTACAATATTTATTCTTTATAATTAACCCAGTTACCAAAATGTTGAACCTTCAATATTTTTTTTCTATCACAGGAATCACATAGGTCAGTAAAAGTATTTTCAATCATCTTTAGTTAAGGTTAGCTGTGACTTCAATGAAGTGTGTGTTTTTCCTGTCATCCTGCACGTTGTGTTTTAAAAAAATATACACCAGGCTATAATTTTTATATGGTAGCAAGTTGTTTAGGCTTTGTAGGGCAATGTGTATTAAATTTGTGCCATTTTCATTTCATACATATTTGTCCCATCACATGCAACAGTTGATTTTTTTTTTTTTTTTATCCCTGTTTTATGGGTCTGTACATTTTGTTTTATGAATCTTTGTCTAAATATTATGTGGTACAGATGGACGGGGATGAAAGAGATAAATGCCTTAAGGTTATTAACTTGCTTTAAGATTCTCCTCAACTCACCCTGATTGCTTTTGGCACTCCCTCTCTCTCGCCGCCTCCCGCCATCCTCTGTGCCCTCATCCCTCTGTCACTCCTCCTTTATCCCATCTTTCCATCTCTATCTTCCTCAGCCCCATTCCCTTCCTGACCTCATCCATGTATCTCTCCCCTTATCTCCTTCCTCCCCTCTACTCTACTTCTTACTTCTCCTTCTTGCGGCATTCTTTCTCGCACATCTCCGCCTCAGCCCGCCTGGTCTCGTGAGGGAGGGAGGGCGCATAGGGTTGATTAGACTGGAGCATTAGAAAGTTCAGAGCAGAACTGAGCCCGGTGTCTAGTTCGGGCAAAGAGGAATCACAACAGCAGTGCCTTACAGACGAGGTCATCGTCAGTGGATTTTTCAGGGTGGTTTCGGTGCATTGGATTTCTGGGAGCGTCCTCAGAGCAGCCAGAGGCAGCCATGCGGAAACTGCAGTGGTTCGGTCAAAGCCGGTGCCTCCCCAGACATGATTTTCTTACGGGCATAGAATGTCTAACATGCAGGAAGAGGATGAGGTTCTGAGCCCAGAGCTTTGAACTAATTTGAGTGAGAAAATGGGTTTTTCACATGCTCAATGCAAAAGGAGAGGGAATGCAGTCATGTCCAAAAAACATGTTTAAAACCGAATAAAGACGTTTTAAAGTAAATCATATGTTCAGCATATGTGAATAATAATTGCTGTGATTACAAAAAAAAAGCACCTTTATAGTTCATACAGTATGAGGACACAGTGCTGAACTGATGCCATTTATTTTTTCAGTTGACTTCAAATTGAAACCCCAATGACCAACACATGTCACATGTGGGGGTGACCTATACCTTTAAGGCTACACTCTAGCACTCTGCAGTTATTTGCTGTGAAGCCACACAAAGGATTTACAACCAGCCCTGTATGAAATAAATTGCCTGCCAGGCCACTGGTCTTCGGGGCATAATGACAATTGCGCACATTCCAGCGGTGGAGCAGCCCCTCACCCACCTATTCCCACACACACGTTTGTGTGTGTGCACTCGCCTACTGTACATGTTGGAAAACAGCCGGTGGGAGCAGCACTACCACATCTGGCTACACCAGCCAAATGTATAGATTCAAAACGAGAGACACAAGCTGACGTGACTGTTTGTCTTGTTGCGTTAAGGTTTGGCCGGGATAAACATGTGACATTGACTCATTATTAATTGTGATTTTAATGTGGTCTGAGCGGGCTTGTATGTAAACCCACCCCAAAACACCCTGCGCATGCAACAGTACAGTTACATGTTGTAGCTGACATGTCAAGACATCCACAGTGAGCTGTGAGCTGACAGTATGTTTTTCCCTGAGCCTCTGGTCACACCATGGGCCCACTCACTGCCTATCAGCTCACTGCCTATCAGCGTCGTAGGCTTCATCAGCACGGGGAAATTAGGATGGTGGGCTTTCTACTCAGCAACGGTGGTTTGCATGCGCGTGTCTTTGTTTGTACTGTGCATACCTGTTGTGAATTGATGTAGTGCTTGTTTGCATGTGCATGTATGTGCTTGTGTCTTATGTCTCCATGTCTCTCATTACAGGCCACAGGCCAGACTCCCACAAGGTCCTATCCTGATTAGTCATCGCTCTGCAGCTCCACACTGCCAAATTAGCTTTGTGTGTGTGTGTGTGTGTGGTCACTCTAATCAAAATTCTCCTAGCCTATCTACCTGTGTTGATGATAATTTGCCACACTTCCCATACCCACTCATTCTGTCACCCACACAACCGCATTGCAAACTCTGCTATCACGCACGCACGCACGCACGCACGCACGCACGCACGCACGCACGCACGCACGCACGCACGCACGCACGCACACACACACGCACACACACACACACACACACACACACACACACACACAAATGGTCCATGGTGGTTAAACCTACCCTAGCAAGCCAACTGGAGGTAATTTACCGTAGCTTGGCAGACACATGCCATTTTACTGAACATGGTGCATGGCCCCCTGAGCTTTTTTCCGCTCAGACTTCTCTCCAGCAGAGCAAAGAATGAACAACTGAAGAGACTAAAGAGAAGGAAGGAAAGAAAAGGTGAAGAAAAACTAAATGAAGAAAAATTTCTAGGGGGGAAAAAAAGAATGCTTAAGCCGCCAAACCTTCTTCTGCACAACAAATTGGTAAAAGCACAGTATATGTGCAGCTTACAGTAGATCATTTGTTCAATGTGCAGTATATGCATCAGCGTATTATAATTTTTTGGACTGAAACGTCAAGTCCCTCTTCTGAATATACTCTTTTAACAAGTATTTTAACAAATAATTTCTTTAATTTGAGAGGTTTTGTAAATGATGATTATTTCTCCTTTCAAAATGTCAAAGCTGCACTATCACACTTGGTTTACATCCACTTTAATGAGGGAGAACATGTATATGGACCACAAAATACTAAAATGTTCTTTTTCTGTTTTTTTTTTTATTCCTTTAGCTACACTGCAATCTAATATGATGACAGCTTTGACTAATGCGGGTAACACACACACACACACACACACACACACACACACACACACACACACACACACACGCGCCCAGCATGGATGCATTTGAGACTCGCTGCCTGTAGGCTGAGAGAATAGGGCATCTGGTCTCCTAGTGAGTATGTGAGCATGTGAGTGTGCGTGCGTGCGTGCGTGCCATACGCTGAAAAGGTAGCCCAGTCCGGTCAGCACTCATTAGTGAAAGACAGAATCCCCGAATGAGGACTGCTGTGACAGACAGGACTCTCGTTAAGGGACTGTAAACACACACACACACACACACACACACACACACACTCAGTCATAGGGTCAGACTGCCTCAGTGCACAGAATCAGCCCAACATCAATTAGTTCGTGGTTGCTTGCAGTATAGTGTGTGAGCGTAGTGGCCCCGGTAACATCTCTGTTAAATCGGACCCTGTAGGAAATAAAGGACACTGAAACCAAGTCACTTATGCACGCAGCAGTATCGAGGGGCAGATTGTCTTAGTGCTAGAGTAAATAGTTCCTGTTGAGAAGCAGTTTACTCTGTTGAGATCACTCTAATCTAATTTAAATTGTAACTCCTTTCGGCACATTTTCACTGTAAACTTTGGTGTCAGAATAGCCTGAAAAAACCAAAAAACATTCTGGAATAATTACTGGACGTCTCATGAGCAGATATAACTGGGGCAGAGATGGAGAGAAACAGCAGGTAAATCAAAAGACTTGGATCCAGGGACGGCTATTTGTTTTGGTCTGATCCTGCTTATTAGTTGATGTTTTGCTCCGTTTTATGCAGATGCTGCTCATCTGTGTGGCAGGATCTCTGCTGAGAGATAACTATCTCAGGGTAGGAAATACTGAGTTCATTTAAAATATATGACTTGATTAGTTCATCATTTTAACATTGAGTGGATTCAGATGGGGCATATGATGTTTGCCAAACCTTATGTGTGCGATCAACTGATGAATATGGGGTGTAAACACATCACATATGTTCTGATAATTAGCACCATCACTGCCTGTTTATTTATAATATATTAACCAATCAACACATTAAGATAATGAGACTAAACATTTTATAGAAACATGGAAAGGCTCTGGGCGATCATTGTCTGAGCGCAGTGGACTCGTGTCGGCGGAACATATGGGAGAATGCAGCCCTGCTGAATTATGAACGCAATCTGAGTGATTGGAGTTCGGATTCATCCTGGACTGCTCAAGGCTGGCACACAACTGGTGTCTGTGAAGGCACCGTGAGCGTAGTGGAAATGAGAGGGTTAATTAACTGATGGATGAGGTGGGGGTGGAGCATACGGTGTGGTGGAATAGCTTTTGAATTATGGAACAGTGGAATGCTGTGGCTGGTGGCGTCCGGCCATATGTCAGTGTATGCCTCCTGTGTCTCGCTGAGGACAGCTGGTCAGATTGCTCATGCTCAACCGAGTTAGGGACCAATCAATCAAAACGGGGCCGCTTGTTGAGTTGTTTAAGCAGGGGCAAGAATAAAGCATGGGAGTCCATTGTGATTCTATCACTTTGGTGCTATTAGGGATTTGTCAGGGATTGTTAGCGGATTGGAAATCACTCTCCGGTGGAATCAGTCGCACCACCTGATATTTTAGCAACTTGACAATCCTATTCCGTCGATTCAAAATGTTGCCACCATTTGCCGCAGCATTCGATGGAATGATACAAGTTGGAATCAAGAGACGAGCCTGATTAAATACAGGTTTCATGAAAATGGATGATTCGAAAAACTTTACAGCACCTCCAAAATATGTATAATAATACTAAGAATATTTCTATTTGAAACTCATGAAAAGATGTGGGATGTGGGAATAGCTCCAGACCCCTCCCCGACCCTCAGAGGATAAGCGGTATAGAAAATGGATGAATGGACAAGAAATAGCAGTTAAATAATGTGTTACTTCCACAAAAGTCTTTCCCAATATTCAGAAAAGAAAGATTAAAGTCAGGAGAAAGTTAATTGACTGGATACAATGTTGACCATTTAATGCTGGAATGCAAAAAAGAATTTCCTCCACAATCAGAGGTAGGTAATATCAATCTATACCTGTGTTTTCATCATAGTAATTTCAAAGTAATTTCTCAATTTCATTGATTTATTTCGACATCCCAAATTAATCATCCTGCTGTTTGTTTCTGGTGTGGGTCTGTTATGTCTGGTATGTGCCTCTGGGTAATATCGGTCCTGTCTGCGGCATGAGGCCTTTCTGTTCAGAAGATGCATTATGCATACGTAGTATGTCTCTGGTGGTTTGTGTCAATCTGACAGTTTTTGTAGCCGACAAGAAAAATGACGGTAGTATTGTTAATATCTAAGGGAGAGACTCTGCCAAAACAGCTATTTGCCCTCGCAGCAGGACAGGACGGAGCTCGCTGGCTATTGTCTTAGTCTCTGCTGGGCCAAAATGGTATGGTCACACTGATCAATAGTCTCTGTTACACATGATATATTTCCCATGGCTCTGGCTGTCTGCTTCACTCCATCTGCTGTCGCACATTTCTGCAGCCCATGTCTCTCTCCGTCAGACACACACAACGAACTCTACATGCCTGTTTATTTGCACAGTGAACATTTAGGCCCAACATAAGGCTGCTGTTACCTCCGAGCTACTCCTGTGGAAAAAAAAATCCTGTTTATTTGACATGAACTTGGGCGATTGCATAATAACTGAGAGGTGCAATGACCCACCCCTGCGGACTTAAAAAAAACAAAAACATATGCAATCACACACAGGAAACTTGTAAACATTCTAGTTTGTCATAATTAAAGAAGCGAATGTGGGAAGAAAGTGATTGAATTAGTTGTTGGATGAGCAAGCGTGCGAGGGAGTGAGCGAGCGAACAATACTGGTCAGCCTAATCAGTTTAGAAAAAAGTGAAGGAGGAATTGCTGCTTACCAGACTTTCATTACTGTAACTAATCTCAGATTATTAATTGTTTATCGCTGATAGACCATGAAATGAACAATTAGATTAGAGCATCAATACATTTCACACTTTGACGCTGATGTGGAATACCAAGTGAAGTGAATCCCGTTACAGACAGCCACATCATTATGCAAACATTAAGCACCGTAATGTTTTGTTTCTCCTTTTTTTTTCTTCTTCAACGTCAACGTTTAGCTTTTAGTCTTGCATTTTTTGTTCATGGATTATTTGGCATACGGTCTGTTGACTTTAGGGTTAGGGTTAGGGGTTACAAAGTTGCATATATCACCTCCTCTTCTATTCCGATTGCATTGGAACCATAAATGCTACAAAAATCACAGCCACTCTTTGGCTTTCCCTTGGAAACAGTCACGGCAAAATCCAAGCTCATTTGAGCTCTGCACACAATGAAAAGATTATTTGAGGTAAACTTTTTAATAAATGATAATTTCATTGTGTCAAGAAAACATGTGGAATTAGAAAGTAGTTCTTCAACTATTGTAAAATTACCATGTAGCAGTGCGTACAAAGGAATTACCAGGGATCAATTTAATGACTTTCAGCTTTATCTCACTGTACTTTTCTTTCAGGGGGCCTATTCATCACCGCCACCACCCCAAATCCACAAAACGATTACCTCTGCATATTCTTCATATTCTAGAAAGTTGGTTTATATTGTGTTTTGCTGGAGTTAATATAGGGGCTTGATAACAACCACAAGCTCCTTTATGCCTCTTAATCATGCTATGCTCTCTGAATTTCTCTCAGTATCGTTTAAGATGATTATTGCTTACTGCCTGGTCCTCTGTGACATATGTCTACAGGAAGCTGCATTGACCTTAGTAAAGTGCCGTTTGTTAAAACAACAATGTGCCATAAGCAAACTTGACAGCCAGGGAAAACTTTTCCCTTGCTGCATAAACTTAGCAGGAGGAAGAGCGCCATGTTGTTGAAAGCGGTTTATCACTCAGGATCTGAAGGTGGTTGGCGAGAAAAAATATTTATCAAATAAGTAATACAGGTGCAGATTTTGGGGAATGTTGTTGGTTCTCTTGTGTAAGCACTTGGTATGATAGCGGTACGATAGCGGTATGATAGTAGAATGGTTCAAGGTCTAATGCTTGCTGATGATACTTGTATCAAAGACTGAATAATTTTGGGAGGTGCAGCTTGTGAGAGAGTAAGGACATACTGTACCTTATACAGATGCTGTATGTCCAGTACCAAGAGATATGCATTTTAACTTGTATTGATATGTCACCCAAGTGAGCAAATCCTGTCTGTGTCACTTTGCAGGCCTGTATGGTGGCAGAAACACTGAGCTGTGAGAGAAACAGCTCACCACAAGACCGTCTGGGCTCAACAGGAAGTACCTCCGTATCTTCTTCCAGGTCAACCTCAGACGTCATGTGGATCAGATGCCTGCTCTTCGTCGCGACTTTGTTTGCTCCACTTGCCATTGGTAAGATACGAGGATCACTCACGTTACAGAGATACAACTGGGTGATTTTTAATTTTTTTTTTTTGTGACTGTGTCACAGAGGTTTCCTTTTGTGAGGCTGAATTCAACACATTGTGGTTTGAAATGCAGCCAGCCTAAGGTTTGGTCAAGAGTGTCCAGCCCCCGAGCCCTCCTGTCCTCACATTGAAGCTGCACAGAGGTCCCCTTATTTTTCACAGATTTAAAAAATAAAATGTCACTGTAAAAGAAAAGCACAGGTGGGAATGATAAAACGAATGACGGCTGAATTCCATTTGGCTGCTTCATGGTCAAGGTATGGAGGATGCTCACTCACTGTCACTGCTTTCGCTTACTGGGACATTCAAAAAGAACAGAATGTTAGTCACTCCTGGGCTTCTTATGTTACACTCTTAAAACTGTCGGGTTAAAAATGACCCACATTTGCTTTAAAAGAAATGATTTCCACAAAGGATAAAATAATGTTGTCACAATATCACTCGTTTGCTAACTGTAGGAGCAATGACATGACTGGCTTACCTATTTTGGTATGTGGTAAAAAAACGACCACATCACCCGTTTCCTGTTATGTGTTATTAAAATAACCCAGGATTTTTCCTGGGTTATTGAAAGTAAAAAAAAATGCATGTTAAGATGAAAGGTTTTATTGTAGTAGTTTTTGCTAATAAGAATATTTGTTGCAGTACTACTGAAAATACTGTAGTTTGCATAAAACTAGAGGTATCTCGGTTTTCCTGGTCTCTGGATACATCTGCACACACTTGCATGCATGTGTCCACTTACAAATACACTATTAACCTACATACATGTAGATCCTCGTGTTCAGATTTACCTTATATTCCCTCAACTACTCAGTGAAGTATAGTAACTATATAAACATAGCCACCCACACACACACACACACCAAGTATTTGCTAGAACTATTACAGACTCAAAGCCAAGCAAACACTCACTCACTCTTGTTCATTTTCGTGTATCCTCTGTGTTTGTCCTCACATTTATATCTTTCTCTCACTCTCCTACTCTCTCTCTCTCTCTCTTGCTCACACATACACACACAAACACAGCAGCCCCATATGTTTTCTGTATGCGTCCTCCCCTCCCCTGTGATGGTGGGCTTTGAAGACTCCAAGAGGGAGCTCGGAGCCACTTGGACTTAATCCTATTAATGGCTGCTGTCAATCACACTGTTGGGAGGAGAAACGTGCAGACACATACTACACACATGCACACATGCATGTACTTGTTCACTCGACTGCTGCCATGCATGCACACAGGTATGATGATGTACTGAAATAGTGTACACCCACATGGACTAGAGATCCTCCTTAAGAAACACACACCAGCAAACACAGGGAGTCAGAGGCAGCCACTCAGACACACAGACACCAAGGGGCTTTGCTTCAGCACCAAGAGATGAGTTTCAGTCAAAGGTATTTGCATCAATGTCTAAAGAATAAGTCGACGTATGCAAATCATGCTGTTTATACTTAGCAAGGATTAGTTGAAACAAAGACAGTTTAGCTTGAGGACACACAGCAGCAAGCACTCGATCTCCTCCACCAAGCCGTGTCTTGTCATTATTTCAGGGTTACGTGAATACATATAAAGGAGAGTAGAGGAAGCATGAATCTTTGAACAAAAACCACAAGAATGCGTTTCTTTTCTTTTTTTCCTCCCCAGGGTTTAGTGTGTATTTCTGGCATGACTGCTGTTTAACCTGACATAGTGGACTTGTTGATTGAAGCTGGAGCTGGTGAACACAATACACAGTCGTATCATGAACGTCACTGTAGAGGGGGAAAAAAGTGTGGCAAATACGCCGACGTTTGGCCTTGTTAAAGGATAAGGCTGTGTTGTTCTTTATTTTCCTTGTCAGCAAATACCATGAAAAGACAAGAGCCAACAATATCTTAAGTCTACCTGTGGAAACCTTCTGTCTTCCCGACTCTGGCTGTGGCACAAATCTCCAATGCTATTTGTTCCTGCATGAATCCAGAAGAACAGATCAGAAATATATGATTTCATTTGAATAGGCAATTTCTTATAAATTGCTGGGCATTGCAATTTTTACTCGAACTGGAGAGAAGAGACTATTTTCAGCCGTGAATGGAATAATACATTTGAAAATATAGTACAATGCCCATTGTAATACTTCATTGGACAATAATATGAAAAAAAACATCTGCACACTTCGATCTGAGTGAGATTCATTTATTGAGGCGACTTCTCGGTCGGTGCCCTTTTTTAAGCATCCCGAGGGACGAGGTTCCCAAACCAATAAAAAAAAAAAAGGCTGGGTTGTGCAGATGGTTTTTCTATCATACACTGAATCACAGCTCCCACACCTCCACAAGCCTCTATTTTTGTGAGAAGTGATTTATATTTGACGTATTCTGTTGTTATAACAATGAAGGTAAAAGGCTGCAGTATATCAGGTTTGGGCTGTACTCGTTCGTGGACTCACTTCATTGTTATATTTGATCTTTTCATGAGATTTACTGACAACAAGGAAAAACATAGAATAATACCAGCTTTATTCTCTTTTTGCACTTTAAAATTGTGTTGTTTTTGCTCTCAGAAGACCCACATATCAGACACCAGCACTGGCCAAACACTTTGGCTCTCAAGTGAGAGATCACCTTTTAA
This sequence comes from Scophthalmus maximus, assembly GCF_022379125.1. Lineage (NCBI taxonomy): Eukaryota > Metazoa > Chordata > Actinopteri > Pleuronectiformes > Scophthalmidae > Scophthalmus > Scophthalmus maximus. Next base: position 12,273,046 of record NC_061522.1, on the reverse strand, counting down.
ATCTCTGTCCTCTTCCCTCTCACCCTCTCCTTCTCCTTCTTTCCATCTATCCACCTCTTTCGCCACTCTCTTGTTCTTGGCCCAAATGTAAAAATCGATATCCTTTTGTTTCAGCCCCCCGAGGCAATGAGAGAGTCTGAATTAGACCGTCTGTACTGTCCATGGCTGCCAAGTTTCTGTCACCACTTACACAACTAATGACAGACACATTAACATGCACTGGCTAGCTCACACTTTATTGCATGTGTGCAACGACAGGGAGATAAATATTGGCATGTACAGTATTATGTGTGTGCATCATGTGTCTGTATGAGTGTACATGCTTGTTTGGTAAACAACATGGCACAAATATGTGCGGAGTAAGTCCTTTGCGGGCAGATTAACCAGAGTGCAGTTTTATAGGGGAGGTTGCTGATGTAAACAGATAAATTAATCGGTGACAAACAAGACGGGACGGTGTGTGAGAGTCAGAGCGTTTACTGCCCCTTATGAAGGCAGAGTGGCTTTTAATTGGAATACAGATAGGCCGCTCATTTAAATTGTGTGTGTGTGTGTGTGTGTGTGTGTGTGTGTGTGTGTGTGTGTGTGTGTGTGTGTGTGTGTGTGTGTGTGTGCGTGCGTGCGTGCGTGCGTGCGTGCGTGCGTGCGTGCGTGCGTGCGTGCGTGCGTGCGTGCGTGCGTGCGTGCGTGCGTGCGTGCGTGCGTGCGTGCGTGCGTGCGTGCGTGCGTGCGTGCGTGCGTGCGTGCGTGCGTGCGTGCGTGCGTGCGTGCGTGCGTGCGTGCGTGCGTGCGTGCGTGCGTGCGTGCGTGCGTGCGTGCGTGCGTGCGTGCCGTTGTGTGTTTGTGTCATAATGTTCTCTGTATGCCCAGCAGGGACCCTGTAAGGCAACACTCTGAGACATCTGATCTAAAGCCAGTCTAGACAGCTGCTGTACAATACTGTGTATTGATCCCGGTATGCTTCAATTAACCATCTCTTCAAAATTTACATTCATGCTCACAAAGGCAGATGTGATGCAGCCATTGAAAAACTAATAAACTTACACTCATATTAACATAGCAATGACCCACTGCCCTGAGCACTCCACAGACACACACACACACACACACACACACACACAAACACAAACACAAACACACACACAAATGCATGAGGTCCTTTAAATCCTCAGCCACTACTGAGACTCGTTTCTATCTGAATATGTGCTTAAAGTCTAATTACAGCCTGAGGTGTTATTTTTGTGTGTGTGTGTGTGTGTGTGTGTGTGTGTGTGTGTTCATTCATTAGGGAGGACATTTCCAGTAAATGTCACTTATATATCAGTCTTATCTCTAAGCTAGCCCCTGCCATTATCAATATCTTGCCCTCAAGTACCAGCACCACGCAGACATTGACTGCACCGGCTCTGAATTTCTTCCGCCACATTCCATCACTCCGAGCATGTTTGTGTGGGTTTGTGCGTGTGTGTGTGTGTGTGTGTGTGACGTGGTGAAGGGCAGTATTAAGTTGAGCCCGGGCAGAGTGTCATTGAGCTCATTCAGATTCTTTGCGGCACTTGTGTAACCATGACGCTCCCCCAGCCAATGAGGGAGCCAAGGGCGGGAGGACAGGGTTGCTATGGTCACCGTCGTGACAAGGAGAGCAAGGAAGGTGGTGCTTTACCTCGCCTTTCAGGACTGAAGTACGCGTGGATGTCTTGCTCCCTGGTTGTGTGCATACATGCTCGTGTGTGTGTGTGTTTGCAGGAGCTTTCAGAAATTGATTAGAAGAACTTGACAGGATTCTGCAAGTGTCATGGAACAACAAGCAGTCACATTTACTGAACTGGACTCCGCTCAGATTTAATATACTTTGTTATCTTTCATCATTCAGTGGGGACGATGCATATTATGTATATTCCACCAGAAATAGATAAAATACTCAGATCTGGTCCTTGGGCAGCTGGTGACACATAAGATGAAGCTATGTAAAATCAAGTAATATAAATTCTATATTACTGTGAGAGTAGAGCCAGGAGATATCGGCAGAACTGAACAACACGTGTGACTACCTCATATGATAACCTATCTACAGTATCAAGGGATGATGGCCGATGCTCCCAGGGATTGCTGCTCTTAAGAAAAGAGAATAACAACATCCATTCTGCACCACAACAACCAAAGTCCCTGGAAACGTCCAGCCCCCAAACCACTGATATCACAGCACCAAACTCTTATCACAAGACAACATGTATCTGGTAGTAAACACATGGTTTAAAAATAAGAGCAATGAAAGAGCAGCATTTTTGTGACATTTCGTTTTTTACTTTTGCTGAACATATTCACACATTGTTTTTTTTGTTTTTGGGATGACAATGTAGTTTGATGGCACACAGGTATCACACAGGCTGTGATTACTCAGACAATACGTGTTAGTAGGAGAAGATGCAATATCTTAATGTTGATTTAGGTAGATTTGAAGGATTTTATTTAACTTCAGAATTATCTCTTAACATAGTCTGTTTAAGAAACAAAAGGTCATAAAAAACATCTGAAATAGTATTATTTTATTGGCAGATTGAATTGGATAACCTATTCATAGTATACCGTTACTAAAAATGCGATTTCATCATGTTGAATTAGAATAGTTTCTGCAATTTTTTGAATTTATTATTTATTCCTACTCAGGTTAGGTATCAAAAATACTTGGTTGTGTGCGGATTGCAACTTTTGTTTTGGGAATTCGACGGGGACTGTGTTGTGTAACTGCCCCATCAAGTCCCACGCTTCGCTGCACCACAGATGAGAATTGTGCTGCAAAAGCTTTGGCTGTTTCCTATTGCAAAGAATGTCAGGTTTCCCATTATTGAGGATGTCTAGACTTAGCAACTCAATGGCAACTTGATTGCTGTTTGGTCTTGGAGATGTTTCATCATCCAAGAAGGCTTCATGCAGTTTTACTCATTAAAGCAGCCAGGAAGCAACACAACAGCACTAAAAAGATCTGGGATACATCATTGGCTTCAATCTCATTGGGTTTAACGACATGTTTTCTATTTCAGTTCAGTAAGGGTGAATGTATGCATTGCATTTGCAGCTTCTGAGAATAATTAGGCATTGCCATCTTTGAATAATTTCTGCAGCTCTAAATGCCTGTTGAAATTGCCGGGCAATTACTCTCTACCCAGAATGATGTCTAAAACGGCTAACTGCAAAACAGTAATTACCAAGTCAGCTTACTTGCAACAGTGGACATGAACTTATGAAAGATCTTGTGAGGCTATTGTTTTTCTTTAGTGTGGATAATCAGTCTATGACATGGGTGCACATACAGTTTTAGTTGAACACAGGGTATGCTTGCACAATTCAGACCTCCATATTTTAGAAACATCCTTACAAATAGGTATTTAAGTATTTCTACAAGCAATATCTCTGTACCAATGTATGTGTTTGTGTGCCTGTGTGTCCAGCCAATGGCCGTGCCCCTATCCCAATGGCAGTGGTGCGCAGGGAGCTGTCGTGTGAGTCCTACCCCATCGAGCTGCGCTGCCCGGGCACTGATGTCATCATGATCGAGAGCGCCAACTACGGCCGCACCGATGACAAGATCTGCGACTCTGACCCTGCGCAAATGGAGAACACACGATGCTACCTGCCTGATGCGTACAAGATCATGTCACTCAGGTCAGTGTGCATACATATGGTTTTACTGTGTACAGATGTGTGTGAGCGTGTGAAACCCATGCGTCTAATGCGTCAATAGAGCTGTAGTGCAGAAAGTTAGTCTCAAGTCTTACATTTTGAGATGACTGTTGAACTGAATTGGACAACCACAGTCAAAATTATTCAGTGTGTGTGTGTTGCTTTGGTAATTAAATTTGTCCCATGGAAGGCTTTGCTGCAAAGTGTGAAAGCTAGACTCGTGGCTAGTGATGTGCGATACTATCTCCAGTCTAATGCCAAGTAAAACCAAGGGTGGTATTGCTGATAACAATACGATACCGATGCTTTGTACAAGAGCTTAATGTATTCAATAAAAAGGAGGGGGCTTTTCAAATCATAGCTATGTAATGACACTAAGACATAGACTACTCTTTTTACCTTTTAATTCGAAATAATTCTCAGAGGCGACAAAAACAGATAGTCAAACTATACAAATAAACATCAGAATAGGTGCGATTCTCTACGAAAAGATATAAAGAAGAGGTCCTCCAGGCCGAGTTACACGCTAAATGACACTTCAGCATCTGAATCAGGCTCCTTTGTTCAACTTTTCAACAAAACATTCAACAGTCACATTTTTCATTGGGAAAATATGATTATCAGGCTCACTTGAAAATATTTGTCTCAAGTCTTCAGTCACTTTGAGTTTTCAAAACTGAAAAAGCTCCACACATGACTGTGTTCGTGCTCAGCCATCGTCAGTGTGCCAGTCAGTGCAAGTACGTTTGGTGCATTTCTAGAGCCGTAGTACTCATTACTATTACAGGCAGGAGTAGAAGTAGTTTCTACCAACTGACAGGTAATAGATCATGTTCATAGTATAGTAGCTGTTTTGATATGAGAACCACACCTATGACAGACATGTTTGGCATCGGAAGTATCGATATTTGTGTATCTGCACAACCTTACTCGTGACACAGAGAGCTTTAGCCAAACCAGGAACACCTGGAATTGTGTACAGAAGAGGAGACAGAAATATCTCAGTCCCAGACACCCTGGATCAACTGTTCATTTAGTATTCATCCTGGTGAAGCATCGGTGTTCAAGTTCAGCGTTGCTCACGTTAACACACTGTCCCAATGTTGACAGCAAACAACAAGCAACATAAAATGACACATCAGTGTCTGCGGACCTGTCAGAGTTGTGTGTAATGGAGAAAAAGGAGAACGGTGATGGGAAATCTATGGAAACCGCTGTAACCCGTGACCCCAACCCCGTGCGTTTCTGCTGCCCCCGCTTCGCAGTTCCTGTATATGCTGTGAAATGCCATACAATCGCAGAACCTTATCGGACAATGGAAATTACTCGGGTAACACTTCCTCTACAGCTGGCCATGTGTGAACGCCTTCTCTCCTGATAGCGGTACAGTAACTGAAGCTCATGCTTGCACCCTAAACAAACAGCATGTTTGAACCATTCACACGGGAGACCATGAAGTTCTTTCCCTCTGACTCTGAATTACAGAAAAAAACACTCGATTCATAGACTACAATCTTGTGCTCACCGTGCCCTACAGTCCAGTAATGTGTAAGCAGTGAGGTATGCGATACAGTCAACAGGCCCCTTTTTTTTCCAGGTACACCTGCACTTCATCTGTCTTCTCCATTTGAGTCTAATCCATCTCTGGAAAACAGAGACGGAGAAGAAAGGAGAGGCAGAACACATAATGAAAGAGTCATAAATAAATGCCCTCACCTTACATACATAAATCATACTCTTTTTTTACCATTACTCCAGGCCGGTGACTCTAAATACAAACGCCTGTAAGAATGCTCCAAAATATTAGCAGTTCATCCATAAAAATGTTTTTACACTATGCAGATGTGTACAACAATACTTAAAATGTTCACTGGTGCCAGTTAGACCATTACGTCATGGATTTCGCTAATTAAACAGGAGACTTAATAGACTTCATCGACTGAATCATAATTCTATTATTTTACATCACAGGATGTTTCACAGCAGCGTTTTCACATGTCATAGTAGGAAAAAAGTACATTATCAGAGTAACACCTTATTGAATTCTGCCACCACTTATTTCATTTTATTATTTAAACCTGTGCCTGGCTACTGTGACATGTCAAAATGTCTGCTATATATATATATAATATAAATCATACCACCTGCCTCCGTCATGTGCTGGTGCTCTGATTGCGATTGCTTTGGCTTGGCTCAGTCTCTCCACTCTCTCGAGCAGCTGCAGCTTGTGTGGCCACTCTCCTACAGGCCTTGCCATCCATAATTTATACACATGCGCATGCACACACACACACACACACACACACACACACACACACACACACACACACACACACACACACACACACACACACAGATACACACAGCATGTGCCACACACCGCATAGGCTGCCCAGGGGCTACACCAGACTTTAAGCTCCAATTAGCAGAGCCAGAGGCCAAACTTAATCTTGAGGGATCCTCTGCGGAGGTGACTCAGACTGGAAACAACTGTTTATCACATACAGTATATTTTAAGAATGTGTGTGTTTGTGTGTGTGTGTGTTTGTTGCAAAAGGCTGTCGACGACCTGAACGGAAACCCGGGTCAGACATGCTCATTTGCACAGTAAGGGTGTTTTAAAAGCACTTGTTAATGTGTATTGGAAGCTTTATTTGGGGCTTTTGCACAGTAGGGTTGTGTGTGCATGTGTGTGAATTTTTCCCATATTCTCACCCATCCCTCTTCTTCAGTCTGTTTCAGCCTGTCTGGTTTCCACTCTCTCATTCCCTCTATGTCTGTATCGTCTCTGGCTTTCAAGTCCGGCTCAACTGGCTGATAAAATCAGAGCATGTTCCGCCTGCGTTTCCTCAGTATCACATTCTCTTTTTGTTTTCCTCTCTACCTCTCTCCAAGGCCAAGGAGTGTGTGTGCACGTGTGTGCGTGTTTGTGCATGTTTGTGCGCATGTTTGTGCGTGTGTGTGTGTGTGTGTGTGTGTGTGTGCGCCCATACCACATAATTGGTCTTGATATCAAAGCCTCATATCTCCAGAGGGTCTCACAAGGCTTCTCAGGCAACCCAGAGAGGACCTGATATCGCTGCATTTCCCAGATTATCTCCCCATTGGGATACACTGGGTTGAAGGGGAAACGAAGCTGTGGCCATGAAAGTTACGCTTAATCTGTTTTAGCGATATACTGGCCTCAGTTCAATGACTCACTCGCCTTTATCAGGTTTTTGAACTGAAGTACTTATTTCAAAATGGCTACTGACCATTCTTTATTTCATCTTCCATCTTAGTCTGCTTTTACTCTTATTATTCAATTAACAAATTGTACATATTATTATCACTTTACTAGGTTTCCTCTACTGGCCCAAGGCTCCTACTCTACTTTCTTCATGTGTTTTCCTAAAAGTCAGCATTACTTTCAGTGTATTTTTTATTTTTTTTTGTTAAACAGCCATGTTGACCACAGCTAGGGTGTGGTGGGGTTGAGTGTACATTCAAATGTTACTGGGGAGAGTTTTATTGGGACAACAGGAGCATTTGAAAATCCGGGCTGTTCAATTCTGCACAGGGGGAGAACGTTGCAAGCCAAAATGGTGGAATGCCTGCAAGTCACAGCGATCTAGTGACATAAAAGTGACTTGATGGCTTCTACGGAGACGCTTCTCAATGCACTCCTTGTCCCTCACTGATACTTGAGTGCTTCATGGACCGAGTGCCTTTCAGCGCACTCTCTTCCAGCACTGATTTTCTCTCTTATTCACACACACACAGACACACACACACACACAGACACACATACACACACACACACACACACACACACACACACACAGGTATTCGGGCACTGGAGGCTTTAAGTGTGGACACTGTAGAATGTGCATGCAGTGCACACAAGTACACACGGTAGCTGTTAGAAAATTACTTCGGGACTTCAAACAGACTTTCCCCTGACACCTCTGTGCAGCCTCTCCCACCTTGTCACCTTGATTGCCCTTCCACCTTTCTCTCCCTCTGCTCTCTCTGTTGCTCTCCCTTTTTTCTCCTCCTTCACATTCCTCTCGAAGAAGTCCCTCAACACAAAGGGAAATCACTTTGACGAGTAAGACAAGGGTAAGGAGTTGCTCCCCCTTTTCCTCCGCCCCCCTCTTCTCCCCTTGCTTTTGGAAGTGTTGAATAACAACATGCTTTATTTATTATTATCCCATCTGTCTCTCTCTCTTGATATCTCAATTTTCGTCGTTCCATTTCCCGTTTTTCTTTCGTCCTCTCACTCCCTACTTCTCAACCTCACTGTCACTTTTCCTTTCTGCCTCGCCATCTGTTTTAGTTTTCATCGCCCTTTCCTGTTTTTGCTGTTCATTTTTTTCTTTCTTTCCAGAGCTCAGGGGAAAGGTGGGGTTGAGACTTAAAGGCAAGAGCTTATGTGATGCAGCATGTTGCCTGTATTTTACCATATGTATTCTATAGTCTAAACCCCTCTTGAACAAATTCTCCACGCCTGCAGCCTATAGTCATCCGTAGAATAAAACCCAGCTTTCAATGCCCCCCCCCCCCCACACACACACACACACACACTAACACACACACACCAACAATTACACATGCATGCATGCTCACACACTCTCTTGCCATACACAGAAAGACCCACTCGGAGAAAGAAATTGAGAGAGTTGCTCATCAGTTTCCAAGATTGGTCAACTTCTTCTGGCAGCCTGTCTCTTTAGAGCTGAGCCTCAGCCTTCAAAGCACCAGGCTAGTGCGCTAGTGTGTATATGCGCCTTGGTGCACACGTGTGAAAATGCGCACATCTCCGCTTGTATGTGTGTATGTGTGCACCCGCATGTTTGAACCACTCACACAGAAGACTGGGAAGAATCCTCTGAAGTTCTTTTCCTTTGACTCTGAATTATAGAAAAACACTTGATTCATAGACTACAATCTAGTGCTCATCACGTCCTACAGTCCAGGAATGTGTAAGCGATGAAGTTCTACAGACACTTATTCCCCCCCCAGGTACACCTGCACTTCACCTGTCTTCTCCATTCGAGTCTAATCCATCTCTGTAAATAGAGAAGGAGATGAAAAAAGAGGCAGAACACATAATGACAGAGATGTGTAAATAATTGCTCTCGCCTTACATAAATCAGAGTTTTAAACAAAAAATCATTACTCCAGCCCAGTGATGCTGCAAAAACAATATTACCTGCTAAGTTGACATTTTGTACTGAGGCAACTAAGGCTGTGTCTTCTGGGTGTTTTGTGTGGGGTCTTGTAGAGGTGGACTCACCAGGATGTCAACAATTATATCTTGTAATATATGTATAGTAGACTTTTTCTGTTTGTATCTATTCAATTGTCTTTTACCTCCATTAACGCCCCTGCTTCCCATTGAATGAGGTCATATCTGGAAATGTCCTACTTAATGTGTGTGTGTGTGTGTGTGTGTGTGTGTGTGTGTGTGCATGTGTTTGGGTGTTGGTGTATGCGTGTGCGTGTGTGTGTGTGTGCTGCTACCCTTGCAGTCACCATGGTTACAGGAGATGCCCTGCGGCACCCTAGGGGCCCAACTGTCACCCTTGCTCAATGCGGTAATTAGGGCCTACACACATACATGCCGTGCATGCATATGTACACACACGGCCACACACACACACACACACACACACACACACACACGCAGAGAAAGATGCAGATAGATGCATCTTTGAAGGTATTTTATTTTAACACTTAAATATAGGCAGATTCTGGCATATAGTGGTTCCTGAAGCTCATGCAATATATAGAAATTTCCCGTCAGATCTGTGATGGCAATGGGCACCAAGGTTCACCACATTATATTTCTGCCCTTTATACATAGCCTCATTATCTTCCATCTATCTACCCACTCACACACCAAGACACTTTCACCCTGACTGACAACTGTTGTTCCTCCAAAACCTCTGTATTTCCACATGTCAAAGACTCCGCTGTCTGACCCTTTTCTTCTGTCCCGACAGCTCTGCTAACCTTAGTTATTATGCTTCACTGAGCACCTAAGCTATATGGCTGCCTGAGAATGGTTGGAGAATGGTCTAGACACACCACACAACCCCTTTATTTCATCCTCCCTCTCCCACAAACACACACACAAAGTCTGACACATGCAGAGACTAACATGTGAGTCAGTGCCTGAGACGTGCTCGCATGCAGTGACCGACTGGATACTTTGACATTGACATTGAGGTACAAAAATCAGACCAGGACACAAGAAGCATCCCTCTTCGTATTGCACATGCACATACAGTACATGCAAACACACGACAGCATCTTTTTTTTTTTTGTGCAATATGATGTGAGGCTGACTAAATCCTACGCGACAGCGCCTCGGTTTGGCGTGGCTCCATCGTCTTGACGGCAATGGCGTCTAGCACGCTCCTCTGCTTTTCACCAACCAAAAGAGACAGCCCAGCTGCCTTTAATGCTTCTCGTCTTTGAGCCTTGAGGAGGATTTGGAGTTTGTGCAAGCAGGTGGTCTTGGATTAAATTGTGGAGAATGAGGTGTCACACAGAGAAGAGCACACACGTACACACAGATGTAAGGCAGACCGAAACACGGGGAAACCAGTGGAGGAATGTTGCTAGGTGGAATCAGGAGGAAGACTCCCCGAGTGTGTCCTGGAATCGGACGACGTGGAAGTTGCCATGGTTACCATTGCAAGAGGAGAGGAGAGATGGCGGAGTTTAAAAACTGTAGCTTCTTGGCTGTCAGCCTGCCTGCAGTATAGAGGGCATGAAGTGTTTGTGTTAACAATGTCAGTGCAGAAACGTCTCCGTTGTTTTCGCATACAGATGGTTCTCTGTATGCAGAGGGGGAGTTTGCAATTACCTGATTTTTAACATATATTTTGTCACTTCGGCGAAATGTGTCAGTGCAAGTCGGTGATTTTATTGACCTAACTTTAATTTGTCAGTCATCTGTCATTTTCTATCATTGACATCACCCAGGTTACAATTCATATTCCCATCATGCAGGTATACAGTTCAATATGTAGTCAGACAGAAGCTACATATTGGACACACAGCCTATACAAGACATGCTGAGGAAGAAAAAAAAATATGAGAAGAATGGGTGAGAGTGACATCCTCTAGCCAAATATTAATAATGCAACACATTTCAAAGCTTTTTCCCAGTTGGAAAAACAACATTATTTTACCTGTGGCTTGTCTGACAGGCTGCTCGAGAGCTGACAGACATGCAGGGACCGCCGAGAAGTGCATTCGCGTTGGTGTGTATATGTGTCTGTGTGTGGGAGAAAGAGAGAGAGACAGATCTGTCATTTTTTTTATTTCATGTGTGGTATGGTGGTGCTGGCACAGGATGTGATGTGTCTGCTTCACTATACCCCATGGTAGACATACACACAGATTACTCACGCAAACACGCACAGACATCGGTGTGTCTTGCTCTGCTTCCCTTACCTCTGTCAATCGTTATCCCGGCATCACTCTTCATTTACTAACTACATCCAGGTACCTCTGCACCCCCCCCACACTCCAACCCCCAACACACACGTTTTATTCCTCCAATTCAACATCTATTCCCATCACTCCATTTGTCCATTTCCAAACAACCTACTATACTGTATATGTGTGTATTATGACATAAAGCTGAAATAAGGCCAGTAGCAGGAGAATCTCATACATGTGTGTGTGTGTGTGTGTGCGTGCGTGTGTGTTTGTGTGTGTGTGAGAGAGGGAGAGGGAGAGGGTGTAAGGCCAGCCTAACAGCTTTTTATCCTGTAGCGAGATACAGTAACTATGCTCTGTCTGCTGTCAAATGGGTTTCCTGAACTCCCGCAGGAGACAAAGAGCCCTGTTGAAATTCATTTCTCTCTCTTCCTTTTGTTATTTTATGTTTTTTCCAACTGTATATAGGATACACTAAATGTGCAATATTTGCACCACCACATTTTCAAAATGATGCAAAAAATATTTTTTGTCATTAAAGGTCTTTAACTTTGTGTTTTCAACCGCTGCCAAATTGCAGAGCTGTGTGCAGCACTCTTTGCCCTGCTGTTCTCTCTCTCTCGCTCTCTCCCTCTCACAAAAACATTGACCGCCTGTCACAGTCAGGCTGACCATCAGCAGTGATGGGAACATGTGATTTACAAAGAAATAAAAGTTTGCTACAGTTTAGACACCACAGAGATTGGACAAAATACTGTATAATCTTGATTAAAGAAAAGGCAAACACATTTATGTAACTGAACATCACATTGCAGTTTAACAAAAACTTTTTTTAACAGATATTTTCAAAAGCCTATGTGCCGAGTTCTGTCATCCTTCCCCACGATAACCTACATAATCAACATCATTCTGTGCTTATGGATGTAGTCCAACTGTCAAAAGCAGAAACTGTTCTCCCTGTCTGTTTGCGGCAGGTTCTGCTGGTGTAAAAAAATAGACACCAAAATATGCTCAGTATAGCAGTTATCAAAGATGTTGCAAAGTAGTGCTGGGATTGTGATCTCTGTGCTTGAATGTCTTGTTTTTCCACTTTTCAACATGTTAAAGTGAAATTGTAAAGAAAATTCACTCATTCACAACCCCCTAGACCATAATTGTTGTTATATGTTGTTCACTTTTTGCATCTTTTTTAAAGTGGAAATTTCTGAGGCACTTTATGGTGCATACATTTCCCAGAAATTACAGTCAGAGGCAGCTCAACTGTTTTCCCAATTAAACTCTGTGGTGGCAGTGTAACCGTTGGCTGGATTATGTTTAAGGACAACAATGTTTTTAATGAATTGCTTCACATCCACAGGACGTTGGAAATATTTTGGTTTTGGTTAAATGTGAATAAACATGTTGCGTTTGAAGTCACCATGGACTTTTTTGTAAATAAAGGAGACAAGGATCTTTTCCTCGCTTTAACCAACTGCAGTGACTCCCAAAAAAGAATCATAAAAAATGATTAGTAATGCTGTCGTCACTGCACGTTTGGATATAATCAAATACTTTGTGAACATTTTGCTTATGCTTTCATTATGTTTCCTCCAAAATATATTTGTTGTTGCAAATTAGTTAATTAGCCAAATATAGTGCGCTGTTTGGTAAATAGAGAGATTTCAGACGCAGCTTGCTTGCTCTTTTGAAAAATGCGTCGGGAATTTTCCGACAACACTCTGTTGTTCTACAGCATAATGTTATGTGTGCCTTTACAGTGTTGTGTTATATCAATGATAATGTTTGACGAGGTTTTGAATGCTCAGATTGTTGTTTTCACTAATCGTCTTTCAGTAGAATGTCGACAGCCAAAGAGAAACGACAATCTCCGGGTTCATTCAAAATCCCCCCTGAAATTCATAACAGCTCGAATAACTAAAAATCCGCCCCTAACCACGTCTTCTCTTAACATATCCTGTGGCTTGCTTCATGTGACAGGAGAAGGACAGATAGGTCAGGAGAAAGAAAAAAACATTGATGGTAGGATTTGAGGTAATGGTTGGATTTATACTGCAGTGTATAACACATGAGAGGAGATCGGAGAAACAGAATGAATGAATGAATCACTGGGATTGTTGTGAGAGTCTCTGGTTCTGGTGGGTTTCAGTTCACAGACAACCACACCCAGCCAGCAGCACAAGCAAAAAAAAGGTACAGGAACCAAGAAGTGACAAAGCACCCAAAAGCCTAAAAACCAGGAAGTAACAGTACCAACAGCAGAACAAACTAAGTTTCCATATTCCACACATCTTGTACTGTTGGTTATTTAGCATTAGTGTTTCTAAGCTGCCTTTAATTAACACAATTTTACGTAATCTCTAGACCTTGGCAGGACGTATTGGAAAAAATGACTAAAGACAAGAGCTTTGGTGAGTTTTATGTATGGCAAGTTCTTTATTGGATACAGATTGGTCTCCGAATATGAAAAGTGAAGCTCGGGAATAAGCTGCAGATAAGACAAGTTTAAGAAAATCATCGCACATTGAGTTAACATCATGTCTAGAAACAATTCTATTTACTGAATTACCTCATGAAGATAAATGCTAAAATCTCTCAAAAAAAAAAAGGCCTTGGGAAAATTAAGATCTCTGTTAGTCCCAGTTAGTAATGTTGACTTCATACTTCATACCAGCTTCTCCTGGAGCGTTCAACCACATCGCACAGTCTTCATCAACGAATGGAATTTCCTCCCGTTTCACTGGGCGGTTTGAGCTGGTTCACACGAGGAAATGTCATTTGCGGTTTTATCAAACGCTTTGTTATTTTCGTGCAGCTCAATAATAAACATTATATTGGTTGTAGTTCGGATGTTATGGGCAAGTTTGTTAGTGGTTCAATTCCTGACACTGTCTTTTCACAGTCTACTGTGAATGTACGTGTTTGTATGTGTGTCGACAGGATTCAGGCGTGGTTGCCGGAAGTTGTGTGTTAAGCATGTCCATGCAGTGTTGTAGATGATGCCCGCTGACGCAGTATATTCGAATGGGGATTTCAGAAGCCTATGCCAGGGCTTTGTGTGTCACTCACTCTCAGACACCTCTGTCGACTCATGAGGATTAGTTCCCGGCTCTCACTTGCTCTGTAATTATATATTCCTTTCTACATATCTGCACTCGAGCACATTCACACACGCAGGCAAATGCGCGCACGCTCGCACAAAACATTTATTCCATTTCACATCTGCTCACAGACACATGCGTTTCGCTCGCACACATGCACACTCGCACTCGCACACTCCGTCAGCCAGCGTCAGCCTCATCAAATCATCAGCCAGTCAGTTATGTTTATGTGAGGGATGGAGACAGAGAGACAGAGTGAAGGGGGGGTCTGCCAAACAAAGTGAGGAACATCAGAGAATAACAACAGCAGCAGCACCCACTGCAGCATCGCAGCGTTCTCTTTCCCTGCCTGCCACAGCTCGGCTTTGTTAGCGAATAGTTTGTGTGTGTGTGTGTGTGTGTCTGTGTTTGTGTGTGTCTGTGTGTCTGTCTGTGTGTGTGTGTGTGTGTGTGTTGCACATTTGCAGGGAAGAAAGCCAGTAAGCAAGGCGGTATCCAGGCCACTGCCTTGTTTTGATGTGGCCATGCTAATTAAAAAGGAGCTTTTCTGCCAACACTGAGAAAAACACATATGAAGACTATAGAGCCATTTTGGTATATGCAAAAGGTTGCAAAGGTGTGGACGGGGGAGGGAGGGGGACCAGAGTGCACGTTCTACATCCACATTCCGTACGGGGCCTCAGGACGTAAATTGGGAAATTTTTGCTGATGTTTTTATGTTTTGTCCGACTGCTGGATAAACACATTGGCATAGAAGGAACGAGGGTAGCAGAGAGAGAGAGAGAGAGAAAACGGGAAGGAGCCTGAGGTACTGGGGACATAAGGGAGTCTTTTTTGGATCTGACTCAGGCTACTGGCTCAGACAGAATGGTGACGTCAGCAGGCTTTAGTAAGGATGGAGGGATTGAGGGAGAAACAGAGGGAGGCAGGAGATGGCGCCCTGAGGGAGGCAGGGATGAGAAAGATATTAAGGAGGGGGAGAAGACAGAGGGAGAAAGAAGCCAGCAATAAGAGGCCTACCACATATATCTGGGTGTGACTTCAGAAACTGCAGCTAAGTGGGTTTAAGATAGATAAACAGACTGAAAAGAAGAAAAAACAGACCGTGGAAATGAGAGACAAAGACAGAGGCACAGAGAGGAATAATTCCTTGGTTGGAGGGATGAAGACAAAAGCTGAGAGAGAAATTGGTTTATTATCTTGACTTAAGGGAAAAAGAAAGGTAGTGCAGACAAAAATAGACAAAGAAGTGATAGCAGAGAGATAGGGGGTGTAAGGGATTATGTCAAATCTTTGCTCTCTACCCTCTATTTAAAATACCAGTCAATAACCTTCAGTGTTTTATGACTCAGCCGTGAAAGTCCCGAGAACAGAGTTGTGTCTTTTGCAGTATCATAAAGCAGAAATAAACACACACACACACACACACACACACACACACGTACCCTTTTGCTCACATTTGTATCTTTTATTTCCTCTACACTGCCTGTTCCCTGCATTTGGGTCTTTTTTTAATGTACAGTATAGTGTTCCAGGTATTAATGCATTTTGTTGACTTTATACAGTGAATTGTTGATGTCATCTGTTTTCACTGACTAAATTATTCGCAGCCTTTGGTATCAGTTGTAATTTTCCCCCTTTGTTCTATTTTTTTTGTCTTTTTCTTTGAAAGCACCTTGGGTTTCTTGTTGTTACCAGAGTTTCTTCTCCTCAAAGTTTGTGCGTGGAAATGATTAATACTACACTTGCACCTGTGGAGGTATATGTTTGAACCCAAACCTCATTTCTCAGTGTGATGACATCATAACAAGTGTTTTTGGGGGGGTTTTGCGATAGCAAATACAGGAGGTCATTAAATTGGGTTTTTCGGTCTGATCCGCCAATGTGGGCAAGCCAGTCGTGTCCATTGGTGGGTGTTGTGAGCAAAGTTGTCAGTTTTGTGCCCCCCCCCCCCCCCCCCGCCCCCCGCCCGTCCACAACTTGCACTGATGACAGGTGACCGATGATGAAGGCACCGGGGCAAGAAATTAAAAAGCACAGAGGCGAGAAAAATGAGGGGAGGGAGAGGGGAGAGAAGTCTGGCTGGTTTTGTTATTAGAATACGACAGACATCGCAACACGTAGAGTTCTAAACCTTTTCAACTCCGGTCACCCGTCACTTGACCACAGACACACTGGTCAACAATAGATTCGGGATACACGGTGTGTGACAGTAGTTGCATCTCTTTCGCCCACGCACTTTCTACGTGTTATATCTGGATATTGAATAAAAATTAGATTAGCTCTCATGCATATTTCATTATGCAAAGTGTTGCATGTGATACTGAAAGAAGGGAGACTTGAGGGGTTTGGCACGCTCATTAAAAAATATCTCAATGGAAGAATCGGAGTGTTTTTAATATAAATGTCGCCTGTTTGACAGGTGCGCAGAGAGGGAGAAAGAACAGTGGTCCTAATTGAAAGGAGATATTCAGATGAGAGAGGGAAGAGCTCATCAGCCCTCGTAAAGTTGCAATAGACATTATTTTAACTTTGACCTATGATAATTAAGTAAAGGCTTATCGTCCAATGAAATGGCTAACAAATAATGAAACCAATAGCGTTCTGATTGGTTCCCTGTAAGCTTCAATATCATTACGCAATTTTGTCTGGGTACAACATTTCTCGGAAAATTGAAGGCTTGATTTAGGGAACAAAGCAAATGCGTCTGCCACTGTGCAAGAAGAGATGTGTTGTTTTGTTCCCCTGTAGCTCCCAATAGCTTTCCATTGTTAGGGGAAATGGCAGATGGTAAAAATACCTGAGTAACTGTGGAAAGTATACCTGGCAACAGAAAAAAAGTCTGAAAATAAGATGGACATTCACTCGACGTAGAATGCTGCACTGTGTCGCCTTTGCTTTGGACAGCAGGTCGTTGTAACAACTGTAATACAACTTGGATAAGCTGGTAGGTCTGTTCTCATCATGCATCCCCTCGTCCCTATTCTTAAGACATGATATATTCATCATTCACATTATGTCAGTAATTTATCTAAAGCGGGAGTGAGATAAAGTGGTTGAGGGTGGGATAAAATTGTATGCTATTACATGTATCTATCATGGTAATACATGGGCTCCAACTGTCCCCCAACAAATCATCTGTTGTTGTGAGGGGCGATCGTTTAATTACAAACACGCATAAATGTCATGTGTGCATTTTTATGCCCTCATGAGTGCACACATGCACGCGGCCGTGTGCGAACACGAACCCTCAGAGGCCCGTTGTACAGACACAGAGTGTGGGGCCTTACATAACCTGTGTTAATAAGAGTGAGGAATACTTACTTTTTGTGTGTCAGATGAGAGAGCCCCTCTGATAATTAGAATTAATTATCTCGATTCTGGGGCAGAATCCTCTTTAAAGCATAGGTTGTTGTTGTTCTCACTGCATGCGCGTGCACGCACACACACACACACACACACACACACACACACACACAAGGTACGTGACAGGATAAGGATGGAGACAAGTGTCCTTGCACAACAGCGCACTATGGTTCACTTTGTGTACAGCCGCACACAGTGATTCTATTAGTGTAATGTTGACTCCAGCGGCACCAGTGAGGACGTATTGTCTGGTCTCTCGTCAGTCTAACGTGTCCTTAAACAGAGAGGCCCCTCGAATGTTGGGGTGAAGTGCATTACGTGAGAGGATGCAATTCCTCTCACTGTACATTACATACAGTATGTGTCAGGGTCTGTACTGTAGAGTGCTTACGCCTTAATAAAGAAAGGGGGGGAAGCATGTGTCTTTCCAATGGGTGTTTGTGAGGATATATTTTTTTTCGCCTCCACGTTCAGCTAACATATCTGCCTCTTTACTCATCTCTCCCATTCAGATGCAACAACCGTACCCAGTGTGCAGTGGTGGCTGGGCCTGATGTCTTCCCTGACCCCTGCCCTGGCACATACAAATACCTGGAAGTCCAGTATGAGTGTGTCCCTTACAGTAAGTGCTCTTTTTAAAAAACATATTATTTCAACATTTTTTTTTAATCTCTTTTCTCCATAATCGAATTGCTGATATAGTTATATCCTCTTTGATCGCATTATCCACACATTATTATCACTTAACTGTTTCTTTAACACACTATGATTTTAAGACCTTGATACATATTTGTTTTCTTCACAAGTTTAGAAAATCAAAATTTGAAATGAACATGAACAATAATTTGAGTGCCAGATGAAGTTCATATGGGAAGCTATGAGGATGCAGCCCTCTCAGAAAGTCTGCGGAAGGACAGATAAGAAGCAGGATGGGCTCAAATGATGCTGATTTGACCTTTGACCGTGTGATAACTGACGGGGAGGCTGTCTTCACCGAAGTGACATGGGACTTGGATGTAAAATGTCCTCAAAACTGTGAAACTTTTTTTTCCTTGACTAGTATAGTTTTCCCCAAAATCTAGCTTATAGCTCACTGCATAATAAATACATAAGGGTTCAGGTTGGAGCCGTGGATTAAAGACATCTATTTGTCATTGATGTTTATTTCACACTACACTCTTGCCCAGAGGCTTTGTCCAAAGGCAAAAACTAAAATGCCGCCGCAGTGTCTGATAAAGTGTTCATGATAAAGCTAAACCTCGAGCGATGTCCCTCGTGTTTCCGCTCACTAGTTTTTTTTTCAATCAAAGGAGGCATTGAAAACTATTGAGTTAAGTTTAATTTAAGTTTAAAATATGTTACATTAAATATGCAATGAAAAAGGAGAAAGCACTGTATTCCTTAAAAATACAAAATTAAGAGATAACTTTCCAAAAGGAGACCATGTGTCTAAAGAGATCAAATATAATGAATATCAGTTTTTTTAATGAATATAAACTACAACTGAACAATGCATACTTTTCCATATTACATGACCTTGATACATGGTCTCCTATACAGAGCTCACATGAATGTAGATTCAAGATGTGTTTGTTGAGAAATAAAAGCATGTTCATTTTGGACACATTCAGTGCGCTGTATTTTACTTTTGACGTATTTTGTTCGATATAAAAGACTCTGCAGTGGAACAGTTATAAGTCATGAAAGAAAGGAGGACATTCACAGTTGGAGTTGAGGTATAGATGTGATTTATTTGTAGCAAAAAAGTCCATTAATCTTGTCTGTGATTCTTACTTTTTGCCATAAAGTAATAAAGTGGCAAAAAGTCAGATAGGAGCTCTGTTACAAAGTTGAGTGATTGGAATAAATGTTTTTGAACTTGATTTTTTTAATACATGTTTTTCCCTCAAAAGTTCTGCATAAATCACTTGAATGTATTTAGATTCTTTTGTCTAATGCAGTCTGAGCGTACAGTCTTGGCACCATGGTCCATGCAGACGGCCAAGGTGATCTCCCACACTGAAGCATTCAATTATGTCTGGCTAAACGGCTCTTGCCTGGCGTCTAGAATGACCAGCAGATTAAATAATAGGACTATCAGAGCCCTCTCTGGAGCAGATGGAAACACAACCTGATACCTGCTTAATGCCCCACCAAGCTTGTGCACACACACCACACACACACACTCACACACACACACGCGCACACACACACACACACGCACGCACGTGAAAGCGTCAAAGCAGAGTGTTTGTCAGTTGTGTGTTTTCTCTCGTCTCCTCCATTCATTTGAACCTTGTCGGCGCGTTGTGTTTTTATCGTCGATTTAAAAATGCGTGACTGTGAAAATAGAGCAAGACGTATATCATAGATTCATCATCATAAAGAGCAGCTTTGATAAAACTGGGCGGGACCAGGGAGATGAGTTGCAGGGTGATCTGATAAACTACGGGGTATGTCAGGGTAGCGTTTCGACCCATAAAAATAGACAGCATCCCAAACCGGAGTCATTGGAGAGCTCGGCTGACGGAGAGAGGGACGTAGAAAGGCAGAGAGATAAAGCACTGGAGAAAAACGAGAGTAAGAGAGAGAGAGAGAGAGAGAGAGAGAGAGAGCCTTGGCAGTACATTAGCAGTTTCTGTGTACTGACTAAGTGTTCAGGGTGGATCAGGTGGCGCGGTGATACACTACCTGGCTCCTGTGGGTGCGTTTAGCCTTGAGAAATGTTGCCCAGAAATATGTTGTGTAGAGGTGAAACAAGGCCTTGGATACCATGACTTTCCGCTTTACACCGTTTACATACATGAAGCTCGACCTTCCATAAACTCCCAAATCCCGTCTTTCAAATGTTTATGAAATCAATTAGTCTTTAAAAGGCGCGATAATGTCCCAACATTCCAACTACGGACACTCCTGCACGCCGACATTCAGGCCGGAGACCCAGTCATCCACAATCAAGCCGACGTGCTCGACATAGCAAATCAATGCTGTCAGCTGCATTGTTGTGAAAGATACATTTTGCGGGACATTAAGCGGTGAAATATCTCCATAATGTTGCTGTAAATCAAGGGCGGATCAATAAAAGAGGCTTGTTTTCTGAAATATACGACGGCGTACTCAAACTGTCGCGTTCCTAAAACACTCGCAGAGCTGCAGCGACTGACAAATCATCACATTTACATGCGGAGGCTGGGTCGGCTTATAGTGCGCTCAAATGACTGTAACATCAAGGGACGTCCATAACTCAAGTGGCTCTCCCCCGACGTGAAGCACAGTGGTGGTGCCGGTTGCCGAGCGTAAGCGCCTGACCCCCAGTGATCCCCTCCCAGGCCCCGTGTTGCTAATCACAAACTCATTGTGCGGAAAGAAAAACTGAGCCGAGCTCCAGAGAGAGAGAGAGAGAGAGAGAGAGAGAGAGAGACACACTTCACACACTTCAAACTGTAGATTGTGCTTTTCCTGAAGACTGATGTTCAGGCTGAGCTGGTGTGTTTCCCACTACATGGATATTGTAAACAAATCTCAAAGTGGGTTGTCGAACAGGTAATTAAATTATATACGGTTCAACTTGCACGGATAATTTGTCCCTCCACCTCCCCTCCCTTTCTTTCCTTCTTTTTTTTCTGGAAGATTTTTTTGGCTCGCACCGCCTTCACAACTCTTCCTCTCTCCTCCCTGCACTGCAGGTTTTTGGCTGTTTTCCAGCGCTAAAATTCAAGTGCTCTCTCACGTTCTCTCCCCGGCTCTCTGCGGTACGAGTGTGTGGCAGTCGTGTGCCAAACTGGCCGGCTAGCTCTGGCAGTAATAAGCCACCTGTGTATACTTCCTCGCAGCACTGCAGGCAGACGATAAATATCCATACATTAGCTCATCACCGCTCTTGTACACGGACGGGTTTAATCTTTACATGTGCCACAGAAGAAAGAAATGTGACAACACGCATTGTTTCATTAATGTTCCTCCATTGAAAAAAAAAGGGGGAAAAAAGAAGACAGGAACACTCCGGATTATGTCCGTCCATTCTCTAATCTTCATACGGTGGACCCTGGCTCTCAACTGCCGCTGTGAAGCAATTAGCCTACTACCACATTTAGTGTATTAAACAGAAGAAAAAAAAAACAGTGATATGTTATGCAATACCCACGCAGTCTATTTTGGACAATAGAACTTGGCACCACAGGAAAGCTAATTAAAAGATAAAATCACCTTCTCGTCTTTCCAATTAAAGACTTCTGTCCGATTGGACCCTTGGAATAACTTCATCATGATGACACGAGAAGATCTGCGTGTGTACGCTCGTGTGTGTGTGTGTTGTCGTGGAAACAACTGTTCACAGCTCGGCTTCTGTCTGTGTATGCTTCTGTGCGCATGGACAGTAAATGCATGTGTTTGTGTGTGTGTGTGTGTGTGCGTGTGCGTGTGCGCGCGCACATATGCAGGCGTTTTTTTTTTTGCGTTTCCCAGAGAGGGCAGGAGAAGATGGAAGGGACCCAAAAAGACAGAAGGAGCGAGACGGAGCGAGGGAGCGAGAGCCACGGCTGAAACAGAGATAGAGAGAAATAGGTTAGACGAGGCCAGCAGACGAGGAACAGAGAGAATGATTTAACTGATAAAAAGACAGTGTGAGAGGTGGACAGGGTTTGTGTCGGGTGAAGTGGGAGAAATACAGGGGGTGTAGCAGAGGGAAGGAGCGGGGAGAAAGGCGCAGTAGGAAATGATGGGGAGAGAGCGGCAGGTGAGGATGAGGGGACGGAAAGAAGGAAGAGAATAATGGACAGAGAAAGATGAAAATGTCTGTGTCCATAAATGACCTTGGGCTTCAGCCGGCAGAGCTGATTGGAGATCAGGGATAATAGTGGTCAGGCTGCTGTCGCCACTCGCTGTCTGCAGACACACGCACGCTACTGTGTCCGTGCCCCACCCATACACACACACACACACACACACACACACACACACACACACACACACACACGTTACACACCCTCATGAGCACACACACACTGCCTTTCCCCCTCGACGAATACATCCGTAATAAACCATACGTTTTCAATAAAAATGCTAATTATCTTTACACCGCAGCACAGTCAGATTAACATTGCTTCTATGTGTGTGTGTGTGTGTGTGCGCGTGGACCACGTGTACGAGAAATAGGACTGGAAAGGGAAAAGAAGGAAAAAGACAGAGAAGGCATCCGGGGTGCAGTCAGAGCCGTTGATGTGATTACTGACATTTTGAAAAATCCCGAGGATACTTTCACAGATATTAATGAATATTTAGATGTTTTTTAATGAATGTGAAACTAAACAGGCAGCAGAGCATTGCTGTTATTGTTATTGTTCTGCTATTGTTTTTCTGAAATTCATTCAAAGCCTCACTAGGTATAATAGGGCAAAATCACTTTTTCCTCTCTAGCTTGCAGAACTAACTATTCAATACTGAAGTCTAAGTGGTTTTGCAAATGATCAGTCAAAGATACTGCACGGATAAAAACGTGCCGCACCTCTGCAGAATTCAATTATGGGAGAAAAAGATGGAGAGAAGATGCCTCCTTGTTGACGTTTTCATGGAAACAAGGACATGTTGTATTTTGTTTTGGTTGGGGGGGGGGGCAAATTGTCAGAGTCCATATCTTTTATTGCTTTTCTTCTTATAGCAACTCACAGTGTCTGAATTAGTACAAAAGGCGTCTCATCTGCGCCGCTGTGCGTGCTCAAGTTAACCTTGACAAGACCTTGAGGTTTCAACAAATGCCTCGCCAACCTACACTCACTCTGTCAAATCCTGCTGTGCACCGAGAGATGAATGACTGTGATTTGTGGAAAAACTTTCATTCCTTACCCTTGTCAAGGAGATTAAAAACAGATACCTCAACAATTTTTTATTTTTTTTGAAATCCTGCAATGAGCTCACCAGCAAAAGGCCTCTAGTGGAACGATGAGCAGCAATACAAATTGAATGACATTTGTTTGACATTTTCTGTGCCATTTGGTATACTTGTTGCCGCCACACTTTTTCATCTGAAATCTATTAGTTGCCGGCAACCTTGAACTCTGCATGTTTTTCCTTTGTGTCTGGGAGGTTGTATGAGAGCCTCAGGTGATGTGCAGTCCTTGTGTTGTGCGGTGCCATTAATCCCTGTCTTCTCAGCCACAACGTGTCATTGTGTTGTTTATATGTGTGCGTGCGTGCGTCTGTCGTTCCGTCGCACAAACACCTCTGTTTAGTCATACTATCTGCTTTTTGTCCCCGACAGATTTTCTCACAAGGGACACGCTTCCTTGTGGTGAAGCATTTTATATCTTAACTAACATCAGCACACTGACACACACACACACACACACACACACACACACACACACACACACACACACTTGTTTTAGGTTTAACACGATCTCCTTCCACAGATTGCTTATTTATCGGGAGTTGTTCTAAGCCGCACCAGTTACCATGCATTTTTCATGAGCCCAGGATTTAATGGCGACGTGTGTGTGTGTGTGTGTGTGTGTGTGTGTGTGTGTGTGTGTGTGTGTGTGTGTGTGTGTGTGTGTGTGTGTGTGTGTGTGTGTGTGTGTGTGTGTGTGTGTGTGTGTGTGTGTGTGTGTGTGTGTGTGTGTGTGTGTGTGTGTGTGTGTGTTTCTCTGTGCGTCACACGTGTTTGTGTACGTCTCGTGGTTGGTGATGAGTTTTGGCTTTAATGTGTTAAAGAATTTATGCATGTACCGTGCAATATGTAGTGCATTTGTGCTATATATAAACTGTGCCATTTGGAAGTCTTTAAGAAAATGCTTTTCCTTTGAGGACTCTGCTTGTCTCCCTTCCTCTCCTCTCCTCTTCTCTCCTCTCCTCTCCTTCCCTTGTTTCTTCTCTCGGTGAACCAGCTCCATTCAGCAGCTCTCTAACAGACCCAAGGCCACGGTCTTAACATGGGCGGCCTTAGCTATTTTTCACCCCTCTTTATGGAAGCAGGCCTCCAAAGGCCCTTTGACTGACGTGCAAGAATTGAATAACTCACTGCCCTTTTTTTAACGTATATATATATATATATTGCATATATATATACAAAGAAAAGCCCAGCAGTGAGAGTGGTATTTTTCTTTTATTCATAATGAGGAAATATCATTTCAAACGCTCGATGAAATGCAGCAGAGCACTTCAAACTGCTGGTTCCTTGTTATGGAGTTGATTGTACGGAGAACATTTTGAACTGTTGGAGCCGCTCGGGCCACACGAGGCTCTGCTCTACCTCGCCTGGCGGCGGAGCTGTGAGGCGCACAGTGATCTCTCTGTCATCTAACGCTGCCGGGGTGTTCCCCCTCATCTGTCATGTATTCTGCCTGTCGATCACTGTCTTCACAATCAGACCAGGCCTGATTTATCCTCGTCAACCTTGCTGTTGGCTCCTACTGTAAATCTCCTGACCGACTCTGTGGGGCTCTGTGGCCCGACAAAGTTATGTCAAAATTCCAATTTACATGTTTGTTTGTTTTTCCCATTGTTGTCTGCACTTTTATTTACAAAAGAGGCTACTCTGCGTTTATGACTCTTTTGTGATTGACAATTTTTTCTCCCTGTGTGGCTATATTTTAACTGGTCTATTTTTGTACGGTTTGGAAAACCTAATGAAGTAAAAGGACGAGTTTGCTAGTCTGATCCTGAAGAAAGAAAACCTCACCAGATACAAGCCAACTAACTTCATATGATTCACTGTCAGTAGCCATCGGAACCAGGCATCAAGCCTCGCTGTTGATGCTGACTGACTGCCTCCTTCACACCTGATAGGATTTACTGTATACCTTCAGGATACTGTAGATATGGTGGCAGAAGGATAAGATTTACAGCCCAGCATTGCTTTTGTTGTCAATTTGATTCGAGGTAATTGTTAAAGCCTGCACACAGAGAATAGTTGTTCTGGAGAAAGATGACATTTTGTCATTCATCCAAAAGAAAAAAGGGCCTTGTTTCAGTTTTTATACTAGGGAATTGTTTGAGTTGTCTTTGATGCTGAAAATTCACATAATGCATTTAAGATGAAGTCCGTTAATATACGATTATTGATGCAAACTAACTTGAATCCTTGCATTTTTATTTTTATAAAAATTCATTTAATTTTATTTAATGGGGGGTAGGGCCCCACATTAGCTCCTGAAACGGGCCCCCAGACACTTGAGGCCGCCTGTGTGCCTGCAGGATTAAGTTTCTGCCATGTTCACATTCCACCTAGTCCCCCAGGGAGCGAGGTGGAATGGAATTCATACGTTTAAGATGCTCTGAGCAAGTGTGCACGTTTCATTGCGAGGCGTCATGTGTAACCCTCCTCTGCGAAGCTCTAAGGACAACTCTTTGAATATAATAGACCAGGGAATGCACTGTTGTGGTTGAAGCAACAAACTAGTGCATTCCGTTTTCTTCCACTTCCACACACAGACAGATGCTTTGGGTGACATACCAAAGCATTAGCTCACCCACTGTGCATCAGAAAGCATTTTAATGTGGCAGTTTTTGGCTGGTCCACTGAAATGCAGTCCCAGTAATCAAATCAATTTTCTGGTTTTCATTACTCTGTTGCTTTTCGCATACATTTAAGAACTCATTTTATTTAGCCATTTTCTATTGCTGTGTTTTGTCCTACAGCAGGGATAGGACCACTATGGACACTACAAAGATATGTGTTTGTTGTTTCATGTGGTCTTGCGCATTCGCTGTCAGTATCCTTCTACCTCTGTCGGTGTCTGCATGGCACGCTGGTGTCTGTTCCCCCATGTGTCTCCATGTGTGACATGCGTGAGGGGCATTACTGTCAGATAGCTTCCCCACTGCAGTGTAGTCTCCTCAGACGCTTACGTAATGTTATTACCAATCACACATGGAGAGCATCCTGGCACTCTCACAAGGTTAGGATGAAATATGAGAACGATTATGGAGATCTGAGATTGTATTATCACGATTTCCCTATTATTGCATCATTAATCTATTTTTGTCTCTTGTCTCCATTTCTTTCTTTCTTTCTTTCTCCCTTTTCGTCTTCAAATATTTTAACTATGGCTCACGCAGAAGTGGAACAAAAGGGTAAGTCTGAAATCAGCGGGCCCACTTTCACACACACACACACACACACACACACACACACACATGTACACATGCTCAAAATCCAGGGCTTGATGTCACTTTTTGATGCCAGTGCCTAAAGCGTTTTGTACCTCATGGCAGAATGACATCTCTTTCAAAGTCACTGCAGCTATATTGAGAGAGCTTGATCTCAGCATATAGAGGCAATTTAGAAACACTGGTTCACATTAGACACACTCTAGGCCCATATTATTCCATGGTATCGTGTAGAATGTCACTTAACAAACCCTGCACGGGTGGAGCACATTTTTATGATGAGCCAATGAACAGAGAATTACATTGACATTTAATATTTCAAATGCTTCCCCATGATACGAAAATTATGCCAGCACTTTGAATAGCCAATGAAAATTCAATCAATATTGCCAGGCCTCAGCGTGGGATCGGGAATTGTATTACTGAGAAGAATGGGAAAACCACAATGCACATCTGGCCTGTCTGTGTGTGTGTGTGTGTGTGTGTGTGTGTGTGTGTGTGTGTGTGTGTGTGTGTGTGTGTGTGTGTGTGTGTGCGCGACTACATTCCAGTTAAATTACAAAGGTCCCTATGACTCTGGTTGCGCTGGCTTCCCAGAATTTACTACGTCTCCCACATCAGTCATAAAACATAACCCCAGTATTCCAGGATGGGAATACCAAGCACAGAGTGGGAAATGAATTACTGTAACAATTGCAGAAACAGAATGCTATAAAAGACATGTTTGGTTCTACAGTTGGTCGTTCCTGACAGAAATAGAAAGGAGAGAAAGGAGGAGAGAGCTATGAGACTAATGAGGAGCCGGAAAGGGAGGGAGAAATGGGAATTGAGGAAAGGGGGGAAGTAGAACAAAATGTGCCTTCTTCTCTTTTTGTCTTCTGCTGTGAGAGCAGGGTATTATCTGTTGGATAGGAGGTGTGCTGTTGTTGTGCTTAAGAATGACAGTGACTATACAACTTCCAAATTACCGCACAGTAAGCCTATCATCACTGGTGGCTAAGGTTACGTTAAAACACAATGCAACGTTGATGAAAAGAGGCAAACATTTCACATCCAATGTCAGAAAATCTTGAGGAAATTGTTGACATGTCACAGCATGCGGCATAAAAACTTCTAATCTAATTAACACATGTTGTTATTTGTTCCTCAGTATTTCTGTGCCCAGGCATTCTGCGAGGAGTGTACCAAAGTGAACATCTCTTTGAGTCAGACCACCAGTCTGGTGCGTGGTGCAAAGACCCGTTGCAGGCCTCAGACAAGATCTACTACATGCCCTGGACGCCATACCGCACAGACACACTGACAGAGTACTCGTCAAAGGAGGACTTCATCGCAGGCCGTCCCACCACCACCTACAAACTCCCGCATCGTGTGGACGGGACTGGCTTCGTGGTGTACGATGGCGCGCTCTTCTTCAACAAGGAGCGCACGCGCAACATTGTGAAGTTTGACTTGCGCACGCGCATCAAGAGCGGCGAGGCTATCATTGCCAACGCCAACTACCACGACACCTCACCGTACCGCTGGGGGGGCAAGTCGGACATCGACCTCGCGGTGGACGAGAATGGACTGTGGGTGATCTATGCAACAGAGCAGAACAACGGGCGCATCGTGGTGAGCCAGCTCAACCCCTACACCCTGCGCGTCGAAGGCTCCTGGGACACCAGCTACGACAAGCGCTCGGCCTCCAACGCCTTCATGATCTGCGGAGTCCTGTACGTCGTCAAGACCGTCTACGAAGACGACGACAATGAGGGGACGGGGAACAAAATTGACTACATGTACAACACCGATAAGAGCAAGGAGATGACCGTGAACATACCGTTCCCCAATTCCTACCAGTACATTGCAGCAGTGGATTACAACCCGAGAGACAACCTGCTGTACGTGTGGAATAACTACCATGTGGTCAAGTACTCGCTGGATTTTGGCAACAATGGTACGTGCCACCTCTTCATCCTCCTCCTCCTCCTCCTCCTCCTCCTCCTCCTCCTCCTCCTCCTGCCAGTCTTAATGTCATTTTCCACATGATTTTTGACTTAGTGCCCTGCGTAATACCAAGGATATGATGCTGGGTTGAGTACATTCCACCCACTAGATTTAATGAACAGGGTGTGATGTGATTTCTTTTTTAGAAATTCTCACATGAAATACCGTGGCATATTTGTGATGCTTTTAATATTAATTCTAATGATAAACGCTTTTTTGTTGTGACATAAGGGCCGCTCACAGCCACTAATCGTACTCCAATAATTATTTCTGCAATATTTCTTGAAAAGGAACAAAAGGAAAAGCACCATCTGTGCTGTCACCGTTCACAAATGTGACTGTTCCCCGCACCACTCCAACCATGGTTTCTGGTATGTTTTCAGACATCAAAATAACGAATCGTCGTAATACTTTAAGAGCTGGTCCTGGATATAGCCTTGTCAGTGAAATTACAGATGTCAGCAGAGTTGCTATTTGTGGAAGTCGTTTCCTTCTTTTTAGTCAAGCAAAGGGTTATTCACAAAGACATCATGAAGACTACGTTGATCTCTACATATATCTGATGTTATGCTGAGTCTTATATACTGTAAATGCCTCTTGCCTCTTATTGTACCACCTCTTTAGGTTCTCCAGCTGCATAAAAGACGATAATGCATTTCTCTTGAGTGGAGCCAAAAGTATATGGGGAGGAAGAAGAACTGATAGCACTTCCATACGGGAGATCTAAATATGATAACAATCTGAAGGCACCTTTGTTTGACACTTTTCTTTTCTTTTTTATAATTTCAAAGGTTGTCCACATTCACAGTGACTGAAATCACCAAATATAGTCCAATGCATATTATGTAGTTTCAATGCAAACAGTCATCAACAAGGTAACTGGATTTTACCAGGATACTGACCCCAGAAAGGCACTTTTTAAATCTGCGCTGATCAACATTTTCAGATTTACATTTACTGTGAAAGGAGCTGCTTGTGGCGATAAACAGACATATATTTATCTCTCAACTCTGCCCTGAACCTCTACTGATTCGCTTCACTCTCTCAAAACAGTTTATTCTGAGCCACCGTTTGCCTCCTGCTCAGCACCAATGAGCAGACAGATGAAGGAAGCAACCAGCAGTCTTAAACTGAATATTTCCCTAAGCAGGTGGTGGAGATCCAAACAAGGCTAAAAGGAGAGTGAATATTGGACTGACTGTATGCTCATAAAAGTGATAACATGTTAAAAATGATAGAGTTATTGTTTCTCAGTTTTTCAGCTTTGAAATCATTTGAGCAGCACATTGCAGATTCAGATCATCTGTATATTTGGTTAGTGGCAGAAATCAAACAGAAAACAGAAATGAAAAGATTAGACAACAGGATGAACCGACCCTTTTCACGTGGACAGTGATATAAGAATAAAAATAATATAAGAATGAAAAAAAAAACGTGTAAAACTCGTCAAGTTATGCCTTATCTAAGCTGTACAAGACGACAACCCAGGTCAGGAGCGTCATCAGTCCCGGTCGCAATGTCACTCGTTCATACCAACCCACAAAACCCAAACCAGCATTGGGGCGAGGAATACTGTCTGACCCAGAATGACTCCTTCAATCTGGGATGAACGCCGCCCTCCCGTCAATCCTTCCTCTGGATGAAAGGGCTTAGGCCCCTGGAGCCTGAAGAGCTATTTGCCCAGCATAATTGCCTTTCAGCACCTTTCCATGGAGTGGTCAAGGCAGTCTGGCTGCGTGTCTTATTAAATGATGTCTGAATTAACGCATGCTCTTACACGCAGTTAGGAGACGCAGTACAAGGAATTATAGAGAGGCTGCATTAAACTTGGTTTCTACCGATCAGTGTGTGTGTGTGTGTGTGTGTGTGTGTGTGTGTGTGTGTGTGTGTGTGTGTGTGTGTGTGTGTGTGTGTGTGTGTGTGTGTGTGTGTGTGTGTGTGTGTGTGTGTGTGTGTTTGCGTGCGTGCGTGCGTGCGTGCGCGCGCTAGTGCGAAGGGAGGCTGTGCTGTAAAATATGTTCTTTCCTGTGTGTTTATGCATGCATAATGACGCGCACTCCTATAAGCTAACGTGCTTTTGTATTTATAGTGCAAGTTAGTGAGTTTGTGTTCCTCGATTCATGAGTGTGCACACGGGTTTATCGGTGCACACTTGAGAGTGTGATCGCTCTCATAATGGAGCTCTGGGTGTCTCCGGAGGCTCTAAAGATGAGATCAATTGGGATTCGATGTGGAGAATGACCTCCAGTGCACAGCAACAAGCCAGACTGCGGACCAGTCGGAGATAAATACGTACAATCAATGCTGCTCTGCTCCTTACTCCTTCACTCAATGGAGACGAGGAATAAATTAACTACCCTAACTGCATGATTTTCTCATTCTTCGGAAAATGGGGTGACAAGTCGATTCATTGAAGTTTCTCTTTTGTCGTTGAAGCCGGACCCTGATTTTTTTGCCCTTCATTCCTTACAAACTTAAGAAATGTGTGTTTCCGTGTAGATCCACTTCTTGTCTTCAGCCAGTTCAGGAAACAGGCCAAGGAAAGGGGCCATTTCTGAGGGTTTCCACTCATTACTGATGTAGCTTGATGCTCGCCCTGCTTTTGTTTCAGCTCGTGTGGACTTCTTAAAGACATAAAAATGAGACAGGAAATGGGCCATGGAGTAGGAGAAGGCCGAGGTAGGCCACCGAGGACCGTGTATAATTGGAGTACAGCGGAGAGAGCTCCAATTACTGCGTTGCATCTGTCCAGCTTAGTAACGCAGGCAGCTCATTGGACAATTTAGAGGAGTTCACTGTGGGTCACTCGCAGTCTTCGGAAGAGGCAGTTTATCTTTTAAGACACGCGTCTGCGTCTGTCACGTTTGCAGAGATGTGCATGAATACTGTTACAGATTTTTCTCTTTTTTTGCTGATATGATCTAGGGGTCAGTTTCAAACCACAATCCTGTTGAATAGTGAATAGTTTATATTTTGATCAGTTGTTTCAAAGTCATAACTATGCCAGTTATTACTCCTACAAGTCAGCAAGGTTTAGTATTGCTGCTTATTACGAGCGAAAACCATTGGCGAAGCTTGAGAAGTTTGCACTATTTTTAATTGATTGCTTAATAAAAAGTGTAATGGTACATATACCTCAAGGCGTTGAAAGGGTTAAGATATTATTGACCCCAGGATTGAAAGAAGTGTAAATGTCTGGCATAGCCCTATGTATCACATGAGGTTTCCTTTGAGCATATAGGAATTCAAGCATGGTGGGGAAGAAAAACAACTTAAGCAAGGTTTAGTTCACCTCAGGCCAACAGATGATATAAAAATGTACTCCCATGTATTCAATCACATTGTTGATGCAGCATGCCGCAGAAAATCATCTTTTTGAAATGCATATTTTTCTTCCCTTGGTGGTGCACTGGCTGTTTGCATTTATTGTTTCCCATCATGTCTGCTTGTGTTTCTTCATTGTTTGTTAAATCCCTAATCCTCCTCTTCCTCTCCCTCTCTCACACGCACAATGGCAGGAATCTCAATATTTCCTTTTCTCATATATCTTTCTCTTTTGCTCCGTGTTTCTCACTGGTTTGCTCTGTGTCGTCCTTATCTCCTGCTTAATCTGTCCTCCTTTTCTGCTCCCAACCACTTTCCCAAATCACACGAGGCTATTTAATCGAGTGTCCTTAGATGTATATATTATGGAGGCCTGGTGCATGAAGCGCGTGCCTATAGTCAAAGTCACTTGTCTCTGCATCACCCTCTCCTCCTACTCCACACTCCCCAAACACTCACTCACTCTCTACTGTTTATGAAGTTGTTTCATCACGTCTTCTTACATGCATATTATAGATGCTTGCCCTACGCAAGCGGCATGGCTCCGATGAAACATTTGAATAATTTATCACCTCCAGTCTGCCTTGCCACACTTTAAAAAGTTTTTCCAACAAAGTCGCAAAATTATTCATGTTATCTGCATCTTTGGGAAGGGAGGGGCCAACTGGTAACACTGCGTGGATCACATCTCGTACACACTGGCTTCCCTGTCGGTGTTTCACTCGGGTTTTCTCTCTTTTCTCACTTTCCCTTGCTATCTCACGTCCTTGTAATTGTTTTTCCCCCTTTGGTGCAAATTGTCACATGTTCAAGGTCTTATTAGTACCTTACTGTACAGAATAAGGAAACCCTGGAGGTTCGTCGTATAGATGTTAAATCAGAAAGAAAACACTCATACCCTTTTTCTTTTCTTTTTTTACAATTGATTCTAATATATTCATGAATATGAATGATTCTTTTTAAATTATTCTGTAGCTTAAAATGAACCACTTAACCATTGCACACCTACAGTGCAACAACAGTTTGCCTCCAAACAAAACCTTGAACAAGGAGAAGTGTACCAATTACACCTATGATGACTGTTTGAATCCTTTCCGTTAGTATTGGTAGTTTTGAGAAAGTAACCCATGTACCACAAATAAAAACAAAACAATAGATACTGCATTAACACAATGCTTACAACAATCAAATATTTAACGTGTTTAAATCTTAATTAGAGAGGAATCAGATGCTGGCATTCTATTCTAATCTAGTAAATACGCAGTCACACCAAGGCGTGACCTCTACTTGTCACTCTTGCCCACTCTGTCAGTTTACGGAAATTTAAAGGTTCACCTTTGAACTCTTAATGGCTGGAATCACAGAGTTCCATTTCCTCGGGAAGTCAAGCATGGAGCCTCTATTGTCTTTAACTCCTCTCCACGTCTTGACTCCATCCTCCCCCTCTTCTCCTCTCCTCCCCGCTTTGGCAGCAGATTGCAATCAAGCGGCAGGGCTAACAAGTGCAGGAAACGTTGGAAACAACATTCCCCAAATTGGATGGAATAACAAGAGTTAATGGTTAAAGTGGAGACCCTCTTTCACCAGGTCACTGATTAGACTCACCCTCAGCACATTTCTGGTGTGTGGCACACGGAGCTGTTGTGCGTGTGGTCGTGTTTGTTGGGTGCCTTGTGTCTGTGTGTGAAATCCTTCATAGGTTCACACCACTTGAGGTGGTTTAGCTCTGGCGAAATGATTGCGGGTTGACTTTGTTTGCTTTAATGATTGTTTGCAAAGTGGAAACCTTTTGAAAATCCCAATTTTGTCGGAAAAATAACAAAAGAGCAACTAGTGATCTTTGAGTCAGATCTGCCTCTAAGCAGTTCTAAACAAGCCCACCTTAGTCTACACTCCCCGCCCTCTCTCCTCTCGCCCCCTTTCCACCCACATCCATCCCTGTTCGTCCACTTACTACCTGCCCCTTCCCAAATAGATTACGACACAGCCGTCTCCGCAGAGACTGAACTCTGCTTCACACAGTCCGGCGCACCTGTGCCGTACCCGCGGCGTGTCCTTATCGATTGGATTGCCCCAGCCGGTCCCTCTGCTTGCATTTGGCCTCGGCGCCGTTTCTCCTCTGCCAAACAGCAGATGCCAAATTAAGCTGGCCCAGCCAGGAGAGCAGGGTGGAGGGGGAAACCCGCAGCCTCGAAGGAAGTAAACACAGAAGAGAGTGGCGAGCTGAGAGCGCCGCCGTAGCTGTGCCCTATTCAGATTCCATTTTTGAGCTATAAAACAAGAAAATCGCAGGAGGGAAACAGAGTGGATACAATCTTAATCTCTAAATGATGGGCCATTATGATAAATTATGGGGAACAAAATATTGAATAGCGTCAGGGTCACTTGCTAGAGGCTTTCATTCGAACACTGTAATGGGATTTTGCTGGATGCCTACTATATATTCATACATGTTGTCCTCACAGAATTGACACCACCAACTGTACTTTAAAGGAATACGCTGATGATTCCTTCCATTATTAAAGAGAATAAAATTGGTCTCCCGCATCAGCTTTTGCTTTGAACAAGGGAACTTCCCCCTGATTAAGGACGGAGCATGTAATTGGCAAACTTGCTGCAGGTGTCTCCAGCCCCTGCAGGAGGACGACATGACTATGCAACCGGTGAGCCAGCGGGTGCTGAGCGGTGATGTGTCTGAATGTGAAGCATTAGCTGCGAACGCGGCGGTGCCTGGCAGCCATTTTGAGGGAGGCTCTATTAGTTGAGGTTGTTTTCTATCTCCAAGTATCACCGCTTTGAAGTGCTTCGTTCTGTCTTATCAGCAGGCGCGAGCCGCTCGCCAAGAGCTCTGAGTGCGTATGACGTGTGTGTATTGCATTGCACATAAGTGGATGAAAAGTAAATTTATGTTCAGGCGGGGCGTGTGCGTGTGTGTGCACACCACTAGTGTTCGGCTGTGTGCGTGTTGCCCGGTGCACAACTGAGTGAAGAGTAAGTATCTGTGAGTGTGTTTTTGTGCCTGCTCTCCAGCCATAGGGGCGGTGTGTTATCGCAGTATGCAGTCCTATTCACTGTCGGCCCTCCTATCCAGCCTCGAAAGCTTTGTGCCCTCCAGTCAGATTATCATTTTTTGCTGTTACCCCTCTGGATCTATTCCTCCCAACTGTTCAGGACGGTGTGTGTGTGTGTGTGTGTGTGTGTGTGTGTGTGTGTGTGTGTGTGTGTGTGTGTGTGTGTGTGTGTGTGTGTGTGTGTGTGTGTGTGTGTGTGTGTGTGTGTGTGTGTGTGTGTGTGTGTGTGTGTGTGTGTGTGTGCGCGTGCGTGCGCGTGCGTGCGACAAGATGGCAGTAACTTTTGAGCAAACTGTTAGAAAGTAATCATCTGGAGCGCTCTGGTGCCCTTTCATGGTCACGTAGCAATGTCGATGGGTCAATTCTGGTCGGGGGCCTTTGTTGCATGGGTGTTACCCGTCTCTCTCTCTTGCTCCCCCCCATGTTTCCTTTCTGCCTTTTCACTATAAGCTGTCCAATGCAAAAAAAAAAGCCCAGAAAACACCCTCTTGAATATAAGGGTGTGAACAATTCGTCTCGGCTTCGCAAAAAAACCTCTGTCTTAATTCAAATCCCCCTTTTTCTTCGCTTCTGTTTCACCCTTCCTTCCTCTCTCTGTTGCAGTCTGTTTGTCTGCTGCGTTTTCTGACAATGTGGGAAACTTGCCAGGGGAAGTTCGTTCTCCCTCGTCTCTCTCCTCCCTGCCTACCTCTTGTGCTGTGGATTTACGATCCCTCTGTTTACCGAATGAGAAGTCAACAAGAGCATTCTCGGGCGGGCAAAATAGAGACAGGCAGTCTTAGCCACACAGGAAAACATTGCAGAGCTCGCGCGCGCACACACACAGAATATCTGTCTGTATGTCAGATGATCATGTGCTGACTGACAGTATCTCTGTGGCCCCACCAGTGTGGTGACAGGAACAAGTTTACTGCCAGCCTGCCATTGGTTGACTTTCCACGAAGCTTGTTACAGGTCAGGAAAGAAAACAACACAAAAAAACAACAGAATAGAACAGTCAAACAATGCACACCCATTATTCTCTTAATTCTTTTGGTCTTTCTCAGCAGATGTTTGCCAGATGTTATGGGAATATAGATGGCCAAAATTCAATTTTTTTTATGACCACTTAGAGGATTTGTCATCCGTCTAAGCTAAAATGTTGAGGTGGAAAGTTCCTCCTTGACTTCCTCAGAAGACAAAACTATCTCACCACAGGGTCCAGCGGCTGCTGTCTTTGGAACTTTTAATTGTATCACACAGTCGGACAGAGTTTGAGCAGCAGAATAGAACCGAATTGGTAATTACCAGACAGATTTGTGGTATTGTATCATTTTGACATGGTCATATTGTATTGATTTATGAACAAAGATTATTCCAAGCAAATTGTACTTAAAAGCTGAAAAAAGTTACATTTGAGTATTTTTCTATTGCGACCCTGAAGCAGAGCTCCTTAAATCCAAGCAATTACTGTGCAAAAACATCCACAGTTTCGTTCCCAGTTGGATTTTTGCCATTTCAAAATGTTTAAATGTGATTAAATGTGCGGCTGGATCGTTATTTTGAGATTGCTATTAGCAATGAAAAGTGCTCTATAAATGAACTTTATTATTATTAATATTATTATTATTATATTTTTTCATACACCCACTGGCACATGAAGTATTGTGTGTATGTATGTGACACGAAACTGATGTTCCTTCCTTCTCTCTTCTCTCAAAATATATCGCCTTCAAACATGTGCAGGGCATCCTCAGAGCATAGTGTCAAATGAACATTTTGCGATTGGGTTTTTGCTTTTTGTCACACAGCTGCTCTCGTGGCGTTGCTTCCCTCCAAAGAGTACAACGTGTAGGTTAGCTGACATCATGGAGTTGTCGCGACGCATTCGCTCGCAGCTTCCGTAGCTTAAATGCGGGGAGATATGTCAGCCCCCATGAGTACAAACTCTAGCCTTTTTTTCTTTATAAATGTTTCATGAAGCTGTTATGTCATGTTCCTGTACTTCCCTACAGCATCTACCACGGCATCCGTGGTGATGCCTGTGATAAATTCATCACATTACAGGACCTCTTTTTCATCTAAATGTTGCAAAAGATAAAGCACAGGAGGAAGAAAGGCAAGTCCACGAGAGAGAGAGAGAGAGAGAGAGAGAGAGATAAGATATGGAAGTTGAAAAAGGTATAGTAAGAAAGTGGGGGGGAAAGAATATCAGGAGTGAGCGATCAAATCAGGTGGGAAATGTCAAGAGAACAGCCGAGGAAGGAAGAGAGATGCATGGGTAGTGAAGTGCTGTGGCCCCTTAGCTGTGATGCTTCCAGGCTTTTGTGTTACCTCACCCCAAGCTGCCAGTGCCTGTGTTTTCATCCCTGTACTCAAATGACAGCAGACATCAACCTCACACGCACACGCACACACACACACACACACACACACACACACACACACACACACACACACACACACACACACACGCACACACCATTACTCTTATATTGTTGTGGCAGAGCCCCTAATGGAGCTTCCCGTTCGAGTGCAGATATGGCACACACACTCACTCACTGTTTCATACATACACACACACACACACACAAACACACACACACACACACACACACACACACACACACACACACACACACACACACACAGATTGACAGCTAGTCCCTAGGCCACCGCTGCCACGCATGATTGATGGCAACGTTCCGTGGAGAATGCATGAGGCAGGGCGGCAGTGATTCAGGAACGGCGAGCAGCGCAGTTTAGGTATGGAAACACTCCACTGCTTTGTGGAGGGAGAGAACAGAACGTACAGGAGGAGCGGGATTTTACACGGCTGTCAGTCAACCAGATGGACAGACAGAGGAAGGGAGACAGACAGAGGGACAGAGATTGACTGAGAGAAGTACAGTGTCTTTAATTACTTACAATTCACAGGAAGGGACAACTTCAGTTCACAGTAAATAACATAAACACCCACTCTTTTCTTACCACACACACTTCATTGTGCGTCACTCGCACTTTCCCTTCAGTCCCGAAAAAAATAAAATTAAACCCAATGCAATTACACACAGATGAGGGTTATACCAGTCTGATTATATTGTGCTGATTATACTCCTACAATCAAATCCCTTCCCCGAAACATTTAGCTTGAGAAACGACTCTGTGACCCATAAGTGTCAATGACCGGCATATAGTTGCACATTATGGCTCAGGGCGCAGTCCTCAGATGGAGAAACACAAGTGCCTGTACTTTCCTTTTGAAAGGCACCGGAATTAATAGAGACTTTAACGACAACAAGGCAGAGTTAAAGCTTCACAAGGCAACTTCACACTTCACCCCAAGCAGTCAGTGGTAGCGCCGATTTTTATAGGACCTCATTATCCAGAGATCATGTAACAAAACACATATTGAACACCCCTCAGAAGGAAAGAAATCTAATTCAAAGTAGCTGGTCGACATGGAGAGGTTAAGGAAAATAGTTTTGGCCGAGTTCAGTTTTTGCTCCTATATTTCAATTTTTTGTGGTTTGAAGATATGAAATAATTATGAAAATACAACAGGTAAAAGTGGCCATTCAGGAAATAGTCTCTTTGCCTCTCTGTTTGCGTGCTTGGTTTTTAAATAGGAAGATTAAGTGGTAACACTGTGGTTACTGTAGCTGCATTAGGCCTGCAAACAAAGGTCCATTCTGTAGTTTTATCTAAAAGAACCAGATGTAAAGAGAATAAAGTTTAAAACATTTTTTTGTTGTTTTTAAAAAATAACTATTACCAATTTGCATAATATTAAACCACTGCAGGTTTGGGTTTAACACAAAGGATTTGGGTTTGTTTGTTTTCTGTAATTACAAATTTCTGAAAGTGCTCTTGAGTGTAATTTACATATTTATTCACGTAGCTGTAAGTGTTAAAGTGTTTGCGGTGACAGTTAGAGCTATTCCTTGCTTTGTTTCCAAGTGAAGACGTGGATTCTGAATATGGGCTCCACCTGTAAGCAGTAGTTCACATAATGACTTGTAAATGATTTGAGTCTAATAGAATAATTCACAGGGAAGAGTCTAAATGATTATTTCCGTCTACTCAACTTGCAATCCTGCAGTATTGATTTGTACCGTGTGCGGCTGAAAGCAACGAGAGGTTAGCAGATAGAGAGGGAAAGATTGGTTCAGTATGTTCACAAGAGGACGCTGACAGGTCACTAACACATGCTCTTTCCATCATCTCATCCATTCTGCCTTTATTTCTGTCCTGGGTCAATGTGAATAATTAAACCTTTTTTCTTTTTCTTTTTTTTTTACAATGAAATATTGACAGTAAAAACGTCTGCCTTATGCATCTTAGCGGCCTTTCTGAATCTTTCGGTGTCACTGTTTTATGAATCATGCATGACACTGAAAGAATGTTTTTTTTCTGCCAGGTTAGGCAGCAAGAACCACTGCTGTGTACCAGTCCCGTAGGATAGACTGGTGACCTTGTGCTCGCTTGCAGCAAAACTCAATTGTTGGTCGTGCTTTTTGGAATTTTCACATTATTGTACAACTGTAGCACAACCTCTATGTTCGGAAGCATATTCTTAATTTGGGAGTAGCTGTTAAATAACACACACACACACACGCGCAAAAGATCTGGCTTATGACTACGCTGACGGGATGAAACACTAAGTCATCAGAAACATAAGCTACTCGCTGTCAAATCTATTTAATGCTATGTACTGTAAATTAATGCCTGCAAATGTGTTTGTGACTGTCACTATAATATTCTTTACGCTTGCGGCCCATTGCTCACATCACGTGGTGCTGATGCAGAGGGTTTGACAGATCACACTGCTCTTACATTTTCATTCGTGGAAATAAATTTTGAACTCTTGCCCCAGCATTCCGGAGCACATAAAAAATCATGCCCCAGCCATGTCGGGACCCACTAAGCTACATAACACATTCGGGGTCTCAGTTTAAGAGCCCAGGTGGTGTGGCTGTGTGATTTCAAACCCTGTTCTTTCTCTTTTCTCTTTAGACTACCGCCCACCTCCCATGATCCCCCCTAACCGAGGAGGAGGAGGAGGAGGAGGAGGAGGAGGAGGAGGTCCGATCGATGGTGGGGGTGGTTCCTCCTCTTCATCTACCAGCCGCACGACCACCACGCGTTCTCCTCCCTACTACACCACCCCAAGGCCTCTCCTCACCACCTCCCCTGGCCAGCGGTACCGTACCACGACCACGGTTCGCCAGCCCATCCTGGTTCCCGTCGGTGGCTCGTCGTCTGACACCAATCAGATTCCTGACACCAACCAGAAAGCTGGAGGACGCACTCCATCAGTGCAGGTCCCTCCCGCAGCCCCGCAGCCTCCTGCCCTGCCTCCTCAAGACTTCTGCAGTCCAAGGTTGACGGCCGACATATCTTGGCCACGGACACAGCAAGGCCAGACGGCCAAACAGCCATGCCCTGTAGGGACACTGGGTAAGGAGATGCATGGGTGGGTGTTGGCTGGTAGCAGAAAGTATAGAAGAATTGGTGAGATTAGACAGATGAATGATAGCCTGGGGCCCAGACGAATACTGGGAGCTCATTTCATTTGCTCTGCCAGACTCGGTCTGGATCCCCTCCGTTTGAAAGTGGTTTCCCTCCGGCAGAAAACTTGCAGTCCAATCACAACCGATTATGTGATGGGCGGGGTTTATACCGTGACGCGGAGGGAAGCGACTTTTGTAAGCAACCTGCCACTGATGAACGAGCACTTGACTAAAAGTACCCGATATTTTCAAATTTCTCCCGCAAAAACGGCAACACTCGTTCACGGACATTGTGGAATCATCATCGCAGGCATCTCATCTCTGATCTAGTCTGTTGACAGTTTCACGTCGCTCAACAGACGTCACATGATTTGTTGCTCTCACTGGTTGTAGGTCTAGCCAATTGCGTCCGGAGGTAAAGCCTCTTGGAAATCTAAAATGAACTGAGAGGTCCCTGACTAATACGCATTTCAGTGTTAGTCTGGCTACCCCAGGCTTGATGACGGAATGTATGTCGTAGCGTTGTCTAGTATCACAGGCTCCTTTGCATCATTTACATAAGTTAAAAATAATCAATGCCACAGAAAAGTAAATACAACACAAAGAAATGAGCGAAGAAAAACCCACCCCCCTGTGACCCACACCATGAACCTGTAAGTACATTTATATTGTAGTTAGGTTATACACACATGCTGTTGGCATGTGAAACCCTGTAAGGTAACGAATCTATCTTTAATAGAAACCTTAAGTCAAATGAATGTATTCACAGAGCACAATTCAATTTGAATATATTTTGAAGACCGTTGACCATAAGTTAAACATTTTCTTGTTTTTCAAGGTGTTCCTTAAAAACATTGTTTTGATTTTACCTGTCAGCCGGATAATTAAATTGAGAACAGATAGATGCATGCGATGTGAAAAAGTTGATGCTTGGAAGACGAGATTTTTAAAAAAAAGCCGGAGGTGAGTAGGGAAGACCTGACAGTGAGGGATACGCTGCACAGCGTGCTCGAGCATTCTTTGATTTTGATTCTGAGTTGGATGGAGAGGAGACGGATCTTAAGGGGCTGTTACAAAATAAAACATACATTCCCGAGCTTAAAGTAGCAGCGTAAAATCTCGCACTCTTCCTCTGGAAAAATTCTCTTGTTGAATCCATTATCTCTCATGACAATGATGATTCCTCAATCCTCCAGCTACCCTCCACACACACACACACACACACACACACACACACACACACACATACTCACAGACATTACGCATACAATCTGCTTAGTGAACCCCAGTCACCTCGAGGGTCTTCATGTCTCCTGGTGAATGTCAGTGCTGTCTCACCCCTTTTGTTTTGCTTGTTCTGCAGGTGTGGCCACATACGTGTGCATGGCCCACTTGGGCTACTGGGATCCCCAAGGCCCTGACCTCAGCAACTGCACGTCACCCTGGGTCAACCACATCATGCAGAAAGTAAGTCTGAAAGCTGCTGGTGGCCCCGGCGGCTGCTGCCGAGCCCTAGTTTAAGGATATATATTATGGATATAGTCCTGGAGCAATTTCTCACGCGTGAAGATGCACTGACCACAGGGAAAGATTTAGGCCACGTATCCATCTTCATTTGTTAACCCTAACTCATGTCTGAGATCGGAGAGGTTTTATTTAGCTGTAGGGGGGAAAGGGTTATAGCCCATTAACTTCCTACGAATTCAATTTATGGCTCTTTTGAGTCTTTTCTTCACATGAGTCAAAAGCCTTTAGAGGTTTTCTTTGAAAGACCAAACATGGAAAATGATACCCGGCATTGGAGCAGACCAAACCTGTTTAATATTTTGTTGTCCTCTCATTGCTCCGTTTTCCCTTCCTTATTCTTGACTTCCTCGCCTCCATTCCTCTACACTTACCTTCCTCGTCCATCTCATTACCCATCTGTCCTCTTCCTCTCTTACTCAATCTGTTCTTTACCTCTCCGTCCTTCCTCTCCTGTCCTTTAATATTTCCATCTCACTGTACTCCTCTCAAATCCCCCCTCCCGCTGTCCTCCTCTCCGTACCCTCGCTAACTTTCTCTCCTCTCCCCAAATCTTACCTCCCCGCTCACATCATCTGACTCCTTTGCTTCCATCAATCTCTCTCTTTACTTTATCCCTCCCTCCCTCCGCTCCTGTCACCTTGTCTGGC
The DNA here is from genome assembly GCF_022379125.1 of Scophthalmus maximus. Lineage (NCBI taxonomy): Eukaryota > Metazoa > Chordata > Actinopteri > Pleuronectiformes > Scophthalmidae > Scophthalmus > Scophthalmus maximus. The sequence continues at coordinate 12,230,309 of NC_061522.1, read as the reverse complement.
TCCCAGCTTCGCTCGGGTGAGACGGCAGCAATCGTAGCCAGGGAGCTGGCGGAGCAGACCAAAGGGGTCCTGCGCCCTGGCGATGTGCCATCTACAGTTCGGGCCATGGCCCAGCTGGTGGAACTGCTGGACGTCCAGCTCAGGAACCTCACTCCCGGGGGCAAGGACAGCGCTGCCCGCAGCCTCACCAAGGTACTGCCTCCAGAAACACTTGTGTTGGGATGTTAATGAATGTACGTGAGAGTTCTTGCAGGCACTGGTACGGGGAACTAAAAAAAGGATGAGCGAGAGAGAAAGGGACCAAATAGAGGGATGATTTTGAGGTTAATAGTATGATGAGTAGCATCAATAGTTAGCGTTTTTGTCTTACACTCATTCTGTGCATTGTGTGCAGAGTTTGATAAAGAACCGTACATAGCAACGTCGATTTCCAGATGATAAACAGCTGCTTTTAGAAAGCAAATTGTATCCTCTTCTGTGTGTGAGTCTTTGTAACGAGTTTTGCTCCACATCATGGCTGATAGATAACTGCTTTTAGCCTTTGGCAGGGTTCCTCAACTGTTTTCAGATCAGGACTGAAATTTAATAAAACTCTGTCTCGCCAGGGAGTTTTCCTCATTAAAGAAATACAGCGCTCGAGATGAAAACAGGCTTGGGACACATTTTGCGTCATAGCTCATTGTTTAATGAACTTCAGTGTTTGAGTAACAGCGGCGGAGATGCTGTCGACAAGCAGGCTAGAGTGCTCACTTCAGGATTACATTAATGGAAACTGGATCCTGAGTATGCAGAGGATGTGTTTTACTACAGTGGTAGACGAGGACAGAATTTAGCTCTATGCTTTGCTCATGTAGGCATTCAATTAGAGTGAGTTAAATCGGGGAAAGGCCGGCTTGGCTGGCTCATTGACTGACTGACTAGATGACGGACTGTTTCCTGATCATCTCTGCAGAGGTCAACAGGGATGGGCGGGGTTTAGCAGCCCGATTGACAGCTTCTGCCACCTCTTATACCGTCACTGTCTCGGTTCTTTTGGCTTTAGCCTCTGCCCTTAATATTGTCTCACTATCACGCTCTCTACATCTCCCCTGCCACATCGAAGTAATTCAGTAACATGTGTGAGTTGAATACATACTGGAGCACGTGTAAGTGGAATCAATTAATTTGTGTTTGGCTGTTAACCAAATGGCCTTAAAGGTTGAATTAGTAAAAAAAAATTAAAGAGTAGTCCTCCGCAGAAGAGGGAAAGCTTTCCTCTTGATTTCAATAATGGCCCAATTACATCTACCTAATTGATTATAATATGATAATATAAATGCTTATTATGATAATTTTCATTAGGAAATCGAATATGACCAATCAACTAGAGTTACATAGTAATTAATTCCACCAATTCACTTGTCAGTGGAGACTGAAAATGAGTAGAAAGTAGGGCGAGTTGGAGCAGAGGAGAGTATGAAAAAATAACAAAATGTTTCAGCAACCAAAAGTCTTTTTGTGCAATGTTAATGAAGTGGGTGCGACTGCTTTTGTGCTCCCCAGTGTGTGTGTGTATGTGTGTGTGTGTGTGTGTGTGTGTGTGTGTGTGTGTGTGTGTGTGTGTGATTGAGAGGGGTTATATCGCTAACTGCTGAATTGTTTGAATTTGCAGCTTCAGAAGAGAGAAAGGTCCTGCAGGTTTTTCACACAGGTATTTTCTACTTTCTGGTATTGTTGATTACTTTGCCACACCATAGTCTGACGTGTTTTCTTCTTTCTTTTGGTTTTTCACGCTCAGCATGTAATTTGCAAAGCAAGCTTGCGTGTGTGTGTGTGTGTATGTGCTCACACATTACAACGCTCTACGTAGAATTATAATTCTACGCTGCAGCGGTTGTTTTATGATTTGCTTCCCAACCCTTTGAGGAGTCGGTCATCTAAAAGGTCTAGTCTGGTCCCGAAGTACTGTGTGCATCAGAGTCACTGGTAACCAGCCACTGATGTCTGCTCACAAAGTTTGAGTCTCCTTAAAGGGTTTGCTGACATTCTTCTCTTTTCAATTTACTTTTTTTGCATTCAGAATCAATGTTACCGATTAGAGGCCATGATCAATATCAATAACAGCTCATCTATTTTGCAGTTCTGTCTGCAGAATTGTAATAAGTCCTACCTGGAACCAAAATGACTCGCTATCCATCTCTATTCAATGAAATGTCCTCTCTGCCGCTGTCAGAGAGAGAGAGAGAGCTGAGTGTGATGGATGTCCTGTTGCATATTTGTTGATCACGGCCCCGGTGCCTTAAAAGTAATACCAGCTTGTGTTTGTGGCTCATTTTTTTTCGTCCTTGTTGGTTCTGCTTGTGTTGACGTTTGTTCATGCTGACACCGTGGGCTCTCATCGTGAACAGTAAATCTTAGCATCATTTAGGCATGTCTCTGGTCAGCTAAAATCATTATTCAGAACATCAAAGGACCCCCCACCTTACTCATCCATGTGCTGTACGTAGACTGCAGAGTCTCTCTTTTTCTTTTTCGAAACACACACACACACACACACACACACACACACACCCACGCATCACGCACACCCTTGATGGGCTAGCTATTTTTCTCCTGATGCAGGCTTTTCCCCCCCCTCTCCCCTGAAAAGTCTTAACGTCAGCAACAGTCAGCAATGTCACATCATAGAACATGGCTTAGGAGTGCACGCAGGCCGACACACACATGCACACGCGGACATGTATATAAATATATTTTCAACAATGATCTTATGCCGTCACATCGGGAACAGTCGGGTAGGTTGATGTGTCTCGGCAGTCCAGTAAAATGCGGCGTTTGGGGGAGCGGCTGTTTTTTTGTCCGAACGCTAGTTAACGGTCAGAATCAAAAAATGTTCACCACACACCTTGGTTACTGCAGGGGGCTGGGAGTGATCGATTAAATAATTAGCATTTGTAATGTGAAACAAAATTATACCAACAGTCCCTTACTTGCCAGATAGAAATGTGCGTGATTAGGGATGTGGTGTGGTGCTGCCCTCTCCTCGTTAATTATCTACAGCACTAATTGCCAAGCGAGGAGAGTGGGCAGGAGGTTTGGGTTCTTAATAGAGACAAAAATAATTGAATTCTCTCTCTCTCTCTCTCTCTCTGTTTCTCTCTCCCTCTCGGTTCATCTCGCCTCCTCTCTCACTTCGTTTGGGGAACTGGGGACTCGTTTCATGTATACTAAATTGGCAATTTATTCATGATGAAGTTGGTGGTGTGGAGAGGCTTTGATGCTTTAGGGTGGATTGATGGAGAGAGGTAGATTCTGCACGGTAGACCGCGCGAGAGGTGGGGGGTGGGCAGAAAATTAAACAGAGGAAGAGAAGAGTCAGAGAGATGGAATGTGAGAGAAAGAGAACAACAATAAAGAGGGCAGTGAGGAGACAGTGATGCTCAATGACAATGTCTAATTTGCCCTCTATTTATGGATGGCGGGTCAGAGCATGGCATGCTGTGAATTTAAAGCCTGATTTAGCTGCGAACTCATCCTGTCAGGGAAGACAAACTCCAACAACCACTGACAGATAAGCCTGCTTCTCTGATGAAAACATTTTCAAAACACGCTCTTTCTCAGAGCTCAGTCAAGCGTGTATAAGAAAAAAAAAGGAAAAGGATTCCATTCTTTCCTCTACCCTCGCCCCCTTCCATGCTTCTGACATCGCAACTCTGTCATTTTACAAAGTGTGTCCTCCTGTGTGTGAGTGTACACACACTGTACATCCATGCACGTGTGCGTGTGCCCGTGTTACCCTGTGTAGCTGGGAGTAGTAGAGCAGCCCAGCTCTAGTCTGTCTTGCTGCTGCTGTTTACGCTGGATCACTCCGACGCTTCAAAGCATTTCACTTCTGCCCCATTTACTGGTGTGTGTGTGTGTGTGTGTGTGTGTGTGTGTGTGTGTGTGTGTGTGTGTGTGTGTGTGTGTGTGTGTGTGTGTGTGTGTGTGTGTGTGTGTGTGTGTGTGTGTGTGTGTGTGTGTGTGTGTGTGTGTGTGTGTGTGTGTGTGTGTGTGTGCGCCCGCCTGCATGCGCATGCCTACTCTGTAAAAAATAGTCACACCAGAGACACACACACACACACACACACACACACACACACACACACACAAACACACACAAACGAAACTCTTATCTGTCTTTCCAGAGTCTCTCCCCTCTTTGAAGACCCCTAAAGAAAAACCTGTCTCCATTTTAGCCCTCAAATCCTCATACTTGTGCGGATGGAAATGTCACCAACTGCACCAGTGCTTACCCCCACACACACACACACACACACACACACACACAGTCATGTATATTCCATCTCTGACTTTTCTGATGTGGAGATGTCTGGACCTTAAGGAAATCACACCTCTTCTTCTCCTTACGTATCTCTCCTTTCTACAGATGCAATCTCTGCGCCAGTGAATTAAATTTCAATGAAAGGGAAAAAAATCATACGAAATTGAAAATGCGAGATAATCAAAAGTTCGATAAAAAGCAATGAAAAGTTTAATGAGAGTTGAAAGGGGGGGTTATCTGAAACACGTCAAAGTGAGAGCTCTGGAGCAGCACGAGCAGCGCGAGCGAATGGAACGCACAGCGTCCTCTCCTCTTTCTCTGTTGCCTGGACTGTTACTGTACAGCAAGTGGAGCAGAATGATGCACTGCAATGCTTCCCCCAGCCCTTTGTGCACACCCTGAACTACACACACACACACACAGACATACATATGACGTAGGAGCACACACGCCTCCTGCAGCACACATACTTTCACATTAAACAAATGTGTCCGCTCTCTGGCATTTGTGTCAGTGCATGTGGAGGCACTCATTCACGCATTCAATACATTAAGACCTGACTTTTGGTAGTTATCATCAAAATGGTGACTTTACTAAAAGAAAGTCTAATGGGTCAAGAAATGTGAGATCTAAGACAAGCAACACCGGTTCCAAACCAAAGTAGCATGGGAGGGTTCACCTTTGACCTCCCACACTTGCTCTACGTAGCTCGCTGTGTTCAATGAGGGGCTGTCACCGGTGATATGAGGTGTGCTCATATCCTGTTCACTCCAAATTAGGTGACTTGGATAATATGGACAAACTCCTGACTTTTTTTGGGAGACACCAGCTGTCCGTTGGAAAATATTTTATTATTTTTTATTTCAGTTATTATGGAAAAAGTCCTCACAAATCCTCACTTTTGAGAAGCTGGAACCGGCATTTTTCCCCTTGATGTCTGACTTCAGCAGTTAATAATGGGGGGAAACTAAGAAAATAAAACCACACTCCAACCTGGGATAATGCTGAATTTCCGTCGGCCAATGAAACGATGGAGATGGAGAAGTATTTGCGGGTGTATGTGATAACGTGTGTGTGTGTGTGTGTGTAGTTCATATTCACTCCGGCTTATTTTGGTTGTTTGCCGAAGCGGTGGATTAATTAGTTTTTGTTTACATGTAGCCCTCCCAGCCTCATCCGATATGCATTCCAGCTAATTAACTGCCTGGGCTGAAGGAGGACATCATATTATCATATTAGCTTGTTGACTTAACACGCATTTCATGTGTGTGATATACTGTATCTACATTTGGATACAACGGCCCCAAAGTAAACAGGTAGGATTTTGTGGCACTTGCCATCATCACTGATCTGTGTGATCAGCGTTTCTCTATAAGATCCCTTCCCTACCCAGAGTACACACACATACTCATACTCCTTACGGCTTGTCAATTGCTCTTGCTGTCTTTCCACTTCTCCCCCGACCCAGGGTGAGAGGGTCAAATGGTTGACGTGCGGATGCGCACTCTTCCTCTCTGCCCTTTTGCAGTTATGCCGACTGGAGAACCCCTTCTCTCATGGCACCTGCGTTCCCTTTCCCGCTTTCCCCTGCGCCCTCCTCGGGAGAGATGAGCGTTGAATGGGCGAAACATATGTGAGGGATAAGAGCGTGTTTTGCGGAAAGGGTGGTTTACAGTCGGAGCAAAAGAAAGAGGAAATAAAGAGACAGTCGGGGAGTGTGAGATGTGTGTGTTTGATAGCACCTGTATTCGCTTTTTCACCTCTCTTGTTCCCAGTGGACGCCTGTCACCATGGACACTCTGGACAGTTTTATCGCTCTCCACTTGTTCTCCCCCTCTCCAGCGCTCGTGTTTTCTCTCTGTTTCTGTATCTCTCCCAGGGTCTCTAAGGATGTGTGTATATCTGCGTGTGTGTGTGTGTGTGTGGTGCTCATGTGTGAAAATGAGGAGGTGAATTCTTAGGAGCATAAAGGAATGTGAGCTGGAGACAAAATAAGTATTGTCTCACAAAGAGCATTTTGTCCATGCAAGCCAGCTCTTCTCTGTTTAGTTTGGCAATATTTTTGGATTCTGCGCGGCTGGATATGACCCAGCTGACATTATCTGATAAAACTCTCATTTCTTCCCACACCCTCAAGCACAAGTTTTTCTAACTCAAAGATAAGACTGTTGCTTTAAAAGAAGAAGAAAAAAAAAGGAAAAAATAATAATAACTTTACCAGGTTTGGGGATGTAGACACATAGATATTGTAATCTGCTTTAATTAGCTCAGCTTGATGTTTGGAACATCTGTGATGGATTCTCTATCACAACATCCTTTTATAAAGAGTGGTAATGGTGGTAATGAACTTTACATGGAGGAAAACTTTGGAAACATACTTTTTGTTTAATAAATTCTTAACCTTGCCTGCATGGGAATGCCACATTTGCATTGCATTTGTTTGTTGCCATGACAAAAAAAAAAGCCATTGCATTCTCACTGTTGCATCCCATAGACTGCTGTCCTCAGTAGCTATGGTGTTCTAATGATATTTGTACCGCTATCTGCATCAATTTCTCGCATCGGCATCATTGACTGAAACTTTAAGTGTTAGCTTCTTCTTCCGTGTGACCTCATGTGTTTCTACTGCCGCCCCAGGCCATGGTGGAGACGGTGAATAATTTGCTGCAGCCACGGGCCCACTCAGCGTGGAGAGAGCTGCCCACGAGCGAGCAGCTGCACTCGGCCACTCTGCTCCTGGACACTGTGGAGACCGGGGCTTTCATGTTAGCGGACAACCTCCTCAAGACTGACACCGTGCAAGAGACCACCGACAACATACGTGAGTACAGTTTGTTTTTGTTTTATTTTTTTGGGGGGGGGGGGGCTCTCCAGTTGTGTGAACTCAGTTTTGCCCTGTAAGTGTCAAGGATCCTGTCGACATGCCCTCAAGCAAGGCACTTAGCCTGTGCTTGCCGCAGTGGATCAGAACAGTGCCCAAGTGTCGAGGGTTGCGGCTGCACAAGGCACGTCTTAACTCTTTGGAGTGCGAAGTGTGGCTGAGCTTGAACAACAGCATTGGCACAGTTGGTTGACTTTACCTGAATATAATGACATAGATGGAAGAATTTCTAGAACGTGGCCTCATTTTCTTACATTTCAGAGTTTGCGTTAATTTCTTTGTTTTCTATTACAAATCTTATAACAACATAAACCAGCTCAGGCTGCTAAAGATCTCAGAACATGATGTAATATCGTAGTAAGAGGCAACGTTGACGGCAGGATCCGGCAACCTCAGATCTATTTTTTATGGTACAAACAAGAAGTAAAGTACACTATCTAACTTCACAGTGCCTCAAACATCACAGCATCCTTCATGTGTGCAAGCACACACACAAACACACACACACACACACACACACACATGTATTGTAGATGTGATCAGACATGAGTGGACATGAATGGAAATGGGGCAGAATAATGCTGTTGTTACATCGCTTAGAGGGCGGAGCGAAACATATGCACATGCAGGAGAGCTGCAAGGTGAACAAAGAAAACTGCCTTAATAGCATGATAAGTTATGGTTGGTATTATAGGCGGAGAGTGAAGAATATGGGAATCTTTCATTTGTGGAAAGTCAAACATTAAAAATCTGTTAAGTTGTTGACATACCATGACATAAACTTTACATAGTGGATAAACATCTTCAGTATCATTGTGTGTTTTCTCCATAGTACTTTATGACTTTTAAAGAACCTTTTACGAGGACAAGATGTTTTAGGTGTAAATGTTTAAAGTAAAGTACTTTGTGATTCATTTTGTCAAATTCATTATTTGTGTGCATGAATGAACAAAACACAAATCTGTAATGTGACGAGACGTTAAAGGGATGACAAGAGTAACCGTGTATTATACAGTCAAAATCTGAACCGTTTTCACGTTTCTCAGTCCAAAATCAAACTGAAAAACAAAATTTGATTCATTTCTACTCTGTGACATCTTTTACCGTGTATCTCGTGCTGCGGTATATAGTAATATAATGTGGCTTAATCAATATCTAGTATTGTATCATCTCTGTATAAGAGTGAGTGTTGAGTGGCTCCATAATCTCCTGAGCCTGGCCTGACAATCATGAATGATTATATTTAGTAAACTGTTTGCCTGTTTTAGTATCCAATTACAAATCTGTGCTCTTAGAGTATAAAAGCAAAGAATAAAAAAAAATTATATATATTTTATCTCATTATAAATTGTTGTTCGTGCAATAAAAAAAAGGTCTTTTGGTAGAATTCACCCATCACCGTGTACATAACAGACTATGTGTGTTTTCAGCTTTGCATGTCGGTTCTATTATGTGGAGCAGGCACATGAATCTGTCAAAGAGGGGTCATGATGAAGAGGTACAGGTTGTTGTGTGAGAGGCTTTGAAGGATAAACTCCACAGAGACCCAACTTAATCTAACAAAAAACAGGGAAAGTAACGGCCCTGAGGCTTCTAATGCAGGCGTGAATTGTTTGCCAGAGGAAATAATTTGTATTTATTTATTTTTCAGTTTTTTTGTTCTTCCTTCCACTTGTAGGAGGAATTGACAAAACAGGAACAAAGTTAGTTATTAGGGCCCTGTGCACACCCCCTTCCCTCTCCTCTCTATTTCGCCTCCTTCCATCATCCTTTCTCATCTTCCCTCACTGATCTTCTCATCACTGGGCGATGGAGTAAGGCAGAAAAACTGGAGAGCGAAAAGCCTCTCTGCTTTTTATGCCTCTAGATGATGACATATATGGGAGCCATCGTTTCATCTGCGCCCAGACCAGCGCCTTGCTTGCATCTGTTTCCCTTGATTAGCCCGCTGTTTACTCCCCTTTTGATTTAATATTTCAAAATTTCCCACACAACATTCGCTCATTACTCGAATTCGGCGGACTTCTGTCACTCATGAAAAGTCGTAGAGGGGGAGCAGTGGGGGAGAGAGAACTGAAGATGCTGAATCGAGGACGAGGCTGGATGGGTGCATGCTTGTGAGTGATGGTGGTTGTGGAATGTCAAATGATGCTCTGAGGGGTTTTTTTTCGCTCACTTTCACATCAGTGAGCAATGAAATCACAGCTATTTAAGTCAGAGAACGCGGTGGAAATGGTACCGTTTTTTTCCCGATCATTCACACAGAGTGTAAGAAGTCAGTGCTTCCAACATGACTTTGTCTTGTTCTTGCTTAAGTTTGAGTAAAACAGTCCATTCCCAGCAACTGCCCTCCTACCCCATTTTTACCTAACATAATTTGTCGACTTGTATCTCATCCAAATTGTGCCTCCTAAACAAAGCATGGTTACATAAACAGTCTCCGAGATGTAGGCTAACACATCTCTGAAGGACTTAAAACAGGAAATTATCTTTTAGTGGAAAATATTGTCTCCGCTTTCGTCTCCTTTTTTTGTGCCGTTAATCTTCCCTTCCAGCTAATCCAGTGGGCAGATCCACTGTGATTATCTCCCCCCTTTATTCATAACTGGCCCGATACCGCCTCTCATCTCTTTCTCTCTCTCTCTCCATTCCTTCCCTTTCTACTCTTCTCCCGTCTCCTTGAACATCTTAAGCCGTCTCCCCCCTTTTTTATGGCCATCGGATGAGAGTGAGTGACACGGACAGCGTATTTGAATGATGCAATTAAAAGAAGCGACGGCAGCCACTGTAGGTGACTATTGTGTTGGATTGTGTGTGTGACTATGCGCTGCAGTAATATCGAGACGAATAAATAGTGTTATTATTAGAACCAAATCAGTGATTTGAAGGTAACAGCGGTAACAGCGTGAGTGTGTGATAACGATAATGAACAAGGGTGTTTTTTAGGAGCAGGATTGTCATGACAAGGATCCTTTAATTAGATTAGACTCAGTGTGTTTTGATACCCCGCCGCTGTCTGTGTGTGTGTGTGTGTGTGTGTGTGAGTGTGTGTGTGTGTGTGTGTGTGTGTGTGTGTGTGTGTGAGTGTGTGTGTGTGTGTGAGTGTGTGTGTGTCCGCCTGTGCATAGCTTGAATGTGTAGTTTGGCTCATGTGCAACTGAGGGACACTTAACCAGTGTTTCTCTTTCTTTCTGCCAGTATTTGCATATCAGTATCTCTGTTTACGTCTGGTGCATAAATCTCCTCTCTCCCATACCTTTGTATCTCTCGCCTTTGGGCCCCATCTTTTTTTACTCCATGAGAAAACATAGTCTTCTCCGCTCTAGTCCTCTCCTTGCTCCCCCTCCCATCCATTCGGCCCCCTCTGACTCGCCCGCTTTCTTTTTTACCTCTTCCCAGCACTTCTCCCTGACCTCTTCAACTCCCTTTCAACCCCCCCTCTGCCACTCCACCTCCTCTTCCACTCTCATTTCCATTTGAACATGTCCTTGTGTTGTTTATTTGATCAGGGAGCTGTTTTCACTGCAAAAGCATTGTCTAAATCACCAAATCACTCTGAAGCACAAGATAGCAATACACCAAAGGTATAATTAGTCCTTAATTAGAAACTTTATCTAATACATTACACGGCCGTAATCAGGAACGTGCTAACGAACCTGGATGGTGAAATTAGATTCCCACAATGCAAGAGACAGGCTGGATTCTCCCCCTTCCTGTCTTGGACCAGTTGCCTGAAGACGTTGTTGCCTTTTTAGCATGAAAATCCAAGTCATTTCACTCTGATGTGAGCTCTTTCGTTTTCTTTGTTTAGGGAAAGCTAGAAACCGCCGCAGGATTCTGGCCTGGGCTCTGCTGTTAAGCACTTAGTGAGAAAACATGGCTATTACAAGGGGCTGCAAATCACATGCTATGCTATGATTTGACATTACTGTGCGTGTGCGTGTGTGTGCGTGTGCGTGTGCGTGTGTGTGTGTGTGTGTGTGTGTGTGTGTGTGTGTGTGTGTGTGTGTGTGTGTGTGTGTGTGTGTGTGTGTGTGTGTGTGCGTGCGTGCGTGCGTGCGTGCGTGCGTGCGTGCGTGCGTGCGTGCGTGCGTGCGTGCGTGCGTGCGTGCGTGCGTGCGTGCGTGCGTGCGTGCGTGCGTGCGTGCGTGCGTGCGTGCGTGCGTGCGTGCGTGCGTGCGTGTTATACAGAGTTGGAAGTGGCCCGGCTGAGCACGGATGGGAACCTTGCCGACCTGACATTCCCTCAGTCAGAGCTACATGGAAACTCCATCCAGCTGTCAGCCAGCACTCTCAAACAGCACGGCAGAAACGGTAGAGGAGAAATCTATCTCTCTCGCTCCTACTCTCACAATGAAATCTATGACTGCTGTCTCTCTCCTTCGCTAGTGACAATGCCACTTGCAATCTATTTCTGTCGTGACGGTGTAAACCAGCAATAATCCAGCGCTCCTCTTATACGTTCCTGTGTGTGTGTCTTCTTACAGGTGAAATCAGGATGGCCTTTGTCCTGTACAGGAACTTGGGTGCCTACCTGTCGACGGAGAACGCCAGCGTTCGACTGAGCAGCGAGGCGGTCTACCCTAATTACTCCGTCATCGTCAACTCTCCAGTCATCACAGCATCCATTAACAAGGAGAGCAACAAGGTCTACCTGTCTGAGCCCGTGGTCTTCACCGTCAAACACCTGCAGGTAAGTAAGCTGCCAAGGTCGCTACCTCTTTTTGTAAACATTAAAAATAAATCACTTGCTGCTTAATGGAAGAAGAACAAATAAATGTTAAAGGAAAAGGCTGCGGATATTCTTAATTCATTAAAACAATTAATTCATTTTTTCCTACCAACTAGTATTTTTGCGTCACCATAGCTTGGGGCCGTTTACTGCAGACTTTGGGCTTTTTGACTTGCCGACATTTTACATACACAAAAAAAATTATATAACACACTGGAGGAAACTGATAAAGCACAATTTGTCTCCTTTAAAAGAATGAGGAATGGGTTTGTGACTGACGGCCACAGGCGGAGTAGGGAAGTCAGAAAATCCCAGAAGAGAAGAAGAAAGAAACATAAAAACATAATTAGCACAGCTTAGAAAAAGATCCGAAAGGTCTGACAGTTCACTTGCAAATCTTCTTATCATGATCTGTGACTTGCTTTGACTCTTCCCAGATGACATGGAAAAAGCTCTGGAACCAGCAATAATCACACACTGAATAAAGCTTCAAATGTATATTTCAAAATGTATATTTCTATATTGAATTTCATATCCACCAAGCAAAGGCTTATCCACTGGATGATCTAACTTATTGGCAGCAAGAGATGAAAAAAAAATCTCCACAGTTCCACTTGCTCATTTCGAGATAACTTCACTGTTCCAACACACACACACACACACACACACACACACACACTGCTTCATCAGTTTACACGACACGAGCGGCTCCTACACTCACACTCTCACACAACGAGCAGGGACACAGCACCGTCACCTCCTGCCATGGCTCCATGTTTATTTGTTGCTGCGTTCTCTCATTCTGTCCCTTCTGTTTGTTGTTTTGTTGTCGGTGTGTGTTTGACTCCTTTTCTGTGTTTCTTCCTCTCCACCAATTCCTCCCACCATTTTTCTCGCTTTTTTGTTGGCTCCCCCACCATTTTCATGCTTCTTCCTCCCACCTCCCAATGACTAAGTATCTGTTCTCTGTCTCCTTGATCTCCCACCCCTCCTCATTTCCCTCTTCCTCTCTCTCTCTCTCATTCTAACTCTCTCTCTCTCTCCTCGTCCTAGCATTCGGAGGAAAACTTCAATCCCAACTGTTCCTTCTGGAGCTACTCCAAACGCACCATGATGGGATCCTGGTCTACACAGGGCTGTCGTCTGCTGGCCACCAATCGCACACACACCAGCTGCTCCTGCACACACCTCACCAGCTTCGCAGTGCTTATGGCCCACGTGGAGGTCAAGGTAGGCATTTATTCTGCCGTGCGCTGCCAGGGGGGGGGAGGGGCAATATCAAAGGGTCAGTTGTTCATCATTTGATTAGCAGTGGCTGGCAAGGCTGGTCAACAGATATTGGCAAAAAAACAGGGGGAAGGAAGGAAGAGAACAGAAAATAGATTATAACTCTCCAGAGTTTTGGGAATTCTGAGTAATCGTATTTAACATGGGGAAAAAAAATCTGCACTTCAACCAATACATTTAAAAAACTTAATCAGAGACCAGTGAGCTGCTGGTCTGATTTTATTGCAAATAGTATAATTATCTGACCAGAAAGGGAAACTATTTATTTTGATACCCATGAGTCAGAGTGGGCAGGGGATAAAAACCTTTTTGTCCCGCTGTGTGTGGGATAAGTACGTGTCGTCTCCATCTTTTGTTAACGTTAAGGCTTAAGTTCCCTTTTCACAAATGGGCCCTTGTAGCTCTGTATAATGTGTGACACCCCATCTCTCCCTCTGGGCCAGGGGATGTGTGTTACTTCTGAAGGGGTCATGGTCAGAGCTAGCTTGGCAGCCCCGTGTGAACACGGTGAGAGGGTTTGAGCAGTAGATCCATCACAGCAGTGCAATGTTGAACATTGCTCTGGCTGCCAGGTTGCAGGACACTGATGGATAGAACCAGTACACCTGTGCAACGCAGCGTAACGCTGTGGCCCTGAACGCTCAGCGACACACAGGCAGACTCACATCAGTCAGGGGAGAGGAGGCGTCTGTCTGTGTCTGCTTTCACTGTATGTTACAACAATATGGCTTGCGAGACTGAAGCTAAGCTTGTACAGTGTGTGGCCGTTTGATAATCCACTCAAGAATGTCTCTCTCTTTTCTTGCATGTCTCACAGAAAGCAGACAGTATGCATGACCTGCTCCTGGACGTGATCACGTGGGTGGGGATCCTGTTGTCGCTGGTTTGCTTGCTTATCTGCATCTTCACCTTTTGCTTCTTCCGCGGGCTGCAGAGTGACCGCAACACCATCCACAAGAACCTCTGCATCAGCCTCTTCATCGCCGAGTCACTGTTCCTGGTCGGGATCAACAGGGCCGATCAGCCGGTGAGAAGAGGGGGGGTTTTCTTCCAGCTTGTCTGTTTGTGAGCAGGGTAGCTCAAAAGGTGCACTGGTTTGGCCCCAGGCACGGTTACAGGAGATTCAATCTTGGGAGGGATCCAGATCCGGATCTGGATTAAGACATTTTTTGAAGGTGAAAGCTCAGCTTTAGCGGCGGTCTGCACTCTCGGAGTGCTCCTGTTTGCATGTGTATCTATGTGCAATATGCAGATTCTGCTTACCCACAAGCTATGACAAGCAGATCAATATTTAAAAGATGAAAAAGATAAACAGATAAATAAAAACAACTCTTTTACTCACAGGGAACAATTGAAACCATTTTTATTCATGCAGTGCTGGCACAGGCTTGGCATAATTGTCCACTGACCGATGGCACTGATTATACTGCGATGTTGCCAGAGTAAATTGTGAAGTGTTTACTAACTTGATGTCAGTGGTTGACCACATTACCGCAACGTGAATAAGAAAGACCAGAATTATTAGTGTTACCAGAATGAATCAAAACTGACATCTCTGCGGGTGGCTATTAAACAAACAATGTCTCTGTATTCAAATAGCCATAGTTATGCAAAAGAAGAAAAAACAGCAGTGACCTGCACTGATTACTGGATTTGTTGAAACTGCACATGCTTGAGTGGAAGAGGTGCACGAAAACATATCTCAGATTAATCATTTTGCAGTTTGTGGCTAATTCAGAATGCATTGCCAATCAACATCTATATCAAATGTAACGGAGCCAAATTAGTTTTTTGTATATATTTATTATATTTAGGTTACTATTATTATGCTTTATACAATATCATACTTCATGAAAAGTAACCCAAATTAAATAAATATGTAGACTACAAAAACTAATTTGGCTCTCCTTTGGTCCAGTACCAGTTGTATAAATGATTCAAAAAAAATTTGCACATATACGAGATAATCTGTTAAAGCTTTGTCTTATTTCAGCCGACTTCATGCTCTGCTGCAGTCCACACTTGCAATTGTTAGTCATTTCCCCCCTCAGGCAACAGTAGCAGGGGATCCTGCTGGTTGTAAGGAGATGAGATGTGTGTAAGCTAATAAAAAAAAAAGAATCACAAACAAAGCCATATGAGTTCAACCTGTATTTGACTGTATGCTGCCCACACCTCACTGCGAAATTGTAGAATTACCTTGTTTTAAATGAAGCCCCGTGTACTAAACAGAATTGTGGTATTGATTTTTTAATGCACAGGGATTTTGAAATACTAACTTAATTTTGTCTCCTTACAAAAATGTAGATCTAATGCATTAATTCGTTTTTCCAGGATTCCTGAGATTGAAAAGAGAAGAATAAAATATCACAATCCCTTTATTGTCATGGTACATAGTACAACTGAATTGCAATAGGTATCGTATTAATAGTAGGTATAGAAGATTATTTTATAGAAATGTTACATTGCTCACGAGCAGGGTTCATGCCAGATCAAATAATGCATGTGGCATTCAGATTCGACCTTGGGTTTTATTCTTTGTCACTTTGTTTTTTTGTATTGGATATAAGTCATTGTGTGCATCAAAATGTCAAGTAGCATTCAATGATTCCTGTACGTTCTAGTAAAAGCTGTTCACAAATACAGTGCAGTACATTCTACATTACATATGGTCATCGCGGTTATTAGTCAAAGCCCAACCTCTCACGGACCCGTATCAGGTTGACTGGCTCAAGGGAACCCAGCTCATGGTGTATATAATCCTTATGGTCTGCCTTCAATATGCCAATCACTGATTAGGACCGTAAACCTCATTTGACTGTCAGCATTTACAAAAAAAGAAAAATCGAATGATCCCGAGATGAGATATTTAATTTCTCTGGGCAAGGTCACGTAAATATAATGCGTTAATGAGTTTGAACTACGGCATATGTAGCCTACACAATGTTGTTTCTCACTTTGCAGACAAACAGTATCAGTGCAGGTAACCCGTTATTTTTGTTTTGTTTTTTGTTAACTGGTTCAATCATAATTTAATCATTATGAAGTAAATGCCTGTGGGGGAGGAAGTACTCTGGGGTATAGCCTTTACCTCCCCCATGGTAAAGTGTTAGAAAACGCCAGATGCGTTTGCATCCTGCAGCGAGCTCAATGAGGAAACAACTCTGAACAAATGTGATATGATGTGTTTTGACATTGAGGTTTGTGTATTTGTCTTTGTCTCCGTGTGTGTTTGTGTTGGGGGGGATCATGTGTCTTTGTGTGTGTGCTCCTGTATCGGCGTGTGGCGTTCTGCCGTTAATTACTGGTGACTATTTGTGACCTCCATTAACATCTTCAGCGTCACTCAGCTCACAGACGGTTAAGCCAGTAATTCCAGCAGGAAAAGTAAATGACTTTGCATAATCAGCCACTTTTTTACCTGTGCGTGCGTGCGTGCGTGTGTGCGTGCGTGTGTGTTTGCCTGTGTGTGTGTAAGCTACACTGTGTGATCATTAGGAATGGAAATGAGTGACTCCCTCGCCCCCTAAACTCATTGTCTCTCAGACATTAGGTAATTGTCTCTCGCCGAAAACCCCTCCGTGATAAAAGTCTGTCTGTTTGCTCTCCCATTCAGTGATTTAGGAGAGACTCTTTAGATTAGAACATTGCCGTTGAACGTGACGGGCCAAATCTCACCGCTCATTCTTCCCTCTTTTCTTTCGTAGCCCTCTTTTCTTTCCACCCTACTCTTGAAATTGTTAATGTAGTTTTAGGTTTGATACCCCTCTTTCATTTTCCTACAGCTCATCCTGTGCTGCTCAGTTTTCACATCCAGATCAGTCTGTGCAGGTTTTTTTTTTAAGTGTTATATCATCTGCCTCTCTAACTCTACTTACCAGCTACTTGCAATGGTAATTACTCACTTACCACTGGTTAGTACAAGTAGTTAGAATTCCCGTTACCATTAACATATGACAAACTAAATGATCAATATCCACAGTATTAAAAGAATAAAAACGGTTCCCCCTCAAGAGATATTCAGTTTCTTAACTGATGTTACTGCCAGCTTGTCGGTGCGTGTCATTTCAACTTTGTACCTTTCATACCAAGTTGCTGAGTCATTTTGAGGCAGTTTCACTTATTTCGTTCATCCTCGGCTCTGACAAAAAATCGTATTGTATATTCAACAGTGCTAGCAAGTAATTCGCCCTCCTCAATAACCCAGTTCCCCCCTCCTTTCTCTCGGCCTCCTTTGATTCTGTTTGAAATGCGGTCAATCAGCGCAGGCTGCAGCACCAACTTGTCACTTGTATTTTCCCATCTATCTTCTTAAATAACTTGTAGATGCAGCAGCGGGGTAAAGTGTGAAGGAGGCTCAACCATTATTGCTATCTAGAAGTGATTTAGAGTCATTCTGTCTCCTGTAATGGCTGTTATAGTATACTATGATTGTGAGTTCCCTCGACAGCTTTTTGCCCCATATTCTCCCTCCCCGTGTCTATCCGAGAATCGGTAGACCTATGTGAATATGATAAAGTCTGACTCTTTCATCTGACATGCTTTTATCGCCTGCAGTGCTTTTGTGTCTTTTTTCCTACTGGCTCATAAGTGCAGGTTTTCCACCGGATTAAATATTTCCTGAGCATCATTGTATGCAATGTAACTGTATTCCTAAATCCTCTCCATCTTTTCTCTCCCTCACCAGATTGCCTGTGCAGTCTTCGCAGCCTTGCTCCATTTCTTCTTCTTGGCAGCCTTCACTTGGATGTTCCTGGAAGGGGTGCAGCTCTACATCATGTTGGTGGAGGTGTTTGAGAGTGAACACTCCAGGACTAAGTACTTCTACCTGGCAGGATACGGAGTGCCTGCTGTCATAGTGGCCGTCTCTGCTGCAGTGGACTACAGGAGTTACGGCACCGACCGAGTGTAAGGATAGAGCGGAGACGAAGAGAGCGTAGCATGAAGGAAGAATGGATGACGTGGGGGGGGGGCGGGGGCGGGGGGGGCCTGCTGTCATTTTGGCTGTGTCTGCCACAGTGGACTCCACAAGCTGTGGCACCTCTGAAGAGTCAATTCAGAGAGGCTGAGTGAGGCAGACGAGGATGGAAGAAGCGGGTAGAGAGTGGCTGCATGACCACAGCAGCATCAATGTGTGAATATGGCAGGATTTAACTGTCGGAATAGGAGGAGGGGGGCAGCACGGTGGAGCAGACTGAGGAAGAAAATGAGTGATTTAAATGTGTGAGTGTGAGAATGGAGGGATGGAAACAGGGGCGGCGGGCTCGTCTGTCAGAGTGTGCACACATCCATATTGGTCTTAACTTGTGTGTGTTGAAAAGAAAAGGGAAAAAAATGCTGGCTCCCCCGAGGAAGTGCAGAGTAGAGAGAGGGATGAGGACATACATTAGGTGCCACATGGTAACTTATTCATGCATGCTCGACTTGTCCAACTGGAGACACAGAGTGAAAAGGCAGCCGGCATCTCATTCATATGAAGTATATGCATAACAGGCCACCTACAAATACACTCGAGTGAACATAATAACAGTTTCACATGCGTGACCTGTCCACTCCGTTCGTGCTGTGACTCTGAAAAGAGGCCACATTTTTATTCATACCGCGATATGCATACGATATGCATAATGGGCATAAATGTATATGGTGCACTATGCATGTCCTTGACCTGTCCTTCCACTTTTGTGGCTGTAAGTAAGGACATTATCAATGTGTACATTGCATTGAAGAACTTTTATTGGGGAAAAAATCTCCATCCTCAATTGCTAATTAATGAGCGGCCCCATATAGAAAGTGAAATATGACAGGTCACTATAGGACTGTTAAATGATTCACATGCTCAAATGCTCACGTTTTCCGCCGCTCGCGGGGCCTTTTGGTTGGGAGACGAGGAAAAGGATTGAATTTAGCAGCGTTTAAGCGTCAGGTCCACACCGGTCCGTATGCCACTTAGATCAATATTTCATTGTGGGATGATCATTAAAACATGAGTGTCTGAATGCCAAGCTCAGGGTGAATAATCAGACTGCATTCCATTAGCCACCAGACGAGGAGACTTGCCTTGACAATAGCTGTGGTTTAATAGTAAAAATGCAAAATTAAGTGGCATGTTGTGGATGAATAATGGTCGAGCCAATCACCCAAACCGCACTGTAATCAGTGGGGGTGTAAAAGACTAATTTCAACAAAAAAATATATTCTGCTAGTTCACCCAAACAACAGTTTTTTTTTCTCGTTCTACTTTGAATGACCCTGTGCCTCATGGATTGAAAAAAGAAACGGATAACTACTTTCAAAGTACCTTTCATCAAAAGCAGAAACTTAGTTATGCGACTCATTTATCAGTCCAGTCTTGAAAATGGCACCGCTTGTCACGTTTGACATAACACATTGAAACAAAACCCCTGCAAATATCATCTGCCATCCCTGCTGTGTCACCTTGACACAAAACGCGCAACCCCCCCCCCCCCCCCCCCCCCACATTAGCCAGTGGCACTGAGTCTCTTTCACAGCCAGCAATGAAGGTGGCTCTGACTTAGCAAAGGAACCCTAATGGAGGATACAGTGACACAGTCAGGGACCCATAATGGAGGGCTCTCTAATGTGGTGGAAATTGAAAGATTAATAATTCAGAAGCAGCTGGTCATGAATCAGTCGGCCATTTTGCTCTGGCAGTTTTTTCTCTGTTCCTTTTTTTTTGTGCAACCCTTTGGGTCTGACCTCAGTGGAGGGCAGTCAGGGACTTTTATCCCCCTCTCCTGCTTACTGCAATTGATGAGTGAAGATGTTTGGGGTAATGTAATTTAGCATACAGCGGTATATCTTTTACTACCAACTCTAACCTTGTGGTCAGAAATATTTGCCTGTGTGTGTGTGTGTGTGTGTGTGTGTGTGAATGTGTGTGTTTGTGTGCGTGCATGTGTGTGTCCCCTCTCCTTTAACCTCACCACCGCCACTCCCAGACTCCATAAATAGCTGGGTGTGAGGGCTGCATCCATAACTCAGTATTAAAATGAACACAGTCATGTCATATTTTTGCGACTGCAGGATGTGGCTGTGTCATATATCAGTGCCCTAAGGGGGAAGTAAGGGTTTATTTATCACAGGTGCTCATCCCTTGCCGTCTCCCCCTCTGTGTGTGATGTATATTTCAGGTGTGTGTGCATATATACTGGATGTGTATTTTTTCTCCATCCTGCAACACTTTTCTCACTGTTCTCCATCTCTTTCACTTTTTCATCCACACCAATTCTTTTTGTCCTCCCTCTAACCTGATGCATATGATAAACTATGTGGCATGTACTGTATGGCTTTTTTTTTGCGAGCGTGGGTGCGTGTGTGTGTGTGTGTGTGTGTGTGTGTGTGTGTGTGTGTGTGGTAACTGTGATGCATGTCCTGTCCTCTGATGGTAAATCCTTGCTACCCTACATCCATCTGAGACTGGAGCATGTTTTTAGTCCCTGTGCGTCTTTCCTCTCTCCTGTTCTTCTTCCCTCTGTTTCTCATGCATGATGTCTCTCTTTCTCTCGCCCTCTCTCCCCCCTGTCTCTGCCTCTTACTCACTCCTTATCTTATCTTCTCTCTGTCTCTCTAGGTGCTGGCTGCGATTGGACACATACTTTATCTGGAGTTTCATAGGCCCCGCTACCCTCATCATCATGGTGAGATACACTTAGTGTACATGCATGCTCTCACACGCTCAGCGACATGTACAGAGTAGACCGGGTCATGCATGTTCGTGCAAAAATGACGTTGCTTCATAAAGGTGTTTGATAATCTCCAACAATGTTTACCTGACCTCTTCGTAGTGTAAATGGAAGCAGATGGAATTTTGTGCACATTCAGGGCTCAGCCCAAACGTAAGTTGGTCGAGGGCCGTGTTACCCCAGGGAGATGAAGAACATTTTCTCAGATTATATTACATTGCTTGAAGGAACAGGACAGTATCACAGTGACAATGAATGATGATTCATCAGTTAACAAACTCTTTTGAGAAGCAGGAAGTGGCACCCTTCCTACGTTGAAAAAGTAAATAGAGACAGAAATAGAGAGTGTGTGTGTGTCTATATATATATATATATATATATATATACTGTGTATATATTAGAAGAGAAAGGTAGAATGAAAGCAATGGGACATGTTCCCAATTAGGTGAATGTCAGCATGTACACTGATGCTCTGTACTCATTTTAGAAATGTCAGCCGGGCCATCACTGATCTAACTGGGGCTGTAAGTGGGAGCAGTGCAGGTGGGACTGCTCTGTTATGACTCCACACCCATCGGTAACATATACAGCCTTGGAGACCGTACACAACAGCCCAGACGAGTTATTATTAAACCACCCAATCTTAGCAATAGGTAGGCCAGCAGAAAAGACGGCAACTGTGCGAATTGGATTTTTATTACAGCAATGATCCTCGACGGTTGCAACGACTGCTGTATTTTCCCTGATGCTCAAGCTGCTGTATTTTGAGCACATAAAGGGTTGTCGATTGTCGGCCGATACTGTCCCCAAGCCAATTACTGCGGGAAGGGAAAATGAAATGCTATGCACTGTGTGTGAGTGAACTGTGGTGGTGACAATGTGTCTTTAATTAGGCTCATCGCTGCAGACTAGTAACTTGCGTGTGTATGTGCGTGTGTTTCAGCTGAACGTAATCTTCCTCGGTATCGCTCTTTACAAGATGTTCCATCACACGGCCATTCTCAAACCAGACTCTGGATGTCTGGACAACATCAAGTAAGTGGATGTGTGTGTGTGTGTACCGCTCTGCCGCCGCAGCACTGCTCTTGGTTCTGAGAGTGGGAGCGATTATGCAGGACTGGGAAGGTCAAGTTCAAGGAATAGTTTGACATTTTTGGAAAATACACGTATTCCCTTTTTGTTTGTCAAGATAATACCAATCTCGAGTCTGCAAGGCGAATACAGCATGCACTGGACACAGTCTTTGGGTTTAGCGTAAAGATTGAGGCTACTTGCACATCGTTTCTTTTAAAAAGCATAGTTCACGCCTGCGGTCCACACAACTCTGAAGTTTCCGAGCCCCCTAAACAGAAAAGTTTGGAAATGCCGCTTGTCCCGTTTTAGATTGAAAACTCCGGGGTTGCGTTGTAGTATTGATTTGGAAACGATGACATAGTCACCAGCATGCAAAACATTGTGAACACTTAGTTCCACCTCGTCATCGGTCCAAGAGAAGAAATCCCTATTCTTTCTTGTCACCATTGATGTTCTTGATTGTAGTATTTTCTGTAAGTAAAGCAGGAGTGAAATCTATCCTGGCCCTGTCCAAATGTAATAGTTGGTCTATTACTTAACGCTCACAATCATACA
Source organism: Scophthalmus maximus (assembly GCF_022379125.1). NCBI lineage: Eukaryota > Metazoa > Chordata > Actinopteri > Pleuronectiformes > Scophthalmidae > Scophthalmus > Scophthalmus maximus. The sequence continues at coordinate 12,207,774 of NC_061522.1, read as the reverse complement.
CATTATCTTGTTTGTTTGATCCACACAAAAAAAAATGAAATGTAAAAATGACAAGTTGTGCCTTTGTGTGGAGGCATGACGTTGTAATAGTGAACTCTAGATTTTGTTACCTTGTAAGCCAGTCTTGCTCTTTCCAGTTGCAATGCTAAGCTAAGCTCATAGTCTGCTGGCTGCAGCCGAGTGGTATCGATCTTCTCACCCAACTCCTGACAAAATGCACACACACAAAAAGAAAAAGCGCATTTACCAAAATGTCAAACTCTCCATTTTAAATTTAATAACCATCAGCCTGTTTTCGCACAAAGCAAATGTCCGACATTATTCCAAGACACCACCCACTGAATTCATCCTCAAGTCACCCTTAGAGAATATCACTGAAATATGACTTCATTCCCGCAGAACACTGAAGCTCTGGCGACTAAGCTAACTAATCAGGATTGTGTTATTCCTTCTTCCAGTGCAGCCCGAGACAAAAGGCTCAGTCTAATTCAAACAATATGCCATGGTGCAGAGCTCACCCCTTACTGAGGCGCAGCTCAGACTTTATAATGAAAATTACAAAATGGCTCACTCATTTGATACATCATTTAAATATCACTGCCAATTTATCTTTCATGACAGCAGTTTTAAGCAGGATTGCAAGCGGGAAGCGTTTTCCGACATAAAGACGAAACCAGCCCATCTTTGCTCCGCTGCAGTTCAGAGGAATGAGATCAAAAAGCCGGATGAAAGATAAAATTAAAGAATTATTTAGAACACAACCCTTTTTTCTTTTTCTTTTTGACACACGTCCATTATTCTTCCTGAGCATACTGAAGGCTGAATAGATTTTGATGTATTTCACTTCATTATTGTATCATTTACTTGTTAATCATCATCATGCCTTTTTTGTCTTATTATTTTTCTCTTCCTTTTGTTTTTCTTTTGTCTCTTTAACACCAAGCCATCATGTGTTGTCTTTGTTGTGGATTGGCTCCGGTAAGGCCACTCTCCAATCCGATGCCTGTCGTCCTCCTGGACACTTTTTGATTGGTGTATTCATCATCTTGTTTGTCTGTGGAACCTCCTTAGAGTCTGTGCACATCCCGTAATTAACCATTAACCTGCCTTGTAAAACGGATCACTTGCTCGTGTGTGATTTGTGAGCTCCTATGACCTATAGACCTAATGTGCTATTGAAATATTATAATGGTGCGATGTGAATGAGGGGACACAGAGCTGAGAGAGAAACCATGACTCAAGGGAGCACTGGAAGGAGAGCTGGAATGGAGGGATGGAAAAGAGAGGGATGAGTGTACCCTTTATTGAAGAGGGTCGTCAGACGAGCTTTATTGGAGGTCCTGTCTCGCCTGAACGGTGCCACAGAGGGCAACATCGAATCAATCACCTCAGTCTCACTCACTTACTCTCTTCTTCCTCTCTTCCTTCCGCCTGACTCTTCTGATATCTCTCCCTCTCTCCCTTTCTCTCTTGGGCCGCCCCCGTTTCTTTCTTTACCCCTTTCCTTTGTCTCCATGCCTCACATGAGAGTTGATCGCTGCCCAGTCAGCCAATCAAATTAACAGCCATCATCGCGGCTGTGGCGGACCCGACACCACGACCTTTACTGGGAAAAGTTATTTATAATGGGCGTAATGTCCGTCTACTTACTGCCCAGTGGAGCCGCTCACATAGCCACACACACACATGCTCACGTGCACGAGCTCAGGCGAGGACTTACAATGCGTACGCGTGCCTCGCCGTGACCACCTTTCTCTGACATTTGGCCTTTATGAGTCATTTCTACATTTATTTGAAATGGGGCTCCATAGCCTTAAAAAACTTTTCATGAAATTCGATTCCATTAAACTGTTATCGTCACATTTGCTCCAACAGAATTCAGGACCCCACTTCTGCCTGCGAAAACTTTTTTTGCCCTTTGCCGTGTACTTTGAATGACAGAGTGTGGCTCTGCCCCGGAATGTGCTTTGTCGAGAGTGGCTGACGTCAGCCTGCTTCTGAACCTCCCCTGCCTCTCACTCTCTCTCTCTCTCTCTCTCTCCCTCTCGAGATAATATCTAAATCAGCGAATCCCCTGTCTCTCTTTTCTCTCAGTATTTTCGTAAGAGTATATAATACTTTTAGGCAACACACCTCCCACTGTTTCCCTCATCCCAGAAACTGAGTGAACCCTCCTTAACCCTTTTTCCCCTGCCTCATAGTCCCACATACATTAGATGTGGATGAATAGCTTTTCTTATTTCAGGGAAAAGAGACAACCCTCTCATATGATCCTACTTACAATTCCGCCTGCAAAATAGCCTTTATATATTATATTACTTGGCAGATATTTTTAAGACTTGAGGACATATATGAATATTGTTCTTGATGATTTCTCCTGCCCTTCTTTTGTAGGTCTTGGGTGATTGGGGCCATCGCTCTGCTGTGCCTGCTGGGCCTGACCTGGGCTTTCGGCCTCATGTACATCAACGAGAGCACCGTGATCATGGCCTACCTCTTCACCATCTTCAACTCGCTGCAGGGCATGTTTATCTTCATCTTCCACTGCATACTGCAGAAGAAGGTGAGGCAGGCAAAGACACAGCTGACAGAAATAGACAAGTGTGTCAGGTAGACATATAAAAACACAGAGAGACGAACATGCTAGAATTGATCAGCAGGGGACACCAAAAATATCTGCAGAGCTGTCACAGGTTTGATTGGTCATTGGGTAACCCTGCCACCTGCTCAGTTCTCACGTTTCAACTCTCTCTCTCTCTCTCACTTTTCACTGTCTGACAGCAGGTAACAGACTTAGCCGTCGGTATTCCGGCGTGTCTGTCATCCGCCAACAGAGAAGACAGTTTTTCAGCACCATCAGGCAGGGTCACCAAGCCCGAAATAGCATTATTTTTCAAATCTTTGATAACATTTAGCTCCAGTTGTTTTAAAGCTTGGACACATGCAGAGGAAATGTAGTGTATGTGTATTTTGTTGTCTTAAGTGGCTGTAAATTCAGTGATTCAACACATTGACCTCCCTCACACCCCTTCACCCCCCCTTGCATTTTGAAAAGACAACATTATATATTTCCATGTACTTTGGGTTTGTTCAGCCCAAAGGATTAGGGGCACTTGTGAGTACATATGTGTCACTTTCTAAATTTGAATAATACGAGGCTTCCAGGGATAGCCTACACATTCGACGATATTTTTACACAGTCTCCCACACACTGTCAGTGCCTGGGAGTACAGAAGAGGAGTGGGATACGGAAAGAGAATTCATCAAATGCTTAATACTCTTGTCTGGCTGCCGTCCCACAGAATTTTTTTAGTTTTAAGTGTTCAACCAGTAAACAAGTGCTATGTGTGTGTGTGTGTGTGTGGCAGATGTCAGCATGCACTGTACTTAGGGTATGTGTTGGGCCACGGGATCAGGTATCCTGAGAGATGTCCTCAGAGCAGTGCTGAGGTTGTCTTTGGCCCTGGCCCAACACGGTCTCTCCCAAGATGCATGGAGCAACCCACCACACAGCTGTTCAAACAGAGCATGCGGTATTGCACGTCTGCCAGTCCAACAAGCTTGTTAAAAAGCAATAACAGTCCTATTTGTTGGAACTTGATTGCGATCTACGTGCAGATGTTTTGTGTGTACGAGTGCGTCGTATTTCTCCCCAAGGAACATGTGCATTTCAGCCATATATGTCGACGTTGACGTATAGGAAGTCAATCCTTTAATGTCTACAGTTTTGTGTGTGTGTCTGCGCAGAGAATTTGAGTAAGAAAATATATTAACAGGGACACTTTATCAAGTTAAGCCCTTGCGGTCCGTTTTTTTTTCCGTGGTATGTCAACTTATGCAAAATATGCTTCGACATGTGCAAGTTTTAAGTGGACCATCAGTCAACGCCTCCTCCTTCATGTGTGCTTTTCCCCTCCCCGACCCAGGTGCGTAAAGAGTACGGCAAATGTCTGCGCACTCACTGCTGCAGCGGCAAGAGCGTGGAGACCTCCATCTCCTCCTCCAGTAAGACCACCACCTCCCGGACTCCAGGCCGCTACTCCACAGGCTCACAGGTGAGCTTACCTGCCTGCACACCCGGACGCTACAGCACAGCAGACTCTCAGGTGAGGCCGGAGCACGCCATGAGGGATTTGGGTTATCACTGTTCACTTTCAACTGGTGAATGAAGTCAACTTTGTCTTAGCCAGATTCGAAACGTGAAGAATAGCGAGGACATTGCGTTTGCAGACTTAAAATGTGGATTCTGTGTTGAAAGTGAGATAGCCCAAACCCTGACTTACATCTTGATGCTGACACACAGGCAGATGAAGCCCAAATGGCATTGATGGGTGATTCTTTTTTTCCCACCTTTCTCTCTTGCTGCTCGTTTCTTTACCTTTTTCCTTTACTACCTCTCCTCTACTAATTTGCCCTTTGTTTACACACCATACCCTCTTATATTACGTTTGTTTTTCCCCCCTCTTTTGTCACCATGTCTCTCCTCCCTTGACTTATCCCTGTCCCTTCCTTCATCCCTTTATCCTTGCTGCTTCTCTTCCTCCATACCTCCTCTACCTCTTTCTCCCTCTCTTCCCATTTCCCTCGCTTCCTTCTTTTTTATTCTCTGGGTACAGAGTCGTATCAGGCGGATGTGGAACGACACTGTGAGGAAACAGGAGTCCTCCTTCATCACTGGCGACATCAACAGCTCCGCCACGCTCAACAGAGGTAACCACGGGATACCTACCATTTGCATCCTCATCACTGTCACCATATCTGCTTTATTAATAGTGGGAGGTTCAGACGGCATATGCTGTCATTTAGTAAAGTGGTAGGAGTCCAAACTTCTGATAATGGCACTTTGTTCTTGCAGAGAGTTAGATTAGCAGGACGTACATATCACTACTTTCTTTTGCTATATCAAAGGGAAACACGTTTGTAGCTGACTGGTGTCAAAACTGAAACATGGACAAGTACTTGTTTCCATTATAAATCTACACAGTGTAGAGTTGAATGTGCCACACTGCAGCTCCTATACTTCCTTTTCCACAGACAGTCCTCATTTGAAGCATAGTGGGTGAGAAATCTCTTGGCTAAACACCACTGGAACCTTTATGATTATACTGTAAATTATGCAGAATTAATTTAGGCCTGAGCAAAGTGTAGTAGTATGTCACTTCAGTCATGAAATTACTAACGTTACAGCGTACTGTGTGTCCGTATTCTGCAAAGTACAAGTTTGGTTATGTTTTTCACTGAAGAACCTGTGTGTTCGGCCGGGCTTATCTCATTAAGTGAAGGCTACTCTAATTACCAAGATTTTAAATGAGTGTGATGCTGAGCTCACTGTATCCGTAACCGTCCGTCCCTGTCCCCCCAGAGTAAGCCACAGTAATGGTCTGTAAAAAAGGAATCCATGAGTATGGCTGTCTGAGGGCCGGGGTAATGAGGACACAGAGACCCAAATGGCTAGACATTCTGACACACACACACAGAGACAAACACACACACACACACACACAAACTGGAACGCACACACATACAGTACCATTTGTTAGTGTCTAAGTTGAGGTGTGGCCCCTCGCTTCCTTCAGGCCACTAATAAGCTGTTAGCATGACAGATTGATGCTAAAGCAGACACGGTGTGTGTCAGCGACTGAATTATCACACACTTAGTGAGGCAGGGCTAAAGAAACCCCTTCCTCCTCCTCCTCCTCCTCCTCCTCCTCCTCCCCTCACACTTTAAAGTACGGTGCCAAGAGCTGCTTAGCCAGTAGATTTCAAATGGCTGCATACTGTGGCTTAGCGAAAGGATGGAGTGGAATAAACTGGATACTCTGACTTGTTGCAATTTAGAGAGCGCAAAACAAGGACAAGGGATGTGTTCACCTAAAAACATTACTATGCCATTTGTCTGTTTTTAGCTGTGTTGGAACTAAGGGTGCAAATGACCCATTTGGGTCACCTTTACCTCGATGTTTTTATAATATATGTATTATTCTTCGTTATAAAAGTGCATGTAAAGTTTAATTAGAGTTTAGATTGGGGGGGTCAATGCTGAGTCAATGCTGATGCCCACACATCATCCCACTTACTCAATTCTTTCTTATTTATTCTACCTGTAGCTCTACTTTTTTCTTTTTTTGCCAAGTCCAGGCTGCTTCAACTGAAAACACAGACATTGATCAAATGTTGTGCTATTTTCTTCTTTTAGCTGGAGAAGAAAGCATCCTTCGCAGAGATGCTCTGAAGCATACATACATCCACACTTAGGAGTAGCGGTAGAGATAGCGTGAGGATGGGAGGAGGGGGGAAGACGAGTGTGCAGGAGCTGTCACGGTCGTTGGTCTTCTGTTTTTCCGCAGTGTCTTAATGTGTACATGATCTGTCTTCCACCTGGGGAAGGAAAACGCTCTGAGAACACTTTTTTGTTATCCCTATGTCCATTAACTATCCTGTTGTCATGCTTCTCTGCTCAAGCGTATTGAACTGCAGCACAATCTTCTCCAAGCATTGCTACCTTCTCCTTGTCTCTCTCTCTCTCTCTCTCTCTCTTTCTCTCTCTCTCTCTCTCTCTCTCTCTCTCTCTCTCTCTCTCCCTCTCTCCCTCCCTCTCTCTCTCATCCCCTCCCTCAGCCTGTATGCAGTGGCTGCAAGAATGACTTGTCAAGCTTTTTCTTGGCTTTCACCTCAAACTATGTTTGCTTGTTTGATTTACTTGTCCTCTTCTCTCCCTCTCTCTTCCACACACTCACTTTCCATCTCACTCTCCCTTCCTTTTTCCCCCCTTCTTGCTTACTTCCACTCTCCAACGTCTACATGCCTTCACTTTTAACCTCTATCTCTGCTCTGCCTTTTTTTTTTCTCTCGAGTGCCTCTCTCTATCTCTCTCTCTCTCTCTCTCTCTCTCTCTCTCTCTCTCTCTCTCTTGACTTTGGCTGTCGCTGCTCCTCTCTCTTCCTCTCTCGACTTGGCTGTCGCTCTTCTTCTCTCTTTCTCTATCTGCCTGTACCAGGAGCCATGGCTAATCATCTTATAACTAATGCTCTCCTTCGTCCCCATGGTACTAACAATCCTTATAACACTCTCCTGGGGGACTCGGCAGTCTATAATAACCCAGCCGTGGGCATGTACAACACCCAAGGTGTGCCTGATGTTCCTATTACAAACATACATCGTTTGGAAAGTTGGCTTTGAGTTGTCTTTCGCCGGGTTTAATTTATTTTGCATGGTTATGTCATTTTAAATGGTTTGCCACTGTGATAGTCCTTTGGCTGCGTATCTGATCCAGCCGTATTATGGCTCCCAAGTAAGGCAATCAATCACACCGCAATAATCATTCACACAAAGGACACCCACTGGGCAGTTCTTACAGCACATCAATGTGGAGTTGAAACTCTGGTGATGATTTATCAAAACAGTATAAAAAATTCACATTCTTATTCATTTCATGATATAGGTGCAGACTCACCGTATCTTTTTATACGCTTCTTGGGAGGCATGAAATACTGTTTTGTGTGAATGTTGTTTTGTGTACAGTGCTTCTGTTTGAATGCCAGTTTGTTTGGATTTGTGTAATGCTTTCTACTGCATGTCCTTTCTGTATGTATGTATGTGTGTATATATATATAATATTTATTTATATATGATGTGTAAATTGTGATTGAAAAAATAGTATACCACTTAACAGCAACCCGTTAACAATGAGGCCCTGAAAAATAGATTTTAAGAAACCAACGTTTCCGTGTTTTCATCTGGCCTCCAATAACTGTGCAACTGTTGATTTTGTAGCTGCAGAAATTTGGTTTTCTCAATGAAAGAACTCACGTCTGTGTCTCTTTTCTCTTTTCTCCCTCATGCTGCCCATTAGCACCTTACCGAGACACAAGTATGGACCAAATTAATACTCAACTACTTGAAATAACAATTACTTCTCTCTTTTTCCTGCTTCCAAAGCACTGTGCATAACATTTCTACACACACACACACACACACACACACACACACAAACACATCTCAAGTCAGTCCACAGTCTTTTTTTTGTCACACTGTTTAAGATTCTCTTTCTCGAGCAACACATCTATAGTAATAATAAAACTAATTAGCACTGAATCTCATTGAATTGAAATATTGAGAGCAATTTTGACTTATATTTGCTCTTAAAATTGCTTGCAATGTAACTACTTAAAGTGTCACTTCAAACCATTTATTTTGCACTGAAACTGTTACTGGTCTTTGTGAATTGCTGTAGTGCTGGTATTAATTAAGAAAAGAAAAGTACATCTGAGGTTTCTCTAAAATGAATCATGGACGCTTGAAGCATTTTTCCTTCCAAGAAAATGATCATTGCTACTTTTTAATCCTCTATGCACAGCACACACTAATAATTAAAATCTTTCTTCTGAGAAATCCACTTAGTTTATTTAAGGATGCTAATAATTTTTCCGTTTTTGAATGATTTGCTCCTCAGAGGGCATCCTGAACAACGCCAGAGACTCCAGTGTTATGGATACACTCCCTCTCAATGGTAACCACGGCAACAACTACAGCATGGCCAGCAGCGAGTACTTGAGCGACTGCGTCCAGATCCTAGACCGTACCGGTGGCTACGGCACCCACGGCAACCACAAGGAGACGACCCTGGAGAAGAAGATCCTCAAGGAGCTGACCTCCAATTACATCCCGTCCTACCTCAACAACCACGAGCGGGCCACGACCGAACGCAATCACAACCTGATGAACAAGCTGGTCAACAGCAGCATGGCCAATGGAGGTGACTGGTTCCATCCAGATCATGTCAGGTTTTTCAGACTTGTGGTTTAGTATCTAGACATGCACACATATCAGTTCTCGGGCACGGTTTTCTTCAAAGAGTCATTAAACACTCCCCACCACAGGCTGCGTTCTTAAACCCTTTTTTTGAGGTGGAGGATTGTTTGTTGCAGCGTTCAATTTTCTAAATCACAAGGGGGAGGCTAATTCCAAAATCGGCATTTAGAGTTAGGGTTTTTGTAATTTGCCCATAACTGTTATACTATTGGTAGAACTATGTGTGTGGAGCAAATTAACATGTTAAACCTGCATGAACTGATTTTTTTTGTTGTTGTTTGGGCCATTTGGTGGCAGCTGAAACAGGTTGTTGAAGCAACACTGACATATTATTGCCTTTTAAGTTGATATTGTGAACATGTTAGCATACTCTCGATTACACGTCCAGCAGATTCCGAGCAACATCAGCACCACCTGATGAACGTAAGTCAAACAGTCTGCTTTTAGCTTCTCCTTTTTTCATCTCCAGCAGATCCTTGCTATTAAGCTCCTAAATCCTCAATGCCATTTTGTGCCGGGCAGGTAGTGTACAGTGGAGTTTTAGAGCTTTTTCACTGAGCCGCCCTTTGTGACAGAATACGGCACCGATGAGAGAGCTGAGCTGATCAGAAAACTGTAAAGCTGTGCACTGGAAAAATTGAAAGCGTGTGACCATAGAGGCTTGAACCCCTTGTAAAGGTGAGGGGGAAAATGCTGCTAAATCAGTCAGATTATAATATGAGCAACCCCTTTAAGATTACACATTGTAATATGACCCCTTAATATAAAAAATGTCCACCCATTTGGATTTTCCAGATTTTACAAACTAGCACATTTAAAGTGATGCATATTTGTCAGTCAGACGAAATGAAACTAGTAAAACTGAAATGTGTTTTAAATACTCAATAATCATCAATTCAAATTTGTTGGTTGTTGTTTTCAATATTACAAAGGCTATTTGTGTGGAATCACATTAAACGTATCAGTTTATAGTAATTCCAAATGGATGGACATTATATAAACAATTAAAATAAACACATTTAAATTAGGCCTACATACTTTTGTCGGTGTATTTAGAATTTTTTTTTTCGTGTGAGTTAACATTGAAATCACCACTGTGGAGCACTGAAATGATCAGCAGCGCTGCGGCGTGTTCAAAAATAATTAACTGTCAGCGATACGCTTCAACCATTACACCTGCTTGTTTCTCTCAGGGAGCCTGGCGGGAGGCAGCAGCAGCAGCAGCAGCAGCGGAGTCGGCGGGTGTGTGGGCAGCGGTAAAGAGGACAATGGTCCCATGGTGCTGGACAACCCCGCAGCCTTCCCCCATGAGGAGAACCTGGGTTTGGAGATAATCAGAGAGGAGTCCAACGCGCCGCTCCTGCCGCCGCGACCCCCTCCGCCAGACAGCCACCCGCCACCGCCGCCTCCTCCCCACAGCTTCGCCCGGCCCCGGCGCATTCCCCAGGAGACCAGCGAGAGCTTCTTCCCCCTGCTGACCAACGAACACACCGACGAGCACACGCATTCACCCAACCACAGAGACTCGCTCTACACCAGCATGCCGGTGCTGACGGACCTCCCGGACGGGCAGATGAACGGTTTAACGGACGGAGAGGAAGACAGCTCAGGGGAGCTGCAGCCCTGCAAGAGTGCCACTGCCCCGGAGCTGGATGACGTCTATTATAAGAGCATGCCAAACCTGGGCTCCAGGAATCACCTGCACGAGCTACAGAGCTACTACCACATGGGCCGAGGTGGCAGCGATGGATACATGGTGTCCGGAAGCAAAGAGGAGTCCGATTCATCACCCGAGGAGCCGCCTGTGGACCCTTCCCACCTGGTCACCAGTCTATAGAGCCGATCAAGAGACTTATATCCCCCCCCCCCCCCCCTCCCCAGCCCACTCATATTTCCAACCTTCCAATGAAAACCATTCTGTGTTGTTGACTGACAGACCGAACCGGCCCGCCCCTGGATAGACGTGCTTTGAGTGACGTTAACAATATTCCATGACAAGGTGGTTGAGATATCGCTGGTCATATCAAAGCAGGGACTGAATGTATTGTCATAAACGGTGCGCACCGAGAGGGGGCGGTCCCGAGAGACTCGGTGAACATCAAAGAGACATTTGAACTTTTCACCTGGAAAGGAGAGGAAGGGGAGAAGGGATTCTGTAATTTTACCCGTGACTTTAATTTGGAATCTTGGGTTGACCGTAGTCCGACAAGTTCCCCAAAATGGACCTCCAGCAGATCATAGCGTATAGTCTCCACTACCACCTCTACAGGGGCATGGCCCCCCAGCCCTGGTTAAAGGAGCTGCTCGTCTGTTTGTCTGTCTCTCTCTCTGTCTCACTTTTAAAGACACGTCCTGGGATGATGTTTCCGCCTCTTCAAAGGGTGGAGCAGGATATTCAACTCTGGTGTTCACTACATAAACTGGCCCCAGAGAGGCCCTGCCCCACTCCTTGCCAATCAAGTGGAGGATGTATGATATACGCTCTCACTAGTGATCATCCCGAAAACTATTTTACTGGACAATTGAACTGTAACCATATCACACCGATATTCTGAATTCTCTTTCTTCGTATCTGCTAAAACTGGAGTTGTGTCTGGGCTGGTGTAACATTCCTGCAAGGTGTAGTGACTGCGGCTACCGTGTTTTCCCGCTTAAAATGAAGGGGAGATCATATTACAACAGACTGAATTTAAAAAGAAAAAAGAAAAAAAAAGGAAATGGGTTCCGTTTCGTCTCCTTTCTTCTGTAAAAGTTTTCAGTTATCAATGGATTATGGAGACGTCACAAACTGTTTCTATGTATTGTACAGAATACAGATACAGATACAAATGTTGCATATGACCAAGTCTTTTATTTTTAAATTTTTACGTTGCAAACCTTTTGTCCGTGGATCTGTTCTGAAAAGTCCTGATCTGTTCTACTCTTGTCTTCTAGACTACAGAAAGAATAAGGAACTATCTTTCATGTCACTGTTCCATAAATACAGAGACAGTTAAGCACTCATTCATTAATACTCATATTACCTACGCACACCTCATTCTGGTCCTTTTATAGCGACACCGTCACTCACCTTTTTGCGAAATCAATTATTAGTATATACTTTACCACTGGGCAGTTTTCAATGTGAAAGGGAAAACGACGGGGCGAACTCCTGACAGAGACAGTTACTTTGGAAATGCTGCGTTTTAGTAATTGCTGGAAGTGGGTCTCTTCTCATTTGTTCTTGAATGAAGCATTTCTTTTCTTCTCGTAGGCGCAAGGAGGAGCCTGGGCTGAAAGAAAAAACAGAGACACCAGATATCTGGAGCAGCACGACGGTTAATGAAGCATATCCTCTCTATTGCCAAATAATCTACCAATTGACATGACCTTGCTGCGCTGGGTGAGATCTTTCTGTACAGAAAAAAGATTGCGGAGAATAACAAAACGTCATGCTCTAAACTAAAAAAAAGATAGAGAGAGAGTTTCCACTATTTCCATGATTTGATCAAGGGCGGGTGTCACCTGTGAAATGCCATGACTACACCACATATGTGTACTGAAGATGTGAGAAAAAAAACTGCACACAGCAGCACTGTCCCTTGTGGAAAGCCAATGTTTACTTATATAGGAGTCAAAATTTTAATAAGTGTATGAAGTTTAGCTTGCACATGTATCCCACAAGCCCCCTCCATGTCCCCAAGAGAGAAATTATTTATTTATCTGTTTATTGGTTTAAAGTTAGCAAAACAAGCTTGGAGGAAGGAAGCTGGCTTTGGACAGGAGTGAATAAAGTGGCACTGGGTTTGTATCATTTTGTTTTGTTTCTTTTTTAAATTATTATGATCATTATTATTATCACAATATTATTGCTAATTATTTATTCTTTTTGTATGGGTTCCAAGTTGAATGATCTCATAACTAATATTTGTTGTAACAGTGAAAGTTGTTTGCCAACAAATAAATTACTGACATAGCTTCGTGGTTCTCCGCCTCTTGGGTGTTATCAGTTATTGCATCGAAATGAAATGCGAACAGAAAGGTTTAAACAGCGGCAGCCTTTTTCACTTCAAATACACATTTCTGGCTAATTAGGGAGATTACGTACTGTGCATATAGCAACGGACATTTAGCTACATGCATTTCTGTATTTCGGTTTCATTCTCAAAAAAAATATGCCTATCTCTGAAAATCTGTTAAAAAAGATCATACCTGTAAAGGCTAAAGCAAACATTCACATCACGATACTAAGCAATTTAGGGCAAATGTCCGCAGATGTTGCTCCTGTATGCTCTGCCGAGATGCCACAGAATGTCCTGGAAATCTTCCTGTTGGTGTGAACGCGTCGGACTCAGACAATCCCTTTGCTGCGCTCGTCATGTTTGAAAGGCAAACTCCGGAAAATATCCAGCCCCAATTTTCTGGACATTTTCCGGAGTTCATGTCTGAAAATATCTCTATTCAGCCCTGCGATTTAATTGGGTCCTCTCGTGGCTTTCTCAGTGTCTGCTGGGGTTGGCGCCAGTGCCAACAGTACCCTCAAAGGATAAGCGGTATAGATAATGGATTGGTGGATATCAAGTCATTTATTTTGGAAGAGTTTCACAGGTGCTCTGACATCACACGTTTATCCGAGTAAGTCACTCTCTCAAGCAAACAGTCTGACTTTACGGAGAAACAGTTTTCACTCAGAAAAACATGTGGTTGCATGCAGGACGTTCATAATTCTTTCCACTCATTAGTATTTATTATGCCATTTAACTATCTAAAATTGTATGAACTACTTACATAGAGATGTTTGTGTCCACACTGCAAAGTTCAAGCTCAGGACGCAAATGTTCTTTCTGTCCTTTCTGTGAGACTGACCAGGCTGACACATGACAAAGATGTCTGTCCCATGTATGCATTTATTCTAGCGGTGCAGTAGACTTTCAGACTCGATGTAAAACTGACTGCTGATATGAAAAAGGGGCAATCTTTTGTCATAATGTTTGGTCACAACACATCCTCGACATTTAATATCAGTGGTCGACCCACAATGGATTTTCAATTACATGTGTGAAAAGCAAAAAATGAATAATAAAATGTATTCGGTCAAGGTTCGATTTTATCAGCCTCTTCATGAAATCGCGTTATGCCCTTTTATTTGTAGCAGTGGCCCCACAAACGCTTTCTTTTGACTCAGTTGGGCATAATCTCTGCACAGTATCTGTGTAATATTGAAGACTTTCACAATTTTTTTTAACCGCTTTGATGGTAGATTTGGTTTATGGAAAGGAAAGGCAAGAAAATAACAGAGTAGGGGGAGTTAGAATATAATGAGAAAAGGCAGGGAGACTATTATAAAAAGCGGGGGGGGGGGGTGCAAAGGGTGTTAAAAGGAATGATGGCGAAAAGGAATGATGGCGAAAAGCAACGTGTAAAAAGCAAACGTAAAACCAATTGGTTAAAAGAAAGCTAAAATAAATGTATTTTAGCCTCCCTGAAAACTAAATAGAGCCACCCAATGCTCCCGTGCTGCCCGTCCCTCCTTCCCCTCCTCTCCCCACCACTGCCAGCAGCAGGCTGATTGAACGAGCGCTGGTCTATGTGGGTCATATCTCTGCAGGAGAGCTCTGATCGGTTAGTGCTGCCTGGCTGTGTTATCTCCCCCCGCTCTGTTTCCCCCTTTCAAGGGAAGGCGTTCAGGAGGCTGTGTCTTACAAGGTGACACGTCTCACAGACCAAAGGCAGGAGACCGCAAGGATCGGCAGAAGTGTAAATTAAAGGGAATACGTCTATTTATTGTACATGATTAATTAATGACCGTGGCAGGCTGAGGGAATCTAAATGTGGAAACGACAATACGAGGACTACAAAAAGGCAAGAGGCGTAAGGTAGCAGATCCTTCCTGGAGAGCGGCTCGTGGCTTAAAATACCTCAGAGTTGTTGAGGAGGTACATGTTCAGAAATATTCCCGCAATTCGAGGGAATATGGAGAGAAGCATCAGTGTCAAAAATTCAAATCAAGAAATGCAGACTTTCAAAGAACATAATCAGAAGGCCGAATGACAGACTCAGTCGGTTACTGAGAGATAACTGAATACTGAGACAGATGGTATTGACAGTTCCAGTCAATGTCCTGTCTCACGGCTTTATTCCTCTCGCCGTTCTCCTCTGTGGATGACGTTTGCCCAGATTTTTTTTAGATTCGGTTCATCTAGAAGCAAACGTTGATTGATTTGCTCTGTTCTGGAGCTGATCAATGGGGTCTTTTTTTCTGCCAGTGAGTCTCTCAACACTCTGTGATGGATGTGACCTGGTAGGCCAGCGGAATCCGGCGTTAGCGGTGATGTGAATGAATGGCACGGCAACAAGCAGCCGCCAGCACGAAAGCTGATATTGCATTGTGGTCTCTGTTAATTAAGGCAAACTATGGCATTTAAAGCGGGGTTTGAATTTGATTGAATGTGAAAAATCAGCCCATCCATACACAGTATGACATTTCAAGATTTCCATCCCATTTCTTTCTTCCGCACGGTTGAGCACCGTACAGCACAGGAGGCACACGTGGGCTCTGATGGAAACTAACGGGATGGAACACAGGACCTCACATCCTGGGATTCCCGGCCTATATTTATCGGATTTATTGTATTAAATTACCCAATTTTTAATTGTATTGTCCGGGAATTCCATCCATCATAATGTGGCCATTCCTTAGTTGATTAGAAGCTCGCTGTGAGAGAGAGAGCTAATTAGTCTTTCTATAAGCCACATCTTATTAGCCGAATGGCTAGCCTTGCCCTGACCTCTGGAAACACATCAAAATGCACAGCAGTTCCTCCGCTGACCTATGTGTGTAAGCAAGCGTGTGTGTGTGTGTGTGTGTGTGTGTGTGTGTGTGTGTGTGTGTATGCAAGCGTGTGTGTGTGTCTGCGCCAGCTCATCTGCTTGCTCTGGCCGGCCCTGTCTGCTGCAGCATATGCACTCTTGCTCATTGTCCCCTCACCTCAATTTTCTGTGAGGGGCACTTGTTGGAAGAAAAACACTCAACAGGTGCACACAGGCCACCCCCGAATAATTCACCCCAGTTGTTGAAAAGAGGGAAAAAGACAGGCTCTGGCAAAAGAGTGACAGAGGCTGATCCCCGGAGCGGGAAAGACGACAGAGAGACCGGCCATCTGTCCGTCCATCCACTGGCCTTTTCTGAGGTCTCATAGACCCCCGTGCCTGTTCTCTTTGGTTTGGGGTGGCATGGTGTTTCTGCTGCCTCTGCTGTGAGTCACGCTCACTGTGCCTTTTCAGAGCGTGGAGGCTCAGCGATGGAGATACTATTTTGGGAACATGTCAGGAGCCCAGAAAACACTGACATTTAGATTATCGCGGGGTCTGGCTGGGAGAGGCGGAGGGCCGGTCATTAGTGTGTATCACAGACACTCGGGGTTACCGCCTGCGTGCTCTGAGGGGAGCCGGCACAGTAGAGCCAGGTCCAGGTCTCATTTCTTTCTGAAACGCATGAACGCATCTCTTTCAAATTGAAGAACTGATTAGTTTGTCGCAAGTATGCACAACACACTCAGTTGGTAGCACACAATATAACGCCAAGGTTGAGGAAAGCCAGTGCAAATGAAAAGATTTACTGCAAATGCTCGAGACACTCAAACACTTTCCTTTCAGTGAGGCATCGACATATTTTGATACCCGATACCTGACCTCTATCATATTCTGCGTGAAGGTGGAACCACAAGGTCCATAAACTTGAATCAACTATTGGCCTACATGTTGTTCTTGTTGAAGGAAAAGTGCATCGATAATGCTGCCGCTTGCTGCCAGGTCATTTACACAGGACTACATGGAAAGCATGCGTCGCCTGGCGCAAAGCTACTGTACTATATGTATTCAAACGTAATTGACGACAAATGCTACTCTTTTTAGTATTCAGTATATTATTTATTGTGTTTTAGTACTTTATATACTAAACATTAAAACATTTTTTGTGTGGTTTAACATTCAAAACCCTTTATGCGCATATAGAGTAACTTAACAATGTATTCAAATTGTGACTTTGTGACTGCAGCGTATTTTCAAAGGTAGTTTGAATACTTATTGGTCAGACGCACTGAAATAACAGGCTCAAACTAGAGGCTAAAGTTAAACTTGCCTCACGATAAGTGAAAAACAAAAGCATTGTCCTTTGTTAGTTAGTCTTGATTCTTAGTCCACCTTGGTCTTGATCTCCAGTAACACCAGTCAATGAAATGACAAATAAAATGGTTCCTTTTAAACCCCTGTACCAGGTCATTGCACATGTTTGTATGGGGTAATAAGTACCATGGCAGGGTTCTCCCTGGGTTTCTTGAGGGCTCAGGGGCCGTGTTGGCTTGGGGGAATATGCATTGTGAAAATATGCATTTTATCATCCTCCCATAGCCTTCAGACGTCGCAACTGCATCTCGCTGCTTGCCAAAGATTTTGTACGGTCGGACGTCTGCAGCCAGCTCACTGTGGCCTCCAGCTAACTCAGTTACGGTAACTCTCACCATCATATTCCTACCACATCATTATTTTCTCTGACATTTAACTCTTTTTTTCTGTTTGAGCTCATCGTCTGTGACAGACACAATTCTTGGCTGTTTGACAGATTTTCTCGCCGGTTCATTTCTGCAGTAAAGAAGTCGGGAGAAGCTGAGAACGTGTTTTCACTCGTCATGAATTTATGTCCTTATGTGGCGGCAGAACACGTTACACCATCCTACAGAAGCTCCTGCAGGTTAATCTCAAACCAGCGCACTTATACTAAAGAATATCCGTGTAATTAATTAAAATGTGATTGTGTATTCCTCCTTTAACCTTAGTTGAAAACACATTGGGCCTCATGCAAGAACATTTTCATGTTCTTATCCTAAATTTCTCTCTCATGTGTTTAATACCGTGAGTTCGTACGAACAGGCCGCGTCGGATTCATTAAACGCTTCTATCTTTAGAAAAGTGTGTCAGTCACGTGCGTAGACGTGATGAATGCCACCTTGCAGAGTTAAACTGAATAATGTCAAAATAACGAGGTGAAATTCATATATTTTTAGATAATTTTCAAACATTCAATTTAATTTATAGATGTATAATTTCTTCAAAGTGATGGAAAACACGATCCATAAGCGAGTTTTGTTCGTACTTCGAAAGAAAACAAGAAAATTTGGTGAATGCGGGAAGTTCTCCCCAAGAACAAGTCTGTTTGTACGAACGGTTTCTTGCATGAGGCCCAATGTCTTTCATTAGGGCCAACTCTCTGAAGCAGTGGAGCGCTTTTTTCCCCCTTCATTCATTCAGTTTAGCCATTAGCTAAGTCATATAATGATAGGGAAAACTCAGGAAATAAGTGTTTGGTCTGGACTAGAGTTCATTCATTGAATCAGGTAATGACATTTCCCAGTGGACAGAAAAGTAGCCTTGGTTTTATCATGAACCCATAAAGGAGCCGAATGGGCCCCAACGAACAATAATAATATGAAAGGCTATTTGTCTCGCAAATTAAAGGAAATATGCTTCCATCCACTTATTCTCTACTGTAGAGCAAAGAAAACCAAGATATCCTCTACTTTTCTGTTCCTTTTCTAACCTCACTATACCTGATCTTTTTTTTGCCACAATTTGAGAATCTTTGAAACTTAATGTGCTCGGTCCTCGGAGTTAGTCGGAGCACCTCTGTGCGGAACGCCAACTTCCCTTTCAATTAACTTGTGTTTGGCTTGTTTGTTGCTGTTGTTGCTCGTGCAGGTCATGCACACTAATTTCTGACCCCAATCATCAGTATCAACGCAAAAGCATTGTCAAATAAGCTCCCAATTTGTCGGGTTCATTGCGCCTGACTGAAAGGTGGACGTAGAAGATAAACTCTGTGCAAAGCGTTCTTGTAAGCTTCCGTCTCCCAGTTGTGCGGCTTTGCTCTAAATAGCACAAGCAACCCCCAGCTCAGTGTGCCACCCAACTCTTGTTACAGACCATGGTTATGTCCTGCCCTTCTGTCAGGCACATTGAAACCTTAACAGATGGCCCAGAATGCAGTGGCACATCTAGTCAGTCCGCCGCTCACTGACCGCCACAGCCTACCCTTGGTGGCCTGAATCAAATTCAAGTCACTAATGCCACAAGGCAGTCACAGTTCAGAACTTCAGACTCTTCCTGTTTGTGGTACCGTGACGGTGGAACAAGCTACCAAATGCCATTAGAGCAGGGGCAATCTTCAAGAACCTTTAGAAGACTCTTATTTTCCGAGAGCGCCACCTCTCCTAACACCCTAACGCGCGTAACTAGCGCTTCCAGTGCACTTCTTTCTCCCATCTCCTGCACTTTGAGTTATTGAACAGATTTAGCACTTATTGCTTTCTTCAAGGTCTCCTACTGAAGCCTTGGTGTTGTCCCTCAGTTGTAACTTGCTTTGGATAAAAGAGTCTGCCAAATGAGGATGCGTTAATAGGCAAGGAGAGACTTAAAGATAAACCATGAAAGGCATGTCACAGAAATTTGACTAAAAACGTTATTAAGCGTTAATAATGCAAAAGTGTTTTAAAATGTGATGGCAAATTTCCTGCCCATGATTTTTTAATCTGCTATGTTTTTAGAATAACCATACCAGAGCCTGTGTGTGCGGTCTCTGTTCCCATCTTGTTCACCACAATGCATTGCATATTAAAGTAGCTTCTGATGGTAGTAGAATGGTTTTCATTGGGCAACAAACTGTAGACAATCATGTGAGGAAGAAAGTAATGTGAAGAAAGGCAAAAACAAGGAAGGCAAAGACTAAGAAGAATCTAAGGTATACCCAGCAACAGAGAAGCATAAATGTAAGGTGTGAATGATGAGCAGACAGAGAAAACACAAGACCCACAGGATGGGAAGTCCAAACTGGAGTCTCCCAGAGGTCCAGTCCCCCTGTTTCTTCCCCCTGATTGGTAATGAGGCCGGCTGCCGTGCAGTGGGCCCAGCAGGCGGAGCCGTGATTGCTACCGCTTACCTGAGCAGGCGAAATGTGGCAAAGAAAAACCGGACTGCGATGTGAGTGACAGAACCGAGGGGACTTTTGGTAAAGAAGAGATTCCAGTCTTGGCCCTCGTGGTTCAGAATGGTATTCTCAGCTCGACTAAAAGCGGTTCACATGTAGTTCTGGCCTGCTTATAGTGTTTTCATTGGCAGTGGGTGTGTTGTTCTCTTTTGAGGCTGTGAACATGGCAGTTGTTTCTGGACGATGTTTTTTTTTTTTGGAACAAATATAGAAAGTTGCAAGACCGAAAGTGGAATGAAACAGCTTCAGTTGCTCGTTGCCCGTGTGTTTTTGAACAAGAACGTGAAAAAAATGAAGTGGGTCACAATTTTGTACACAGTGACTGTTCTGGATGGTGTGCATTTCATTTTCTGATTGATGTAGAACTCCGTCATATCCCCTAATACTATCCATTTCCCGCAGCTGGTGAATTTGAAAAGTCTTGGTGTGTAACCACAGGAGCTGACTCACTAGCGAAGCTGCCAGTCTCACTTTATTCTGTCCTGCTGGCCTGACAAAGTTATTCCTTCTTGCTGTCATGCATTTGGTCAGTGCCCGTCAACATTGCTAAGATCACAGGAGGCAAACTGAAAAAAAAACCCAAATCAAAATGACCACAAGTGGTTAGAATGAAGCAAAGTGTGATTGCTTTTGTTTATTTGTTTTCTGCTTGGCCCCTCCTCTTCACAGCTGTCAGCTTGACTGTCTGGGGGTGGCAGTTTTTCCTCAGTATATTTGGATTCTCAGGCTGTTGTTGTTTGGGTATGAATCATGAATCCTCTTCTCGCTCCCTTCAGGAGATGCTGGATGCCAGTTGCTATGGTTACAGTGCATCGTGGCTGACACCTTGCGCGATACAGAGAGTGAGACTTATTTCTTTTGTCCGTCTTTCTCTCTTTCACTGACGCCGCGCTAGTTGGCCCGTAGCCTCTTCCAGTCTTCAGGTCTTTGGCACTTTGTGAATAAGCCTCGTATGAACTCAAGGATGTGTTGTAACGTCTGATGGTTCAAGTGCAAAGAACATTACATTAAGTACATCTTTAAAAATGATGTGAAGGTGAGTTAAGAGAGAGCATACTGGTATGTATTTTCACACACACATATAAATATACCTATATGCAGCACCATGAATCTGAATATCCATTCCACAAGTCAAATTTCAGTAAATGTATCTGAGCTATAGTTAGCTCATATGAATCAGTGCATGAAAACAAAGATGTTTGACTCAGTAGTTTGGGTGTTGTGCACACAAAATATGTGGGTTGAATACGGGGCGCAAACATTTCGAGGCACACATCTCCATCCCGCATGTATCTGCATTATTTGCATAGATCATAGAAACTTGAGTCGGTGGGGGAGCTGGGTTGGTACAGTAGACTATTGACAATAACCAATAGGTAGTTTGTGTGAGAAGGGGCTGAGTCAATGTTGGAGTTTACAGAAGAAATTTGCAGAATTGTCAGCAAATATTCTATTTGATTAAATTTCTGCAAGCATGATTACCTGCTCCAATGGATGTGCCTGGCTGAAAGGCTGTTAAATTAATTTCCACTCACCAAAAATCTTTGTGCTCAAAAGGGGTATCTGACTATATCAAACCCAGGCATGGGTGTGGCGTACAAAAAAGGAAGTTTTGTGCATTTTGATTGGCTGCTGGGTCTTTTCCTGCACTGCCTCTGATGGGACCAAATGCTCTGAGCCCCCCCTCGGGGACCGGGGCGACGCATTTGTCAGATGACTGAAACAGCTCATCTAAATTTAAAATGTAATTTAAGAACCCATTCAAATGTATACGCCGCAATACACCTCACAATATTAACAATTTACCAACACGCTCTAAAAACGAAAGCGGGTCACCTGGGAAGACGGGTGTGCGTTACATTTCGTGTACATCCCTTTTTATATGCACATGTTCAACATCCTCCTGAGATCTGGCCAAACTCAAACACCCTGAGACTCCTGTGATTTGGTAGATATTCAACCCTCACAGGCAGGAAAAGGATTTTTAAAAGCCGGCGGTTCGCTGTGGCATCCAAGGACTCTTCATTATGTATCCGCTGCCTCTTTTCAAATCACTGATGCGAGAAGTACACTCTCATATGACAGTGAAAGAGACGGAGCAAGAGATAGAGGAAGGGGGCATGTGTGTGTATGTGTGTGTGTGTGTGTGCGTTGTGTGGAGGAATGGAGATCCTTGTACTGTTATGTTCAAACAAAGGTTTCCACAGCAACCACATGCACCATTAGTCCCCTTATCAAAACTCACGGATGAAGTGCCTCAATTACCCCCTAACTCTCATGCACGCACACACACGCACGCGCTCTTAACCCTCAGAATTGCAAGGGTATCTCAGCCTTTGATTGAGGATCGCTCTCTACAAATGGCGCTGCTCCATGTCGAGGGACGGTATAGGGGAGTTGATCTCTTGGCTGGCTGAGTGAGTTGAGACCGTCAAGGACACACGACAAAGGCTGATTTATCGGAACACCATGTCACCAGCAGAAGAAGAAAAAAAGTTTTTTCCCCCGGGAAAAGACAAAGGCTCTACGTATGAAAACAAGAGTCAACTTTCACATTTCACATTTACAAAGATTTCACTCTTCTCCAGATTCTCGTAACAAGGGGGACTACAGCTTTGGTTAAGTACGGTCACGAGAAACTAACAGATGTACAGGGGAGTAGATGAAAGAAAGCTGTAAGAATGCACTGTGCAGGGGGTTGCCTGCTGCTTTTCCATTGCAGTATATCACTGCATCATAAGTAGTAAATCAGTGTTGTGTAACCATATCCGTGAAATATAGTCGTCATTTAAGAAAAGTAAAGTCCTTCGAAAAAAGAAAATTCTGGCAGCCAGTTGCATGCTAAAGTTGCTGTTTTTTGTGTATTCCACTTTTTTAATTATTACCTTATTTATTACAGCATTTTAATCAGTACTGTAAACACTCATTGCGTTTTTAAAGAAGGCAGCATAATGTTTCTGATGTTCTTCAAACTCCACAAATCATTGTTTCTGTAGGCTTACTGCGTTTAGTGCTATATCTTTACAGTGACAACCCAAAGTACAGTATGTGTCCCAGTCCATAAGTCCAGTTTCCCCCATAATGCAGTACAGCAGTGCTACTCTGAAACACATTTACTGTACTTCATTGTTGATAATACAGTGCTTTACTGTATACAAGGACAAAAATCTGAAAGAGAGGGGAAATAAGTTTTAGAGGAAAATATTGTGGTGAAAGTTTTGAATAAAGAAAAAAAAAACCAGAAATACATTGCTTCCGGCTAAAGGCTTCGAGGGATACAGATTGCTCCATCAGCTTAGTGCTGTGCCTATGTTCCCAAAATGTTATCTTTGTTATTTAAGGTTTACAGGGGCTTACATTCAGGAGAACACAAAACAAATTGTATAGATACAACATATTAACTGGATTTGTATTGTGTGTTGTCAACATGAAAATACAAAAATGTTTCTAGTCGGAGCTAAGCCACTAAAAGAATGAAGAATTCATTCATCCAAATTTAAAATGAATTTGCTTAATCTGTATTTGTGATAATGAATCATATTAGTCTTCGATTTTGCACAAATGGGTGTTCGTTGTTTTGTTTTTTTTAGCATTTATTCATTGCTCCCACATTAGCTTTAATTTTTATTTTATTTTTTAAAGGTCCCATATTGTAGAAAATGTCCTTTGTTTTTAAAATAAACAGTTCATGTGGTTTATTTATGTATAGGTTTAAACCGTCTACAGGCCTAATTTCCCTACTAAAATCAAATGTTTAATTAGTAGCAAAGCTCAATCTGTTCTCAATGTGATTCATTTGTATCAAATTGTAATTTAATGTCCTCTATTCTATTCTATTCTGCGTCCACAAATCATACCTATGTCTGGAAAAATACAATAGCGAAAGTACGAAGAAACAGCAGGTCAAATATGAGGATGAATGTTTTTATTTAAGGTCACGCGCACACACACACACACACACACACACACAGTCCTTCATGCCTGCTGATCCATTCATTGGGCCTGGCATAGGATGACACTCTGGGGATTGCACCATCATCAGGACAAATCCAACCCAAAGGACCCCAGCTCTCATCTGGACAGACAGCTGTCTCAGCTCCACAGGTCAGTGGCGGCAGACTTTTTGGGGTTGAGCACAGAAACCTTGAATGCAGATGATTTTTTTCTTTCCCTCTGTCACAACATCGTGCAGAATAACAAGAAGAAAACTGGTGTTTTGATCCTTCCATAGTAAATCTACAGTGTAATCTGAACAGTGTCCTGCAATATTAATGTCATACAGTGTCATGCTGGAAACTGCAATAAAATCTGGGACAAAAAAAGCCAGGATTACAGCACTAAAAGAGAATGCCATTGTTTAAAAGAATTTACAGGAAACTTTGCTGTAAATGGGTGAACATCTTGGGAAGGTAAAAAAAAATAATAATAAACTGGTATCTAAAATTTAAAAAAAAACATGTTTTTTTTCTGCAGCTTGCAGTTTTGTTCAACTTTGGAGCACATCTTCCAGCCATGGGCATTGCTTATTGTACAGGGGACAGGGGAATCTCTCTTTGACTATGTTTTCCTTATATTCTTCCTCTGTGGTCTTCCTCAGAGTGTGAAGCCTTGTTAACATTCAGGTATTGTTCTTGATGTTTTGCTACTGGGCTTATACAACTGGACTTTCCGACGGTGATAGATAACAACACTAAATACAAACCTACCACAGAGAAGTAGTGGACCTACTGTAGTGAGGCCATTGTTCCTTCTGTGAATGTGAATCAGATACTCTGCATGTGTCTGTAATGTACTGGTGTAGGTGGACGATAGCCTGAAGGGAACAGCTCACAAAAAGGGCCGATGCACTATAATGAACGAGCTGCGTGACCTGTTGACCTAATGGCATTGTTGACCTTCCTCTGAGGATCTGTAATTCCTCAAAGTGGCTTTTTTCACATAAGGATCATTCATCCAATGTGAGAACTCGCAAACCTTTTGGATATGTTTCCATTCAAGCCTTCAGACAATGAGTAAAAGAAAAATGTATTTACTTAAAATTCAGGCTTTTGTCCTTCAGTGAATGACATACTATCATCTCTAACACATGCTACACTGTAAACTGTCTCTAACACACAAATATCCAACACCCAACATCAACACACATATAAGCAACCTAAAAAACACACACACACACCATAGAATCTGCAGATTGATTGATGGCTTACAGATCTGCTGTGCTAAGCTTCAAATATTTATTATACTCTCTTATGGTCTCTCATCTACTGCCACATGTTCATCGACCCAGAGCCCCTGCTGTCATTCATTGATGTGTGTGTGCACGTGTGTGTGTGTGTATGTGTGTGTTTGAGCGTAGTCAGTTTTTGTCCTCATGTTCTTATTGATATCAAGGTAGAGGTTGCTGCTTTGTTGTACATGTGAAATTTTGTCTGCAATCTTTTGTCTGTTAAACAACTTTTCCAAAGCTCCATGCAGCAATGAATGATTGATTCTGGGACCAAAACGAAATAAATTAGATCGTCAAAAAAAGGGGGATGAGAACGTCATTGTCTCCCACAGTATCAGATTTTATAGGCAACTGTCTAGATTGTTTTACAGTATGTCATGGATTCCATTAATACTCCAGCTCTTTTTGCTTTATAAATAATGCAAAATCAGAAGCCCTGTATTATCATCATAATCCAAAGTCGTATTCACTCTTATCAAGGCCAGCGGATGAAATACAAACACCGAACACACATAACCAACTGTATATGAATTAAAAAGTTCAATGTATTTGACACTGCTTTCATCACTTCACTGTGCATTCACTCCACTCCACGACCTCGTCATACAATACAATGGGATGCTAATGGTTTGGTTTGCTTGTGCGAGCATGTACACACATACATAAGTGCATATACATGTATGTCTATGTGCATGTGGTATGCAGCATTTGTGTGTGTCCCAGCATGTTTGCGACTGTGACAGCTTTAGTGGCTCCATGCTAGTTGAGGCCTGTGGGTCCAACATCTGCTCTCCACCGCTGGGAGACGTGGGGGAAAACCCTGGGTCTCCAGCCCTCTTCTCTCATCTTCAATCCACTCACACCACGATGCCTCTTCCTATCTTTTTACCCCATCTTTCATCCCTCTTTTTCCTTTAATCCCAGACTCCTCTTCCTTGCTTTATCCAATACTGTCCCACGTGTTCTCTCTTCTTTGTAACTTCTTCACTCATGAGCTCCCAAACCGTACATTTTTCAAATGAAGTCACGAGAAGAAAGACATTGGCACATGGTATTAAAATTCAAGGATTTACAGGGAGCAGGAGGCCTGAAAATTTGATCTAATAAGCGACCATGGATTGGCTTGAATGCCTCCAAATTATCTAAGGATATAGGGATATGATTTCTTAGAGTGCATATTTAAGGAGCTATTTCATTGTTAATGCTGGCTGCCAAAGGTGTTCTCAACGTCTTCTGGATTTTCAATAAAATCTACTCCAATATCACTGCGGCAAAATTCTTTGTAAATGGAGTATAAGAAGCTGATGTTAAAGAACATTGATTATACTGGTAAACATCTCTAAAAACTTAAAGGAAGCCAACAGCTACAAAATATGTGAATAACGAAACTCTTTAGCTTGTAAGTGACCCTTGAAAGGATGCAAATGGCGACCTTTGCACTTACTGTCAGACAGGTGAAAAAGACAATTACAAGTTGTTTGTGCTTTATGCACATCCCATTGTGCCAACATACTGAAGCTGGATGCATCAACGCTTAAAAGATTTGACCGTTGCCGTGGTAATCAACATTCAAAAGAGTGTTTGGATGCTGCATTTTTTTACTATCATATATGAATTACCACAAAAATCCCAATATCCCATGAATTAAGAAATGTTAATGCAGCTCCGTAAGCATCAACATTACCTCCTATCTAAGCGATAGTTTTGCGCTTCACAGCTCCCATTTAATGTGACTAGCACTGACTTTCCAACAGTGACACGAACATGTGGCAGGTTACATGGTTACAACAACGCTAGCAAGATGTCGAAAAAGAACTGGCATTTGGAATGATTTCAAAATTGTGAGTGTCAAATTTGCCAAAGGAAACTGGGACAAATTGTAACCACTGTATCCTGATAGATAATGTATCGCCTGATTGTTGTCACTAAAATCTTCCCTAGCATTAACTTGAAATCATTTATCTTTGGAAAGTCAATTGAAAATACAGTCTCCCCGTTTGGAAACCACAAGGAGTTTGGCGGAGCCAAAGCAAGTGTCAGTCCAAATACTCCAGTGTCCATCTGGCGACTGACCAACTGGCTTAGTCTCACTGTTTTTCCTTGTTTGAAAAATAACTGGATAAATCCTGGGACATGTAAGTCAATGAATCTCTTTTTCTGGAAACGTAATGACATGCTCAGCCTGGATTTTCATTGTTTCATTTTACCTTGCCTCCACTGACCTCAGTCCACCATATTGCAATGCCCATGTTTTGTTATTTCCTCTTAAATGATATGACCTTGGATGGCAGCGCCTCCTACCAAAGACATGCCAAAATAAAACTGGCAAGCTTGATTTGTCACTGGACCACATGCCTGAAGTGAATTCTTTCTAAATGAACTGGACTGGTGTCACCTCTTAATCAGTCTTTTGCTCTTGTGGTGGGCAAATTGCTGTTGGTAACTTAAATAATGCATCATGGATTGTAAGACTTACACACATTTTGGACATTGTGAATATGTATCTTACTGAAAACAATTTATTTAAATGAATGTCAACAATTTTAACTGGCCCTTAAATGAAATTAACACAAACCATACACTGTTATTATTGTAGATATAGATAGCAAAGAATACCCAAGCAGCTGTGAATGTCTTTGCCACATAAAGCATTGGCAAGTTAACTGTCCAGGTGGTCAGCACATTTCAGATGGCATTTGAATTCATCTTTTTGCCAAAACAAGACACTTTTGCCTGCCCACATATTCATTCTATGTCTCACTTTAAGTTGGAGAGCTCACCACACAAAACAACACCTCAGGCCTCAAAGAGTAAAGCCTACAAACACCATGGATCCCAGAAGGCAAATGTGCATTTTTAGAAACTAACATTTAAGTTCTATACACAGAGAAGAGCAAACTACGCATGACTAACTAACTAAGCCCTGCTGGTCTTGTCATGAATACCAGAGATAAGTTGATTAAACATTTTTTACAAATTGATTACATTTTGTATTAACATGGCATAACAAGGAATAGCAACCGAATCCTTCCAATTAAAATGGAAAATACATTGCAAATATCCCCAAGAATGACACATATAGAGGCATTTTCTGATCTGACTAATAATTAGTTATGGTTGACGTTTGACTGGGTTTAGGAAAATATCTTAATTGTAATTTGTATATTTTTTTTTAGATTAGGGCCTTCATCGTGATGGTAACAATAATAACTCAATGGTCACCATCTTGGCTATGTTGAAGATGATAATGTAGTTCATAAAAATACAGTATTTATCTATCTATCTATCTATCTATCTATCTATCTAAGTTGTGAAAAAGTAAAAACTCCACATTTGGGGTTATAGAGAAATATAGAGAAATGTTGCATTGAGATACAATTAATGTTGATTATACTCAGTTGATTTTAAAGGGGTCATATTATGCTCCAGGCACCTTTTCAGCCTGCCTCCACGTATATTTGGTTATCTGGGCTGTCTGCCAGCCCACGAAGAATGAAAAGAAAACAATGAGTCGTTGATTCGTGGTTTGGGTTGATCGTGCAGACGGTCTGTAAACGAGCCATTCACAGCCCGGGCGTCAAGTGACGTAAGTTGACTCCTGCTCCTGGGGCGACCACGCCCCCAACCTGAGCAGCACCTCCCCCCTTGAAGTGCGTAAAAACAGATCGCGGCTCCCGGCTTGCGGCTCCCGGCGGTCGGTCGCGGCTGCCGGCATTCGGTCGCGGCTGGCGGCGGTCGCGGCTCCCGGCTCTGGTGGTCGGTCGCGCCTCCCGGCGGTCGGTCGCGGCTCCCGGCGGTCGGTCGCGGCTCCCGGCGGTCGGTCGCGGCTTGCGGCGGAGGTCGCGGCTGCCGGTGGTCGGTCGCGGCTCCCGGCTTGCGGCGGAGGTCGCGCCTGCCGGCGGAGGTCGCGGCCCCCGCGGTCGGTCGTGGCTCCCGGCTCCCGGCGGTCGGCCGCGGCTGCCGGCGGTCGGTCGTGGCTCCCGGCGAGAACGTGTTCGCTGGGCCTCCCGGGTCTCTACGTCGTGTTTGTGCCTTGTTACGTGCGACTGTTGTCATGGCAGCAGACCCAGGGCGGAGCGAGGAGGAGCGAGGAGGAGCTTTGCGGAACACGAAGGGAGGGGGGCGAGGAGTGAGCAGGAAAGTACTGGAATCGACCGTAGTCTCACAGGGCTGTTTATACAGAAAGAGGAGGGTGCTGTGTGGCTTGATCCTTGAGGTGTTTTGACATGGACTGGCAAAGACATGTAGTTCACACACCTGAAAACCAATGTAACTTGTGTAAAAGGGGGCATAATATGGGCCCTTTAAGACCCAAATAATAACATCAATATGTGAAATCTAAATGATAAAATTCAGCATACACAATGTAGTGTTGTGAAGAATGTACACACACGCGCGCACACACACACACACACAGACACACACAGATGGACATGCAAAACTCTCTCTCTTTCTCCTTCTCACCCTGTATATCTTTCATTTCTCAGTCTCTATATCTACCTCCCCTTTTCTATCCACGCCACTTAACCACCCACCTAGTACCACACTCTCCCTCCCACCCTGCGTTGTCTTTACTGCGCCACAAAAATTTACTGCATAGCTAAAAAGAAAAGGAGGGATAATACAACATACAGAGAGAAATAGAGAGGGGGGGGGCAGGTAAGAAGGACTGAACGCCCACAGTACTTGCATACATTAAGGCACCAGCACATGCTGAGATATTGACACCCACATTCCTTCTGTCACATGAAAACCTTACACCAATAATGACATTTTTCTCTTGATGTGACACTTTTTTAATAATCTTTTGCAAGTAAAGGTGCGTTAGCGTTTAACCAGTGCAACTAAGACAGACAGGCAAACAAGCAGACATAGTAACCCACACACAACGAGTTAGTTGAATAATAAATGTAATGCCTTCACTGGCATTGTTGTTATCAGTGCAGTATACTCCATGGCAAAATGTGAACTGATTAAAAACCATTGAAGCTAAGATCAAGCACTTCAATTCTTGTATTGTATCTGCACTGACAAACACCAATGAAATTAACCGGCCTGGCTTGAATCTACAGAATTAGAAGTAAGTAAAATAGATAATTCATTCTATACCAAGTAGCTTATATTGCTATGGAGACATCGACTTGAACCCCAAACCCCCAAAACTGAGTTTAACCGGTCTCAATGTGAAGATGTGTGTCCTTCTTCTCACCGCTGCCTTTTCTGACTAACCTGAACAGTCACAACCAAGGTCACCACACACCATCAGAACAGCTTGAATATTCCTAAAACCAAACAGATATAGACTAACCATGTAAATACCCCAATATGTACAGCAAGTTTAACGTGAAATGGACTCTTTCCAGGCTGTTCATTACACAACTATAAGAAAGTGACTACATCTTTCAGAGATATACCTCTGTAAATACCCCCTGTGGACCGTGGAGGCAGTTTAACTGGGCTGGGGTGTGTTTGACACATACAGTCGGTGTAGAGGGAGGCAGGGAAAAACGATGGAGAGAGAAAGAGAAGCAGCACCCACGCTGCACCTCATTAAAGTTCTGAGACCATGGAATCAGAAGAAAACAAAACAAAATCAAGTTGTGTATCTGCTTTAATATTTATTTTTATATTTGACAAAAGGAGCCATTTAGGTGAAAAGGCTCCTTTCTTTTCCTTTTTGCACCCCAGGTACAGTAAAAGGAAATCTTCACTGCTATTACCTGGAGCCCAAATCTTTTAATAAAAATGGTTCTGAATAATGTTGTTGACTCACTGGTGTTCAGGTTTTTGCATTTGAATGAGGATTTGCATATTGTAACACACACATTGTGTCCCGTACAATAAACAAACCCAGAGCTGTCGTAATGTTATATAATGTGTCGGCCCCTGGACAGTTTGAGAACGGGGACAGTTTGTGAAGACTGGTCTTCAGAAAAAAACAAACAGGTCCTGTGTTTGTCGAGAGCCACTTTGTCACCTCACACCAACAACCGATCACTCAGAAGCATATTTGCATCACTGAGTGCCGACTGGAAATCACAAAAATCAACATGTTGGGTGTGTGTGTGTGTGTGTGTGTGTGTGTGTGTGTGTGTGTGTGTGTGTGTGTCTACAGTATGTGCATAAGTGTGTGTATTCACTTGCACATTGAGTGGGATTCACAGAGTGTTGTTTCCCCTGACAAATCCCCCAGGTCAACACTTTTATTACACTCCCTCTCTTTCTCTGTCTCACTCACACGGAAACACACACACACACACACACACACACAAACGTGCACACTCTCTCAGTAATGCGCTCAAACACACACAGTTGGCGGTGGTTGCTCACTGATCTTCCCTGCTCCTTTGTTCCTGATACACCTGCTCCATTTACCACCTCCCACACATGCACGCACCAACACACGCATGCTCGCAATGACACACACACACACATGCATGCACCGACACACACACATGCGCACGTGTACACAAATACTGGTAAACACTCCAGACAGCTCAAGCAACTTAGTTCCCAAGAGAACGGCAGTGGGGGAGAGAAAAAGAAAGATAGGCCGAATGAAAGTAAGAAAAGAAAATGACAGCAAAAAACAAAAAACAAAAAACTTCTTTGCTCCGCTGTTTTTTCTCTTTTCTTCCTTTTTCCAGTCCCTCTCCTCTGATATGTTTCCTCCTCCTCTCCTTCCCACCTCACATTCCCATCAACCTCCATTTCTTTTTTCAACATCCTATTTTCAGCTCAGTGCCTTTTCACCTGCACCTTTTTCCTTCTCATCCTCCATATATCGTTTACTATTTGTCCTCAGGTGATATTAATACATTCTTCCCTGACAGATGTTGTCTACCTCTGGATCTGGAGAACACACATGCCAAATTTAGCCATTTCTCCCTTTATTTCTCAAAATAATAGGACACACATGCACACAGAGAGAAAACCTTGCTTCAGCCAGATGTCATCAATTTTACATCTGCCACTGTGGCCTGCTACATTATACAATGTACGTGTGTGTGTGTGTGTGTGTGTGTGTGTGTGTGTGTGTGTGTGTGTGTGTGTGTGTGTGTAGCCACTCCAGTGCACATGCTAGTCTGCCCGTTTGCTTCGTTGGCTGCCAAACAGTTAGATTTGCTCTCTGAGCACAGACGTTTTCCCCCGCCAGAACAGTTTGTCCCAGTTTCCCACAGAGAAACTCTTATAGAGTTTGTTTGGAAATGCGTCTGTGTGTGTGTGTGTGTGTGTGTGTGTGTGTGTGTGTGTGTGTGTGTGTGTGTGTGTGTGTGTGTGTGTGTGCATGTATGTGTGTGTGTGTGTGTGCGTGTGTGGGCATGTAAAGGCATTTGAATGTTTTAGTGTAGATGGATTTGCACTGAGGTGTCGCTGTGTTTCTCTGTGTGTGTGAACGATGTCAGGTCTTGCGTCCCCAGGGCATCAGCCAGAGAAGGCACGAGGCACCACCTGCCTGTACAGTATAGGAGATAAAAACTATCAGAACCACATGAGAGCCGCTCTGGGTTTGTGGTTTCGGGGGCTGTCTGCAATTGCTTGTATTTTCTTCAGTCCAAATCCCATCCTCCGACATCCAAGAAGAGTTTAAAGGAGGATAACTGGACTTGACAGCTGTCCTCAATTCAAGTCTTCTTGGATAAGCATAACCTGGATGACTTAAAATCTTCACAGACATTTGTACACACACACACTTTTCCACCTCGCACTATCATAATAATCCATACTTACCATCCTAACTCCCCCAAAGCCTAAGTCACTATTGGTGTGATTTTGTGTTACATCAGTTAAACAGATATGTAACCAGTGTTCAACATTGATATAATCGCATTACTTTTTCTTCTTAGTTAAATTCAATTGAATTTCATTTGCATAGCGCCAAATCCCAACGTACATTATTTCAAGGCACTTTACATAGTAAGGTCGAGACCTTACAATAGAAAAACAACGGTGATACATTTCTAACAGACTCAGTTGTGGGCGAAGTAGTGTCAGGAATTGTTGTTTAAAATCCAGTTATTTTCCATTAAATTAAAACCTGTACCATCCTTTCTGTATCTCAGTAAGGATGTATTAAACTTGTCTCAGTGTCCCCACTGTCAGTTAAAAAAAGGTGGAAGGCATTGTCATTATTTGAATTTGTGCAGACACATGAGCTGAAAGCAGGTGGCCTGGCGGCCCAGAGGTTTGAGATGCTGATCATGCAACAGCCGTGGTTCAAATTCCTCCTGCCAACCCTCACACTTCCTGTTACCTCTCTTCCTGTCACTGTCTGCAAAAAAAATTGCAACAATCCCAGTATTATGGTATTTGTGATTCCTCTATTCGCCACAGCAAACTCAACAAGCAGTGTTTAAAAGCGTCTCATCAGAAAGCACATCCACGACACATGGGAGGCAAAGAGTGTGGTCCTACGATGCGACACAGCGAGAGCTCCTCCGCCCCTGCCAAACAGACTGAGATCAACTTTCGACAGGTAAAGCAGACTCGTGTCAGATTACGTGACGAAGGAAATGCTGCTCACGTCTACACTGTCCCTCAAATTTCTGAACGTGGTGCCAAAGACAAATGACAGGTATGAAAGCAGACGGACGAGAGCAATCCAAAAGTAATGTAAAAGTTAGTTCT
The DNA here is from genome assembly GCF_022379125.1 of Scophthalmus maximus. NCBI lineage: Eukaryota > Metazoa > Chordata > Actinopteri > Pleuronectiformes > Scophthalmidae > Scophthalmus > Scophthalmus maximus. Next base: position 12,174,091 of record NC_061522.1, on the reverse strand, counting down.
TTATTTGCTATTATGGTTCCTCAATGAGTAACAACTAAAAGAATCCATGATCTAATTACATTTTTTTTGGAAAGCAGTAAGTTATTCACGATTACTTTTTCAAGATCCCATCATTTTGCCTTCAAACACTTTGAGAGTGCTTCAACGAACATATTAAGTGTCCCGGAACACCCGGCGGCTCTGACTCCAAAGCACCTGGCTTTTTCTTACTGATTGGTCACAAGGAGTCCACCCACAGAATGGCAGCAATGTACCGACTGTGTGTTCTCTAGATACACTGGAGGGTGCAGACAGTCTCCTATATCTATTTTGATCGAGTGCCCATCTGTCAGCATTGACTAATTTGAGTGTAGGAGACGTGAAGGAGATGAGAGAAATAGAAACAGGATATTAAATGGTATAGAATTAATTATCTATTTTACTTATGCGCATCATATTACCAAATATTGCATTTTGTTGAGTTTAAGACAGGCAGGCATTCTTTAAAAAAAAGAGAGGAGATAACAGTCTTGATTTTGCAGTCCTCCTCTTCAGCTACTACTTATGATTCTCAGAAGGACTGGTGTCTGTTGCACGTCTGTTGGACATTGGCTGTCGGAGGAGTTGACTGGAGGAAAACCTGTGCAAACACGGACAGAATGTTTAAACTCTGCACTGAAATAACTCTGAGTCGAGTCCGAGAGAGTAGCTGCGTAGTCCCTCTGCCAGCTGTTTGAGGAGACAGGTGTTTGAAGATGTCATTCATATCTATTTTTCAAATGAAAAGTATAAGAATATAAAAAACATTGTCACTGTTGAATGTTAAAGCTTTTGCTTTGGTAAACACAGCCATGCAAGGGAAATTAGGCCATTGGCATGTCGCCCAAAATCTAGAAAAATTTGATCAAACTCTGCTGCAGGCTGATGCTACATCATGTTTTCAGTGTGTGACCAAAATCGAACAACTATGTTGCGATGTAAAATATCCTAAAACGACACAAACACACACCATACACACCCAGACAGACGCAATGAAAAAAAACTCTACAGACTCTGACTATGTGCCTCGGCAATATTCTTCCATCTTCTATATCTATCCTGACTTAACACAACTGAACCACCTCGTGGGTGTCTGATTGTAACCATGGAGATGAACTTGAATGACCCTATCAAAAGGAGCCCTAACCTTATACCCAGCCAAGCCCGGCTGGCAAGGAATAACAATATCAACAGTCCCAGTGCCCTTCCCATGCAGCACACACCCACACCCATGAGCCCCATACACATGAAGAACCATGCCCTTAGAAACACACACTGATAAATTGCATATGCAGAAAGGGAGAGAGAAAAACGCTATGTGTGTTTATTTATCCCTCATGCTGCTGCGGCATAAAGAAATCACTCCCCAACATCTCCACCTGACCTTCAGTGTTATTAAGAAGGCTTCTTTATTCCTGACACTCTCACAGCTCTTCCCTGAAGAAAGCAATTCATCCATTTTCCAATAACTTACCACCCCAGGCAATTATGTCTGTTTTTCTGCCACCTCTCTGCTTCTCAATAAAGTGCTCATAAACGGGGAGGGCAAAGATGTGAATCAAGGAAGTGATTTTGAAAAGATTGCCGGGTGTGTGAGGAAATGAGACAGTGAGAGTGTGTGCGCGTGAGGGTGAGAGAGATGGCGGCGTTAAGAGATGCGTGAAGATACCAAAAGTGAAAGTGATTAAAAAGCAGGAGTGTACAGACGAGAGCGAGTGGCGCTCGGGTGGCAGAAGTTGTGAATGTGACATATCTGAAGCACCGAGGCGGTGTTCAGCTCAGCTGGGTCCAGAAATTGCTTTAGCAGTGCATGCAGTCAAAAGAAAAAGTGTTATGCGTGTGAAAACATAAGAACCACAGCTATATTAGTACACCCACATGGTTAATATGTGCTGTATGCCAGACTTCACAAATTGAATACAATTTAAATACCATTAACACACCAAAGATGCTCCGATTAGTCATAGTTTTCTTATTCTAGTCTCACGGAGGAACGCTTGACTTGTATAAGAGACGTTTCAATAATAACATATAACACATAAAAAGCATAATGCAAGCCATGCCCTGTGCAAGATCTTTGAATATAAGCTGGAAAAAAATACATACAAAAAAATATATGATATAAAATGAAGTTCAGTTAAATGTATCCAGTTGATTTTAATTATACATTACTTTAGCTACATTTTAAAGGAGAAATATGCTCATATTCAGGTTCATAGTTTAATTTGGGCGATTATTTGAGAATGTTTACGTGCTCTAATGTTCAGTTAAGACATCAGTTCCCTCGTACACTTGGTTTTCGCTCCTGTCTCTTGAAGGCGTCCCTCTCACTGAAGCCCAGTCTGCTCTGGTTGACCAGCTGGCCTATACCCTATATACTCTGTGATTGGTCAACCCCTTTCTGCACATGTAGGAAGTTCTCTAGCGCTCGCCTTTACCAGGCTTTGTTGGGGGCATGCCAGACTAGCCGCTAGACATGTTTTATGTATGTCCGTAATATGGTGAGGTCACCGTCTTACAGAAGCATAGTCCGGACTACTGACGAGCCGTTTCAGGAGCTCCAGGCGCCAGGTTTTCTGTCAGGGAGAGGAGCTCCCTTTACTGTGGACATTCAGCTTCTTAACTTGACCTTTTACATACACAAAAAACCTGAACAACGCACTAGAGGAAAGTGAAAAACTGAAGAAGCATAATATGTCTCCTTTAAAAATGTGCTATTTGTGTCCCGCTGCAAAGGACACAGCATAATAACAAGCTGCTGAGACAGATTTGCAGTAAATACATGAACTATGAGGCCTCCACACAAATACTCTCTTCCTCTCTCTCTCTCTCTCACACACACACACACACACACACACACACACACACACACACACAAATTAAATCACACTTACATTATCCCAACCTGTATTCTTACCTTAAACGTATACTATTTATATTATGAGGACTTGACAAGTCACCTAAGGTAACTGTGTCCCCCAGTCCCCCCCCCCCCCCACACACACACACACATTATTGTCCTCCTAGTGAACAGAAGAAAGGCAACTCCTTTTCAGCATCACCTCTGTCTGTGACAACAGCAGCCACATGTTGTGACAGTGACTCAGAGACCTGTAGCGTCGTGTGTCAAAGCTGACCGTGCTGACAACACTGCTCCAAATAGCCACGGTGGATTCCATTAAGTACAATTCAATATATCTTTTATGTCCCTTGGGGGCAATTTGTATTGAGGCTTAAGTGTGCCACTGAAATAATTATAGAGTTTGTCGTTGCTTACTTGTAATTGATTAATTCATTAATACATTGTAACAAGTTATTAAGTGATTAATTCAATTTGCATTTAAATAGTGCAATTAAAAGACAATCACTACAAGTCAGTTCAGTTTGAAACTATCTTTTACCTATACCAATTAATAATTCCACTTCCTTATTATTCTGTCTTAGAATCTTAAATGAATTGATTGAGTTTAGAAGAATCTTAAAAAAGGCTCTTACAAAATATGACATTTTCCAGTTACATTTATGACCGTATTTACATAACACCTAATGGCTAATTTGTCTCATGCTTTAAAGCTCCTATTGCATCCTCACCTTAAAGTTACCACAACTAAGGGAACCCTCTGTGCCTGTAACACCAACAATATCTAACCACTGTTACCGACTTTGAAATGGCAAAATATCTGTCAAAGTCCCCCATGTTAGCAAGTATAAGCCGCATGAATATATTTATAAAATATATATTTTGTGTGCCTTTATTCCATAGAGATGATGGAATGACAGTTAACAGTCAGGCTGGGTGGGGATGTAACTGGGAACCCGCTGTTCAGGGCATGTATGCCCATGTGGTTGTCGGCCTCACCATTCAGCCATCAGGTTGTCTAAAAAGATTTCATAAATGGTTTATGATGCACTGAAATGTAGTTCTACAGTGTTACAGTGGGGGTTTTTTGTGTAACAAATATAAATTCGCCTGTGGGCAGAGGCTGGTGTATAAATAGATAATGAATGACAGGATAGTATCTTTGTTAAAATTTTATATATAATATACTGTCTCATATTTTTAATAATAGAAAATGTGTTTCCATAAGATAATTATAGTTGTTGTACATTAATAAGAACGGAAGCTAATTAAAACTATAAAATGGTAATTAGGGGCACGTAAAGCAAAGTGCTCCCTAATGAAATCCATGTTTGCAGTCATAGGAAGAAGTGGACTACTGCACCCCACAAATGATGCTGGATATTTCATGACTCAAGTGGAATGCCTGAAGAAAAGGTTGAAATTCAAAGAGAATGAAACATTAAAACAACATGAACTCACCAGTAGTGTCAATTTCCTTTTAGGAAAACTATGATGAAACATGTTTGTCAGCATCCCTTTTCTCCTTGACTATTAGGAATGCTGGGAGGTGAATCTGTATGCGCTACACATCCTTGGATTGCATTCCTTTTTTTTCTTTTTTTTCAACTGTGGCAGCTAGCATGACACATATTCCAGTGAGAAACAGCAGCTGGTAGCAGCGATAATGCTACACGAGGATATTCACTTTGCACAGGCAGAGGGACGCAACTTGTGTGTATTTATGAATATCAACTGACACCACAGGTTCAACTTAAATACATAACATTAGCCTTAAAAAATAAAATTGACATCGTCATGCTGTTTGCCTACTAAGAGCACTGGTGCGCTGACTGCGGATGTATCTGTAACATTAACATTTATGAAAATCCAGCTGCTCCTCTATGAATTGTGACTGATTTACAAACTGAAACTCTAAACAAAATGTCAAAATGTCAAATGTCAAACACAGACTATTCATAAATCTGTTTTGAACACAGTCACAGTGGGAGCTGTCTTTCTTCACAAAAAGAGGAGACAAGATTACAAAGGGTAAAAAAAACGACTTCCTTAGAATGGTTGTGCTGCACATGCCTCTTCCTGCACGCTTGAATCATGATTGATGATTGGTGATTCTGCACAACAGCAACACAACATCGTGACGACAGTGCGAGACTGGCCCTTGCTACAGTGCGCACATAAACCCTTGGATACCACACAGTGAAGGGGGAAGATGAGAGCTAAGAAAAGGGGTCGACATCTGCACCCAACTTCCAATGTTTGCTTTGGTCGATTTAATGTATCACTCATGATAAAAAAAAACCAAACCTCATTTCCATATACACATTTCAGGTCTTGCCAGTTTGGAATGAGTCTATCTGAAACTACACTTATGTCACTGTCTGTTTCAAGGGTAAACTAGACTTATTGAGCCCCCTGTATGCTTTACAGCACAATACACATTCACCCATTCACACACATTCGTACTGCGCTTTTTCTATCTCACATCATTCATACACTGCCGGCAAAACCATCGGGGGCAATGTAGGGTTAAGTGTCTTGCCTAAGGACACATCGGCACACTGACTGGAGGAGCCAGGGATCGAACCAGCCGCCCACAATAAGTTTTAATACAGCAAGACCAGAGGTTTGGCTTCTACCTTTGGAGATTCTGTTGTTGCAAACTTTTTCATTAAGCGTCTCATTATAGAAGGAGTAATTAATACTAAAATGGGGGAGTGAAAGTACTCCCCTAGTATTTATCTCAGTGTCTCCTCTATGGTTAGTTTTCATTAGTTGGCTACTCCTCCTGCATCCCCCCGCTGCCCATGTCTCACGGTGGGTTTCACCTTCTTCTCTGACAGTGGCGTGACTTGTTTACAGGTGGAGCTCTCCAAGGAGACTAATAATACCCACAACTGAGATATCACTTCTGCCTACACCACGCATTCAGACTCAGCCATGGAGGGTGAGATGGAGAAAGCAGGAAGGGGGAGACAGAATGGCAGGACTGGAGGTGCCAACTTTGCAACAGGAAAAAGTAGGAACTAGTGAGAGGAGGATTTAAGCGAGAGAAAACAAAGCATGAGGTAAACTTTAGTACCCTCATTTGCTGTAATAGCATGTGACATTAATCTGCATGATGACCCAGACAAAAACACAGATTTTTACCATTTAATGATGGTAAATTATTAATTATTAAGTTAAAATATACACATACACACACAAGAAACAGAAATGTTGGAATACGTGTGTTCATACCACTTTCTTTCACATTTATTTTCTACATTCTGTTACGATATATATATCCAGCATATGCAAACAGCAGTGAATGAGTATGCAGTCTTCTGAAGGACCTTCAGCTGCATGTGCTTGACGTCCTGTGAAAGCTTCAATCAAGAAGGATGAGGGGAAGTGTGGGAGGAGGGAGGAACACAGGACGGAGGCAATAATCACCTTATAGTGACTATTAAATCTCACCCAAAATGGAAGAGAGCTTGATCCTCCACATTCAGTCTCCGGGGCCAGAACACAAACTTTAGGTGATTGTGTTCATTATGCGACAGCATGCACAAGATTCCAATTACTATTCTCGCGGTGACTGAAATATTTTGGGTTTTTTTCATCACTCGTCATTAATATCTTTTGGAGCACATTATGTATTAAAGTTGCACTCAGTTCATTTTTTTTAGTAACGCCAGTGGCATGGTTCTGGTCGGCAGCCGGCGCACCACGGGTCCAGACTGAAATAAATCAACTACTTCTTGATGGATGTCATGAAATTTGACACAGACATTGGTCTTCATGGGAGCGAGCCCTAATGACTATGTGATTAGAAATGTTGTCATGCTAACATGCCAAAAGATGATAAAAACGGTAGACGCCACCCATCAGCGCGTTAGCAGGAAAACATCACATTTATCTCAAAGTGAATCCTCACAGAGCGATGGCCGTTGTCTCTCACAGCATTTCACCTTTCAATCCATGAAGCCTTTTAGCCGACTTCAGTTATTTGTCAAGGTTTCCAGCTCATAAGCGTAAAACTCTGCTCTGCTCATTTCTGGCAACAGGCGCCTGTCTTCAGCAAAAGAGAAATCTTTGATAAAACAACTGTGCACTACAGGCCCAGCACCAAATGAGAGACAGACCAAGTTATTGACTAGTTGATGAACATATTGGAACATCCATCAAGTGAAAGCCACGGATATTTCTCACAGTTGTGGGTTGAAGCGACTAAAAGAGAGTGAATATTGGACTAAAATTCATCAAGTGGACAGAAACGAGTCTCCACATGAATGCTAGAGCTTTATAGGTGATAACGTCAGATGGTGTGTTTACAGCTTGTCCATCTGCCCCCGTTTGGCCAGGAGAAAGAAGGAAAATCAATCAGAGCAGCTTAAAAGCATGATAATATAGATCACACTTTAAAGTGGTAAAAGAAAATCTTGGATCCACACGTTTATCCGGATCTGCCTCAAAATTACATTTTTTCCTTGGGTCATGCCCCACCCCTCCACAAACTTTCATGGAAATTGGTTCAGTAGTTTTAGTAGTAATCCTGTTGACAGAGAGACAGCAATGAAAACACAACATATATATAGTATACATCACTTGCAAAAATGACGACAAAATGCACAAGCAAAAGAATGCAATCAAATGTCTTGTATTCTTGGGCTGGTAAAGGGACTGGCAATGTGAATTTCGTGGATTTATGTTATACACATTCTGTGCATAGTAATTTATTACCCAGCCCCCAATAAGTTAAACAAATAAAGAGCAACTTGGTAGAATATGAATATGTCTCTTTTACGGATTTCTAAAGGGATGGTTCTTCAAACTATCCATAATGTTCAACCCAAACAGCCTAGTAAGCTGTGTGCCTCGTTAGTGGAGGGAAACCATGTGAAGTATTGTATCAGATTGTACTTCATTATTCAGTCGGTTTTCCATTTTGGTCTGGGAAATACTATGGGAAATACTTATGAAAAGTGAAGAGGATTATGAGAGAGGCTGGGAAAGTAATGTGTGCCAGCTGATATCAGGGGAATTCCGGAATAAATTAAGCACACAAACACACACACACACACACACACTCACACACACACACACACACACACACACACACACTGAGTGACCCTTAAAGTTCCCATGACATCTGTTACCACAGAGTCTAGTTGGTGGAGTAGGCTCCTCCCTAGAACATAAGAGGAATTCACATAAACGTGACAGTGGGTTGGCCCAGAACGGAAATAGATGAGTGAATATGAGTGGCTTTGGTGAAACTGTGCTCTTAGTCATGTTATCAACGAGTGATTAGAAGAGCAGTCCCCCTAATGTTGTGGGAATAAAGCGGTGCACATGCCCTGTATGTCTGAATTACCTTATCGAATACCTAATCCTCATGAGTCATTTAAAGTAGGGGATAGAATCTCCTCCCTGTGTACCACAAGCCAGTTCATTCCTGTACTTAAGATATACATATGATGCAAAATTAGTTTAGTTTCATTAAAACTTAAAACTTTGTGGTCGCAAATCAGCTGGGCGCCGTGGGTTTTTGCAAGTTGTCATGTTATAAACATATATTTATGAACCATTAGTGCCTCGTGTGTCTGTTGGATGGTGTAAAAACAAAACTGTAAAGGCCTTTTTCTTCCCTTTTTAAAGCTAAAAGTTGCCTCTAACAGTGATGTGGCATCACTGTGGTGGGAGTTTGTCTGCTCTAATAATGACAATATTTTTTTAGCAGTTTTGTAAGATTTCAAACGTGGTCATTTTGGGTTCTGACCATGAGATAGAAAAGCCGTCACGGGCATAGAAAACTGATACATGAACTGTACTTTGTATGTGCTATTATATGTGTAACGCCCTGCCATTAGTAGCACCACCGCTCCCGGTCCCCCACAGCGTTTTATTCTACCAGATGTAAACGGGCACCTTTGTATCAGGATGTGTAGTTTGTTCGGCTGTGCAATTTAAACCATTCAATTATTCTGACAAAAATTTTGGGAGAAAGTGGATGGCTAAAGAGAGAAAAAAAATCTATCTTGTATCATACCTATAATTCTCGACACCACCATCAGTGTTTGTAACACAAACAACTCTCTCACAAATGTGGACATCAACAAAAGATGAAAAAAAAAAGAGGGAAGGGAGGAAACAGAAAATGAGGCACAAGCATTGAAGAAGCAGCGAAGGAATTCATCAAACATTCCTTGTTTGCAGTTGTTTATTGTTTTATGTTTTGGATACTCCCAGCAGGCAAAAAAGATGTGCCGCTAAAGTGTCCCCATGACAAACAATCATTATCACCATAAAGGAATTCTAGATATAAATATGTTTTGGATTTAATTTTGGCAATGATGCTCAAAAAAAATGCGGCTCAGCTACTTGTTTTTGTTTGTTTGTTTGTTTGTTTTTCATGCCATAGAGGAATAGAACAGGAGAGACGGGTGACAGACCGTAGGCGGACAATGCCTGCATCGCGGAGCACTCACTTTTGTTTTCACCCACATGAGTCACAGGGGTAAGGAATAAATTTGAGTGAAAACATAACTGGGCATTCATAATGCTAAGCCCGGCTTGTAGATTGTCCATTGCTGGATTTGAAAGTTATTTTTTTATCATACACGTGTGCACTAATTATTGTATCGCAGAGCAACCGCTGACACAAATCTTTGAAAAATAACGTTAGTGTGTCATACCTGTAGCAGAAATAAAGTGGGTCGCCACACGCTTAAAAAAGTCAATCTTGACAGCCTGACACAACAACACTTTCTAACTTCTAACTTTTCAGAGAGTTGTTCATGAATATAAATCAAGACTTAACTATCGGCCGCTTGGGAAAAATACATGAAAATCCATTTTGAAAAATTTGTGGTAAGCAGATGTTGTTTTGAAGCCTTTGTTTGCGGACTGCATTGCAGTGTGGACAACGGTTATTAACGATGCAACAGGAGAATAGAGGATGGGATGCAGAGGAGAAAGTAACACGCAAACAGACTCTACACACAAACATTTGCTCATGCTTTCTTGTCTGCACAGACACACAAACACTGGTAGACTTTGAAGGGCTTAGTGGTTGAGATTATCACCCCCCCCCCCCCCCCCCCCCCCACACACACACACACACACACACACACACACGCACACGAACATGCACGCACAAACACACGCACACGCACTCATAATGTGTAGGCTCGTGCAATGGGCCTGCATCTCAGGAGTTGGCCCCTCTGTGACATTTGCAAAGGGCACGAGGAGTATCATTCATACACACACACACACACACACACACACTCACACACAAACACACACCCACAGCATTGACCTCCACACCATCAGGTGTCAGCATCCCCCCCACACAGAAGCTCAATACTCAGATTAGCATCAGGAACCAGGATTATCTTGCCCCTGCAGGGTTTGGACAGCACACACTCACTTCACCTGGCTGTGCTGTAGCGCTCAGGTGGCCCCCACACAACCACACAGCACACACACTGTACGTGCATCCGTCAGTAGCCTACACACGCATGTACATGTGGAGAGTAGTGATTTGGTATTTAGTGATGAAGGTTGACATTAAAGAATGAAGCTTAGGTTATTAACATAGGACCTCGAATGTATAGTTTCAATTATGATTGTGTGTGTGTGTGTGTTTCAGAGGAAAACAGTGGAAAAGAAGAGGAGAGTCCTTCACCTCTGCTGCACACCCATGAAAATCCCCTTTCTCCCGTTACATAAATTGCCGTTCGTCATCTCATATTCACAAGCCAGTAAGACTCAATTCTGGGACAATATTTCTTCTACAAAGTACAGAATAGTTTAAAAACTGCCTCGGCAACAAAACTCTGCCTCATCCTTGAGTATCTTCGCCGCCTTACATAACGATGTCTCACCAGCCACCTCACAGCAAGTGAGCTCGTTCAAAATCCTTCTGAGGCGTCTCCTCTTTCTTTTAAATTTTTCTGATTTAGCAAAGGATTGTCTGCCTTGACTTCTCACCAGTGAGTCGATAAGGGAACATTGGTTTATTTGATGCAAGCTTTGAAGAAAGGGCATGTCAAAAGAAAGGGTCTACACAAAGCCACAGACTGCTGGCCTGGTTTAGAGCGTGAGAGCATGTCAGACCTGTTCATCTCGTCTATTAGAGATGCTCTGTCCCATGATCTCCTCTTATTTCTAACAAGGAAATGTGGATGCCTCTGCAGCCAGGGTGTGCTTTTCATTCGGGAGGTTAGCAGATGAGCTGCAACCCTGAGACTGAGGTCAATATGGCAGGTTTGGCTGTTTTTATCTCTTAAGTTTTGGGAAGCTGCAGCTCCTCTGGTTCGATGAGTCACTCACCAGGCTGCAGCAGAAGACAGTGCTGTTCTACTGCCACCCTGTGGTGAGGGTTGCTATTAAGTTCAATTCTAGTATTGCTCCTTTTCACAAAATCAACTCATTCCAGTAACAGCATTTGGCTCATGCGAGGTAAGATGGCAAAATGTTTTTTTTTATAACAAGATGCCACTGTAATGATATGTAATGATATGCATTTTGAAATTACTTATATATCAACATCTAACCATGAATGAATGAATCTGTCTGTCTGGGGGAGGGGGGGGGGGGGGGGGGGTAGACAGGTGCTGACACATGCACACTTGCACACTCATGCTATTGTAATTGAAAACTGTCACTTTGAGATTTTCTCCTCAACAGGGATTTGCACTGGTTGTCTGCAGCCCCAGGTCGTCTCTCATCTCTTCTCTGCTCCTCACCTGTAGATTATGGTGCTGACTCTCTCTTTCTATTTCACAAACAGTTTCGCTGGCACAAAACACAATGACCTTTCTCTCACAGTTTTAGCTGTGAAAACCAACAAAAAAACCCGAAACTGTTTAATGAAGAGAATAGGGTGAGTCTTAAAACTAATCTAATCCTCCAGTCCAGTGGTTACGTATACCTTGACTTGCCCAGGCCCAAGGAGAATAATTTTATAGTTTGTCACTTCATAAATCTGACAATACTTCTATGTCCAAATCTTCTCCCTCTCTTTTCCTTATCCTCTCTGCTATGACTAAACAGTGTAATTCATTCATAATGGATTATGCCCTAAATTAGGTGAGCACATATTGAATCATTCATGTGGGCTCACTTCTTTGACTGGCCTGCTGAATCATTAAATAGGAGTTTTGGAGATGCTAATTTGCTCTATGATCCCCAAGAACATCTGAGAGTTGGATGAGCTGATGCCTGTGTTTATGTTCTGTGCTGTTCTGTTTCTTCACATAGAAAACACACACACACACACACAAACATTTTTTTAATCTCAACATCTCTGGTTATTTATGATCAGGCACTGGAACAGATGGAGGATAAGGGATAATATTAGTTAACAACAAAAATCTACATCAGCTCCTATTCATTTTTTTATTTCCCAGTGGAGCATAGTTATTAACACACTGAACATATTACAGTGTTTTGTGTGATAAAAAAAAAAATATATATATATATATATATCTAGCAGGCCTTTAAAATACACAACACATACACGCAAAATTAAATAATGGGCAAATCAAACTAACTAAAGTTTCACATTTTGGTCATTGTCTTTCACTGTGGGTATTAACCACCAGTTCAGTACAATGGTTTTGTTCATGAAAAAAGAAAACTTCAAAAATATGTTAACACACAAATGAATTAAGTTAGCTAAACTTAAAGTTATCAATTGTCTTAACTTGGTGACTTAAAGTTGAACTAAATTAATTCCTTTTTGTGTTGAAGTAATCTTTTTAAGTTGGTAAGAGATGTTTTTCAGTTTGTGAATGGTTACATTACAACAATTTTTGTTGTATTTGTTTTTTTACGTTATACCTGCACTGATAAAGTTTTCACATCAAATATACAGATAGCTTTTTTTATTGCCAACTTGAGGGTCAGAATATATAATGACCAAATTAGAGAAGAATAAATTTGTGTATTAAGCAGTACCTTAAAGGAACCACTAAGTGGTGCCACTGTGCCATTTACTGCCTCGATATAGCACTTTCAAATTCATGGACAAGAATTGTAATAATCAGAGGTGAAGTAATTAAAGAACCACCTAACATAGAAGAATAAAGCATTGAATGAGTACTCTCATCATTATTAGAATATATAAAGGATAAGATATTCACTTAGGTCCTTCACTGTATCCCAAGTAGAATTACATTACATCAGACATGTTACTAACATATGTTAAAGATGAGATGCATAATTTTCACAACACTTACAAATGGGAAACAGAGCAATACAAGAGGCAAAAATAATGAACACTACAGTTACAAAACAAGACAACAAACAACCAGAAAACTGACAAAACTAACAGAAAAAAAACTAAAAGAAAGAGTAACAACCTTAGACTTTACACGGTCAGAAGAAAAGAAAGATGATCAATCTATGAATAAATAACGGGGGGAAAGGGAACAGTGATAGCATTACTGAAAACATGGGCAGTTTGTTTTAAGATAAGAAAATATATTTGAACAAACCAAATAATAATAATAATAATAATATATTTGATTTATAAAGCGCTTTTCATGTACCCAAAGCGCAAATGATGAACGAGAATGGATATCTAAAGGTAATTTGATCCAATCCGAAGAAACCTGAAGCCTTTTTTTTAAACAATTTTCTGACATACATAGGGGAGCATGAAAAAACATGCCCAGAGGTGGTTAGAGAATAATTTTGAGTACAAGGGGAGAAACATGTTTAAGACAATGAGGAAAGATAAAGTTAATGCATTTAGAAATAAATACCATTTAAATTGACCTTTTGAACAATTACGAGTGTATCCAACAATGTGCAAGAATGTGTAAAAAAATAAATGAATAACATAGAACATTTCCTCTAATAACATTTCATATTCTGAATGAGATATCTATCAACCCATCCATCCATCCATCGATTTTCTCCCCCTAAATTCTTATTCCGGTTGATCTGCACTATTCAAGACATATTATTCAATACATATTATTCAATAAGGCTATTGTTTTAAACCTGACAGAAAACAACTGGTTAAATGAAACCGCAATGATGTTTCTTCATCCGGTTCTAACAATTATCATTATATGCGAAGGATGTCGATTCTCTTTCTTAGTTTTAAAAATAAGCTTTCAACGGTTCCTTTTATTTTATCATACAATACTCATATAACATGACCCACGTCGGAGAATGTATTTTTCTCTTGCGCCGTCATGACGCCGTGACGCTGTCCAAGGATTATGTGTCGATACCCGACGAATCGAACGAGAAGCGGAAGTTGCAGCGCGAGGACGAAAATGAGATGCTTTGTGTGCGAAGTTAGTGAGCAAGCGTCAACTTACACGATCTCGGAAGTGAGATAAAGCAGCGACTCGTCGAAGGGGCGTTTTTTTTCTCTCCTCCTCTTCCCTCTGGTCCGCGACCTCTGAAGTTAGACTAGTCCTCCTGGACAAGACCCCGTCACTCTCTCCGGGAACCGGAACAAAGTGTCAGCAGGTAACGGTGCACAAAGGCAAAGCTAATGCTAACACGAACTAACGAGCGTCGCACGGTGGTGCGTCGTCGCCTGCCTGTGTTGACATGCAGATGTTCCCAGAGTGAAGCAGCGGCTGGTGAAGTGGGCTACACGTCAGCCGTGGCTGGGATGGGGGGGGGGGGGGGGGGGGGGGGGGGGGGGGTCTGCTATTGTCACGATAATAGCACCAACGCCAGGCTAACTTCGAACCGGGCACTTGTGTTCCGACAGGTGAACGAACTAGCTGCTACATTGTGGGGGGGGGGCACTATGTTGCTGTTGCCACTAAGGCCCAAGAGGCCTTGGGTTCATAGATGGTAAGGTGGCTCCTGTCTTGTGGGGGAGCCCTGTGTCAACATCATCATCATCATCATCATCATCATCATCATCATCACCACCACCACCATCACTGTTATTATTCAAATGGGTGATCTTGAAAGTACAGGTTTGTTCTCTGGGTCTGTGTGGACATAACGGGGCTGCCATGTGCCGTGCCGTGCCGTGCCGTGCCGGACACAGGAGCGTGGAGCAGCAGAGACATTGGCCACTTGTTCCATCTCGGCGTCTCTCACGTGGAGGTGACAGGGAACTTCAGATGCACAGGGTGTCAGGAGGGTGTTTGCAGTGGGGTACCTACTTGTGGACCGGTGGAATGATGAAACACACCTGTGAAGTGTCTGCCCTCACAGCTTGTCGTGTGTTTGAATGAGACACAGTCATCTGTGAGAGATCGGATGAAAAGTGAACGATTTACACAAAGCGTCTCGGTCCAGTAGAAGCATTGTCTGCCGTCGGAATATTAATCCAATTATTGCTTATTGATTTTTTTTTTATGTTATGCCTCGCCAGCCAGGATGGACCCAGCTCTACTGAGGGAGAGGGAACTGTTCAAGAAAAGAGCTCTGTCCACTCCAGCTGTAGAGAAGAGACAGGCGTCCTCCGACTCACACAAGAAGAAGAAGGCCAGAGTTGACAAGGAGAGCTCCTCGGGGTCCAAACACAGCGCGGGTAAGTGAAGCAGACGTGTTTCAAACATGGATTGACACGTGTTTCACTGTTACTGATGACATAAGGTATCCTTGTAACATTCATTCTGGTGCCCATCACCACTGTACTGTATCAATAGGGATGCATCAGTCCACATCTGTACAACTTCAAATGGCCTGATCATGTCACTGAAGTGGCAGAGGGAATGTCATTCAGTACTGGTTCCGGTATTTCTAGGAAGCACAAAACATGTGAGCCCCTTTTAAAATCCACAGATTTTGCCTTGTGTTCTATTTTCATAATCTCAGTTGCTCTTTCAAACTAATAAGACTTGCTGCTTCCATATTCAGGGTACAGGTGCAGTCATTTTTCTAGACCATGTTACCGTCATCCTCCCCTGCACACACATTTGAATGAACAGAAAACAGCTCACACAAAGCGAACATTTGGTTGATACCACAAACAATAATTACATGACAAACAATAATGGTTGTTTGTCTTATTATTGCCAGTTGTGTATGTAAGTGGTGTAATACAGCATGTCAGAATTGTATTTTGAGTAGTGGCCTCTTGTCACTTGGCATTTCATGTAAGTTTGCAACCTCATAACCTCTCAGTATGATTGTCATGAGTCAGCTGCTTCCTTTAGAAGAAAAACAACCCAGTAGTTAGATGATTAAGTGACAATTTATTAGGCATTTTGTGGTAAGGCATATGCAATTTTACATTGTCTTCAACATGACACGATAAATTACATCACTGTGCAGCAACCAAGTGTCATATAATGTTGCAACGATTAACATGTTGACGGCACTTGCACACAATTTACTGAAGAACATAGAAACACAGGCTTTTATCCAAAGCAACAATGATATCCAATTATAACTTTGTTGCTTGTCAGGCCCTTTTGGGAAACAAGCAGGCAAATTCTTAGATTTGGACAGTGTACAACATTCTACCATCTCTGATAGAAATTCATTTGTCTCCATCAGGTCATAAGTATGTGCAGTACTCAAAGGGCAGAAGTTGCTAAAACTCGATATTTGTTGTGATCAGTGTCTTTTTTTTTTATTTAAGTCAACATGTTTTGGCTTTTACTCCACACACAAAAAAAGAAAAGAAAAAATGTCCCACCTCATTCATACTCATTCTGTTACTGCCTACAAATTGTGCTGCAGATTTGTGTTAGTTGTTTTTTTTCTCACACTTTATACTATATCAACTCTCTATCTCCGGATTATCTCCGGTATAAACATTGTCTTTCAGGGTCTGCCCTCTGTGTTAAGTGGTAGTGAAGATGTGTGAGCTTTTTCCTCTTAATTGAAATGAATAGCGAGTTAGTTTTGCTCCAAATAAGTGAAAAAGTGCCCCCCTTTTTTTTTTTTACAGTGTTCTGTTACTCTTATCTTGTCTGTTCCCTCCTAACTATTACATAGCTCTAAGGAATTAATTTCCAGGGCATCAGAGTCAGAGTTGTGGTATTGCCCAGCTCAGCAATGACAATCAAATTCCTACTATTCCTTTCCTTCATCATCGCTACCTCTATACCACCTCAGTCTGCGATTCTCGCTCCTTGCAAACGCTGGTCATGAGCCTGCTGCAGCTCCCTGGCCCTTCTTCCTGGAGCTGGTGATGTGTCTTCCCTTTGGCACAGCACCCACAGTCAAGTAGCTCATAGAGCACGGCCAAGGCAGCCAGAGACAGGACAGTGAGGATGAAGAGTAGCAGGATGACGAAGCACGCCACATTCCAGCCGTCGTGGAAGGGGTAGACTTCCTGCACCTGCAAGGAGACGTGAGAAAGAGAGGCTGCCTCTTGGTGCCATGGGAGATTACTTGGGTGTACGGTGGCAGTGATGTTGACCATGATTTCCCCTTGGAAACAAGAACAACAGGGAGAAAGACAGAATATTAATGTGTATCTCCGTGGTCCTGTGTTTTACTGCAAGAGAGTGAAGGTTGTAAAATACTTGTTTTAGAATGTGAGAGAACGTTTAATGATTTCCTCCTCTTTAGGCCATTATATTTAGGAGCAATGTTATTTGTCTGAATATGGTTTTTAACCTAATGGACTGGGCTGTAAAGTTGCCACCCCAAAAAATGATAAATATTAAAAACAGAACAATATATGTAGACCATATGCACTGCTAATGCGCTGTGTGAACAGTTTAGTCTCGCTAGAGACCACAGACAGAGTGGGAAAGCCATTTCTTCTCTTAAAACCATCAGTGTTTCTGTTCAGTACTTTGCTGGGATGTGATTATGGTTGTGCCACATCAGTATCACCCATAGAGGAGATAAACTGCAGTGCCGTTCACAAAATAAACCTGAGCCTACGTCTGTCAGGGCAGAAAGGATTTTTACTTAAATTATGTGTGTTGTTAGAGCAAAGAGCACATGCATATTTTTAAGACACACAGAAATTTTCTATTATTTATCTACTGAGAGCAAGGCAGCTGACCCAGATTACTTGAGTCAACCACTGAAAGAGGCCGAGAAAGAGGGTCAGAAATGTTTCTTCTTACAGCAGACTAATCTGGTCTTTTTTTTTTGCGTGTATTTCTTCCTCCTCTTTAACAAAGCTTGCTGTGTGTATAAACACGTGTATTTTGAATAGATTTGTGGCATCGACCCGTGTGTACGAGTGTATTTTAGGGCCCTTGGAGAGACACCGCAGGTGAATGCTCCTCGTGTCATTTTGTGTTCTGTGTTACCTGAAAATGTAATGTGATGAACCTGTTGTCGTAGTGACGAAGAACAAAAGTTCTGTTTGAGTTGGAGTTAAGGTTACATTTCCTTTCAAAACATTACAAACAAATATTTTCCTGCACCGACCATTCCTGCACTATCAATGAATTTCCGCATTAGGGTTATTATAACAAAGCTCTAACAAAGCATTCTTTTTGAGGAACCATGTTTCTAAAATTTAAGCTTGGGTGTATTTTGCTTGTGTCTCAAAATGACATAATGCATATGTGTTTTGTTAAGTCTGTTCAGCCGCTGTTCTGGCTGGAAATTGGCATATTTCACTTTTCCTGTATACTGAAAAAATCCTTACACTCTGACTGATATGATCCCTAAATGAGCCCCGCCCCAAGCTTTTAAAAGTGTGGTAGGATGAGATACTGTCCTACACCGGCTCACTAAACACACAAATACCACACAAACACACACACCAGCCCCTGGTCAGCGCCTCAGGGGTATCACTACCTCAGTGATTTGTCTTGAGAGCAGCAGTTTGCATCGACTCATACATCTCCAGAAACGCAGACCGACAGGATGCACATGAGTACACACACGGACATGGAAACGAGCTCCTAACGCTTGCTATTCAAGTGACACGAGTGCAGACAGACGAATCCATGTTTATTTAATCAACTGCGTTTTGGCTTGTTCTTGGCCCGAATGTTAAAATTTCCATGTTAAGCTCTTAAATTAGTTGGAAAGATTATATTTTTCTGACATTGCTGCCAGATACGGTGATTTGCAGTTTTAGATAATTCTAATGCAGAAGGATTTGGCTTTATAGATACTGTAGAGCTGTTGCATTATAGATATACAGAGGATTTACCCAAATTATTCACAAAAAAACCTAATAGTCTCAGCTGAACATCGAGACTCAGAAAAGACCACATCTTAAATTCAACAATCTGTGGATTGTTATGATCTTTTGATGTCAAGCACACACACACGCACACACGCACACACACACACACACACACACACACACACACACACACACACACACATTACTCTGAGGATGCTATTATGAAAATTATGCAGACTCACCTGTGTCTGGGTCAGTCCTTTAGAAGATGCTAGTCAACAGATGCACTCTCCTCTTTCTGGTGCTCCACCTATCGCTCTGCCTTCCACTCTCCCCCTCCCCCGCGTTCACTCCTCGACCTGTTTTCCTCCTAAGCGCTCTCATGCACTTCCAGCCGTTGCTCGTGCACTCCCCCGCTCCCTCCGCCACTCCTTGCAGCTCTTGGCGTCTCAGCTCAGCGGCACAAGCTTCTCTCTCCCATCATTGGCTCTTTTCTTTTGGCCCTGCCTCTGCACCGTTTGTTAAAGCAGCCTGTCACAATTCCGACGCCCGGCCCACGGTGCAGCTCGCAGCAACAGAAGCTCCCGCCTACACCATGAATCATTCATGATTGAGTCTCTTTTTTCCAGCCTTGATTGGCGAGAGCTGACTCCAGACCTCAGACAGTCTCCTCAGGGGGAGCAGCATTATTGGACTCCCAACAGAGAATAGGACCAGCTGGCTGTCCTTTAATTCTTTCGAATCAAATTATGATCATATACCGCCCCTGCAGTATTTTTAGAATGATGCTGCTAACATTACAGGATAAGGCAGGTGATATATGTCACAGAAATTTCCCTGAAAAGACAAAAACCGAACAATAAATTGATCCAACTATATTCCTCTGTACAGCTGAGCTCCATTGTTGTCCAGATACTATTAGAAATACATGAGTTATCCAGACTGTTGCTCTTGGTAACAGTCTCCTGTAGCTTATTTTATGTTTTTAAGAACTACACCTTCACTAGGAATGGTGCAAGAGCCATTGCTGGTTTTCTCACAATTTGCTGAATAAGAAAAATGTAGAATATTACATTGATCATTTTTTGCTCCTAAAACAAGAGAGTGGATACCTCCGCCAAGGCTAGAGGTTTAAGAAAGTGTCGGGAGGGGGGGGCGTTCCTGGACCTGGCCGTTGATCCAAATCTGCTCCAAAATGTAATAGGTTCTTTCTTGGGTTAAGCCCCACCACTCCGGAACATTTCCTGGAAATCTGTTCTTTAATTTTTGAGTAATCCTGGTGACAGCGACAAACAAAACAACTAGCAATGATAACATTGTTAAATTTGAAATATACCATAACTGTTTTCTCTCTCTTCCCCCACCGCAGAGTCCAGTAATGGAAAGGTCAACATCAAGGCGAGCTCCGGGTACAAATTTGGCTGCCTGGCCAAGATAGTCAATTATATGAAGGTAAGCTACTGTAGACAATTTGTCTTTTACTAATTTAGTGCTGAATGTATTAACCATCGCCTCTGCAAACAAGCACTGTTCTAGACAGTTCGGCCTTGTGGATGTTCCCCTCCAAGCTGGTTTAAACTCTAACAAATGAATTGCTTGATTATTTTTTTTGTCATCTCCATCAACCAAGCACTTTTAAAAGCTTGTTGTGTCAACCGAGTGAGTCAGTTGTGCCCCGGTACGTAACATTCGGTCCACGGTCTTTCTTTTGGTACGTAAACAGCTTGTTCATCACGCTGCAGGGAGCTGCCAGGCGCTGTCACACTAGCTCTCTGACTCACCCCTCGCTGCAGAACTCACTCTCGACTTGACAGACTTTCTTTTGAATATGTGCCTTTTTTATGCCATCTGTTGGAATACTTTTACACACAGTTGAATAACCCTGACTATTGGATGAGAGGCATTAAATCACTGTAGGCACTGAACTAACCACTGTCAGAGGTGTAGGATTTGAAGTGTTTATGAAGATGGTGTACTATTGTTAACTATGTATGTGTGTTTTCTCCATGTAAATCCATGTGCTTCTCTGTCCTTGACCCTCAGACGAGGCATCAGAATGGTGACACGCACTTCTTGACCTTAGATGAGATTCTGGATGAGACCAAGCTCCTCGACATCAGCATGAAACAGAAACAGTGGCTAATGACTGAGGTGCGTTTGTGTGTCTTGAGTACATTTTTTTTTATCATCAAGAGTACTCTTCTCCTACACTGTTACACAGACACCAACATGTGTTGGCGTTCTATCACAAACGACGGAAGCCACAGAGTAGCAAAAGAGAAATCGTGCTGATAACACACATCACCCAACATTCAACATCTTGTTGAAGATATTAATGTTAATAGCAACTACATGATCTGAAGACAAAACTCCGCTGTTATTAGTATTTGTCAAAATCTTTTAAAAGGTATGTTCAATGTAAATATAGTTTTCAACCTAGTTAGTTTATTTTTAATGGGCATGAATGAATAGTTTTTTGTTCATCTCCTAGCTGGTTTACTATTTAACTAGAGACTTTAAAAATGTGAAATTTATTGCTGTACATCTCCCAGGCCTTGGTCAACAATCCAAAAATTGATGTGCGGGATAGCACGTATGGCTTTAAGCCCAAGTACAACCTGAAGGACAAGAAAGCATTACTGAGGCTGCTGGACAAACACGACCAGCTGGGCCTGGGGGGAGTGCTGCTGGACGATGTCGAAGAGGGGCTGCCCAATTCAGCGAAGGCCATTAAGGTAAATACAATTCATGCGCATGTATGTCTACACAAAAGATGCAATATTACATACTATTCATCGTGCCGAGTAATGGGAGGGGTGTGCACTTAAATCTCACACCCAATGTGTGTTGTGTGAAAACTGTGGTAACTAAACATGAAGGAACCATTATCAGAGAAATTAGCGCTCATCTGCTCGTTCACAGGCTTTGGGGGATCAGATCATCTTTGTTGCGAGACCAGACAAGAAAAAGATCCTGTTCTACAATGACAAACACTGCCAGTTTGTGGTAGATGAAGGTGAGAATTAGTCTAATTAATTGTTTGTCTGTCAGTGGTGATATGGCTCTCTCTTCCTCTCTGTGTGTGGATCTATGCCTTGGCTGTCTTTCCATCGGCTACTGCACCTCTGTATTTAAAGGCTTTAGTTGCTGTATGTTTTGATAATCAAGAAATGATTTAAGTCATCAAATGACAATGCAAAATGGCAAACTCTGGCTCTTCAAGTTCAAAGTTTTGAGATTTCCCTGTCTCATATCATGTTTTCAATGAAATATCTGTTTTAACCCCTGGTGAAAAATTTGTATGCTCAATATATTAAATTTAAGCATACTGGAGTATACTTTAAGTCAGACTAATCTTCAGTATACTTCAAGTATGCTAAAGATTATTTAACTTAAAGTTTGCTAATTTGGAACTACTAATTTTGTAATTAGTTGTATTTAAATTGCAGAAAAGCACAATTTTAAGTGTACTTAGTGTACTTTTATGTGATAAAGTGGAAAAATTTAAGTATATTTAGTACTATTAAGTACGTAGCTGTGTATGTATTAATATGCATGCTTGGATAGTGGAAATAAAGTGTACTTTATACGTGTTATAAGTACATTAGTAATTTGTTGAGAGAATCTTATTAATGTAAAAGCAATACACCATTAATATATTATTATTGTAGTAATATTATACATCACTTATATTTTTAGCTTATTCTAATTAATAAAAAAGTACCCTTTTTTATCAATAAACTTAAATTATTTTGCTATACTACTTTGTACATCACACAAAAAACATATTGCCAGTGTACTAAAGGCTGAATTACATATGGGAATATTTCCTAATGTGGACTGCATTGTTTTCAAAGCTATTAAAAATTACATAAACACCATCACACTTGAAGAGAAAAAAAAATATTAATGAAATCAGTAACTGAAAAAATAAACTGACCTATCCCTTTAAAATATGAAAACATAACAAATCCCCCATCCTATACACACACAAACACATGGCAAAAATTGCCATGCGAGATCGGTTTAATCGCAGGAACGCCCTCTTCAGAACTGTCCCTTTGCTGCCAGCCAAGGGATACTGTATACGAAAGGAAGGATCCTTTTGTATACAGTATCCCTTGGAAACAGAAGAGAGATAAGACAAAGGCAGATAAATTAATATATCTATGACAGCAGGCATAGGTCACACCTCTTGAGAACATCCACACACCCTCTTTGGGGGAAAATCATAATTTACATGACTGTGTGAGACACATGTAACTTATCAAGTCAGATAACATAATAACTTTATCTGCATCATTGAAAGCTAAATTATAAATGTACTTGCCATTCTCTGGATTGAGGGTAGACCCGAGTCTTCATAAGAGTCGTGGCCTTGAATGTGAGTACATTTAAAATACACTAAAGTATATTATTTTTTCACCAGGGACTAGCTGACAAAATAACTGAAACAAGCTTAACTCAGAACTTCCAAACTACTCAAACGAATTAAAATGATAAAGGTGCAACCTCTCGCATCTGAACAGTGGCAGCAAAACTAATGAAAAAAACTGATTTCCATTGAGAACAGTCTACACATGCCCACTCAGCCCTCATGCTGCATTCATATCATAAGTGTCACCTCAACTGCGAGATTCTGACTTGTTAAAGGCAATCATGCATTTGGCTAAAATCATGAAATTATTTAATGGGTAGCCCTTCGTTGCATTTCTGTCTCTATTAAATGCAGAATTTCAGAAACTGTGGAGGAGCGTTCCAGTCGATTCCATGGATGAGGAGAAGATTGACGAGTACCTGAAAAGACAAGGCATCTCCTCCATGCAAGAAACGGGACCAAAGAAAGTGGTACGTGTCCTCTATTATTCGATCTGTGTGATGTTTATTCCAACATCGCAAACTTAAATTAACTCAGCCTGATTTGTCACTACATATCAAGGCTTTGATATTTTCATTCTGAATACTGACATTTGTATTTAATCAAGCGTCATAATCAGTCCTGATTGCGCGTCTCTGCTTCTGTAGTTGCCAGTTCAAAAGAGGAAGAAGCAAGGCGGGCAGAGGAGACACTTCAAGACCCACAACAACCATTTGGCCGGAGTTCTGGAGGATTATTCAGATGGTGTTCCTGTCAAGAAGTGAAGTCCCTTCCCTCTCTGCCATGTGTCCTCTGAGGCACAACATAGAATCTGTTCATCAGAAAAGGCTGCAGATGAGAGACTCTGGCCAAACTACAACACAAAGACTTCTCATGGGCGTCTGTTATGTCAAACAAACTAGTTTCCTTTTTTCCCCTTGTGCTCCTCCCATTGATCAGTGGTCTTGTGTTACATGGTGTGAATAGCACCTGTGTTGTGGAATCCTTTCAGTTTGATTATTGATCAGACTGACGACTGGAGGACACTCGGGGAAAAGAGAATTGAGACCATTAAGGACAGTGAATGCTACATCCTTAAAGGGGGGTGGGAACTGCAACCATACGGTTAAAATGTAAATGAGTTTAAGTATGTAAATACTTTTTTTCTTTATTCCACATTTGTAAAGATGTGTGTGTATGTGTGGAAGGTTTGATTTTAGATGGCACCAGGCATCATCTGATGGCAACTTTCCATCCATTTATTAGGAATTGCAGATGTTGTGTTGTGCAGTGCATCATACTGATCCCTTATCCAGCAAGAAAACATCCTTGACATTACCTTCTGTGAAATTGCAAAAATATTTAAATTCTTTTTAATTTGCAGCACCATGGCATAGTGGTTGAAAATACTAGATTTGTTTGAACTTGTTTTAATAAATTACACCATTACAGGATATTGACTCATTGGTTTAACTTTTTTGAAAAATATATAATTTAATGTTGGTATTTCTGCCATTTTCAAAATGTGACTATACAATGAAAACATTTTATGAATCCATGTGTTTTCTTACTGTAATATTTGAAACCTTGTGATGAAATACAACTGTGATTGCAAATAAGTACACTTTTCAATTTTTAAGGTTATTTAATTAATCATAGAAAACAGCAAATCAGCAAAAAGAGGTAAAGATTAAATGCTTTATCTGTTGCGGTTAGAATAGAAAATATTAATTAGAATGTGAGAAAACTTACTGATGAAGCCAGGTACATATTATATATAATTATATACATTCATGCTTCCAGCAAGCGCTAATTATAATATAGTTATACCAACCATTTATCATTCAACTTGAAAGCTATAAAGCTAAATTTTAGCTAGTAGGGTGGCCTGCTTTGACAGTTTTCTTTAAATGGTGGTAATTCGGCAAAATCTTCATCAGGAAGTCGAGCTGAAGCGTCTGGGGCTGTGAAAGCAACACAAATGTTTATTAACTGAGGTTAATTCAAAATACACGTGTGTGTCATCTTAAGACAAATTTGGTCATTTGGGCACGACGGAAAATCTTGCACCAACTCAAACCACTGAATACATAAAAATACCAAGATTTATAGTTTCAACCTGAACCGGTAGAGTAGACTATGGAAGAAAAAAGGGCCAGTGAAAAGTTCAAAGGCGCTATGCTGTATTACAAATGGTGGTACAGTATGTTTAACTTATGTTAATCAGAGCATGTTGTTCCTTAATGGCTCATGGAGTTTATTATTATTAAGTGAGTGGGGGCCCATAATAAAGGATAAGCCGGGAATGCTTGAAATTCAGTTTCTGTAGGTCACTCAGTATTCTTTTGTAAACAGCATGGTTTCATTTTAATATTAATATATGTAGGACCTTTCAGACATAAACATCGCTGAGGTCAAAGGAAAGAAAGGTGCGAATCTTAGTTACATTATCATGACCACAACGCAACCATTCAGAGAAAGCAGAGTTTTATAATAATGTACAAGTATGCACTTGCCAACTGTCATGTGCAAAGTGAGCATGTTTAGATCCTCTGCTTTTATGTCTCTTTGGTAGTAATATCACTGTACTGCTCAATGCTAAGGCTTTAAGACCATATTAGCTTAAAACAGTATAAAGTTTGACAAAGAAGCAAATCCAACTCATGACCCTGTAAAACAAAACATTTGACTACTAGGTGGCGTTTTAGGAGGACAGGTCTGCTATGGAGTTCTGCCAGAATAAAGTACACGCAGTATTACGTTTATCGGAGATGGCCAGAGGTGGGTGCATTAGCACTAAAACCAAATCACAAGCCTGGAGTATCCATTTACACCCCAAAATGTCACCCTGATGTATGTGTGTGTATCCCCGCACCTGTGGTCTCTCCGTCTGAACCCGTCTCATACACCCAGAGCCATAGATGACTGTGTTCTCAGGTATGACCTCACACGTGTTGACCTGACAGAAGGCTCCGATGATACAGCCACTGGTGAGGATCACATTCCTGCCGAGGTCAGCTGGAAGACATCACGGGAGGACATTTCATACAGTTAGTGACTTGCGTTCTCTGCAAATGCGGGTTTCACTTCGCTACACAAACACACGCCGGAAGCCAAGCGACAACGCAGACGTCCCACCTTTGGATTCTATCACGTTGTTGTCCCCGATTTTCAGGGCTTGTGATACTGTAAGTTGTCCATTAAGGCAAATGTGTGGTCTTGGTAGCTGCGCCATCAGACTGATGAACCTGAAATCCCTCGAGTTATACAATGACACTGATCAGGCTAATAACAAAGGATACCACAGCCAACTTCGAACACATTGTTGATGCCAATGGTCATCGTCTTTGGTTCCACCTCAGAGTCTGGTGTGATGTTTTCGGGGTAACTGCAGGGTGGATCAGACAGGTTCATAGTTATTGTGATGCAGGTGAAGAAGATGATCATGAAAGAGGAGACACTGCACGTTATACGGTGAGGTGCAGTGAAACCGACCTGTTGATGATCAGCGCTTGCTCCTCGATCAAATTGCCTTCTCCGATCACGATGGGCCCCGCCTCTGCGATAATACGAGCTTTTGGATGGACCACTGTCCTGGGGCCTGAGGAAGAACAGAGGACAGCGTCGCGAGCTCAAACTGAAGTCTAGAATCGCGTAGTTGTGCAGTTAGCCAGTGACGAAAAGTTCAACATCTTACCTATGGTGACGTCTCCTCTGATTTCACTTTCAACACAAACGACGGCTCCTGCGGCTATTTTGACACTGCGAAGTGGAGAGAGGAGGCGAAGACATGTCAGCTAACGTTGCTAGCTAGCCACTCGGAAAAGCCGTCTTAACTAGCCACGCGGCCACTTCCCGGCAGCTACTTAGAAATCATATTTTGACACGATTAACGTTTGAGCGAGCGGTCGGACGTAGTTTACATGTTAACACTTGTTTTACCTTTTCTGGGCGTTTGGTTTATCTGCCATAGTGGTAAATTATCTCCGATGGGAGGCGCCGGACGATTCACTCGATCATTGATTTCGAGTCCTTGCCGCGCATGCGCATGCAAAAAAAAGAAGAAATAATTGCTGATTCTAGCATGATGATTATAACTGATTATGTTAGGGGTAGTAACTGAGGACATTTCGGTTCATTTGATAAAAATAACTTAAATTACGAAAAAGAAACACTTTTAAACAAAGAGGTAGTAAATCTACAGCCTATGGATTCATTGAAATGGAATAGTGTTGCCATGGCAACAGTCAGCGCGCCCCCGACTTATAACTCCAGTTTGCAACAGATCCAAATGTACATGCTCAGAGTAAACGTTCAACACACACTTACACACACTAGAGCGGCCTTTTATTTAACACGCAGGCTTCAGTGTGGCGTCGTGCTACCACCCGGAGCTCCTGAACCAGGAGCAGGTAATTCGACCAGGTACCAGCGTCAATGATGTACTTTGTCCCTTCTCGCCCCCACTACCATGTCAAAACAAGGAACAGTCGGAAGTGGAAATAATCATGGCAAAGGGGAAACTGGAGAAAATGAGACATACACATCTTCGTGCGAAGAGCTGAAGCGGGCAAGGCCGAGAGAAATGACACGGCCAGAGAAATGTACGTTTCCCCTCGCTGCCCTTGCTCTGGTTGCAGCCGTTTGCGTGGCACCGCTGGCAGCTGACATGTCCACACGTAAGTACCCACTGCACCGTCGACGAGTGAAAAAAACCCAACAGTGCAGGACAGTGCTAGGCGGTTAGCAACCAGGCTAAACAACTCCCAACGTCCGGGATTTATACGTCACATTAACCCCCTGGAGTTGTTCACGTGTCATGCAGATTGACGTCAATTGACGTGCGGTGTAAGTATTCGACCATGAAGCCACAACAGCTGTTAGCTCGGGGCTAACTGCGGAAGAGCACGAGCTGGAGAAATCAGTTCGACTTGACCTCTCGTCGTTTGAATTTCCCCCCCGGGCGGGGGGGGGGGGGGATTTTGTACGGATTAATTCAGCATGTGACCGTGGGGCTCTGTGGCCATGACTTCGACGCTCTCACATGCCGTTCCTCTTCAAGGCGGCAGCAGCAGCAGCAGCAGCAGCAGCTGTAGCCTGCAGTTAGATCGGACCGCTTGTTCACGGCTAGCCATTTAGCTACCACACATGGTGGTGGAGTCCCTTTCTCATTGCTCTGAGGTGAGTTCTGTGCACGCTAGTAGTTCACAGTGTGTGATCATCTTGCACAATCATGTGTGTGTGTCTCTGAGTTATGGAACTCGGGTTGCACTGTGAATGTGCCTTTGATTCATGTTATAACCGGTTGAAACGCAAACCCAGTGTCACGAGTGACTTGAGTGACTTGATTGTTCATGAACAGCCATGGCTTTGCAGACGGGTGTGGTCAGCTGCAGACCCACTGTGAGCTGTGGCACATTCTGCAGGTGCTCTCTCTCTTCCCAGTTGAATGTCTTTCGACTGACGTCTGCTGTGTGTGTACACTGTTGTTTCTTTCTCCCTCTGTCTTTTTGTGCAGCTGCCTTTCGTCATCGGAAACACAGCATCCTGAAGATGGACGAGGCACTTCTGACAGTCAACAACGAGCTGGACACGGGGGTGGTGGTGTCCTGGATATCAGAGCGCTGCCACCAGGTAGGCTCTCCTGCACAAACCACATCTACTCCTCTCTAGTCGATTCTGTGGCTGAATGACTTATTTCAGAAGAAGAAGAAGAGGAGGAGGAGGATGGTGGAGGTGGTGGTGATCTGGACCCTTGTGTCTCTGTGTATCAGTGTTTGTACCAGCAGCTAGGGGTCGTACCAGCAGCACCCAGTCCCGCCCGGCTCAGTTCAGTTGAATTCGTCGTGAGCACACAGCATGAAATTACACTACAGCTCAACAGCACTCCTGTCAACCTGGACCTGTGCATGTAAGTTTAGTAATGCAAACATGTTATTTTACCAGCAATAAGCTTATATTATGTTCAGATGTTTTGGAATGTTACAACACAATTCACTGTGTAAATATTATGAACAGTTTATCTGCCAAACACTGGGACCTGTCCCTGACAACTTAACCAAATGGCCCTAAATATATTTAACATTTCTTATTTTTATGTGCATCTGGACAAACATTTTTCAGTAGCAGAGATTAAAAAGTGGTAAATGGTATGCCACTTGTTTTACGACAGCTACTGCCATAAATGTATCATTTTTATTTTATTTACGGAGCTATGCTGTACCAACACTTTCAAAAAAAAGAGAGATAAAAATGTAAATTTACGACAGTAGGGGTCATAAAACAAGTCCACTTGCATCATATTTGCATACTCATTTTGCCACCTTTCGATCTCGACGTCTCTCAGATTTTTAATAGTATTGACAATCTAGTAGAATGGGTAGATATGTTCTGCCAATACTCTTCACAAATCCTTTACAGGTTAAATGCTGTGGCCCGTCTTTCAAACGAATACTTACTGCATAACCATCCAGCATATGAGGAAAACAGTTTTTTCACAATTAGCAGACTGTTAAATTCAACATGTTAATAGACATTTTGTCTTGCACTTTTTATCCAGGTGAGTGTGGTGTGTTAACCAGCCATCTTGTTAGAGAAGCATTGTTGAATGACAGTTCTCATATGCAGTATAAAACTAAAGGTCCATGGGAGGATTATGTGCATGAATGGAATACTGTAGTTTGCTATGTGGTGAGTATTATATCTTTAATCTCCAGGGTTCCATTTCACTTTGGCGAGCACGGAAACTACTCTTTGTGGTTGAAAAATCTGAACAACTCCTCTGTGGTCAATTGCTCTGTAGTGACCGATGCAGACCCCATCAACAGCTTCATACGTGAGTCTCGAACACTTAAACATCTTCATTAGCTTGTGTGACATGGACATGCTGTATGTCTTGTCAGTTAAGTGTTTTGATACTATATTCATTCCTTCAACCCTGTATCGGGCACAAGCCACATCTATTTCATGTCGTCCCAATCTTCACAGCGATATTGGTCGCTTTTCTCATCTTTGCTGGACTGGTCTTGGTGTCTGCCATTGGAAGAACAATATTAGGGTAATCTCATTTTAATAGTTCATTCTTCTCTTTTTATGCCATAGATTCCCAGTTAGAGTGGTGATAAGTTTTTTAGCGATTAAAGAAATCTGCACAGGGCATATAGAAACAAAATCAACTCTATTAATTATATTTTTTAAGTAATGACAGCAAGATTTCATTATATTTCAATACTTAGTGAGACATTGTGGTTGCAGTTCTGTGTAATTACCTTCTCTTGTGTGAACATAGAATAGTGCTAAGCAAAGAGACCCACTCCTGCTGTATTTTTGTGAATGTATCTTGCACACTGAGCTTGTGCATTTTATAGAAATACACCTAACCTGGTGTATTATTTCTTATCCAGGCTTGATGTAGTGAAGAGTATCCTCTTCCGAATTGGTGGCTCCATGGAGACAGAGCGGCTCATCAACTCTGTGAGTGTTACTACTATGTGTGGGAAATTGTATTTCCACAAAATGAGTAGAAATGAATTCACTTCATTTTTAGGCTTTGGCTTATTTATCAGATTTGTTGGTGTTTATCTCAAAGTGAGTCCAGACACACATATATTTGTTAGGAAAGTGCAAACTCGGGCTCTCTGGGACTATTCACACAAAACAATTAAAGGTTCTATTACATACTCCATATCGAATATGTAGAATAGTAGCTCAAATCATTTACAGGCTGTTTGTGTCCAGAAATGATTTTCAGTCATTTTCGAACCCCTCAAAGGAATGGTATTAACCAGTATATGGGGCTCTCTGTGTGCAGGAATGTTAATATTTAACTTTACTTCCACCATCCAGGAACTGGGCTCACCTGGCAGGACAGTGCCACCAGTTACTGACAACATCCTCCCTCCTCTACCCAACCGCAGCAAGAGGCTGAGATCTCTGGACACATTCAGAGGGTAAACCACCTCCCCTTTAACCCCTGCAAAGAAATACTCTATCTTATTTGAATTACCCCTCTCTAATCTCTGATTATACCGTATTAATTGGTTCTAACTGCAGCGTGACATTAAAGCATCTGACCCCAGAATTTTCCTTCATCAATGAGCCCTTACTAATAATATTAACATCGACCTAGTGCATTGATGTTGTACATTTTCTCTGTTTCCTACCAGCATTTCTTTAGTCATCATGGTGTTTGTGAACTACGGAGGGGGTCGATACTGGTTCTTCAGACACGAAAGCTGGAATGGTCAGCCTAACTGGTTCTACTTTTATTGGGGTTTTTTTGGTTATTGTTTTTTACTATGCCACTCATTACTCACAGATCTGTTACTTGCCATGGTGTTAGCCTTTTGTATTGTATTTGAAGTGGGTGTTTTGTTATTTGTCTCCCTACAGGTCTTACTGTTGCAGATTTAGTCTTCCCTTGGTAAGCTCAATTCAAATGTATACTTATCCACTCAAACATGCAAAATACATAGTTGTAGTATTATTTTATATAATTTGTAGTGAAATAGTGCCAGAACAACAAACTATTTGAACCATATCCCAGTTGCATAAAGGAATTTTCACATAAGAGAAAGGTGTTAAAAATGAGTTTCAATAGAGGTTCCATTTATTGGTTGAATCCATTACCTCCTTTCTTGCTCTGGCCTGCTGGTGTGTTGTTTATGTTCCAACTGAGTTTTTTTTATTACTTATTATTATTATTATCTAATCTGTCTTTCAAACCAAAGTGTTCTTAGAATGCAATAAAAGATTGAACTTTCTTCTGCTGTCTGGATTTGAAAATCACCTCCAGACTAACTACACCTGCTAAAAACGAATTGACTAGGTTACTCACACTTTGTTTTTCCCCTTTTCCTCCAGGTTTGTGTTTATAATGGGGACATCTATTGCTCTGTCAACCAACTTCCTGCTGTTAGCAGGGTCAACCCGCTGCTCACTGCTGAGGAAAGTAGTGGGAAGGAGCCTACAGCTCTTCATTATCGGTGTCCTCATTATCAACCCAAACTACTGCCAGGGACCATGTGAGTATAAACACAATTATTTGATGTTGATGACAATATCCCAAACCATTTATTTAAATGATTATTTAACTATCATTCTTTAACTGTGTTCCAAACTGTGAACTTATGTTTTGTTTTGTTGTTGATTTCTTAACTGCCTATTTGCTCTCTCTATTTCCTTATCCACCCACAGTATCTTGGGACAACCTTCGGATCCCAGGTGTGTTGCAGCGCCTGGCCTGGTCGTACCTAGTTGTAGCCTGCCTGGATCTGTTAGTGGCAAAAGGTCACCTTGACATCCTCACGACGGTCAGCCAACAGCTCCATTTTACCCACAGTCTTTAATTTTTTGATTTAGTGCTCTGCTGTCCCCTAAAATAAAATATCCATGTGTGTGGACAGTAGTCTGTTACTTACTTACTATGATAAATTAACTTATCAAAGATGTATTTTGAAGTAGAACAAAAGTGTTTGATTGATGATCGTATTGTTTTCCAGGGTGCTTGGTGGTCCCCTTTCCTTGACATTTTGCTGTACTGGCCAGCTTGGCTGTGCATGCTCCTTTTAGAAATCCTCTGGCTGTTCCTCACTTTCCAACTCCCTGTACCCGATTGCCCAACGTAAGTCAAACAGGGCATGTTTTTGTGTCTTTTTGTACCATAGAGAAATGCTAAGGAAGAAAGAAGTATTTTTGTCTTTGGTCTTGTGTTTGTGTTGGTGTGCTTTTATAATGAAGTGAAATGTAATGGCAGTTTAATCTAACTATCAGTTTCACTAGTGTCCATATCAATCTGATTTTCAAAATCGACAAATGTTTATATTCACTTTTTGTTCTGTGCAATCACTTTCATTTTACTTTTTTCTTAACAACAATGAAAGGGTTAGGGTTAAATTTAAAATCAACATTAAAGCCTGTATATTGCTTTCCTTGACAATGTTTCACCAACCAATTGATAAAATAATTAACAAATGAATTAATGAGCAGAATCAAAACTGAAATCAGATGAAATCCTTATTCCAGCTTGTATTTTTTTTTTTTTTTTTTCTTTTTTTTTTTTAAATCTTAACCTTGCTCTTGATACCTGTTATCCTACATTATAGATTACAATACTGACTTCACTCCACTCTTTTGAACAGAGGCTATCTGGGCCCAGGTGGAATTGGGGACATGGGCCTGTATCCTAACTGCACCGGTGGAGCGGCTGGTTTCATTGACCGTTGGCTGCTGGGAGAAAACCACATCTACAAGACGCCCTCGTCACGGGTTAGTGACCAGCAAAACAGAAACATAAACATACCAACAGCACACACATTTAGTCTTTTTATAACTTGGGGCCTGAAGCTTAAGCTTACTTATCAGGTTTCTCTCTCACAGGCTAACACGCATCGCGATCAAAGGATAAACTGTGCCAGGCCTATTTATATACATATTGATCAAAATCCACTTCTGTTTCCATTTTAATTCAGGTGATTTATGCATCGCACGTGCCTTTTGATCCAGAAGGTGTTCTTGGCAGCATCAACTCTGTCCTCATGGCTTTTCTTGGATTACAGGTTCATGTGTCTGATTGTCGCTTGCTGCTATTCATATTTCAAATGTCCCAATTTGTCTTAGGTGGTAATTTTCTGGTTTAATCGTTGTGCTTTAATTTCCTCAGGCAGGAAAAATAATCTTACACTACAGAGATCTCCACACAAGTATAATGTCAAGGTTTCTTATATGGGGTCTCTTATTGGTAAGCACAATAAGTTGGTATATAACATCTTGTACTGTATATATTTTCGTTGTTTCTTCAGAGTGAAGGAAATGACTCATTGCTTTGCAAAGTTGTATCTCAGTCACAATGTTTCTTGACTTTTCCCAAACACATTTATTTTTGGTCCATTTCCCCTTCTTGATTTAATTATAAATTCTCTTGTGACACACAGGGAGCTATATCAGCACTTCTGACCAAGTGTTCCACTGACCAGGGCTTCATTCCTGTCAACAAGAACTTATGGTAAAGTTTGCTTTTATTAACTTTCAAATGGAACACGGTTTGCTGAGGATTTTT
Organism: Scophthalmus maximus; assembly: GCF_022379125.1. NCBI lineage: Eukaryota > Metazoa > Chordata > Actinopteri > Pleuronectiformes > Scophthalmidae > Scophthalmus > Scophthalmus maximus. The sequence continues at coordinate 12,139,767 of NC_061522.1, read as the reverse complement.
TGACTTGGGGCTTGGGGAAGTTCTAAATGTCTTTGATATACACCCTAATTATTGAACACATTGACACGTTTCATCACAAAATAAAGTGCTGCTGAGTAAAAAAAATTGCAAGGACAGTCAGAAGCCACTAAATGTGTTAATGTGGTTAAACTACAGGCACGGAGTTGTTTTGTGTGTTGTATGAAAGCAGCTTTGTGGACCAGAGAGAAAGTATGGCAAATCTTCAGATAATGGAAACTCCCCAAACCTACAGGGGTGTCAGAGAAATACAGATTTGCAGTAAAATATGTTTCTGTCCACTGGATTTTTAGGTCCCTGTCCTATGTGACAACACTAGCCTGTTTTGCCTTTGTGCTGCTGGTGCTACTCTACTACACAGTAGATGTGAAGAGGTGGTGGTCTGGAGCACCTTTCTATTACCCCGGTAAGCAATATTATCAGACAAAATGTGCCGGCTAAGTTAGATCACCCAGGCAAGCTGATACTTCCCAAATTAGCACAGTATCAGTTGTGTCTGATATGGATGTTAAGACTGCACAAATCATGTACAAAGCTAAAAATAATCAACGTACCGCCAAATTATCTTAATTTGTCTGAAATAAAGAATAATGAAATGAAATGTAGAGATCAGGGTGAAGTACCAATATGACTGAACTTTTTTCTGTCCTGTGTGATTCCAGGTATGAACTCCATCCTTGTGTATGTGGGCCATGAAGTGTTTGAGGAGTACTTCCCATTCCGCTGGCATATGGCAAACAGCCAATCCCACGCTGAGCACCTCATCCAGAACCTCGTGGCTACTTCCTGTTGGGTGTTCATCTCTTACGTGCTCTACAGAAAGAAGATTTTTTGGAAAATTTAGAAGTGGGGCCCTTAAATGATGGCTCCTTCAGACAATAGTAGCAGAGGACATTGTTTACAGTCAGAATTGCTGGAACTATGATCTGAACACTTGGGAATCAGTAAACAGGAGACAGAGATATATTTTGTCAAAACTAGGATTGTTCTCTGTCTCTGAACACATCCCCCCGTTTAGTCACTATTTTATACGACCATAAATGTTCAAAGACTCTTTTTTTCCAAAGATCTAAAAGTTTGAATCATCCCTGCCACTTATCTTCACTAACTCAGGAAGAACTTTTCTAAGAATAGTTGGAGAATTTGAGAACTATGAAGACTGACATTGTTGTCAATCTTCTATTTGATTATGTGTTATAGATGCAGGTTCCATTCGTTGTCCCGAGCCACACAATACAGCATTGATGTTTCAGTAGTGAATTACCAAGCCCTTGTTAACTTCCCTATTCTTTGCTGGAATCTTAAATCCAGCAGCATTACCCTGAAATCTTAAGTGTTTTTTTGTTTTTTTTGTGATAGTGACTCTTCAAGGGCAGGAGACAGTAATTGATGAGCCCTCAAATGAATAGGCTACCAATAATCTCTTGTGATCTTTTATTTTCCAATACACAATGGTGGTTGGTAGTGATATTTAAAATAAGAGAGTATTATTTACTTTTTCAGTTGTCTGCACAGATTTAATCATCAGACCATCTCAATCCACCGTCCCCTTGCTTAGCAACAAGGGTCCAGTGGTTCGATATATGATGGTGCATTTTACTGAGTGTTGAGGGTAAGTGATGGAGGGCATGTCAGATGACTATTAGAACCCACTGCAGGTTACTTGTTTTGCATTTTGGTTGAATGCATGGTAATAGTCTAGTTAATTAAGTTAGCAAAAACAGAAATCACAAACCTTTTGGTTTTCTTACACATGCCCTCTTTTTTTTGCATTGGCTGAAATGATTTGTCTTTCTCTTGACAGAAGTCTAGATTTTTTTTTAATTTTGTCAAATGATTCATGAATTTACAGAAAGAAATTCCACTGTGTTGTCCAGCCTCCAAAATGACCATAAAGTTGAACTAAAACCAAACCAGTTTCAAAACAGACTGACCATTAGAACTTTCATGAAGTTAAGATGTGCTGCAGGAGTGTTAGTTTTAACTAGGTGTATAAAATGCCAACGGAGTCTGTACTTGATGATGCCTCACCATAAAACTGTTTCCCTTACTTACATCATTCTCTGTAAATGTGCGCCATCCTTTGATTGTTATTATAAGTATTACTTTTATGACCTGACTTTGTAGAACCAAATGATCAGTATGTCGACTATCTAATTGCTGAGGGAGATTTTTGAATGATTGCCCACCTAGTTCTGCCTTAATTAAAGGCATTCATTTTGTTATACTTTTATACATGTATTTCTTTTATCAATTCTCAATTTAAACACTATGATGGTATAATAAATAATATTCCAAAGGACTGATGCCATTTTAATTTGCCGTGTTTCATTGAACTGCTCTCTAAATGGGCTCACTTCTTTCTGATCAAGCTTATTGTGTAAAAAAAAAGGGGAACATACTGTAATTTCTCTAAGTATAATAATCATTAGTCTCGTGAAGGTCGTGAATATGTGTATGTCTCGATGTAACCCGGTGGTACAGTTCGTGTTGATACTTAATTACCTTCGACCTGCGCTGTCTGGAGAGTGTAGCGAGGTGCAGTTTGCTTTATTGCTCAATAAGGCGTGGGAATCGAGTTACAGTGAGGCTGCCTTGTGAGAAGAAGAAAAAAAAAGAAAGGGGAAAAAAAGAGGCAAGTTTGTCAGGGCGCCTCCAAATCTCGCGAGACTATAGCTCCGCCTTCATTCATGTCAATTGTGAGAGTTTTTCCGTTCTCGCGCGACCTGGTAACTTTCCCACGCCTGTTGTTTTGGCGTCTGTCCTCCCCCCCTCCCTCCCTCCTCCCCCTCTTCTCACCCCTTTGCCCCGTCACACCTCTCTCTCTCTCTCTCTCTCTCTCTCTCTCTCTCTCTCTCTCTCTCTCTCTCTTTTTCCTTCCAGTCTGTTCTGTTGTGCCGTTGGCTGTGGGAGAGAGGGGGGGAGAGAGAGAGAGAGGGGGGGAGAGAGGGGGGGCTGTGGGAGGGATCTCGCGATTGTTGGACTTTTTTTTTTTTTTGGCGGAGGGGGGGTGAGTTATTCGGAAGATGGCGCCCGTTGTTACGGGGTAAGTGGTCGAATTCATGGCATAATGCTGTTTGACAAAAAAAAAAAAAAAAGTAGTATCTCTTCACGTGGTGTGTATCGTGTCCGGGGGACGGCGCCCCGGGTGAGGCGGCCCCCGCTCGGAGCTCGACGTGGGGCCACTCGTGCAAAAAAAAAAAAAAAGAAGAACTATTCTTCGCAGCGTCGCCTGCTTTTCTCCGCCGTGTGTTCGAGCTGTCGCGCGATATTGAAATCACCCCCCCCCCCCCCCCCCCCCCCCCCCCAAAACTCGTTCGGAAACTTTTCTTGGGGACAGTCGACGCTTCTGCATCTCGTCTCGACCGCCGAGTAACTTCACTCAGTAAGTCGAGAGCAGACACACTCGCCGCTGCTGCGTTCAAAGACTGTGGATCAGCGCGAATGTGGCAGTTCACATGAGCGCTCCTCATCACAGTGAAGCAAGTCGGGGACGCAGCGATCAGATGGCAGTGTCGTCGCTCCTTGGCCCTCTCAAACAAATCACTTTGTTTCCAACTGTCAATCATCCATTTCCACATGTTAGTCCGTGGTCTTCAGGTCGATCACATGAGTTCTCATTACACAGTGAAAGCACAATGACACCTGCAGGTACACATGTCATTGACACTGTGCTCCTCTCACCTGTAAACACCTTCTCTGTGTGTGTGTGTGTGTGTGTGTGTGTGTGTTTGGTTTTGCAGGAAGTTCGGTGAGCGACATCAGCCTCAGCGCTTGACAAGGTAGAGGGAGACCGTGCAGAGAAACTCAAAGGAAACAGTTTGAAAGTTGATGCAGGCGCTGGGACAATCGACACTGTGCTGTGGTAAAAGTGTGTTCTCCCCCCTCTGTCAGGGAGGCTATGAGGACCTACCTGAAGGAGAAAGACGATCAGACGGTGCTCATACTTCACGCCAAGGTGGCCCAGAAGTCATACGGCAATGAGAAAAGGTTTGTGTGGGACCGCCTGGGGTGTAATGGAGGAGCGCCGTTCAAAAATGGATGCGTCTGGTCATTTCTTGTCTCTTTGTCGATTTTAGGTTTTTCTGCCCTCCGCCCTGTGTGTATCTGATGGGCAGCGGCTGGCAGAAGAAGCTGGAGAGCATGGAGAAGGAGGGCTGCACGGAGCAGGAGGCCCAGCCGTGTGCGTTCATCGGCATCGGCAACAGTGAGCAGGAGATGCAGCAGCTCAATCTGGAGGGGAAGGTGTGTGGGCATGTATGGTGACTGAAGGACTGTCCGTTGTGCCTCCTTCTTGGGATGATCCGCTACACTACTGATAAACAAAGCAAAGTAACCATAGCATGAAACACTCAGCGGCTTTGTATCCACTTGTTTGTCACTCGAAAACACTCTGTACTATGTTCACACTGCAGCCGATTTCTTTTCCTAATTGCACCGATGCCTTTGACGAATTTGTGCTAAGAATCAGAGGAAACAGTGCTCACACAAAACCCTCTAACCTGTATGTTTCCCCTGCATTAGCACTTCTGCACAGCGAAGACACTGTACATCAGCGACTCAGACAAAAGGAAACACTTCATGCTGTCTGTGAAGATGTTGTATGGAAACAGCGCCAACATAGGTGTCTTCCTCAGTAAGAGGATCAAGGTCATCTCTAAGCCCTCCAAGAAGAAACAGTCCCTGAAAAATGCAGATTGTGAGTTGCAAGCCGTGTCAATGCACACACACACACACATATTATCATCCTTCTTTCTTTAACTCACGTAAACTGCGTGGTTTCACTACAAACACGACATTTAATTTTGACGTGAAAAAGATTTTGGATTTTCCATTAGCCCGAAGAAAATTTATATTATCTTTCATCTCTTTTCTCTGTCACTCACTCTTCCTCTCTTTTTGTCATCCAGTGTGTATCGCTTCAGGGACAAAGGTGGCATTGTTTAACCGCCTCCGTTCCCAGACGGTAAGCACCAGGTATCTTCATGTGGAGGGCGGAAACTTTTATGCCAGCTCCCAACAGTGGGGCGCCTTCTACATCCACCTCTGTGAGTCGCACTTTGTCTGTCTATATATTTCTATATATATATCTATAATTTTTATTTGTGCTCATTTCCCTGGTTTCTCTTATGATCTGCATGATCATTCACACTCGCCAGGAGCACTTATTTAAGTCTTAATTGTCCTTCTGTCATCTGTTAAGTGGACGATGAGGAGTCTGAAGGGGAGGAGTTTGCTGTGAGAGATGGCTACATCCATTATGGCCAGACGGTCAAGTTGGTCTGTTCTGTTTCTGGCATGGCCCTGCCCAGACTGGTATGCATGTGTTAATGTCAAATAGCCTGTGTTGTTGTAGTTTTTTTCAATTTATACTTTATGTAGGGATGTATGTATACAGTATTGTTAGTGAAGAGTTTTAGAACACCCACATTTTCCATTTTTTATTGCGATGGAAGCAGATCAAGTCAAGAAATATATGGGTAAATGGTTAACTGCCCAATGTAAAATTAAATAAATAAAAAAGTGATAAAAAGTCAAGTAACAAATGAAAACCTCACCCTACAGTAAGATAATGCCCTAAAACATCAGAAGAAAAGAATCCGACAGTGGCTTCACACGAAGGTAGAGCAGCACAGTCTCCAGACTTAAACTCCACGGGGCTGCTTATGGATAAACTGGACAGGAACATTGTACATTTCAGAAAAAATGGATGTGTTTGAAAACTTGACTAGTAGTGAAACTGCAATGTTTCCAAATGTTTTGCACACATATTGAGTATACAATGTTTTTTTTGTGCATCTATGGTGTGTGCGTGCGTGTGTGTGCGTGCGTGCGTGTGTGTGTGTGTGTGTGTGTGCGTGCTTGTGTGCGCGTGTGTGTGCGTGCGTGTGTGTGTGCGTGTGCGTGCGTGTGTGTGTGTGCGCGCGTGCGTGCCTCGATGCCTCAGGTCATTCGCAAAGTAGACAAGCAGACGGCCTTAATGGATGCAGATGACCCCGTGTCCCAGCTCCACAAGTGTGCCTTCTACCTGAAAGATACAGACAGGATGTATCTCTGCCTCTCACAGGAGAGGATCATCCAGTTCCAGGTGTGTCTTTATAGTTATTTTATTTTCAATTCTGTTTGGCACCATGTTTGCCAAAGGTCATTCCAAATTTACACATAATTCAAATATCAATTGGTTTATGACGCAGATGCTTCTGCCTGCTGTTAGAAGTGTAATCACATTCTTATTTTGCCCAAATACACCATGGTAATCACAGATTATTTTATGCAAACAAACACCTTTTAATCAAATAACCTGACACTTTGCAGCAGTTGTTCATTTTTTTGTTTGACTGATAATTCAAGTGTTTCACGCTGACACAAGTTTGAGTCGTCCAATGTTGTTGAGGAAAGGGATTTTATTTTTACTTCTCTAACCAGCGGTGCCTGTAAAGATTCTACACAAACGCCCACACGCGTGATTTTACACATGCAAAGGCAGGAAGATTATGATCTGGATTTTTAGATTGTTTTGTTTAATGAAAAAAAGTTTTTGTTAAAAATGTGTTAATATTGTTATTTGTGAGTCAAAATGTATAAGTTAGTAGTGCGTTAACAACGTGATGTTTTCTGTCAGTGGCTTTTTCCAAAAAATGTAATCAAGGCTGGAGTTGTGCTTCTATTTCTGCCTATAGCATACAGAATGTTAGTATGTCCACCAAGAGCGTTCCTCACAGCAGATGTGTGTTGTTTTATTGAGAACTGCAGGGCAAGAGAAGAGAATCTCTCGGGTAGTTTGCACAAATGGGGTTTTCTTCCTCATTAGAAGTGAAGTGGGAATTTAAATGTATTTATTTGGGTTTTTTGGGTTTTGTTTTTGTTTTTCCAGGCCACAGCATGCTCCAAAGAGACAAACAAAGATATTATCAACGATGGGGCTTCCTGGACTATTATTAGCACTGACAAGGCCGAGTACACCTTTTATGAGGGCATGGGTCCCGTCCCCACACCGGTCACACCTGTTCCTGTGGTGGAAACTCTGCAGGTACGTGCACGGCCTTTTCTGTTGAAAATGTGCTTGCCGTGCTTTTTATCAGAATACACAAGCGCCTTTCAGGTCCACCAACTACTTCCTTTTTAAGTGTTTACTCAGCTTGTAAGGCATAAAACCTTCTTTTTTTTTGACTCTGTAAAGTTAAATGGTGGGGGAGATGTGGCGATGCTGGAGCTGACAGGACAGAACTTCACCCCTAAGCTCAGAGTGTGGTTCGGAGACGTGGAGGCTGACACCATGTACAGGTGAGTGTGTACATTTGTGAGGGCACACGAGTGTGTAATAGTTCAAAATACTCAAACCGCGTCTCGTTTGTCTGCCCCGCAAGATGTGGAGAGAGCGTTCTGTGTGTGGTGCCGGACATTTCTGCCTTCAGGGAGGGCTGGCGCTGGGTGAGACAGCCGGTGCAGGTCCCCGTCACACTGGTTCGCAACGATGGAATCATCTACGCCACTGCCCTCACCTTCACTTACACCCCTGAGCCGGGGCCACGGCCGCACTGCAGCGCCGCCGGGGCCATCCTCCGCTCACATAGCACGTCTTCGTCATCACCGGCCTCCTCATCTTCACCATCATCTTCACTTGGTGGGCTCGGGGACGGCCACGGGGCTTACCACAGCAGTGACTCAGGGATATCCTCAGGAGCTTCAACCATGTCGCTGCTGTCATAGTAATACTGAAAATGTTCGTGTTGTTCTGCATGTGTGCGATGAATGAGAGAGAAAAATGTGCGCGTGTACTTTTCCAAAGAGGCTCACGGACATGTAATGAAGAAGAAACCTAGAGGATCTTCACGAAAGAGCAACTGAGGAATCACGAGGAATGCGAGAGAGAGTTGGGAGGAAAAGAAGACAAGTTCACAGACTGGGACTGATCACTGACTCATTAGCTCCATCTGGTGGCTTGTTGTGGACATGTCATGAGCCCCAACTGGAGGCGAACTGATAATATCCCAGATCTTCACCCTGAACAGAGATGAATCTGCCATGTGACTCTCACAACAACCCGATTTTAAAAAAGAACCGTTTTTGCTTTCATACGCCGGTGGGTTCGAGAGCTCTTCTCACTGAGCTTTCTTACAGCGCAGGTGATGTTTTTGTTTTGTTTTTTACTGAAGAGCTTGGTGATTTTTCTGTTGCGTGCAAGGGACACATTTTGTTGTAACATAGTTTTTACGGACCAAGAAATATTATTATATTATTTTATTCATATTATATTTTATAAGCTTTTGCTAAGGTACATCATGACATTTGTATGATATCGCATAGTAATTCGACGTCTGTTACCAAATAGAGTTTGACATATGTTTTCGGCTCCAGTTTGAGTTTTGCCTCAACGGAGTGGTAAGGGTGGAAATGGCTTTTAGTGAGTCGCTAATACTTTTCACCTCACCTCTTTTTTTAATGTCCACTGGTGTCATTTGGAACCACATACCCAAATGTATACTTACGTAATTATTGTCGGTGTATGAAAATGAAAGTCAAAGGATCAGACTGTGTTTTGAAGTAGGCACTTTTGAGAATGACGACATATGAATATCTGGCCGCAGTTATTGTCTCAGCTGCCTTTAAGATCTTCGATCTCGCAGATCGGTCTCTTGCAACTCTTTATATCAAAGATGGCCATTTGGATGAGTGTCGTGAATGCATTTGATAATATATTACACTATCAGTGTGTTCCTTGAAACCAAGGTCTACGTTTTCCAATCAGCAAGCTGTTTTTGTACTAGTGTGATTCAAGTCGCATCTAAACTAATTTTCTACATTTGAAAGAATCTGGTAGTCTGATCGACATATTTTCAGAGGGGAAAAATCATTGGAAAAAGAAAGGATGTTAAACTGTGTAAAGATCAAATATTTAATGTGACTTTTTGATTCTATCTTAAATTCGAGAGGTCTTTTGAGGTTGTGCTTGTGTGTCGAAAGAAGAGCTTTAACACCGTCTCTGACGAGGAACTTGCGGTCCAACCCTTGCAGTTCTCGTTGGGACTGAACCAAATTTAATCAAGTTTTTTTCAAACATGACATCCGACTACGTACAATCAGCTGTGCTTGTGCTTCGGGTCTTTTGCGACGGGAGATGGTTTGTACACGCTCGGATTCTCTACCTACCTTGTTGAGTAACTTGAACACTGAACTGATTTACTAAGCTAGTCGGGAATGACAGTTTATCTTGCCTTAAAAACCACTACAGTTCCTGTCTTGTGCAAAAAAAAATGTGACTCCTGATTTCTAACAATTTTTGTATCATACTGTATATCAGGTGTAAAGATTGACATTAAAAGTAAGGTGGTTAGTAAACGTGGTAGCTTGGCCAGCTTATTGCCAATTGGAAGTTTTCATGACAATCATGTCAGTCACTGAAGTTCTTCATATGCATCTGTGCTTTCAGCGTGAATAATAGTAGATTTATTGTTGTTTAGATATGCATTGACATACCAATCTAGCGACACGTCTCTGTGGCGCCATCGAGCCCAGTCTGAGAAGCCTTTTTGTCCGTTCTCCTTCCTGTTCTTTCCGTGCTCTCAGTACCAGATGTGTTGACGGGGTGAACATACTGCAGGTGAGAGATCAACATCATCTTTTGGAAATTCTGTTACAGCAGGTTTGTGCACGTTTCACTATTACATCACCTGCCCGGTTCTGCAGAGATGAATGACTTTGTCGTTTGCAGACATTATCAAGCCTTTGCTTTTTTCAACTTACGGAATTTTCGGTCACTTAGTGGAATCCGCAACCTACAGTATCTTGTTTTTGTGACTGTGATCTGCCATCAGACTCAGTAAAGGCCGGGTGTGAATATGCTAAAACGACCTCATTGGACTGGAAGCTGTATGAGCATTTACATTGATCTCGTGTTCCGGAAGTAAATGTCTATGCTCTCATACCCTTTCTTTTTTGTTTCTCCGTGCTCTTTTACCTGCCAGCATCCCTCCATCGCTCAGGTCTGGTGTGTGTGTGTGTGTGTGTTTTCGTGTTTTCGTTGAACTGAATTTGGCTTTTAAGAGCATTTGATCAGCTTTTCTTTTTTTAAACCTTCTTTTGCGGGCTGTATGCCCTTGTGTCACTCCCATCCCTCTTTTTCTGTCCCATCACAGAGCAGAGCAGGAGCTCCAGAACTGAACAATGATAACAAACGCACAAAATACTGCACACTCACAGGTCCTGCTGAGGCCTTAATGGACACTTGCCACTTGCACATGCTCTACAGGGTGGGAGTCAGATCTGCCTCACTATTTTTAAACAGGGAGCAGTATTTGTGGACTGTAACTCGACACTTTGTTACTCTTATGTGTCTGTGTGTGTGTGTGTGTGTGTGTGTCTGTTTGTATGTCTAGCTGTTTGTCCCTCACACTCTTGTCGTTTTCTACCAACGCGTTTACTTGAATGAGGTCAACTGTGCGCGTCTCAATTGTATCTGTACAAGTGTGTCACAGAAATTGCCGTCACAAGCCGACGTAGACATCATTAGAAACCCAAACTGGCATTTGCTGAGTCCGTCCACATCACCTGAGGATCTGTGAACAAGGATACATCTGTCAGACCCAGACAGCCGAGTCAAGACATATGACATGCTATTCCTGGTATGGTGGTCTTGATCTCAAGCAATACTTCACCCATAGTGGGTCTAATAGATCCTCTATACCCCTCAGTCCTATTCATATAAGCAGCTATTCAGTTCTATAACAAATGGTCTGCACAGTGAGGTCGATGGACTGTCACTCTAGTCAATGTTTGACCTTAATATAGGTATTTGGGTTGGAGAGTGGTTTTGGAAACATAATAAAGTGTTGGGGGGCCTGTTGCCCTGTTGACACACACACACACACACACACACACACACACACACACACACACACACACACACACACACACACACACACACACACACACACACACAGAGAGAGAGAGAGAGAGTCCCTCACGTCTCTGTGGGGAACAGGCTGACAGAAGAGAGAACAGAGAAGTGGACTATACGCCTACACGGTTATCTGGTTTGTGAGGAGCCGACACAGAACAGGCTCGTAACTGGACTCGAGGAATAGAGAAGGTGTATTCGACCTGAAAAGGATTATAAACTTATGTTTTTGCTTTACAATTCAAACACCAGCTGACCTAAAAAAAGAAAAAAAAGAAGGGTGTGGAGGGGGTTGACTGCTCCCTTACCAGTCCTGGAGTTGGCTGCGCTTGCTGCTGTCACCGTGTGTGTTGTTAAGGATGGTCCAGTCTCAGGGTCATTTATTCTGATTTATTTATTTATTTTTTGATAGACCCTAGTTTTGATTGATCACAGCAGAATCTGTCTTTTGCGCTCTGCTCCTTTCTCCGGATTACTCCACTTTTGGAGAACTTTTACGCACGGCCGTTCGCGTGTTTGGATCACTCGGCACATCGCTATCACAAAGTATTTCGAAACTCTTTGTACATTTCAGGCTGCACACTTGTCTATTTCTCAAGCGAATCGTCGGTGTCACATCTCGTTCCTTGGCAGCACCCATAATAGCCACACAGATCGCTCGGCTCGTCTCGCAGACTGACACCCGTGCGTCACGGGGGCCGTGTAGAGTTTTTTTCTCCATCTCTTTTTTTGGGGAGCTTTCGGGGAGCTTCTCGAGTCTGGACGAAAGAAAAGCCATTCCGAGACTCGGTGTGAAATGCTGCCCCTGTCCCCTCTGCTGCTCCTCGTGTTGCCCGCGGCGATCTTCGTGGCGGCGCAGGGCGCCGGGGACCTCCAGGGCGTCAGCCTCCACAGCGGGGCCGCGGGCTTCGACCCCTCGGGTGAGTCCCCCTGCCTGCTGCACCGAGCACCAACACTCCTCTTAATGCTCCTGCCATTGTCGCAGGCAGGGCATCAGGCGGCATCGTTCTGCACAGCTCACCCCTGAGAAGGACAGTGAATGTCATGTGTCTGTTTTGCCTTCTGACTTAATCTGTTTTGCATTCTAATATATCTTTTTTTAAAAGTGTTATTTTAGCGGATACACGACCTTTGACAGGCCTTTGAACGTTCCCTTGACTACACGTGTTGTTCAGTCAGTTCAGTCCATTTCGATGATCCTGGAAGACTCATTTTAAAGCTCTATTATTCCATGGGCAGCTCATAGAAAACAGTTTGAGTACTTTTTGTTTTTGTTTTTGGTCATTCTATGAATCCTTTCTTGTTTACTAAATCTTCTGAGACTTTGTCAAGGGATTTCTAAAGGTCTGTCCCCAAGACGTGAATCTAGTTATCCCACTCTTGGTAAATGGACTGTATTTATATAGCGCTTTTCTAGTCATATAGACCACTCAAAGCGCTTTACAGGAAAGTCCCATTCACCCATTCACACACATTCATACAGCGCTGCTGTTTACCACGCATTTTTCTATCACATTCATACTCATCCATGCACTGTCGGAAGAGCCGTCAGAGGCAAGTTAGGGTTAAGTGTCTCGCCCAAGGACACAACGGCATGTGTACACTCTTGGAGGCAGCACAGCAGCTTCAGCTCACCTGTGGACAGAGGGTTAAGCTCAGGTAGTATGAGGAGGTCCCTCCCCCATAACTGTTCGAAAGGACCTGTGCAAACACCACAGATATTTTTCGATAAGAGGCCTCACTGTTGAGAGAAGGATCATCAACAAAAGTCAGGGGATCCCTGTCTGCTCTGTACACTGGTGTTACACATCTCCTGGTTGTGGGGATGAGCAGACGAACATGGATATCTACTCTCAAAGGGAGTTCTTTTTTTCCAGGATACCGACAAGTATGAGTGAGACAGCCGATCGTTAACAGTTTAGCTATTTACTGCCATGATCATGTTAAAAAACATTCCATGTGTGTCAATGCAGCCAATGCATGCAACAAACAAAGAAACGATACTTCTACTGTACAGGTCAATGTTTGTGTTGTTCTCTCCTCTCAGGCACGCCTGATGTTCATAGTATGGTGATCAGTTGTTGCAGGATAATCTTTCACCAGCATACTCCTACAGCCAGGTGCTGTGTTTGATTGAACATTGGCTAGTTGCAAGAGGTTTTTCTCCATGTAAACATCCTCCTGCTTCTGAGATTATTTCCAATATTATTGGAGGAGAAAAACAAACTATAAACGACAGAACTTTGAGAAATAACAGTTTACACAAGTCATTTTTATTCATAGATTAATTTTTCCTTACGTTGTGGGTGAGGAGCTAGTGTTACTGGGGTGGGCTATCATGGTGGGTTTAACTGGCCGACCTTTGACCCCCCCCAGTCCCTTCAGCTCAGTCACAGAGACAAAAATGGGCTCTGACTCACAAGACTGACCAATGACAGAATGCTGTGTGTCATCTTCCCGTACATTAGTGTCCCTGTATTATACTTAATCCTGGAACACAGTGTACAATGTAAAGCCTAATTACAACAGTTGTGATTTGGCCATGATCTCTAGATGTTCCAGATAATCCCCATCACCATGTGACCGATTACATTCAGCACACAATGTCTTGTAATGTGCTGGAGTTTTTTTTCTTTTTTCAACAAAAATGCAGCTTTAACACAGTGTTTGTCTATAAGTCTACTGTGCTTGCCATTAGATGTGTGTTTGCTTTAGTAGTTGCTTTAGTGCACATTATGGTTACTGGAACAAATAGTAATTTGACTGACAAAACTTCTCAGTCTATTGGGTCCCTGGTATTTACCTCCTGTTATAAATTCTATACATAAATAACTATAATGAATAAGACTAGCTATGAGAAGCACATGAGCGTTTAAACTCTTTTTGATAATGGTGGAAAAATGTGTTGGTTTACTGATGAACACACAGGCCCAGTGCGATGTGTCGCATCGTTCTTGTCCTTGGAAACAGCAGTTGACAGAACAATTTCACCTCACAGTCCAATTAGTAGCTCATGAAGGGATTTTGAAAGTCAATGGATTGTACTGATTATGCAGTTGATTTATTGCGCATATTCCTTATGTCAAAAGAAATGGTTGCATTTACAGCTTTATTGACATACGTAAAAGCCCTGTAAATTTCCTTTTGATAAACACAGATTAAATCATTGCTCGCCAGACCTGTTTTTTGGGAGAAAAAACATGGCAACTGACTTTAAACAATTTTTCAATTAAGTGTTACAATTTGAATTTTCTAATGTACAGTGCAATTAGAAAGCAAATTTGCAGTCTGGGTTGCTCCCACACAATTGAAATTATACATTGTGCATTCCCTGTGTGAGCCAAAAAGAATCACACTCGCACATCTTTCCTCGAATCTGCTCTAAAAGGCTCGGTTCACAGAAGAGCCAGCAGAAAAGACAGTGATCTGCAGATCAGTGCTGTAACTGAGTTGAGCTGCAGTTGAGCTCCTTGGATAAATAAATGCGCGGTACTCCTTGGATGTGTTGAGTGAGATAATGATTTATAAAATGTTCATAAAACTGCCTCCCTCACACATGTAGACCCCTGCATGGTGGTGTCTCCGCCGTGTATGAGCGAGGCAGATCGCTACAGCCTGGAGGCCCTGCAGAGCATACATCATGTGATGGATGATGACCAGGACGGAGGAATTGAGGTGGAGGAGAGTGTGGAGGTACAACTCGCTCTTCATCAAATGTTTACCCCATTAATGTTCACGCAATTTTTTTCTTTGATTATTCTTAATTCCAATGCGTGCATGTTCTTGCATGCAAGTGGCAGGCGGGGTAAAGCAGAGTGCCACAACAGGTGTCCTGGCGGGCGGTAGAGTCAGAGGCTGCTTCAAGGATAGCAACAGTATAACTTTTGCTTTTGGCTCAGTGACAAAATTTGTCTGGACTAAGAGAATACTGCAACGCTAGTGACCTTCATAGTCAAACTTAATAGGAAATAACCCCTCTTAATGTTCCTGACTTGAGCTCCTTCTATTCTTTGTCACAAAAATCCTTGAACACAGAAGAAAAAAACAAACATTTATTCGATTTCATTTATTTGAATTTGTTAATTGTGGGATTTTTTGGGGTCAAATTTTAAAATCAAACCAAAAAACCCAACAACTATATATATATATATATATATATATATATATATATATATATATATTTATATATATTTATATATATTTATATATATATATATGACAGAGACACTGCATGTGCCTCTGTCTGAGTGTAAAGGCACGTTTTCAATCTGTGTAATCTGTGTATTTTTGGTGTTTACTTTAATATTTCTGAGTAAATAATATTCATAGCAGAAAGGTGTTTTGTTCAGACAGTCTACTTGTATTGGTAGTAAACCCAGAATTCTAGAATGCATTTGCCTTCCAGAACGCTGTGCACGGATACAGTATCCAGGGGCTCAGGTTGCGGTTGCCATAGAAACATCAGGGGAAGGGGCCTGGGATCATCAGAACACAGCCCCAAGATTCCTGTAGCCATCATATGAAGCCTCGGTTTACAGCCAAGGACACATTCCAAGACAGCACTAACTCACGCAACCGCGTACACGCAATCACTGGAGTCCGCGATACACACTCATGCTTCTGTGTCCGCTCGAAAGTTTCCAGTCACAAAACACCCTTTTCTATAGACTGAAATCCAAGGACATAAAACACTTTTTTGGTGAGCTGGTCAACCCACAACCTTGCTCCTCAAAGTTATATCGGAAAAAAGTGTTTAACCCCTGTGTGCCTCTGTGTTTGCAGTTCATCATTGAAGACATGAAGCAGCAGCAGACCAACAAACACAGCAACCTGCACAGAGAAGATCAACACATCACCATTGAGGAGCTCTGGAGGGGCTGGAAGTCATCTGAAGGTGTGTGCGTGTGTGTGTGTGTGTGTGCGTGTGTGTGTGTGTGTGTGTGTGTGTGTGTGTGTGTGTGTGAGAGACAGAGCGACAGAGAGACTCTGCAGGTGCCTACTTTGTCTGACTTTTGTCTTTGTCTTCTTTCCTTCGTCTCATTTTTCAGTCCATAACTGGACTCAAGATGAGGTGCTTCGCTGGCTGAAGGAGTTTGTTGAGTTGCCACAGTATGAGAGAAACTTCAAAGACTTTAAGGTCAACGGAAACACTCTCCCCAGGTGAGAATAGCCAGTGGGGACATTGTCAGCCGAAGACCGACTCTCCTTATGCTGTTGTCAAATTAAGTCACTGTGAAAACAAATCAGTTGTCGAGAGCCATACCAACAGAGTCAATATGTACCCTGTGTCGCGTCATCATTATCTCAGTGACTGCATCTTACTGGACTCACTTATATTACTGGACATACCTCACCTATAATATATTCATATCATTACCACTGTCTATATTGTACATATCTGTCCATAGCGTATTTACTATACTCTTTATACCATTCTTTATTCAACTCCCTTAGTGTATTCATACTGCCAATACCTGTCAACAATGTTCATACGGCACATATCCTATTCATATTCTATTTTACTATACATGTTACTCTGCACTCCTGGTTAGATACGAACTGCATTTCCTTGTCTCAGTACTTGTACTCTGTGCAATGACAATAGAGTTGAATCTAATCTAATCTAAACTCAATCTGTGCACAGGATTGCAGCTAATGAGCCCTCTTTCCTGAGTGTCCAGCTGAGGGTCCAGGACCAGAGGGACAAACAGAAGCTCAACATCAAAGCTCTGGACGTGGTGCTGTTTGGGTCGCCTACACGTAAGAACAAGACCTAACGCTCGCCTTACTCTTATTTCTCCTTTTATTTTATTCTACAAACAGAGTCACGGTAATGTTATTATTATTATATTCCCACTGTACACATGCAATGTGGAGGAAAAGTCTCACCTGGAATACTAAGTGAAGTGTCGGTTGGTGTGCAGGGGATTTAAAGGGCTAAATCGTTTTTGTCAGGGGGAAATGTGCAAGGTATTATTCTGTGTTTTTGGCTTACTGCATGTTGCTTTGTGTCATTTGTGTCACCCTATATAACCAGTTATCTCATCATTTATGATTCATTTGTGATACATACCAGCATTAACAAACATGTTCCCACTAAACCACAGGTCCTCATAATTACATGAAGGACCTGCTGCTAATTGTGTCAGTGGTGATGGGAGTTGGAGGCTGCTGGTTTGCCACGGCCCAGAACAAAGCCAGTAAAGTTCACATCTCCAAGATGATGAAAGATTTGGAAAGTCTTCAGACAGCTGAACAGAGCCTCATAGATCTACAGGAACAGTGAGTATTCAGGAAGGTGTGCATCATTTAAATGGCGTTGTCTTGTTGAATAATTGCATGTATAACATTTTCACTTTCTCAGGCTAATGCGAGCCCAGGAAGAGAAGCGTAACGTTGCGGAGGAGAAGCAGAACCTGGAGGTGAAGATGAGGGACGAGATCATGGGAGCTCAGTGGGAGGCTCATCGTTTGCATGAGCTGAGGCAGGGAGCAGTCACAGAACTCAGCCGCCTGCGGTATGCAGAGGAAGAGCTGGTACAGGTGGGCACCACGCACCCTTCATGCACCCAGCGGAAACAACACATTTGCGGCACCAAGTGGCTTAACTTTGCTGTAGTTTTACTACGCGAACAAAAGGGTTAGGGCTTTTCACCAATCTTTGAAGTCTAACATTTGACTGACGGCCTTCAGGTCCGTGGGGCACTGAAGCAGGTGGAGAAGGACATGCAGGCAAGCTGGACTTCCTCAGAGGTTCTCCAGCAGTGGCTCCAGCTGACACATGAGGTGGAGGTCCAGTACTACAATGTCAAGAAGCAGAGTGCAGTACAACAACTAGCTACGGCCAAGGAAGAGGTAATGCATGAAAAAAATATTCTAAATACATGGGAAATACTGAGCAGCATCTTATACCCCTCCATTGTTTTGGTATCTTTCGTGACAATGGAGAAACATTTGGAGTGATTTACTCTGGATACAGATCTCATCTGTACTGAATGATTCATCTCATGCCTATACTTCATTGCAGGCAGAGAAGATTAAGAAGAAGAGGAGTTCTGTTCTGGGGACTCTGCATGTTGCCCACAGCTCCTCTCTAGACCAGGTCGACCACAAGATCCTGCAAGCAAAGTGAGTCACACAATGACCTGTCCTGATGTGCACCTGTTCCAGCAAATATGTATTATGAAAAAAACATCTTTGTATCTCCTCAAGGAATGCCTTGTCTGAAGTAACGGCCTGCCTGCGGGAGCGCCTCCATCGCTGGCAGCAGATTGAGCGCCTCTGCGGCTTCCCTCTGATCAGGAACTCTGGTCTCGCAAACCTCACTGCAAAGCTCTACTCAGACTCCATTGCCCTGGCGCTGCCCAGAGTGCCCCAGCAATCTTGTTCGTGCCATAGCTCCGTGCATGGATCCATAGAGGATCTGTTAGAAGAATCCCCTCCTCCTATCTTACCACAGATGCCAGGTGAGTGACAGGATTTATGAAGTTTTGTCTATTTGGACCTCTATGAGTGTCCACAAGGTGTTCAATCATCTGACTGTTAGAGCCACGGAAGGCGACATGAGTAATTTTTCCACTTTGATCAAACCATTCACTGATTGCGATTGAATAGCATGAGCACATTTACCACTGACTAGCATGTTAGTGGTTTGCTCACCAACTACCAACCAGCCCAGCAAGGCTTTTAGAAACACATATAAAAAAGTCATGCAGATTCATTTTGCTGTGTCACCAGAACTGTAAAATTGAAAACTAGGTGTATAAAGTAATTATTTCATTACACCGCTGTCTGTCTGGAGGCAAGGCAAGGCAAGTTATTTGTATAGCACATTTCTACAACAAGGCAATTCAAAGTGCTTTACATAAAACCCGAAACGCATCGGGAAGAAAAACATATAAAATGACATTAAAATACAATCAATAAAAAGAGAAAATAAAAACATGCTAAAGAAGAATAGGACAGGGAATAAAAGTTGCAGTGCCGTACAAGAAATGTATTAATAGTTTATTTACTGAAAGGCAGTGGAAAAACAGAAGTCTTCAGTCTTGGTTTAAGATGAATTGAGAGTTGCAGTTTTGTGGGAGTTTGTTCCAGATATGTGGACTATAGAAACTGAACGCTGCCCCTCCATGTTTAGTTCTGACTTTGACAAACAGGAAGCCAGTGTACAGAGCTGAGGACTGGAGTAATATGACCTACTCTTTTGGTCTTAGTGAGGACTCGAGCAGCAGCATTCTGAATTTACTGCAGCTGTCTGATTGACTTTTGAGAGGGACCTGTGAGGACACTGTTGCAGTAGTCGAGTCTGCTGAAGATGAATGCATGGACAAGTTTTTCAAAATCTGGCTGAGACATAAGTCCTTTAATCCTTGATATATTCTTTAGGTCATAGTAGGCTGACTTCGTAATTGTTTTAATGGGGCTATATTACTGTCTGAAGCTGGGTGCTAACTTTAAACGTTCTTCCTTGGCTCCATCAACAACAATTTCGTTTTTTTCTTTCTTTATTTGAAGAAAATGTTGGTGCTTCCAGTCATTGATTTCCTCACTGCATATGACTTACTGCTTGTATTGGACCGTAGTCCCCAGGTGGTATTGTTAAATAAGTTTCTGTGTCGTCTGTGTAATTATGGTAACATATTTTGTTGTTTTCTATGATCTGAGCCATGGAAAACTGGAGTAATAACACTTTTGGCTGTCCTCCAGTTCCAGTTCCACCACTGAAGCGTTCTCCTCGAACACAGGGATCCACCATATGTCGGCCACGTCGTTCTGGTGTCGTTACTCAGCCGTCGTCTGCCATGATCTCTTCTGACCCTGACCTTCTCATCCCCATCCGGGCCCCTTACTCTTGCTTTGATGAGGAAGAAAACTTTCTCCTGAAAACTCTAAAGAAACAGTGAGTCTCCTCACCCACAATCTTTAGTGGCCACTTTGTTTTTAATGATTTAAATGAATCTGTTCTGTTTCGTCCTCTCCTTATTCTCCCATTCTTTTCTCTCACTAATAGAGACTCCCAAGAGCTCTTCTCAGACACAGAGTATATGACTTCACCTCCTCTCAGCAAAATGTTCCATAGTCCAACTGTTGATGCTTCCACTCAAAAGCTCTATCATGATGAAACTGAGCAACCTCCGGAACCCTCCATTGCAAATCCTTTGAGTAAAGAAGTAGAAGCTGTTGTTCCACTTCACAAAATGTCCACAGAAGAGCTTGATGTTTCTTTAGATGTTGCCTGCAGGAAGATGACAAAAGACAAATTGCTGGATACCTCTTTGGAAACCCATTATTTGAAGATGTCTAAAGACGAGTCTTTTATAGAGCCTACATCAAGGAAAATATCTGGGGACTGGATGGAAGTTCCCATGGATGTCACAGTTAGAAAGGGGCTTTCTTGTGAGTTGGATGCAGAATTTCCATCCAGGAAATTAGAGAGAGATATGATGGGGGATTTGATGGACACCTCCTCAAGGAATATATACAGAGAAGTAAGTGATTTACCACTGGACGTGAGGAAGATTCTTTGGCATGAATTAGAAGTATCAACAGATCAACAGGCACCAAGGAAGATATCTAGAGATATGATGGAAGCTTCATTTGACAGTACCTCAAGGAAGATAGGACGAGACGATGCTGAGCATCGGTCTGACTCAGTGTCCAGAAGAATAACAAGAGATTCCATGGGTATTTCCCTAGACACAGGTTCTAGAAAACTAACACGGAATAAAGGAGAATGCCAGCTTGATTCCTCAGTGAGGGCACTAGCAATGGACAAAATGGTTGAGACCACTAGAGCACCACGAAGGATCTCTAGAGATGAGATGGAGCATAGTACAGATACTGCTTCCTTAAAGATGCTACCCAGAGATACATTTGATGCACTTATGGATACCTCACCTTCAACAGAGAGGCAAGAATTTGGTTTAGAGCCATCAGCAAACAGGAGGATGCTGAGAGATGAACTTGAGTCATCCGCTGGTTCGCTCAGGAGGAGAATACCCAGAATGCCAAGAGATGACAGTTCCATGGACAATCCCACAGGAAAAATCTGGGATACGGTCGATGTTCCAGCAGAAATGCCTAAACAAGCAGCACTGAAGGAGGAGTTTGGAGCCTCGGAATCAAATTCATCCCCAGGTCGATTTGGACAGCCAGACCTTATGGTAACCTCCCAGGTGCCGTGGACATCATCCGACCTTTTCCCCGTTGGCCCACTGAGTCAGCTTGTGTACGATGGAATCCTTGAGAAGGCCTGCAACTCCTCAACACCTAACCTACCTCAGAGCAGGCCGCCAGCAGAGGTGGAGCCCCCTCTGCCACCACCAAGGGTTGCCATTCCCTCCCTCACGTCCCCTCCTGAGGCTAGAGAGCAGAAGAACAAGGATAGAGAAAAGAGCAGGAAATCCCTGAAGCTTAAAAATCTTTTTAAAAAGAAAAATGAGTCCACTCCAGAGAAGCCTCCAAGTGGTCTTCAAAAACTCTGACAATCAGTTGAAAAACGTTTTCTTTATTTTATTGAATCAGAAAATGGAGTTTCAGAAACCATTTGAAGATATCAGGTAGCACTTTAATAGAGCACAATCTTACTTAAAGCTGGACAAAGTCAGAGGTGTCTGGATTATCAATGTGAATTTAGAGAAACAAATAATATTGAGGTTTCCATTCTCTGAATTTTGTGACACAGAGAATCATGTACACGTACAGTATGTCAAATGCTGCCTGTGTGTAGATGAGGGAACATTTCGTCACATACATCAGTTGCATATAAGGAGATCAATAAGACACTTAGCAACACGTTTTTGCATAACTAACTTTGTATTTGAAGATGATTACTTTAATTAAGTCTTACACACATATATGGTTGACACCATATATTATTGTAGATGTGTGATTTTTTTGTTCATGCTTTGCCAATGGCTCAACGATTAAGCAATGTTTAAACAGCTGCTGCTCTTCTGTATAACAGAGGCAATGCTTGATTTCAGTTTTAACCTTCAATGAAGATGTTTACTGCACTAGAATTAAAGCATTCTGGTATGAGAGAAATTTGGTTAACATTAGGGAGGTCTCGATAACAGTGTTCCCCCTTGATCTTGATTTGAGCTGCTCACTGTACACATCAAATTAATAAAAGGGAATTAAGTGGAAGGGCCAGAAAAGCTTTTTTTGGTCCTTCATTTTATTGTTGCTTGATCTTCATAGGATTTGAAACCAAGTTTCAAAAACGGAACCTGCTTGTGACTGGTCAACGAGCCAGCCAGTAAGTCACTAAGTCATAGAGACAGTCATTCCTTTTCAGGGTTATGGGGCAGGCCCTGTTGTCGTGCCCAAGCCAAATACAAAAGAAAAAAGAAGGATGAGCTGGATCTAAGAGAGGAATAGAACCATCAGATCTGGCTCCCTTCAAAGAGCCAAATCTCTGAAATAGAAAGTAATAATTGTATTACATTGTTCTCTGAATCACATGCTCTCATAACTGAAACTGCTGGTTGCTGTTTTTTTTATTTGTGTGTACTACAATTCACTTGCTGCTACCTTGGTACCAGTATGCTGGGAGTGTTTTTTTTAATTAATTCCAGTGGGACATTTTTGACAATTGGTGTACACACCAGCCTACATATTTGTGAATTTAATTTTAGCTTAACATAGCTAATACTGACCCTTAAAAAAATGATCAGTCCTGATCCTGTGTATCTGAGGTGTCACCCAGTTTTCATTGTAAATTGTTCATCCTGGATATGCTAAATTCTCAACACTTTCACTAAATGTGAAAATACTAAAGGTGTTTTCTTTTTTCATGAGTGAATTTAAATGCATATTTGAATGCTAAAATTGTTTATGTTTATTCATGTTTATTTTACCGTTTACAGGCATAGCAGCCTATGATGACTATTTAATAAAAACAATTAATTATAAATTCTTTTAGCTTTTAATTGATTAAGAATTGGTTATTGGAATATGTTTATGGAGTATTGGAATATGATTTTTTGTCTTACATTAATAGTGTCAAGTACCAGGAATATATGAATACAAATGTTTCCCCTTGTCTTAGATGAGGATATCTGCTATATTCTGCTGTATATTGGTATAAAAATATGATTTATAGTTCTGTTATTTTCTGATCAAATAACAACTGATGATTGAGGAAATAAACAAGGTGAAATTAGGTAATGTTGTGCACTCTTGTAAAGATAAAAACAACCTAAATATTGCCAGTCTTTAAATTATTTAAATACTTTGTGAAAGAAATGTGAAATGTTGTATTGCAGTTTAGAGATTGTCAATATTCCTGATAGATTATCAGTTGAAAAACAGAACCTTCATGCTCAGTCACAAGGAAACTTTGATGAGCAATGTTTTTGTTTGTTTTTTAACTGTAGAAATTACTATTTTATTAGACTCCTTGAATAGAACAGACACCTCCGTTCTTTCCACTGATTTGCCAGCAACAGTTTTATTCATGTAAAATATTATGAATGACCCCATGTAAGGGAAATGTCAACAATATATCTCACCTACAGTTCAGAGACTGTTCATTTGCTTGCATCAGAATAGCTTCCATTTATAATTGTAGATTTATAAGCACCAGGACATTTCAGAGGCCCAGGTTATGGTAATGTTTTGTTAGTGTGCTTGCATTTTCCATAGAAAAAAAATAAATATTTAATAATATTATTAAATAATAATTATTTAATGATCTGAATCATAATTTCCCACGTAATGTTATGCTTTTGAAATAAACTGAAATTACGCTGTATACTAATTAGGAAAGGCTTTTATTACTTTGGACAGTTTTTTTTTATTAAGATACAGTTTTTATGTATAAAAACGTCATAATAGTAACATAATTAGAGATCTTCATAATACAATTCAAGTATAGATATAGTAGTTATGTTGTGTGTAAAACGGTAGTATTAATTGCTATTAAGGTTTATCAGTATCACTAAAATTTTCTGATGCTAGGCCATGGATGACTGACAAAATACAGTGATACTGTACTGATTCTAATCTTTTTATGCATATGTGTATTTTTTTTGTTTTCAGTCTGATTATCAGCCTCATAAGTTAAATTACTCAGTCGGTTTAGCAGAAGACCCGAACCACAGGACACGATTTCTAACCAGAAAAAAAGGAGAAATGCGAAGTTGAACTCTGGATCTGAATAGGAAGCTTTTCATTTTAAACTTATTTCATGTTGTGTGGTGTCACATTACTTTTCCTGTCGAGTGTCAGGCTGCCGGTGTGTTTCTCCATCCTGAGCCCGTAACACAACTCATGTTATTCAAACGTCTTCGTCCTGACAAACAACTGCACTACTTTGAGAGACTTGACTGTGGCACAAGTGCTGTTTTACACAACTATGAAAATGAAAAGACGGTCTCATAAATAGTTAACAAAATCCGTGATCGGCAACTTGGTCTGTTTAATTCTGATTGAGAGGAATTACTTCTAACAACTGTGATATATAAATGCTACGTAAATGCAGTCATTTTACTATTAATGTTCGAAGGTAATACTACTGCTACTATTTTTCAAATGTATGATGCGATTTGTATTCATTATAATAATAGAAGCATATATTCTTATTGTTATGACACAGTCACAGATGTATTGCATTGTAGTATACATTGTTCAGTGTGAGAATTGAAAATAAATAGATCTTGTTTTGATCTGATTAAGACAGCCAAGGTATTGTATTAACATAATATTGCACA
The DNA here is from genome assembly GCF_022379125.1 of Scophthalmus maximus. Classification (NCBI taxonomy): domain Eukaryota; kingdom Metazoa; phylum Chordata; class Actinopteri; order Pleuronectiformes; family Scophthalmidae; genus Scophthalmus; species Scophthalmus maximus. The sequence continues at coordinate 12,115,135 of NC_061522.1, read as the reverse complement.
ATGTAAAAAAAAGAATGTGTCATTCTCAGGTTGGTCTGCTGCCACATTGACACATACTCTTTCTTAACCCCACGAGGACACCATCTGTGATATGAATAGTCATCGTCGACCCAGACAAATTTGCTTGACAGTGAGATTCTTTGGAGTCAATTACTTTGCTTTCAATAAATCACCTCAAAATGGTTTCTGAGTATGTTGTTATTCACTTTAATTGTATACATGTTTGAGAACATCACTTTAATTTCACATGAAAGTTGGAAAAAAACAACAGTTTGATGATGCATTGATTGGTGAAGATGACTGTAAAAACTGTGGACATGCTGGTCACATTCATTACAGTCAAAGACCTACAGATGGCGCTGTTGTTGTTTTGTTCTTTTTCTTTTAGTTTTATACTTATCCTCTCCACTAGAGGTCAGAAGTGTCTCAAATGATGCTGAGAGATCACAACCTCTCCCCAATTCCCCAGTTTTTCCAATTTCACGTGGTAATATACGAGAAGATAAATCTCCACGTTTGCAATTCAGATACAAGGATTCAGAGGAACGATAAATATGACCTCAGTGATTCTGGAAGAATCTATACGAAACCAAAATAACTAGTATATAGTAAATACTTCTGGATTCTATTGGGACCGTAGAGGACTTTGTGAGGAACTGAGGGTTTCCTTATTATTCCTTGAGTATTAATATCTGAGCTGCCAACAGCACTGTTCACGGTTTGTGGTGCAGAAAAACGAAGGTAGTCTTTTGAAGTTCTAATTTTCCAGCATATTTATCTGTTTTTAATTCATGCACATCCGGAGCCTGCACTCTGAGGAAGGCATCAGTCTGCTGATAATGAGGCCAATGATACCTCAATATGCCTGAAATAGACATGCAGATGAGGTAAATACTGGTTGCACATTTATGATGAGTTGTAGCACTTGATCCTAGAGGTATCTCATATTGCGGGAGTTCCTTGTAATTACTATAGGAGTATGAAATTCAAGGATGAAAGGTGTTATTTTCAGATATACTGTATATACTATACATCACCTGACCTCCTTTCCTTTGCTCCAGTCTGCCTAGCAATGAAACTTTAATATGGGTTGTAACACTCTGCTTGCACAGATGACCTATGGGCTATAGTTTTGGTTATTTGTCTGTTTTAGCTTCAGTCTGTCTGCGTGTTGAGCTCTACAGTGCACGAGGGGCTGTTTGTCAATGCCGGTTTCCTGTTCGTGTTACTGATCACTGCATCGTCTACACAATGTGGTTAAGGCTGGCTTTACTATCAGCTTGCTATTCACGTCTACCTTCCCTAAAACTGTGTCAGAGTGACATTCTTGGCTGATTCTATGGAACATAAATACTTTGAATTAAAAAAAAAAAGCACAAGTGGTGAAGGGTGTGAATGAAATACATAGAGAAACAGGAAATTGGCGAAAAGCAGCTATCATGTCTGCCCTTCTGACAAGAGTGAATGGACACGAGGAACCGGATATTATCACGAGCGGATCAAAAGTCTTTACGGCCTCGACTGGGAATGACTCCGACCAGGATTCACTGGACAGCTGAAGATTGATCAAAGACACATCAGACGCCTTCTTTGAACAGAGGCAGGAGATACGGACGTCCAATACTCCCCAGGCTTCATACAAGGTCACAAGATGACAACGGTGCCAGTTCCATCTGCAAATGAAGATATGGTTTGAAGCTCAAGAAGAAAAAAAAGGGAGGGGGGAGCCAAACTTTGTGACAAGATTGCTTTTAAATATTGAATCTTTGATGTCTTTCGGACAGTGATATTGTTTGAGGATCCCATACTAGTTTTAGTTGCTTATCTGGCATCAACACAAGTGATGTTTGAGACCATTTCTTAATGAAGACGGACCATTTCTGAAAACAAGGTCACTGGACTGAGCAGCTCATGGTCAAATGACATTTAAATGTCATTTTCAACATTAACATTGGAAAAGAAAAATGGAATCAGTTGTAAATACAACCAGTAATGATCTGTGAGAGGATATCTGTGTAGCAGGGGAAGTGGGCAGGATCGATAAAGCAACGCTCTTTAGCAAGGGAACTCCCTCAAAATGATGGGATCATGACAAAATGATGAGTAGTTTCTCTGAAAAGAGAAAAAAAAATTCTTCACACTCTCCGAGAATGTGTTGCAGGCTCCTCCAGCTAATTCTTTTAAAAAGAGATTGGGTAAATTCCAGTAAACAAAGAATATTTTGTATAATTATAAAGCTGATTTGTGATTATTGTGAAAAGTGTATCGCAGTCTCTCTTTTTTTAGGAGGTTTTTTGTTTTTCATTAAATGATGAAGGAGCAAATGTTGTCATAGCAACACCAGATTCTGCTTGAGTGTCACACGTGTCGAGCACCAGGTAGTAGGACAAATTAAAACACATTTTGACAAAAAAGTTGGCAGTGTGAAAAAGAGAATGGTGAAAAAATGGCCTATTGCGATGAACCATAACTTATGTAAAGCAACACCTGTTTGTGCTTTTATACATAGAAACTTAATGTCTGAAATCTGGTCTCCTTTTTTGAGGGCACTCAAACGGGCCAACGTGCCCCCACAGCCACTGGTGTAACTTTACAACGGCACCAGAGAGCATCCTCTCCCACTGTGCCACGGTGTGGGACGCCAGCGGCACTGCAGACGGACACTGCAGACGGACAGGTGAGACAGACAGTGCAGACGGACAGTGCAGACAGACAGGTGCAGACGGACAGTGCAGACGGACAGTGCAGACGGACAGGTGCAGACGGACAGTACAGACGGACAGTGCAGACAGACAGGTGCAGACGGACAGTGCAGACGGACAGTGCAGACGGACAGGTGCAGACGGACAGTGCAGACGGACAGTGCAGACGGACAGGTGCAGACGGACAGTGCAGACGGACAGTGCAGACGGACAGTGCAGACGGACAGTGCAGACAGACAGTGGATTAAAGGGGATTGAGCGACCAAATCTGTGCATTGTGTATGCTAGACACCCTTGCACCTCCACCCCCAACTGCTGCCAATGCACTCCAGAACACTTTGTCACACCTTCTCTAAGCTGTACGCATATCTTCATCTAATTGAATTCATTATTTTAGTGTTCTCACTGCCTTGTGTTCTGACTTTTTTGTCTTTGTGGACCTTGATAATAAAATATCTTATACATGTTATCCTCTGTTGTGGCACAAATCCCCAGCTTGCATGGCAGGCTGGTCAGGACGAGTACTAAAGGGGGAATTTAAATCAATGATAGAATCCAGCAGCTGTAGCACATTGGGTCCTGTGCTGTGCAGTTCGCCCGGTGGGGACAGCGTGGGAGTCACACTCTCATTCGGCCTATTACTCCACATCTCCACTAGAGGTCAGGAGAGTTCCGCCAGTTCGTAACGTTTGTGTCTCTCCACCTTTCTCTGCTTTTCCCAGAAAATCTTGAAGGCAAAGAATGAATACAAATTTTATTCAGCAACAACAATAATCCACTGTCCAGCCATCGACACAAAGTTGTTTGAATAAACATATAGATACTTTTTTATTAACAACATGTGATTAAACATCTGACCACAGTTTTGTGTTTTGCTGCACAACCAAGAAAACAGATATTTTCCAACTAATACTATTGGATTTGAAATAAATTACAGCGGAATTGAATTTTTTTTTTCCACTTCAGTCTGCGCCACCAAGGGAAGTGCTACGTGACTTTCGCACAATATTGACCTTGCATCATTTGTTTTTAGACTGTTAATGTTCCCATTTCAGCACTGCCTGTCAAGAAAGACCCATAATCTCTTTTGAATTATGTCCCTAAATATGGTTTATTAGGTTTCCAGCTGTTTCCTGCAATAAGCGTAATGTTCCATTTCCCCCCGTGTTTGAGCTTGTTTTGCGCAAATGTCAAATGTTAAATTATCCCAGAACTCATTATACATACAAAATTTAAATTTAAATTTAAGGATGGGTGAGTCACAACACTTCACGTCTGATCAGTCTCCTGACAATAATTTGTCAAAACTATTACACAGGGTTTTAATCCCGTTGCTGATGCACACATACGTGTGTTGTTGTGCGTCGGACTTGATGATATTTCACACACGAACAACTTTACCACTGCATGATAATCATTTAGGGAAATTCTGGCATTTGATGTAACCACACATATCACATTCACACAGATTAGAGGTGAATGTGATGTGTGTTGGTGTGATGACGCCACGACTGTAAATGTATCTGGGAGTGATGCACTCCCTATCCTCCACCTTCTGTCTGTTCAGATCCACAGTGGTGGAGACCGTCAGATGTTTAGAATCAGCAGGTCACACATCACAGGACAATCTCCCCTTTTGTACTGCACGAGTGATAGGGCGACTCGGGACAATGTCAGGACCTGAATCGCTCCGTCTTGAGGCCATGTGAGCAAACAGCTCATGTAAAGCTTTGCAGTCGTATGAGGGTCCGTTGTTCCACTGTGGCTCGTTCTTGAACGAATAAATGTTCCCTGTAGAAGAATCACTTCCAACATTTAGCGAATATTTGAAGTGAAATCAAAGTCTCCGGGCGAGAGGTCACGGCTGATGGCTAACTAGAGATAAGAACAGGAAATTGCTTGAAAACAGCTTTGTGTCTTCTTACAAACAAACAGCCGTCGCCGCCATTATGAAATGCTACAGATCGATTTCAGTCAAAGAATGATAGTCTGAGGCAAATTGTTATCAGCAACAACAAACAAGCTTTCTATCATATTTATTTTTCACCCTATCAATTTCTTATCTGCTATCTAAGTGGTATGAAGAAATAAAATACACAAGATGCATCTATATTTTTTTTGAACTGAACAAATATACACTATACGCCACTAATACTGCGAGTAGAGTGATTCACTGTAACAGATTTTATTTTAGTATTAAACATTTTTAAAATATCATTCCTTTTTTCATTAAAAGAAAACTGTATTTCAGTCATGGATGAGGATGAAGATCACAATCTACCTTTCTTAATGGGTTAAATGAATTTTGTTCATTCATTTCGTAGATTAATTTGCTAAGGATATTTCAGACAGTGATATATACGGTATATATTATATACCGTATATTTCACAAGAAAGAACAGGAGAGACAAGAGAATAAAAAATAAATAAAAAACTGAACACAGAGCGAATCTTCCCGCGGCTCATGGTGATAAGGTTCACGAGATTCAGAATGAAACAAGAATTTGAGTTAGTTTGTTTTTCCTTTTGTTTTTTAACAAAGTGTAGTAGTTGTCCCAGGACCTTGGGAACCAGGAGGCGACACTATTTCTAAGAATAAATAAACAGGATTTGAATTAAATTCATGAGTTTTCTTTGTGCAGAAAAAATAAAACTGCCGTTGGCATTGTTATTTTTTTCTGCCAAGACCCAATGCTTAATATTCTGTTGACTCAGGCTTGTAGATAGACCCATTTCAACTTTGGCTCCATTTCAGGGTGGCCTTTTAAGAAATGTTTAAGGTCATTCTTGTTTACTCTCCAGCTTATTCATGCAAATGGGTAAATTTCTTTTGCCCTGTTCGGGGCCTGTTTATGTCAGATTTTAAAATGTAAATTCATCCCAGAAGAATATGTCAAACTATTGGGTGCACATAAACAGATTACTAATAAAACTTCAGGTCCAAGAGATGTGAATTGAGAGGGAAACCAATGTACTACTTCACCTCCATACAGCATTGGAACCACTATCACACTGGAACATGAACAAAGCACAAATAACACACACAGTATGATCCATAACTGTGATTCATTGATCTCCTCCACCTTCATCTGTTGAGTTCCTGATCACAATCAGCGATGTTCATGATCAGCAGGTCATAGGATCCGGAAAAAACATTTCCTGTGAATTAGGTGTTGTTTCAAGAACAAATATGAAAGCTGTAGGTGATAAGCTGCAGTCACAGTACAGACTGATCAACAAGCATTTGGAAAAAACAAACACGGGTGATGAGCACAGTGTTTCAGGATTTCTCATTAAAGAAACACAGCGATGGCAATGAATAAATAACTCTTCAAATGGAACCTAACAACAGTAATTTAACCATATCTTTCTCTTGCTTATCAAAATAATTACGGAAGAGAATGGCTAGCAACATGCCTGTCCATGTGTGATGATGACAGAAGTATGTGATTGGCCAGTCAAGTGGACAATTCTCTTCTGTGGTTGTTGTCTATTGTTACGGAGCAATATATATTGTCCTTATCTTATTCCAGACACGGAGATTCTGATGAACATATGCGACGAGTACAGAGAACTTCAACTCCAACCACTTTCCGAAAGACTCTGACAAATGTTGGTCGTGTGGATATTCAATGTTCTGTACGACCGCGACAATATGAAGTGTTTGTCTGCCGTCTCTGACCGAACATATCAGCCAAAAAGGAATCTGCCTGGTGAGCTGAGGTGATAGAAACAACGCATGTACTGTCAAAGTCAAACTTGTCCTTTCAATGGGCCAGAGAAATACAGTAGTACAACAGCACGGATACAAGTGGATGGCAATTTGTTTTGTGGTGTGATACTGTCTATACAACTGATGTTCATCTTTGAAAGGGGCAACACTCAACACACATATGCTGTTCGGTGTGACTGAATGAGAACAAAAGCTGTCCTTGATGACAGAAGATGCGTCTGCGGTGTTTTCCATCAGGAGAGATTTCATTTGACAGAAGAAGGAAAAAAACATTTCACAGCAATACAACAACAGGAAGAGGATAAATCTGTGATATATGAGAGTCTTCGTTGAGATGCATGCGCCGCACTGAACGCACGGCTCTGAGTCACGCCCCATCCGGAAATGTTCCGACGACACAGCGACCGTGGCGTGTATCAGGGGGTTTGGACACGAGGGTGACTAAAGGGACCTAATGACGGCCTTCAGTGACTGGAGCAATACCAACTGCCTCCTACTGAACACCTCCAAGACCAGAGAGACGCCCTTCAGCCGGTCAACATCCAACGGGTGGAGGGTGAAGTGGTGCAGACCGACAAATATTTAGGTGCGCACCCGGATAACAAGCTGGACTCGTCCTCAGACTGCGATGCTGACTGTCGCTGTGGGGGAACAGAACCAGCTCTTTTCTCCTCCGCAGGCGCAGGTCCTTAGGTGCGTGCCGTGAAATGCGGCACACGTTCAGTGGGTGGTTGCGAGTGTCTTCTTTTATGCTGCAACAGGCAGCTTGAGAGACGAGGACACAAAGTGGCTGGACAGGCCATGCTGGGTAATCATGGTTTGGACACTCTGGGGGGGGGAGGGTGGAGAGGGTGCACACGGACTGAGGTCAAGGCCTTTCTGAACATTGTCAGTCTCCCTCTGCGCAGCATCCTGGCTGTCCAGAGGAGCAGCGGCAGCAGGAGGCTCATCTTCGCTAGCTACAGGACAAAATGAGGTCCTTTATATATATGATGTGATATATATATATATATATATATATATATACACACACACACACACACACACACACACACTCTTTGCCTTTTCACGCCAGTCTGCTGCCACAGTTTGATGAACGGGCGAAACCAGATGGGCCAATATAGTTTTTTCCCTTTTCTTTTTTTTTTTTAGCTAAGCAAGTATATTAAACTCATCTGAACTAATTAATTATTGACTTTAGCTCCACTTCTGAAATTAATTGTTGCAAAACATTTTTGACCAGACAAACTTAAGTAGTATGGACTACTGTATATGTGGTATTCCTCAGCCAAGCAGCCATGTTGCTTATCATATTTTGTTTTTGCAAAAAGGAAGTTATCATAGTGATAACTTCCTTTTTGCAAAAACAAAATATGATAAGCATTGACATTAATGATTCAAGAGAATATTTCCCAGATGAAACACGCCGTCTTTACCTCGAGACTATTTTTCACATTCCTCTTTAACCCGGCAGCACAGAGGATCTGACCAAATGTGAAATGTTACCCAAATATCCATCTCCCCTTCTGTTACTCTGAAGGGGAGACACTCTGTTATAGTGTTGAAAAATGGCCAGAAATGGTTTTTTTGCAGGACACTATGGTGTCAAAGTGAAGTTGATATTTTATATTTGGATATACTTTACAATGTTAAGACTTCATAATCCTATCCTTTTAGACACACAATGAAATTTCGTCATAATTAGCTAATTAATTCTTGAGTGAAGGCAAAAAAAAGTGTTTTGTGAGGTTACAGTAACCGTGAACATCTCATCAGTCCATCCTTGTGTCCACACTACTACTTGTGCCAGATGTAATGAAAATCACTGCAGGGCGTTCCTGATATATCGCAATGAGATGGGACGTGAGGTCACAGTGACTTTCACCTTTGACCTTTGACCACCAAAATTAAATGGGTTCATCCTTGAGTGCAAGTGAACGTGCGTGCCAAAATTTGAAGAAACTCTCTCATGGCGTTTCCTGAGATATTGTGTTCACGAGAGTGGGTGTGTCTGACGAACAAGCTGAAAACATAACGCCTCCAGCCGCGTGTGTCACCGGCACAGATGCATTCAAATGTCAACCAGTCATACTGCAAAAAATGTTTTCAAATAAAAACAAAACAACTATGATTTTTACCACACAGACGACTCATGTAGGGGTTTTGCTGCCCAGAATATGTTTTCCATCAACATAATGAATGCATTTTAGTTAACATATCTTCAAGTCACAGAAGTTTATACTGGATATATTTGCAAAACCGTGTTTTCCATACAATATTCACTCACTGCAACGGAAAAACATAGTTAATGTGTTGATGGATACGTCTCAGCAAATGAGTCAGGGACAGGGAATCATTGATTAAGGGATAGGGAAAGATCATGGTCTTGGCCATATTTGAATTTGCCATAATGACCAGATTCTAAATTGTAAATAGCGATCACGCAATATCTAAGTCATAATTACACCTGGGAAGCTTTGACATGTTCAGTTGTCCAATGTTGTGATTGCCTGCAAGTCAAATATATATATGCAAATATTTCGCATCTTTGCCATCTATTCCCAAATACTAAAAATTCACAAAAGTCTCTTTTAGACATGAAAACATACCAAAAGGATTCAGAAATTGTTTTTTGAACCTGAAAACCAAAGTCAACTGCTTTGGACCATGGCGACTTATTTATTGATCTGACCGCTGACTTTTGCTTACACCTGGTCTGCCTGCAATAAAGGATGGTGAAATAAAGAGCACACCTCACCGTAGTTGCTCACACTGCCTACAGGGAATCTGGAAGCAAACTCTCCGTCTTGTTTTGTGCATCCTTTAAATAGAAGTGGACATTCTCGAGGCAGCTGGAGCTGTTCAGTTCCAGAAGCTACAATCTAAGACGGGGAAAAATTCCCAAAGAGAAAACACTGTTGGCATCATGCTTAAGCATTACTTAAAGATACAATAATATAAACAATGGATGGAATTGTCAGTGTTCCTTCGCTAACATTAAGATTTAAAGCAAGATCATGCAGACTATATATCCACAAACATAAAGAGTGTTTATTACAGAGCGGCGCCTGGAGACATATTAGACGATGCTGATAAAAATTAACTAACTAGAATCCAAGTCAGCTTATATTTGTGTGTTTTCTTTTCTCAATACTGTTGCTGTGTGTGTGTCAGTGTGTCGGTGTGTGTGTGTCGGTGCAGATGTAATTCGGAGCTCGAGCCGCTCTGCAGCATCAAGGGAGGGGCCGGTGCCTGCAGAAACCACATCTGTTTCAAACGTCAACTGCTTGGTCAACCACTGTAACCCTGTGTTAGTATGTCCATATACTACTCTGTGTGTGTGTGTGTGTGTGTGTGTGTGTGTGTGTGTGTGTGTGTGCGTGTGCGTGTGTGTGTCTTCCATTTGTTACCCAGGCCTCCAGGGCAGTGTGAACATTTAGACGCGCAAATCATTTCTGACAGAATGACTGTCTTGTCAGTGTAATGACGCTGGCATTATTATTGTGCACTTCATTTATTTATTTATTCATTTATTCCATTTGACCTTATTCAACCAGGTCGGTCTCTCGTGACTAAAGTTTCTTTTTTTTTGGAGAGAATCTTGGACCAAACGGCAGCGCAATTTTGTTATGAACCATTGTATTATACAAATAGACACGGTGTAAAAAAATAATCATTAGAACCACACCCTGACCTTATTAGAATATTTATTAAAATATTGCAGATAAAACAAAAAATTTGATCATCAAAGTCATTAGAAAAAGTGCATGAGGTTATATTTGAAAGCATTCAAGTTTACCAGCACATGCGGCGTTAGATTGGGAGAGATATGTGAAACAAAAATCCTTTCTTTTTTTTTAAAGCAACACTTTCATCTTTTGCTAAGCAACAGTGGCCTCTGCAGACACAAGCGCTAAGGAATTCTGCTGCGCTCTGAGACCCAGTGGCTAAGCTGTTTTTCAGGAAACTCCTACTCACTGAACTGAGACATGGCTTAACAATGTTTGTTCCTCATGTTCCCTGGCTTCCGGAACCGCGAGTGCTGTCACTCTAACTCTTTATTTCAGAATACTCGATATTTTCAAAGTTTCTGTTGCTGAATATTGGAAATGAATCAAGTCTTTTCATCTGATCTGCAGTGAGGTGTCACTCTTGCACTTGCTCAGCCTGATTCTGATAGTTTAAGTCGCTGCCTGTCAGTCTCTCGCAGACTACTGTCCGTGTGGTGTGCCATCAGAAGGATGTTGCAGTTGTTGTTCTAAGACAGAATAGTTTCTTTTAACGTCCTGTGTTCATTTGTGTATGGAACTAAGAATCGTCGTGTATTTGTCACCTTAGAACGAGACCTTTATACCAACAGCTGAAGTGGGTCCTGTTGTGTCAAACAAGGGCTTCAGAGAGGAGCTTCTTGTGTTTTCTTTTCTTTTTTTTTTACGAAGATCACCGTAGATTCCTCTTGGAAGGGGAGGGTGAGGGGAATGGTATTCGGTTGCTAGATGCCACTAAATCCAACACATTGTGCCTTCAACTGTACGTTTTTATATAACTGTCTTTATTCGCAGAGCATTAGTCAACAGGCCGCAGGACTCGGCAGATTCCTTCTGAGTCTTTCTCTGGAAATCTTTCTTGATTTCAGAGAGAGGAGCTTGCGTTCCCTCTCTTTGTGCGCCGACCTGTCTTTTGTGTGGACACGAGGAATCTGTGAACGTGTGCGTCTGCTCGTACACCTTGTCTGTGTGTAGGATACCTCAATGGATGTTTATATCCCCGATGACAGACACAAGGTCAGCACTGTTCTGCACTGAAGCAGCTGCTCACGAAACTCCAACTGCCAGCGCTCAGGCCTGTAGTCCCCGTCAGTGTCACTAGATGGAGATGTGGCTGTTTATAGAGGCCGCTGGAGACCCACTGCCTGTTTAGTGCATCCATCACACTGAGTCACCGAACTCATCTCCATTTAGCGCCGCGTTACTTGCAGCTCCGCAGATCATTGGTGTGTATTCATTTTATTTTAGTGGTGAAAATTAGTTTTGTACAACAGGAAAACTTCAACTGGGCTGCACAACTGCAAAGGAGTGTCGAATGATCTCTCCAAGGGCGTCGGCACAACCTTTCCTTTGTCTTGTCCAATGTGTCATTATGCATACAATTCAGACAGTTATGGATGTATATGGATGTTTTCTTGCATGTAGTGATAGTTATGTTGGGAGCAATGTTGGGCAAGTTACTGAAAACCAGGATTGAATTACAGTCTTTCAAGAGTAAATGAGTTAGTTGATAAATCACTGAATAAAAAAGTGATGAGTGACTTCTGAGTTACTTTTACAGTAAACGTCTGCTTAGATCTAATCTTAATGCTCACAGCTATATTTTATGAGCCTGTGACTCAGCAGCACTGTGGGAAAAGACAACTGTCAAATGTTATCCACCATCGTATCCATTATAACTATGATGAAGTGACGAGAGGAACAATAAAACACAACTGTCACGATTTGATGAATCCACTTATTGTGTCAGTCCCTGAAATCTAACACAACTGATAACAGCTGTTTGTCAGACACAAGGGCATATAGACGTCACCAGAATATTTTTGCTGTGACCTTCATGAGGGAAAAGTTAAATTTTCAATAATTGTAATGCTGTGTTCACACCGAGCGTGAACGTCCCGCGCAGGAATAAACACAACCCGCGAATGTTCCGACAAACATCTTCTGAACATACACGCACACACACATCTGTAATCTACTCACGTGAATAACTTGCTTAACACATTTTCCACATTTTTAATTTTTTGATAGTTTTGAATGGAAACATCTCTGGTTTGTGGTGCAGTTACACTCTTCTGATAGTGTGACCTGCAAACCCATTCTATTTTTCCCACTGCATACTGGAATATTCTTATAAAACAAACGGGACAACTGGACAACACCAGTCACAAACTGTTCTCTTTGTGTTTGTCTTCAGGATGTCTTTCTGCCTGAACTGCTCCTTTTATTTCTTTTACAACTGCATTTTTGTCACCCAGTTCTAAATACACCACAAAAATCTGACTATCTGTGCTTCAGAGAATTATTCTTTGTCCTTGGACGATCCATGCAATCTCAATAGACATCTCAACTACACTGCTCACCTGCACTGCCCAGTGAAACAAACATAATTACAATAAATACATGACATAAATAAATACACCTTCAAGAATTAAGTTTCATAGCGGCACCAAGCACTACTCCAGAGGAACAGATAAAGAAAATGGCTTAAAGCCGCTCCTCCCCAACAACACATCCAATCAAGGTCAATTTGTGGCGCTTCTCTTGCCTCAAGTGTACTGCACGCCTCATCTCGCGAATACACATTTGAACAACGGGGGAATCGGTCTATCAGCGAGACACATTCAGTCCTCGTGGCCCGCCCGCTCTGCAGCCGCTACGTCACCGTGGAGCTGCAGAGCCTCAAGACAAATCGCCCAAAATCATTCTCTGGGTGACTCCCACTTAACTCCTTTCACACAGAACAGAGCCAATTTTGAACACACACACACACACACAAAGAGTCACAGACTCATTTCATTATAATACACGCAGGCATCCACCCACACAAACACGCAAAAATGCATACAAACACTCACTCATACAGTTTACTCTTGCGGCGTGCCAAAACCGGGGTCACAGCCACTTGTGGTGAATGAGTGCCAAACAGACTTGAGCAGATGAAGAGATGAGGGGAGCTCTGTCTCTCTTTCTCTCTCTCTCTCCATCAGTGCTCCCCTTTGTGTGTGCCCCCGATTCCCCTCGTGTCTGTTTGTCTCAGTGCTTCAGCCTAAGCCGACGCTGTCTTCAACTCATTAGCCTTATTAATCTGTTTTAGTCAGCCAAGTGCTCAAACTCGTTAGCATCAGGGTTAGCCGCATGCCGACCCGATGGGGATTAACATTCAGCAGGTTAGTCACAATGTTAACCGCAGTCTCAGAAGCCAACCGCGTCCCATTAGCAGCCAACAGGTGACTCGCTCTCATTCAGTGATCAATACGAGATAATCACACTTGGTGACACTTCAGGAACGTAGCTCTGCGTGGAGCTCACACACCGGGGATCGGATGTTTGCATGCGCAAACACACACACACACACACACACACACACACACACACACACACACACACACAAAAGTGCAGCAGATTCAATGAAGCGATGGAGACAAGGGGGGGCGAGTTAAATGAAGGAGAGAAGAGAAAATTTCCCCTCCACATCTTCTAATCTGTTGTGATTGTATCCATAGTCAGGTCTGGCCATGGCCAGATGGTCCACAACACACACACACACACACACACACACACAGACACACACACACACACACACACACATATACGTACAACATGCCAAGAAGCTGAAATTCTGACAGGAAAGCGATCTGAAATACCATATAATTGCTAAACCCATCAATGCGCAATTTTACATTTGCATCAACAGTAAATTGGTGGAATTAGAAATTAAAGAATATATTAGCAAAGGCTAAAGATGTTCAATCACGAGAGGGAAGATGGAAGATGAAAGAGAAGAAAAAACAGAGCGAGGGCTGTATAAAGACAGAGTAAAGGCAAAATAAAGGACAAAATAAGACTTCTCCTTTTTTTTAGACTCCTCTTGTGTTGTTGCAGCATGTGACTGTTTTCAACCCGCTGGCGAAAGGGTTTGTGTTCAATCAGACTTTCCTCTGAGACGGAAATTAGAGTGCTCTCATTGGAGCCCCACGGCACACACACATGCAGACACACATTGAGCACACGGACTCACATGCATCCACACACTGCGCTTGTCTTTCTCTGAATAACCAGAGAATGCCTGCCTCACTGGCTGGATGCTCAGGGGCAAGTCTGACATGAATCCCGTCTGATGCCTGTTTTTTTCACTACAATAATTCAATTAGGAGGGAGGTGCACTGCCGCACAGGCCGGTCAGAACTTGTGCCAAATCCCCAGGCCACAGGGTTATAGTGAGAGGAAGGATACATTACACCATGTTACCTGCGTGTGCTGACGAGAAGAGACAAGGCACGACCTGTGGGGCGACGTAGTCGACTCAATGGCAATGTGACCAGACCAGAGTCAGCAGAAGGGCTACGGAGATCTACTTAACCATGGATGCATGCGCTCAAACACATGGAGCACATTATATGTGGAAAATATCTGGGTGTGATAGAAGAAAGCAGTTTGCATGCATGCAGCATTTACAGTGGACATTGCATCCAAATGCCTGTATCTCTAGCTACAAACTGAAAGGCCCCAAAGGAGGAGAACCGTGGATTAAATGAGTGGAGAAACAAATGGAGATGCTTCCATCCATGGCACAACGGTTTCAGACCAACATGTTAAGACAGCACAATTGAAATGGCAAAAGAAGAATGCTCCACAGATTATACCAAAAACTGAAGTTGTTTTGGAGGCCAAACATCTTAACATATTTCATTTTCCTTTAATTTGAAGCAAGCCACTACAGGTGAATATGGAAAAAAAATTAAAAACTTGTAGATAACATCATGAAACTTCCCCAGTTTATCAAGTTTTCTGAATTTTTTTTGTTTAAAATATGCAAAGGCTGTGTTTTTTTATGATTGAATATGCACAAATTAGCATAACTGCAAAAAAAAAATATCAGAACATTGAATATAAAGTCAAGGTCAATATGTTCAGTTTTGTTAAAAAAATTAGAGCCGAAGGTTTTACAGACGTAGCAGTCGAAATCTCTTTATAACACTCGGTAAATCAGAAAATACTGTCACCAGCCATTGCAAAGTATGTAAGAGAAAAGTAAGTATATGTGTATGAGAGAAAAGATAATCATTTTAAGAAAATGGCCATCAAACACGTTCATTGTGCTGGAATCCACAGACACTAAGCCAGATGTAATAAATTAAATCCCAAAATGTGTATTTTGGACATTTTCTTTCCACTAGTCTGGAAGAAATGTTATGGAAGCAAAATAGCCCCAAATCCCCCAAAATGACCAGTGCACGAAAAACAATGTTTTTGCCTGAAGAGTCTTACCTTAATTTGACACCCGTGTTTATGAGGCAAAGCAAGTTTTTATTTGTAGCTCCCTCCAACAACAAGCCAAAGTGATGCAGCGTGGACATAAAAATGCATCGGAGATAAAGGACAGACCAAACAACATAAACAGAAACATAGCGCAGAGCCATTTTTCCATATTTCAAATGGAGTCCCTGCTGCATTATACATTTAAGATGATTCCTTGGGCACTTTTTTGCCTCGGTTGGTGCAGATAGAAGAGAAAAAAAGAAAACAAAGAAATGCTGGGAGAGAAACAGGGACGATGTGCAACCAAGGTCCTGAGCTGGAGGTGATCCTGTGGTATGCATCTTAATCACTAGGCCCACAGGTTGCCCATGACACCATTAACATATTCATTCTGAGGAAACTTAATTTATCATTTTCACTTGGTTATATTAAGACAGTCAAATAACCAAGTCAGCAATTTTAAACACAATAAACTCAAGCACTCACACAATCAGATCGCATGTGGTCAGCTTCAATGAAAGAAACACAGAGAACCCTGTAATCCATAACAACCCCCCACTACCACCACACACACACACACACACACACACACACACACACACACACACACACACACACACACACACACACGCACATGATCCCTGGCGTTTCTTGCCCTCCTTCTACTCCACTGCTCTGCTAATGTCATTCTTGACATGACACCAATGTTTTATCCTCTTCATATATGTTGAGGAGCAGTGAACATCATGTCCTTAGAACTAGGGCAAGCAGAAGGCCTGTGAGGATGTGTCCATACTAAGGATTTCGTGTGTGTGTGTGTGTGTGTGTGTGTGTTGCTCTTGGTACTTTTAAAAGGGAGCACTATTGTTGGAGGGGAGATTGCGCCTCTGAAAGCAAAATTCACTCAGGAAGCATTTGTTTCCAGGAGGAGATGACTAAGGAGATGAGTTGTTTTTTCCAACATAGACACACACGCGCAAAGATGCATAGACCACCAGGTCTCACACACACTCTTACACACTTGCATACACCCTCCCGAGGCAGAGAGAGAGAGAGGAGATGAGTTAATGGAAGGTTGCAGGTAGTGGATGATATTAAGGGTGCCTTATTTTTAGGGGGACAGGGGAAGCGGAGAGCTTGGGCTCCTTTTTACAGATGAAAACTACACAAGAGACATGAAAAATAGATGAATGGAAAGCCTTCCTTTCCGGAATCATAGAGAGATTGAGGTTGAGGAAGACAACAAAGGGGTAATGACCGAAGATGGAGGTTATTTATCCCTCCTCTGAGTGGTTTCACTGTGACCCCCCACAGGGCACTTTGCCTTTGAGCATAACTGAAGCCGTGGCGCACACACACACACACACACACGCACACAAACACACACACGCACACAAACACACACATGCACACGTGCGCACACACACACACACACAAACACACACATACGCACACAAACACACACATGCACACGTGCGCACACACACACACACGCACACACGCGCACACACACACACACACACACGCGCACACACACACGCACACGCACACGTGCGCACACAGTTCACAAGTTCAACAGGAACCTTTAACACGGGCACTGATCACATATGGTGCTCTTTACAAGGTCAGGCACGCACAGAGATAAGCCTGTAGCCTTTATGTTAGCAGGGTATTCCCACTGAGACAGGACGAAAGCAAAGCTGAAAACAGAGCGGCACATACAGACCATGTCAAGGCAAACAATGCGTCTGGAAAGAAAACAGAAAAAATGAAAGTGCGGAAGAGCAAGCGTGTGAAAAGACAGCGTGAGAGACAGCAAGAGGGAGATCGGGGGGGGGAACTACAATCTAAAGGCCATAGAGACAGAAACTAATTCAAAGCCCTAACATCTCCCAACAGAATCATCTTTCATAGTTGCACCAACTGCTTTGAACCGCGAGAAGAGCTCGTTCTTTAAATCTGAAATCTTCCTGCAGGCTGTTCCTCACAGTGAAGGCAGGCATGGAGATGGATTTCTAGACCATATTTGTTGACAAGGCTTTTGGGACAGTCAGCAGAAGGGAACCCTGGGAACTCGCGCCATAGCCGCTTCTACAGTTTTCTGTAATTTAAATACATAAATAAGGAGAGTACAGAAAGAATGGATTCATGAATAAATATAAGATACTGCAGTGAAAGGAAGAAAAAAAAATGAGTGTTCAGTTTTGGGGTTTGTTACTTTTCCTTTTTTTTGCAGTTCCTAACAAATCTCAGAGCACTATGATAAATAGTATCTAATATGCAGAGACACTGAACAAATATGCAAACCCAAAAGAACCAAACAGTATAATCACTGCGCCCGGTCGTCTTCCAACAAATACAGATCCTTGAAATAAACTCAACCTTTGGCCCCAACTTTACAGTAAGACTTGATGATAATCAGAATCAACCATATGGCATTTTTTACTTCTACTTTTTAATTACCAATTAAATAACGATCTTCCACTATCATCTAATTTACTTTTTTAATCAACGCAAGTCATATGTAGGGCTAAGCTTGCGATTCAAAATGAAAACAAATCAATAACATGTTTTTGAAAAGCCAGTTTGGTGTGGATGCAAAGTAATAGAATAAGAAAAGCAATCACGCCTGTCTCCAAAAATGATTAAAATTACATTAGTTGCATGGTGAATATAAGGAAGTCCTGAAGTCATAGACAAACAAAACTTGTAGAAAAAGTTTTCTCTTTATTCTCCCCAGAGGATCTGCACGAAAACAAATAACTGCATCATCAGCATAGAGATGTTTGTTGCCTTGTCAAAAAAATTAATAAATCTGGGTGTTAGCCCTGGCTCTGAATTTAATCTCATTTTGTTTTAATTTATGCCAAGTGAGCCACTGGAAAGTGAAGCCATTGGTCACACTCAGTCGGTGCGTATAGTCTAACATAAAGTTTGGAAACTTTTGAAAACTGAAGATATTCTCCTGTCACAGAAATCTGACATTTGAATTGTTGTTTTGAAATAATTTATTCCAGAGGGTTTCACAATGTTTTTATTGAAGGATCAAGCAACTGGTCCTTCAAACTAAAGAACAGAGTACTGTTTCCATGCCCCCTAAAATTACCCCCAGAGTCACTCTTTGATCTTACGAACCCAAGTCAGGGATGATATCTTTTCTCAAAACTGTTATAAATTGAAAATATCAGTGTTTTATTGTGAGAATGCTGCGGTAAAGGTTTGGATGGGTCAGGGATGAAAGGTCAGGTTAGGTTTAGGGAAAGATCATGGATCACATATTGTGCTGAAGAAACTTTATTATATAGAAGTCATTTACTAATATATATTTCTCTATCCACCAGTAAGTGTTGTTTGCAGGCGCCCTTTATGTAGAGTCTACCACACGGACACACAAATGGTTTGCTGTGTGCTTCACTGCACTCCAAAGTGTGTGTACATGAGGTGTGTGTGTTTGTGTGTGTGTGTGTGTGTGTGTGTGTGTGTGTGCACGTGTGTGTGCGCGTGTGCATGTGTGTATGTGTCATCTGGCCTGTGTTAGCACTTTGATGTGATCTGATCACTTGTGATCTGTGCTTTTGGGGCTGCAGCTGCCCGTGGGACAAAAAACACCATGGTGTCATCATGTTTTAAATCTCTCTCTTCTGCTTTGCTAATTGGTGAGAGCCACAGGCCCTACTACAAGACAAACGCAGCGGCATCAGCCACACGGGGACCCTGGTGTGTGTGTGTGTGTGTGTGTGTGTAGGTGGGCGGCTGATTAGGTATTCAGGAGCGGATGCGTATGAGCGGATGTTTTCGCCGTGAGAAGGATGATTACTTTTTCCATTATGAAATGAATGCATGATTGTTTTGTGCGTACGTATGAGCCTTGTCGCATCTGAGGTTGTGGGATATTATCTGTCATATCCTTTTCCTGGGTATGATTTGTGACTCTTCTTTCTTGTCTGTGTGTCTATAAGTGAGCATGCTACTACAACTGAATCAAGAGTTTGTGCTTTCGTCACTGCCCAAGACTTTCTCTGTCTGTCCCTTGCTCAACCTTATCCAGTGTACGACTCTTGACAGCATGCTTGAGGTGGACAAGGTCAAACCTCTCCAGTGTGTCCAAACAACAATTTATACTTTAAACGGGCCCCGCTGCGAGTACTGCATTGTCTGCCGGCAGCCATCTTGTGTCCTCAGCCGCCAGTTTCTCTGTGACAGGTTCAATGGTTGCTTGGCTGCGGGTCATGCCTGAACACGTGGAACTGTATCTTGTCAGGAACCTGATGGCTATACACTGGGGCTGCTTATGTCTCACTGGTGGCACTGCAGCAGGTGAGAGGAAAGAATAGGAAGTAAGGGAGTAAAGTGGGGGGGGAGGGCACGGAAGTGGACAGTGACAGACGTGGGGAGGGAGGATGTGTGGGATGGAAGATAAATGTGGAGCGTAGGGGTCCGGGGAAAAAAGGAAAAGGAGGGCAAAGTTTTGAAGGGATAGTAGAGCTGAGGGAGAGATGAAGCAGAGGGGGGAAAGGGGGGATTTGAGTGGGACTAAATGAGTGATGAAGGGAGCGATTTAAGAAGGAAATAGGGAGTTTAAGAGGATGGGATGAGGTGAAGTGGAAAGAGGCAAGGAGAGATGTGAGAAGGTATGAAATGCAATAGGGAGAAGAAGAGGGGAGGGAAGGAATGGTTGATGAATGAGGAGAGTGATGCTAATTCTTTGAGATAATTTCGAAAAGTGTGAAGGAGAAAAAAATGCTGATGACTCTGAGGAAAAAGAAAAAAAGTACTGTAACGCGGGAGATCTTAACAGGAAACGGACTGCGAAGGCAGATAAGAAAAGGGGGGGGGGGAAAGACATGCTGATAAACCTCTTGTAGGCCCTGTGACTGAGAGGAGGGGTGAAAGAGGAGAGGGGAGGACGCCGAATAAGCAAGACAGAGGTGAAGACAGGTTAGCCACTGACGCAGTCAGGCCCCAGAGATACCAGACTGAGTGGAGAGATACAGATACATGTAGGTTAGACGAGGCCACCGTCAAGGCAGATGCTCGTTTAACTTTTGTTTTTCTCCATTCTTTATTGAGTACATGGCAACGACACAGGGCTCACATTTGACAAAGTAGAAACAATGCTGTATAAAAAGGAAATACACTTATAGAACAGATGACTTAAAACATTGAAGCATGCAGAAAATGTTCATCTTGGTGTGTACAGTATAGAAACATGTGTGTGTGTGTGTGTGTGTGTGTGTGTATGGGCGAGTGTGTTCAGACGAACCAGCACAGCAGCACAGACATAACAGGTGACCTTTTGAAGCTGGATGGTGTGATTTTGTTAATTCGCCTCCTCATTTTCATCTCTCCACTTTACCCCCCCCCCCTCGTTTTTTTCTTTCTTTAATAGAGGCATTTACCTTTCATCTACTCATCTTATCTGGAGCCTCCTCCCACCATTCTCTCTCTTTCTCTTGCTCCTTTTTTCTATCGCTTTATTTCAGCTTTTCTTCCTGCACCTCCCCACTGTAACTGTCAGAAGCCCCCCCTCTCTTCAAAGAATGAAATGAGGTCAATTTCCTTAAAAGCTGACAGGGAGGTTCTGATGGTGACTTGGCAGCGTGTCATTGTGGGTAATGGTGTTTGGAGTTCCCGGCTTCATTGGACTACATTATAAAGTGTTTGATCTATATGCACCCTTCTTAGCGCGCTTCTCCTTCTTTCACCACAGAGATCTCTGACAGGCGTAGAAATGAGACGGAAGACTTTTCAATCTCTCCTGAAAGGAAATTGGAACACGGGGGCAGTTGGGCTGGTGGGCATGGACAAAATCTCATATATTTCCGGAGTTTCCATTTTTTTTTTCATGGCAGAATAGCAGTTTTAATATTTCAACTCCCCGATTGAGGTATTATGGTTCTGGACTGCATTATAGCCTCTACACTGCTTGCCTTGTGCAAGTAATATCCCTCGACAAAGCAGTGAATACATTCAGACTGGAAACCTATTTCTGTGCTGAAGTGGGGTTTGAGTGTTTTGTGAGAAATATGTGCAATAGCACGGTATCTGATTATGGAGCCACCATCAGAAAGAAAGAAAAAATGATATGATCCCTGTACAGCTGTTGTCAGTTTTGTGTCTTAGCTGAATGCATTGATTGTTAAGATTGTCTGCCAGCGACCAATCGGAGCGCATGGTGAGACGAGGAAGGCTAGGGAAAGTTTAATTGAGAGGGACAGACAGATAGGGAAGAGGAGCTTTTCAGATGCGTTTGCCTATCATGCTGTAATGAATGCGTGCCACCTGTCTCTGCACCTCTATTAAAAACTCCTTCAGAGATACCACAAACACATTACATACATACACACTCACACACTCTCCCAGCACCTCTAATTGCTGTGTGGGCGGCAACCTTTGACATCCTCAATCAAAGGACCTTCACATGTACGCATGCACACACAAACACCTGGGCCCACATAAACATGCATAAAAGATGCACAAATACAAGATTTTAAGTAACCAAATAACAAACGGATCAATTTCATACATTTCAAAATCAGTCGCCTACTTGTGCGACAAACACTTTCGTCGGCGCTGTGTTTGTGGAGCCGTGAGCGTTGGGTCGAGCTAATGAAGTGAAGAAAGCGCTTTGAGTGTGGTTGGATGTCTTGCTAGCAACCTTAATAAACATCACATGCACTTTTAATTAACTAGATTCTTCTGTGACGACAAAGTGCTAACAAGTCCAACGACACTCAATCACGCCTGGAAGAGTGTCTGCACGTGCGCATGTCTGTATCAGTGTGAGAGTGTCGACGTTGGTGCACAGCACCTCCCCCTCTTCATGCTCAGTGCCAGTGTGTCAGGAATTAGCGGAGACTCATAATTGCATGAAAACTAATTTCATCTTTGAAAACCCTATTTAATGGCTGCGATTTTATTGCCCCGTCCTCTGTGGCTATAAATTATATGAATTACTGTTCCTTTTTCTTATAAGTACATGCGAAAATTAAGCTTCTCAGTGGATAATGGATACAGTTTGAATAATGGTGTCTTGTAAGACATTATAGGCTATCTCCCGTACAACCGTTGACCCAGCAGAACAACTAGCAACAACAATTAATATCTTGAAACAGGACCTGGTTCATATCTCTGAATTTCTCTCTATGTGCATTTAAATACCTATATCTGATGAATCATGAATTTCCAATTATCGTCAACTGCCAAATATGGTGATCATACGCTGCTTTCAGACCTGCACTGAAGTCAGGACCTTCTCCCGAACTTCTCCGGAGGGGCTGTCTGTGAGAACGCAAATGTCCACAGATGTTGCTTCAGACATTCCCTGGAACTCTTATTACTGTCAAACACCTA
The DNA here is from genome assembly GCF_022379125.1 of Scophthalmus maximus. NCBI lineage: Eukaryota > Metazoa > Chordata > Actinopteri > Pleuronectiformes > Scophthalmidae > Scophthalmus > Scophthalmus maximus. The sequence continues at coordinate 12,092,318 of NC_061522.1, read as the reverse complement.
GTAAAATGTCCGGAGAATGTCGGAGTGGGCCCATGTGAGATTACGGGAGGAGAAGCGAGTGTGCGTGTCGATGATTGAAAACAAAAACTCTGCTTTCTGCAGCAGATTTAATCGGTGACGTCTGCCGCTCAACCCAGGCGGCACAGAATGATCCGGAGATTATCCTGCAGTTGTAAACGCGGCTGACTGGGACAATCTCCCGCTGCGTTCTTCATATGAGAACAGCAAACTCTGCAGAATGTCCGGAGGAGACATTTTCCAGAATTAACGTCTAAAAAAACAGCTACACCAATCAGCCACAACATAAAAACCACCTGCTTAACATTGTGAAGGTCCACATCATGCCGCCAAAACAGCTCCGACCCGTCTGCGAATGGACACAGGACCTTTGGCGCTGTCCTGTGGTCTTTGGACATTGGTAGCGCATCCTTTGGTTCCTATGGGTCCTGCTGGTTTTGTGGCTGGAGGCCTCCATGGATCTGGCAACTTCACATATCCTACATGCTTGATCGCATTGGGATCTGGAGACTTTGGAGGCCGCGTCAAAGCCTTCCGGCTCTTTGTTGTGTTCTTCCAGCTACTTCTGAGGAGTTTTCGCAGCGTGTTGCCACACTGTCCTTCTGGGTGCATCGTGTCTGATTGTCGCCTGGCCTGCAACGATTGTTTATGTGGATGGTTTGTGTCAAAGTAACACCCAGATGAATGCTAAGACCCGAGGTTTCCCTGCAGAACATTACATTATAACAAGATAATCCATGTTATCCACTTCACCTCTCAGTGGTTTTAATGTTGTGGCTAATCAGTGTATATACTGTGGGTGCTACACCAGCCTATCACAGTAAACGTTCAGGGCCCTCACAAAGGGGAATTAACTGAGTGTTTGGTAGTCAACGCTCCTCGAATGTCTTTTCTAAGATACAGTACATGAAGGGCATGAAATTTAAGCTCCAATATACAGTATTACATTACTAATGGCCTGATAGGCATGTAGCAGTAGGGAAGCAGATTCACAATCCCACGCATTATAGACATAACCATATTTCCTCAATTACCTCAAGTGTTATTTGGCCACGAGATAGTGTTGGTTTTAGGGTTTGAGATTTCTTCTTCCACTTCAACACAGCAAGCAGCACTTTTGAATTTTGCTTTTGCTGCTCACAGCAGTGAAAAATTATATTCACAAAGTTAAATAGCAACATCGAATTTCCAGACAAGTGACCCGGCTGTTCTGGATAATCCTCACTATCGACAGTTTTACAATGAGCTATTGTGTCTCAACTTTATTCAATTGAAGTAGAAAAAAATGGTTTTGAAAGGAGATGCTGCTTTTTAATCTTCAGAAAGTAATTTGTCAATGCTGTGAGCACTGCGAGCAAAATAACTGCCATTTACCTTCAATTTATTGGGGTGGAAACTCAAAAACTCTGAACAAATTAAAACAAAATCCTCTGCATAGCTTCCACAGAGGTTGAGAAATGGTTGTTCCCTTTGTCGTTTGGGTGAACGGCTCCTTCAAAAGTGGTATTTCATCCAAAGCTATCGGTTGCGTATCAAACACCAGGGTGTAAAATGTTTGTGCTTTACTGACTGAATTGGTTTGTTTGAATGATTGCAGTTAATTTCTCTGGGTATATGCAGTGATACCGTCATATGGATTGTAATGTAGGTTTATGAATGTACAGCAGATATCAGTATGACTGAGGGAACCGAGTGATGCTGAATTGTGGACCGGCGCCCAGTTTGACTGGTGTGTGGTGGGCAGGCGTGGAGGACACATTTTCAATCGATGAGTAAGACTCATCTCAGAGGAACTTAAGTAACCAGGAAATTACTGGATCGCGTCCCAGCCTTGTACAGCCAGTTGTGCACATATGGACATATTTTGCAATAAACTGATAGTCCATAAACTTGTAGGCGACTTGTGCGATTTATCTGGGTATAATGTAATTTTGCAGTACTTTCTATTTATTCATTAATTGCTCTGTTCAAATATTTGCTGTCGTGTTTGAATTCTAATTAAGGCTCTAGATATGATATCTAGCTTTGATGCAGCAATTCTAGTTATTTGGTTCCTGGTGTAACTAAACACAGCCCAATTATTTCTGTCAACATTACTCATTTCATTACAATGCGTTGATTACGAGACATTAGTTTGCTCCTCACACACACAAACACAGACACACAGACACACACACACACACACAGACAGACAGACAGACAGACAGACAGACAGACAGACATATACACACACAGACAGACAGACAGACAGACACGCACACACTTTTCCATAATAACTCTAAAATACAATACATAATCCAAAATGTTCCCACAGTGGATGTTTTCCTTTTTCTCAGTTTTGTCGGAGTGACATGTTTTTGGCAAAGATGCTGAGCAACATTTGAATTGTTGTAGCTCCGTGTCTCGCCCCCCGCAGTGCCTCTGCGTGTGTGTGTGTATGTGTTTGTACGTCAAAGTCCGTGGAGAATGGGAGACGGAAAAGAAGAATTTCAGAGAAAATCAAAGATAAGAAGAACTTCAAAACGTAACTTCAGTGGGCTAGGTCATGTTCACTGCATTATTCTGTGAAATCTAAACTTGCACAGTGTTGATATTTGGCACATAGGCTCTGAAATCATCACTCCCTGTAAGAATACATTAAGCTCAGCACAGACACTCTGTTCCAATCAAATGTTATGTAGCGTGACAAGATGATGATGACCATTAGTACTTAAATGTATGCTTAATGGCAATAAGTGAGGCTGAGGCATTAAATAAAGCAGCAGCCTAGACTTCTGAGTCTATCCGGCGCACAATCACCAGACAAAGAGAGCCCGAGACACGTCAGCACAAATACTCAGTCTGTGAAGTGAAGCATCTGAGGCGGCGATGCACCGGGAAGCAACTCTTTTACCTCACTGGATGAAGGTAATGTAAACAACACATGCAGCAGCAGAAACCTCAACAAAGGAAAACGACATGTCCCACCCCTGCTTCTGTCTCGGAAAAGAGAGGAGGCATAGAGAACAAGGTGTTTGAGGAGAGCTGGGGGAACCAGTCCACATGCAGATAAACTCACTCGCTGTACTGTATGTTGGTATTCAGCTATGAAGACGGGATGATGGGAAAGTGAAACTTGGATATCACATGTTCTGGAGGTGGGGAGTGGGTTGTTTTACTGAAACCTCCACTTATTTTGGACTAACAAGAAGACTGGTGGTGGTAGTGGTGCATCTATTAACATCAAGAGGAGACAATGAGAGCAAGAGAAGTAGCAGTTACCGTAGCAACAGCACCAGTGATTGTCTTTATTCTATTCTATTAAATTCAAACAACAACATATTCAGAGTGTGTTTGTGAAATTGGTGTTGCTGGATAGGTTTTTCTAAGTTACACTTTACTTTGATAGATAAAACAAAGCACACGTGCACGAGTGCACGTTCAACCACAGTATTTTAATTTTTCACACCTGCTCACTGTCAAGGCAGGACGGGATGTCAGAGTAAAGAACTGATAACGTGTCAGTTTAAAAATGAAACCTGAATGTTTCAAAGGCTGGTGGCTTGTGTGCGTCCGTGTTGACTTTGGCTCACATCTGCGCTTTTGATATTAAGGCTCAAATCTGCCTCAGTAATATCACTGTGTTGGTGTGTGATCATGAGTTGGAGTATATTATCATTCCTGTGTATGTGTGTGTGTGTGTGTGTGTGTGTGTGTGTGTGTGTCCACAAATCCAAACAATTCCGGCTGGCTTTTGTTCATTATAAAATATATTGTCTACCCAACACTAACTTCAAACTATAAACCTAACACTCTTACTTTTTTTTATTGCTATTGACGTTGTGTTTTACAGTATCACTGAAGAGCAATACACCTCACCCAAGTCAATAATAAAACCGCAGTGCATTTTATTAAACCCCGTACAGTGATAGATCTTTAACAACACACCGTTTCTCACATTTTGTCCCTTTGCATTCAGATTGCTTTAAATCTACGACATATTCGTGACGGGGGAACCTCAGATGGCGGGAGTGACCATTAAAACACCTGGATGAAAGGCTTGCAGAGAGATAAAAGAGGTTGTGCTGTGTAAAGAAAAATAAAGTTTTCTCAAAGTAATTGCCCCCGCGTAACTGGGAAGTATCTCATGGAACCGCAGGCACAAGGAAAAATACTTAACAATATCATGGTAATGTGTTCATCATATAGTGTCAAAAGACAAAGCTGAAGACATTAAATATTGTGTGGTCGACGTTTTAACTCCTACAAGAGCGGACCACATCTACTTATTGTTGCTTTGGCAGGCGGGAGCAGAGAGATATGTAAAACAGACTTAAAGGGCACTTGAGCTGATTCATATCGTGAAACAATGAATATGATAAAGTGTATTAAAGAGAGCAAGCTATGGTGATGAGGCCATTGCTCAAGCAAGTTAAAGCATTAATTAACACATATTAATATGTTAAGACACTTGTCTTCGCAAGCGACCTTAATAACCACGCAGAGACAGTCGTTTCATGAAATCAATTAACCTGACTTATTATGCAAATGTATGCTGCAAGGTGCTTCATCCATTGATCTAATAAGATCACTGGAAACACCCAGGGGCGGCACGGTGGAGCAATGGTTAGCACCATCACCGAACAGCAGGAAGCCTCTGGTTTCAAACCTGACGGAGTTTACATGTTCTCCCCGTGTTTGCGTGGGTTTTTCTTTCCGGGTGCTCTGGCTTCCTCCCACGGTCCGAAGACACGCAGCTTAGGTTAATTGGAGATTATAAATTGCCCGTAGGCGTATACGCGAGTGTGAATTATTATTTTTATTGTTTTTTTTAACGGTTGTTTTATGGTTGTTTTTCCTCCATACATCAGCCCCGTGATACTCTGGCGGCCTGTCCAGGGTGTGTCTTGCCCTCTTGTCCAATGTCAGCTGGGATTGGCCCCAGCCTCCCCCACGACCCTCAAAGGATTTAGCGGTACAGCGGTACGGATGGATGGCTATATATGCTTGCATATATATAACTATACGGAGCTGCTGTGTTCATGTGTTTAAACACCGACAGATGCCACAGTGATGATGCAATGTCCTGTTTTCAGTGCACACGCATTAAGAGGTAGAACTTATAATACTATCGGGTTAAATCTTGAATTTGTCCAGTACTTTGTGTTAAATTCCATGCAAAACTGATGAAATTCCCTTCACCCATGCGGCTGTGGCTCAGGAGGTCCACTGGAAGGTCCTGTGTAAGAACTGTAGTTTAAAGTTTCTGAGTATAAATGAAGCATTTTTTTAAACCAGTGCCCCAGGAGGGAATGTTATACTCCCTTTTGACTTCAACAGGCTGTCCAGGCCGCATTAAGTATTCAGATCACTACCGACCACTTGATTGCGGTAAATAAAGTTGATTGTGGTAAATTAATGGTAACGAATCTGCTACCTGAAGTGCTGGTGGCCGTGATGCAGCACCAGACAGACTTATATATATATATATGTGTGTGTGTGTTTGTGTGTGTGTGTGTGTGTTGTTCCTGAAGCTGCAGGCATGTTTCCCCCACCTACAAAACGGACGCTCAATGGCCACCGCTTTCTAAGCTTGTCTCTTGTGTTTAGCTGCCTGAAACGGATGCTCACTGCCGTCTCGACACACAGTCGAACCTCCTCATCCAAGTCATCCGGAGCGTTTTTCACACTGATGTTGGGTTGAGCAGAAAACAGGAGTGTGCGTCCCTGAGGTGCTCCAAATGTAACAAACCAAATGTGAGCAGAAAAGCACATAAACACTATGAAAACGACCTGAACCCAGCTGGTAGTGGCATCGAATAAAAATGTTTATCCTGCAGCAAAACCAATCGTCTGGGGTTTTAACAAGCCAGCTGTGTTTTATTTAACATTATTGTGTGTGTGTGTGTGTGTGTGTGCCTCAATGTGAGTGTGTGTGTCTGGTTCTGTTTGCTGCATGATGGCCTGCAGTGAGGAAATGACATTTTGTACCAATTCAGAGAATGTCCCCCAGGGTGATGGCGACAACACACATACACATTCGAAAAGGCCTCACACACGCGCACACACACACACACACACACACACACACACAGACACTTGCACACACAAACACGAACACGAAGCCTGACTTTGGACAAGTTTGACTGAGGGGAAATTAGATACTATTTCTGCTCACTCAGACAATAGTGTTCCTTTTAACTCCGTGGCAGAGACTATCTCAGCAATCACCTTGAGATGGAGCCTGCAGATAAGGCCAGATTAGATGGGCACGGAGATGTGGGGGGAGATAGAAGTCTTTAACTGACAGCTAAGGATCTAATTAGCACTATGAAGATTTCCACTGTCTGGCTGAGTCAGCCGCGGTGTCATCAACCTTTTTTTTGTCGGTGGAGAGAAAAGTACTGTCAGGGATTAAAATTCAGTATGTTTGGGAAGTTGCGGTGGGAGGTAGAAAAAATCTGTTTACAATACCTTTCGCCCACATACTGTATACATTTTGTCTATGAGCGAGCTTGCCTGCATTTCTACCATGACCATATTGTTCCTTGAGGGAAGTCTCTGCGCTTGCGTTGAGTGACAGTATCTGACAAGTGACTCTGAAGCAAGAATTTTCTTTGGTGGAAAAAAAACATGAAGTCAAGTTTGGCATTTTGACATCTACTGGAAAAGCAAAACAAAACCATAGCTCATAATTTCATTGAATTTCTTAAAACCATTTTCTGATAAATATTGTGTATTTTTCTCAATTCAGTATGCATTCCAAAAGCATCTTTGTGGCTGGACAACTGCCAACGGTCCTATACAGCCCAGATGCAGCAAATAAAAAGATTAGGGGTTGGACACAATGTTTAAAAGATGATGTTCTTTTCAGGTGGAGACACAGGACTTTCTTCCCGCGGATGTCAGGTGATTGACAGCACGGAGAGTAGGTGTGAAGTATAGTGAAATTCAACTCACAATGAAACAAAAATGACACAGCAACTATAACAAAACCAAATCAAAGCTTTGTGCTCATTGTGATGGATTAACAAGCGCAGAGCAATTTTCAAGTCTGCGGAAGTTGTTTTTCAAACAGCATGAAAATTAAAAGCCATTTCTGTGTTTTTTTTACCTTTGAAACAAAACTAGTCCTTCCCTGACGGCATCCGCACACCGACAGAGGGGGAAAGGAGTGACCAGGATAACTGACAGACGGTTACCAAAACACACATTTAAGCTTCGGCTGGAGGCTTTGGGGATTAATGTAGTCAACACGGATCCACACAAGTAAGCTCTGCTTTAACACGTAATAACAAAACACAATCCCCCCCAAAAAGTTACACCTCCTATTACTCCTAGCAACTGAAAATGAGAGCTGGAAAAACAGAGTGAATCTTTTTCTATTCAGTTTACTTGAGAAAGAGCGAGAATCACAATAGCAGCCGACGTTGTAGAGCAGCCGTTACATATGATAATAAGCCAAGCCGATTATCATGATGTATGGCTCAAGTATCTTTAATAAATTTTAACATTTGATGCATCGCCAAGCTGCATTCTGGGGTAGCAGAGGATACCGCATTCAGTATAATCACTCATTTGCTCTGCATTTTATCATGGTCAACAGACACGTTTAATCCTGCTTCAGTGCACCAGGAAATGCTGCTGCAAAAATGTTAAATAAAATAAAAATAAGAGAGAGGGTACATTCAGCCTGATAATAGCCTGACAGGCAGACTCCGCTGCCAATTTGTTTTGGTTTATCAATACGAAAAACAACATGTTTTTTGACTAACAAAAGAGAAACAGATCTCAATCAAATATCTCAGGATACAATTTGTGGAATAGAGTCCCAACTTAAGGAGACTTAGAGTCTCCGTCTCCTCGTGCATAAGGGGAATCATCTTAAGAAAAAACATATGAGATAAAAGTGATCACACAGTTAAGAGGTAGACTTCTCAAGTTCCCTGTTGTTTGAATTAATCAGATTGACTTAGTTAGATCCTTCTTAAATACGGAATGTAATTTCGTTTTATAAATAGAAATAATTGAAAGGAGAACAGGAAAGGAAACAGAGCTTGAGAATCTAATGTGCTTCACAACGCGGAGACTGTCCTGCCTCCGTAATCCAAATGAAAGAAGTATAATGAAATTCTAAAATATTTCTAATAACCAGTTAGTTTAAGTCTCACTAATGCAATGCTATCAGCTCATCACATTCATCTCATGTAAGAGAGTTAAATTAATCTTACTCAAACTTTTCTTCCATGTGAAATATACAGTGACCCAAATATAAACACTGAGACCTAATTCTTATTTAGTGAATTTCACAACTTTTGAAATACACTACCATCAATTTATAATACATGTCCACAAATACACTTTCAAGGGGAGTCAATGTGGAATTGGCATTTCAGGAGACACTGAAACTTTATTCTGTGCCTTTGTAAAAGTGAGACATTGGGCCTCATGCAAGAACATGTTCGTATTCTTATCCCACATTTCTCCTACATCTGTCCGTACTGTGAGTTCGTAGGAACAGGCCTCGTCGGATTCATCAAGCGCTTCTATCTTCAGAATAATGTGTAAATCAAGTGCGTAAACAGGATGAATGTCACCTGTGCGGATCGCAAATTAGCATATACAGCGCCCCCAATATACCATATACGGTTTAGCTTCCTGCTCCATGTCAGGCAGAGTTCATTCATGAAAGCGTTTAGGAGTAAAAAAAGAAGAAGTTTATGAGATCGGAGATTGACGTCCTGTTTCCACAGATACGTAAATGAAAGTCTATATTTTAGCAGCGTCAGCAGGCGTTCAGTGACGGACAGAAAGCAGAGCTGTTAATACTGAGTCCCCTCTGAGTCGCACTGTCACTGAAATAAAAGGGGAAATGCATCGATATGATGTTTGAAAAACAAGCACTCGCCACAGTGCCATAACCGGCGATGTTGCACATGTTTTAGCTGGTGCTGGATCAGTGCACCGTCGTTCATTGCGATATTACACAATATGCAGCATGTTATAATTATTTAACATTTCTCCTCTGGCGAGTAAAGCAGCTCACCATCAGCTGTGTTCAGGCTCATCCACCTGCCTTCACACCACAGCACGAGTTTGTGCGAATGGTTCTTGCATGAGGCCCAATGACACAGTGTCGATGTGTATTATGGCTACGGTACGGCAAATTTGTACAAAAACTCGACACTATCTACTTTTTTTAGTTGGCGGAGTGACAAGAATTGCTTTCAGGAAAGCAAAAAAAGCAATAACCTGACCGTTTACAAGACACATCAAGTGAGAGTGCCCTATAACAATCCTGCTGACATCGCAGAAGCTGTGATGGAGAACACATCCGGAGTCGGACGGCTGTAATCCAAATGATCTCGGCGTTCACTCTGTGTGGAACATTTCACAGGTGCATGGAAAAGCAGAGAAGGTCAATGACTGTCAGCCGCCAGTGACGCGTCAGAAGATTTCAATAATTAACACTGTGCCAGCAAAGTACGCACTGTGCAGAACAGTGCGCTGTGTGGTGCCCCCTGCATTTGCTCTCTTTTTATTCTTCTACCCCCAACGTGATGTAAATATATACATTTGTAAATTCATCTCAAGATTTCTGTTTCAGATCATGTTTAGAACTTAAAAGCACAAGTACTTCTGACTTCAAATGACATCAAATAATGAGATCATAGCTTAGCGAAAGCACAGTCAGCTAATTAGAAGACTTTACAGCATGCATTGTTTAAGAGTTTGAACGGTTTCCTTTTTTTTCCCTTATAGAGTACATCCACAGATAGAATGGAAAATGAATGTGTGTCTTTAATAATGAAGTAAGTTATGATAGTCTATTGTCATAATACTGTGATGGGATTAATGCAAACCACGATGAAGGTTTCTATTCAGTCCCTTCCCCCAAAACACTTGTTATTTAACAAGGTCAGTGGCTCACATCTTTATATTGACTCATAAGTGACTCTACCAGTTTTGTGAAACTGTCTTCATACGCTACAGAGAAACCCTTTCCTGGCCGGACTGGGTAAAAGGAAACAAATCATATAATGCATCATGTTCTCTACAACTCATTCGCTCTTATAGTGAGAAAACACAAAGTTGCGAACACCGGCCACATTATTCTGGTGGGTCACGGCTTGAAAAGGTTGAGAAGCGCTGCTCTAAAGAAATGTAGGTCTTTAAGTTAAACCAACCTAAATGTTTTACAGTGTGCTGCCTGTACCAGGTACCAGCCCTGGCAGCCCCATAAGACAAACAAGAGCAGAAATTTGTTATATTTCCGGTAAATAGGCAAATGAATGAATTCATGTCAGTGAAATCCAGTTTTATTCTTCTATTTTCTTAGATCAAACAATGCAACATTAATGTCGAATGGAAATCGTGTGCTGCGCTTCCAAATTTGGTGATTTTTAAAGGAAAGGGTTAAGTTTTCCTTTACGCGTTGAAAACATTCCCTCGGCTTCTCGAGGCAAATGAACAATACAAAACCCACTGGATGTGCTGAAAAATGCATTGGCACAAAGCTCGAGGCGGGACTAATTTTCTTAGCTCAAGGAAAGTCAACGTTGAGAAACGCGGTCACGACAAAATTCCTAACGGCTGGAGATCACACACTGTAGCGGAGGAAGGATCATCAAGCACAACAGATGAGAGCACAGAGAAGAGAGCAAATACAGCAGGGGGGTGTGATATGAATGGAACATTTGTTGTTCAAAATGTGCCTTGTCCCGGTGCTGGCTCATTTCAGATCATCTAACATCCCCGGCTGCACCTCCATCCACCTAATGTTCTCCCTCCTCTCCCCCTCATCAGTCCACAACTCTGTGAACCATTTCCCAACTAATGTGGATTGATTATACAGGGAAAGATATATGATATAAGAGCATACACAACATATTTCTATGAATTTTGTTTGAGACAAGGACCTCCTTTTCTAACTCTGAGTAGCCACAGCAGTGCTGTAATGGGGGGGGGGGGGGGGGGCACAACAATGTTCAATCGTAACTCATTAACATTTGGGTCTGATTCACCCTGCTGTTGTTGGACTAAATGAGTTTCTAACAGCACTGATCTTTAAACTGTCTCATTGACATTTCAACAGAATGTGACGCACAATAATAGACTTCTCAAATCGCACCTAGTCATCCCAAGTGACAAACAAAGACAAGAGGCACTCGCACAAAAACAAACAGAGCCGCATTCAATTTGTTCCCGAGCGTCTCACAGAAATAATTTCCTTGAAACTTTTTCTTTCGCTTCTTCTCCTTCTTTCTCTCTCTTTTTTTTTTTTTTTACATCTCATCTCCCACGCTCTGTGTGTCGCCATGGCAATAAGTCGCGCAAGTTCACAAAACAGGAATTAGGCAACTTCATCAACTGACTGCTTAACAACTTCCAGGGCACATGACGCCCACTTTTCCAATTGCCCTTCACGTTCTCCAAAAGTTAAATAAATCTACTAAATGAAAAAACCCTCCTCCGGCAGATAAGACAACCGCTGCTGGATGAGATCAGAAGGAGATGAAGTGAAGTGCAACATTTTACAGTTTATTGAGCAGGGCGTTACAGCATATTTAATCCAAAATTAATAAGGCTGGTTATTAACCTTTTCCGCCCTCGTTCTTTTATTTCACTGATGTTTAGAGGAACGTAATGAGGCTGTAGGATGCATTTCGCCCACTCATGCAGAATGCGTGCATGCTCATATGTGTACAAGTATTTGCAATGTGCGCATATGTGCATCACCACAAGCCCATAACAAAGGAAACGTGCAGGTTTTAATAACAGGGAAGGTGTTGCTCAGTACCAGCCTGTCATTAATGTCACTGTGGGGTGAGGGGTACAGCTCCCGATCTCATACCTCAGAGCTCCACATCCCAACAGTATAGCACTCTGCTCATTTCAACACCAGAATCCTTCTTCAGACAATTTGCATAGTACACGCCGTCAATTCTTTCTGTTTCCATCTGTACATCTCTCTCTCTCTTCCCGACCGTCTCTACATGTTCATGATGACGTACCTCCTCCTTGTCATCTGTGACATTGTGATGTTGCTCTGCATTACTGTCCATGTACTCAGCTTTCTGCTCTCCCTCCCTGACTGTCCAAATGCATAAATGATTTGGACGTACGCTTTTCCCTTTTCCCAAGTGACCTAATGGTTGAGGATTGGCAATTAAAAAAGCTTTTCTTAAGTGTATTATCCATGTTTACCTTGGCAAGAACAGTGGACTGTGGACTCATGACTGAGGACTACTGGCACATTGCTATGAATCCATTATCCATTGCTATGAATCCATTATCATCACCACCTCCTCATGTGCATATTAGAGCATTAATAACTCCACAAAACTATAATGGCACTCAATTAGAGCACATACCTCCACCAAGGCCCAACAGTCTCATTAAATTCAATTAAGCCACGGCAAATTGCACACACTCGTGCATATCAGTCCCCTAAATGGGCCTTTTTAAAATCAAAATCAAGGCATAATTCCCTGGAAAATTGTATATACAGTACAAAACATCTTGCAATGTTAAAGGACGCGATAAAGTGCAATTTCTGGATTTGCCCCCTTGAGTCCAGATCCATGCCAAATCTTAACAGATTCTTTCTTGGCCCATCTCTCATATCATTCACCAAATTTTGTGGAAATCCGTTCAATCATTTTTGCGTGATCCTGCTGTCAAAGAAATACCCACAATCTCCTCGGTGGAGGTAATAAACTGACAAATTACATGGTTTGTCTTTGCTCTTCAGAACAGCATATACAGTAAAAGCATTTTCTGATGTGACATACCTATCACCAAGACTATTTTATTGACAATGCAATGGGTTTCGCCATTACAAATCACAGTTTTCTGCTTTAAAATTTATATGGTTCAGATTTCACAAGCTTTTGGTGTAAACACATCTTAGTTAGGGGATTAGAGAGAGTTTGTAGTTTGGGTGAATATATGTACTTGATTCAGGGGCTCCGAGGAAGAAACCGGCGTAACATGAACAGAAGTCTCATGTATCATATTCAGTGTTTTGTTGACACATCAAACTAAACCCGCCTCCTCCCTCTGTGGACTTAGTTGCACTGTACTAACGTAATGTGATTTCTTTCCTGCACCTAATGGATGAAAGTCATAATTCCTACGAGCGCTTGATTTCGTCGCTTGAATGTAAACACGTCTTCTGGGGGCATTTGCTGAAACAATGATGATGCTGTTGTTTTTTCTTGGGAGACCACTCAGCGAAAAAATTGAATTGCTCCGAAGTGCCACCGATGGTTGGAAAACTCATTAATGTTTGTGGTAGTGGCCGGGCTCCACAGGAGCGAAGACCAGAGTACGTGTGAACGGTTTAATGCACGGACAAAGTTTTCAGAGAGCCAGGTTCCAATAGAGAAGATGATCCAAACAGTTTAACAGTCGGCGTCTGAATCCAGTTGATAGAGTCTTGACAGAGTGGCAGGCAGGGGGTGCCAACATGAAAACGTGGTAGAGGTGAGCGTGGCAGGATATGGCCAGAGAGGTTAGCTGAAGCCATTTTACCTCAAAGGTGAACAACGATCCGGCAGAGCTTTGGTGGTGGAACGGGTTCTGATACGCTGCAGAGTCTTTGTTGTGGTCAGCATCCCATGGTGTCACGCATTAAATGGAGACAAAACCACACAGTGGAGCACGAGGGAGGTGAAAACAAAAGGGGTACAAACAATATGTTCCTCACAATGAACTAATCCTGGTTCAGTTTGCCACAAACAAAGCCTCCAAACATCTATATGGCGGTACGACGACTACCTGTGGTTGAATGGAATCATTCGAATGAGTCAGCCAATGACTGTCTAGACCCCTGCGGTGCTTTTCATCTAAAAAATGTTAAGTACTAATTAAGTTTTCTACGCCAAAGCAGACATCATGAGTAGGGAATTAAACCCAGTTGTCAGATTTAAAAATAAATGCAACAACAAATCCATCCCTGCGTCCAATTTAAAGGCCCTACCAATCTAGAAAAGTCATTTCTGTCTGTTACCTCTTTCACCTCTCTCTTCGCTCCTTCACATTAATTCCTCAATGGTGATGAGGTATATTTCCCACCCATGTGCTTATTTCAAATACGTTCAGGAGACCAGACAAATCCATCTCAATACTTATTCACATACAACTCTGCACATTTTGTCAAACATTATTTGTCTGTTTGCCTTGTCTGTGCATTTATGCATCCTTTTCACACACTGTTCTACTCTCCGTTCCACATGACAACACTTTGTCATTATGTTTTTTTTTTGTCCTTTACCTTTATTAATTCTGCCCTGTCCTGATCTGTCCTTTTTCTCTCCATTGTACTCATTCTCTTCGGTCCCTTAACAGCACAACCTAATTATAACACATTTTTAATCTTTCTCTCACTTTTTGCTTCTACCCTATCATCTGCCTTCACCTCCCTTTCGTACGCCTTCCATCTCCTTCTGCGCCTCCTTCAGTGCCGACCAGAATTACATCCCATCCTGGATAAGGTCGTGTTTGTGTCACTGTGACGGTAATGCCTGGTACAGACTAATTATGTCGGAAGCCATCCTCGTCTTCACACTGGGGGCGAGGGGTGCCAGAATTCATGGGGTTATGAACAAATTGGTTCCGGTGGGAGACGGAGAACAGGAAGCGAGCTTTGATGAATGAACCAATGAGATTCAGCAGCTCAAGAAATGGATTGGAGTCCACCGTCTGTTTATCCGACTTATATATGGCATCGGTGATTCTTGTTTGAGAAAGACTTTGTTCAAAATAGACCGAAGAATGTGTGGTGCAAAGTGGCTGGATTTCACCTAGTGAGACGAGCTCGGTCTCTCGATGTCTTCATTCTGAAAGCTGTTTGTTTTTGTTCTCTATTTGAGTCAATTCTTTGAGTCAAGCTTGTATTGGAGCCACCCTTTACCCTCATTCTCAGTTTAGTAACCTTTAACATAACAGTTAACATAAGATGTGAAGAAACAATGTGAGTAGCAAGACTAAATAGTAAGTTATACATATTCAATCTCTTTCGATAAACAGGGCTTTTTTTTGTGAACAGGTAAGAAATTGTAGACATTTCAAGAGAAATGCACCAAAAAACTGTTCACTTTTAGCTCCACTACAGTGGAAAAGTTGGTGTATCGACTCAATCGAAATGGACGAAGCAAATAAATGAACACAAAGCATTTGTTTGTTATTGAAGCAAGTACACCAAAGCTCTTGCTCCACTGAAGAAATGAAAGATCACATCTATGTGAGGCAATGAGGACACTTAATCACTCCTCAGATTAATACATTAAATGAGCATTAATTCAATATTTAAAAATATATCGCTCTTTATTTAGATTGAAACATGACGGCTGTCCTGAGAAATGAACATTTCAGTGAGTTGCTTGTAAAATTTGTTACAGGATTTTAGTTGGAACTCACCAGATTACAGGCATCTCCTTAGCAACCTACAATGTGGGAAGAAAACAATGTGAGGTGGATTTAAAAAGGTCAGGATGTGTTCTCACTGGCTGCGGAACTTTCCCACCTAATTAGCTCTCGTTGTGGTTCAAGGGTTCAGAATTTTTGGAATATTGGTTCTATCAAGCGAACCATGTTTTTTAGTTTGGTCCATGTCCAATCTGTTAAAATGGAGGGGTACCGCAGCCAGTCACTAGGGGGGCTTCACTTTTTGGGGGGGGGGGCTGTCATGACATACATCATAGCAGACAGTCATTGGTTCAAACTTGAAATAGGCTGCAGGTGGATGTTAATAAGACAAAGTCTTTCTCACCCACAGTTTTGAAATTAAAAAGCTTTCAAACAGGATAAATGGCCGCAGGAGCAGAACATTTACAATGACTGCCAGTGATCTAATAAGTTTAAGAGACAGGAATGTTTGTACTGTCTCAAGAATTACCAGCTTCATAAGCTGTTAATTGCTATTACTCCAAACGCCCTATAGGCTTTTATCTGATGAAAAGGCTTAAGAGAATTAATGCAAGGTGTTCCTTTCTCTCTCCTCATCTGGCATCACTCTCAATAACTACACTTCCTGCTCCTAGCAGTGACCTATTCGCAGGGACCTGCTAAGGATTATGGGTAAGCAAATTCAGCAGATCTTA
Organism: Scophthalmus maximus; assembly: GCF_022379125.1. NCBI lineage: Eukaryota > Metazoa > Chordata > Actinopteri > Pleuronectiformes > Scophthalmidae > Scophthalmus > Scophthalmus maximus. Next base: position 12,076,215 of record NC_061522.1, on the reverse strand, counting down.
ACACCTTCGCCGCATTGCACCTGATCGAGGGGGGAGAAAAATCCCCAGTGCACGCACTTTTCCATTCCTCCCGCACCCCCTCTAATCCTCCCTTCCCTCTCTGCTTTCATCCATCCCTTTACCTCTCCTTATGTCCTCTCTTCTCCTATCTCTCTCTCTCAACCTCTACCCAGCAGGCTGGAGTGAGATTCATTCAGAGCACAATCAGCACGAGACATGAATACAGAGCAGAGCTGTGTCACACACGCACACGCACACAGAGACACACGCAAACACACAACAACACTCACAAAGTGATGATGAGCTAGCTGAGAGCAAGAGCTGCGTACGTACACACGCACACACGCACACACACACACACACACACTGACGCACACTATCTTTAACCTCTGGAAGTGATGATGAGAAGACAGAGTGCAGGGAGCTGTATAACACTCTGTGCTGCTTCTGCAAACTATTTTTAAACTTCTACTTTACTTTAGTTTTTAAACTTGAGTATCCCATTGTGTACACACCTGCATGTGTGCATATGTGTGTGTATGTGTGTGTGTGTATGTGTGTGTGTGTGTGTGTAGCTGGCAGGTACTCACCTATCTTGAAAATGCTTTCCTTACTGCATGAGCCAATGCAGAAGTATAGATTTCTAGTCTGTTGTACCTTATTTACCCTTCAATACTAAGACCCCCTCTAATGAATTTATGATATTTATTTGCATTGATAATTTATAGGCCACGAAAGGCTGTTGGCAGAACTTACAGCTTTAAAGGGCAAGGCTTTGATTGCTTTGCAGTAGTTTGGGACCTAAAACATATAGATTTTCTCTGGCAGATGTCTTCATGTTTTATGTGGTAATGTTTTTATGAGCGTGTGTTTGGAGACAAAGAATAAATTCCTGAATCTGTATTGGGGTAAGGCTAAAGGTCAAGGTCTTTGTTTACAGTACGAGGTAAGTAAATACCTTGTCTGAGTTCTGGCAATTAAATACAATTACATAGTATGTTAACATGATTACATTTCATGTAATGGTGTGTAATCGTCACAATGGAAAAAATTCCCCCCTCGGCAAATATCATGGTCACGGTTATTTAATAATGAAATTTGTGGCATAATTAGATTTACTTTGTGTTTATGTTTAAAGACATGTGTTTATGTTTTAAACAAACATTGGCAGATATAAATATTGCTTTTTTTTATCTGTGTCGTCCTAAAAAAAACAGTATGAGTCTGACTCTAATAAATTCAATGCAAAATAAATGGGTAACTGATCTTATTTATGATTCCTTAACAAGCCAGTCATATTAACTTGCAAATGTGCATCTGCCTTCCTGTCAAAAAAAGTCATCTAATGTGGCTCTTTGCCTGCAGGTATTACAGTGACCACGGCATGGGACCTTCAGCGTCCTGTCACATTTGTCTATCATTGACCACGTGTGCGACTCATGAACTTTCCTGATTAGTGTGTTGAAGAAGATCATAAAAAACACACAAACAGAGGAGAGCCGTCGACATGGCACTTCATGTCTTATCAGAGATCAATATTTCATTTGCTCTCCTCCTCTGCTTAGATGCTGACTTGCGTGCCTTCCTATGGGGACAGCTCAGGGACAAACACACAAACACACACACACACACACGCACGCACGCACACGCGCGAACTGCTCTGGGCCGTTGTTTGCTTTGACTGACGCGTCGGCCATGCCGAGCTGACACCTCACTGACACTGTATCCCTGTCAGACGCACATCACTGTTTACCAACTACTCTAAGCAAAACACATTTCAATGTGTATATGTCTGTCTGTATGTGTGTGTGTGTGTGTCTCCTCATCGCTACCGGTCTGTAATTACTACACACTTCTCTCATTTCCCTTTTACATCACTGTTTACACATCTAATCAAAGCCAAACTGTGTGTTCCCTTCGCCTTTGTGTTTGCATGCCTGCATGATCCATGTGTGCTCCCTATTTGGTGGTTTTTTCATTTATTTTTTTGGGGATGGTTGTTTGCTGTTGTGCTCAGACTAGATCAGGGGAGCGACGGCGTTATTGTAACCCAGTGAATGGGAGCAGTGTTTAGATGCAAATTCAACAGCGCTGCAGTGACAGGGAATAGAGGCTTGGCAGAGCGGGGACGGGGCAGAGACACGTTGAGGTGACAAGAGGGGGAACGAGGGATTTAGAGAGGAGGGAGTTGAATGGTGGGGAAAGGGGAGAGGGAGATGAGCCGGTGAAGTGGGGGAAAGCGGTGAGATGGGAGGTGACAAGAGGTCAGGATGTAAAAGAGGAAAGGACAGAGGGAATGGGTGTTTTAGAGAGGAGGAGGGAGGGACAGAGAGAGCGTAATTTAGAGCCACATCCAGAGGAGTTGGGTTGAGGAACCACGAGTGCATGACTGCTATGACTGAACCCTCACTGGCTGCTCAGCAATGTCACCGTGTATGTGTGTGATCAAGAGTCAGAGAATATTATCATGCCCTTGTGTGTGTGTGTGTGTGTGTGTGTGTGTGTATTCACCAGAGCCAAACTGACGTGCAACTTTGCAAATGTCTTTGTGTAGGTAACAGCTGCAGCCTGTTTTACATTACCCTCAGCTAAAGTATTTATTGAAATTGTTAACCATTTTCGTGTCATGCCGGGGGGAAGTCAGGTATTTTTAATGCCTCACATACAGCGCTGAAGTGCTGAACTTTGGTTACGCCAACTGCACAACTATAACAACAATTTGCAAATGTTTCTCCTTTGACATTGAACAGTTCAATAAATATTTGCAAAACCTCGCGCCTCTCAGCAGCGGACTCCACAGAGCCGTGGTGACAGTTTGCGATGCCAAATTTTGACAGGCGCATTCTGGAGCTACTCCATTAACAACAGATGGAAAGCCAACTTTTTCATAAAATGTGTGTTTGAGCTTTTTTTTTCCTTTTTCCGAACGCAGCTGAGCCTTGTTTCATAATGCCACTAATAGCTCTGAATCAGAAAATATGCCCAGAAAATGGGGATGGATGCCATCATGTCGAGCAGAGCAGTTTTTCATCAACAATCAGCTCCAGTCGCGTATTATACAACAAAAAAAAGATTTCTGACCTTCCAAATTTCCTTTTTGTTCTATATTTTTGTATGAAACTTGACTAAGATGTTCCAACATCTGTTTGTGTGACTGTGTGTTTATTTATGTGCATGTTGGATGTGTCACTGTCATGTTCTACCAAAGGTCATAGGTGATGTATGTGTGAGATTTTTGCTATGACTGTATCATTATCCTACGGCTATGACAAATGGCACCGTGTTAGCCATCCAACACACACACACACACATACACACACACACACACACACATCTCCCACCTACACACACAAAGTGATGTTATTGTCATTGTTCCCTCGAGTGAGCTGTTCCTTCTATTAAGCTTATATTGTCAGCTTTCTTCAGGGTGGAGAAAGGAGCTCTATCTCTCGACTGATGTATGTCCCACCCATACAGGCACTTGATATAGCCATCCATATCAAGGTAAATCCCCCCTCCCTCCTTTTCTTTCTCTCCCTCAGTTCGATTCAGTTTTTTTTTTTAAATTCAAAGGCACTTTATTGGATAATTTATTGAACACAATAGAGAGGAAAAAAAGGAACAATAAAACACCATCTCTCAGGTTGTGGCACGTTGATATTGTACAGCAAGATGCACTGTCTCCTTTCATATATATTTTTTATTTTGTGATGCCATTAAGCTCATTGAACTTAAAGGATTGAATTGGTTAAAGTGAGTCTTCCTCGTAGAATCGCAGGGTTTACATTTTTGGAGGAAGTGCATCTGTGTCTGAATCTCATGGCAGAGCAGTTACCACACGTTCTGTTTTCTTTCAGTTGCCACAATGGTTTTTTTGTGTGTGGTCCTTGTTCGATTGCCAGTCTGTGGTCACCGAGTCTGTACTGGGTCAGGATCTACTTCCGCTTTCTGCCAACAGATTCTGCCAACTCATAACCTCTGTGTAGGGACAGATAACATTCAAATGTACTTTAAGTTGGTTCTTTCCACTGTTTCCCATGGGTTTCTTCACGTTGTGTGATAATGTGCTTCACTCTAATTGGTTTGTGAAGACTTAATGTGTTAATCCCTGCACCAGATGACATGAGGGCTCTTTTCTGGGGTTAGCTCTTGGGTTTTGAAATGGAGGGTGTCCGGTGGTCTTGATTTAAGGTGTCATAAAAAATGTATGCTCTCTTTTGTATGTTAATTAACTAACAGAGGATGTCTGCCTAATTCGGCTCAACAGGCATTTGTTGGTGTTTTTCTTTGTACATCTAAATATATATCTGCAGAATTCTGCATGTAGAGATTGCTGTTGTTGTTGTTTTTTCCGGATGGTTTGACTGAGTGGACCCCATACTTCACAATCATACTGTGCAACGGGAAGAATAAAAATGCCAAGGCTTTATAGGAAGGTAGGTAAAGCTCATACTGTGTTCAATGAATTGATTATTTATGGTGAAGTGTTGTTTTTTAAAAACCATTATATTAGTTTGCTTCATATTTACTGCCAGGGCTCAGCTCTGGCAGTATTTCTCTACTACGTCCAGCAGTTGCTGTACAGTCCCTATTCAGAAGGAGAGAATAGAACAAGGTCATCGGCATAAAACAGACTTCGCCTCCCTTCGCGTACAGGGAGAGGCCAGGAGCAGCACATTGATCACACTCAACTGTGAGTTCATTTATATGGACATTATATAATGTGGGATTAAAATTGTAACCCTGACAGACACCACTTCCCTGGGTGAAGAATTCAACAAGACTCTCTTTCCAAATACATTGATACAATCAAAGAATGTTTTGGCCCTTCGTATTGCATTGTGGACGTCTAATAGAGTCCTTCAGGCCAAATGCAGTCGAAAGCTTTTCTGAAGTCAATGAAACATGCAATTAAAACACAATATGTCTGTTAATAAAGTGTGAAGGGTATATGCATGGTCGGTGGTGCAGTGCTTAGATTTTCACTCAGGACGGAGTGGTCATGGTCAAGGAAACAGTAGTATTATTTTATTTAGATTACTTCAGAATAATTGACCTTGACAACTGCTGACACGGATGCCGCGGTAGTTCACCGAGTCTGATTTGTCCCCACCCTTATAAATGGGGCAAATGAGCCCTTTGCACCAGATGTCAGGAAAATATCCTGACTCTAATACATTATTGAACAACTTCAACGCTGCTCCCTGCGTCTCTGGGGGGCTGCATTCAGGCATTTCATATTTAATGCCGTCTGGACCACAGGCTCTACTTGATAGGCGAGATTCAATCTGCGTGGTCAATTCTTCCAAAGTAATTGGGAAATCAAGACAGTGTCTTGTCTTTTCTTTAATTCATTATTCTGATGTTTGTAGATTTTTTAGATTTTTCTATAATACATTGCTAATAATGTATTTGATTTATGTATGTTTTTGTATAGATTTTCAAATATGCTCTACAGATCTTTCACTATCATTTGTGATGCTGAATCGTGCTATATATACACACACACATATATATACACATACAGTATATGCATACATACATACATGCCTGTGTGTGTGCTCATCTCCTTTGAGTGAGTGAGGAGATGAGACAATCATTTTTCTAGCCTACACACACAATGTAGTCCATACGAGGCAGATTTATGTGCACAGCATATTTATCCATGGAATATAGAGTGGATACTCTTCCCACTTCCAGTATGAATATTAGTTTATTTCTGGTTGAGGTATAGTGCTTCTTTGACACAAGCATGAGTGCTGTTGTGCTTTCACATGAGTTGATAAGTGGCTTGTCTTATTTTCATGCCCTTGGTTTCTTTTTCCAGGGGCCAGAGTAGTTGTTGTGTGTTCCCTGTGTGAGCTGTCTCTGTATGTGGGTAGTAATGAGCTACTGAACTATATATTGTATGCCAAGATATGAGGGGTAGAGAAAGGTTATAGCAGGCAATTTCTGGGAAAACAAAAAAAAAATATCACTGCAAGTGTTATTTTTGGTGATGTATGTTCTATCCCCATCAGACTGGCAGGCTGGCCCATCATGCTCCTCCTACAAAATAAAAATTGATCAGCACATTCAGATACTCTGCATGGCTCTTCATTTCACCTGCTCGTGTCCCAGGAGGAGTCCGTTCTGTGATGGCTCTGTTTGTTACCAGAGATATTACAGTACAATTTGTTCAAAATTCCCGATACTTGGACTTTGAGTATTTTACTGATTAATTTGGCCATGGTGGAGTGAATGTTCACTTCTTTATATATTTTGGGAAGTTGGGAACTGATCACAGGGTCTGTGGGTGAAATCTAAATCAGCAAAGTAACTATAGTTGTAAAAAGAATGGAGTTGATTAAAAATAATAATGTTTACTTTAAAAAATTGGTTCTATAGCGGGCTATATTGAAAAAAAAAAAATCACCTAAATCATTAATCCATTCAATGGAGAAAAACCTACAATCTGAGACTACAGCATCTGATCAATACAGGATAGGCGTATTGATATTTATAACCACTAATGGTTTGACTTGCAGCTATGTATAACCTTTTAGTCCGAAATTTAAGGGAGTGACATAAGGTTTGAAGGATTATTGACAAGTAAAAGCTGAACAAATGAGGCCTTATTACCAACAGTAATGTTTGCGATTTACTTCCTTACAGTGACCTTAATTTCCACTTTGAATCTGTGCTCATGTGCATCATTAGTCATCATCATATCACCGTAATATCTTTTACGTGGCTCCAAATTGCCTACACACAGTATCCCTGAGTTTATAGAGTAGCAGTATTTAAGTGCTAGTGCTTTGTGGTCTACAGATTTCATAATATCCCATTTCCAGTGAGAGCACTGCGGTAGCGAGTTGAGGCTCTATTTTAAGTGCAGTCAGAGAGCTATATGGCAGTGCGGCTATATTTAATAAAAGTCTCCCGAACAGTGCGCCAATCTCTCTCCCTGGGGCTATCTGGGTTTGACTGGCCATGTCTGCTCCCATTTAATGTGAAGTGGCAGACAGAAGACGTGTCATTCTCTTCCCTCTCTATTACCCGGGGTCTTGTCGGTGGATGGAGGAAAACAGGAGGAGAAAGAGGAAGAGGGGAGGATGATGGTGGGTGTGAGATGAATGGGACAAGTTTCAGTATCTATTTCTCTGTTTTTCTTTTACAAAATCTTTGACTGGACGTGCAAATCCTGTCACCTGAATCTTCCTCTCTCCAGCATCTACAGTATTTCCCCTTATTTTATCACCACGAGTGCTTCATGTTTGAATGTACATGAACCCTGTGCTGCAGTATCAGTTCATCCATTCTACAATCTCTGCTCAGTTTCATTTTGCTTCCCTCTTAATCTCAAGCAATGTTTGCAGTATTTATTTTTGGGGGGTGTGAAGCAGCTTCTAAAAGCACCTCAGTAGGTAGAATGTTCATCACACCAACACCCTCGGCTTTTATTTCTGTCTTACCGCTGCATAATCTTTTCTACGCCCAACTCCTTCCTCCTCACACCAGCTTTCCAGCCCGAGGCTATAGTCATGGCAGAGAGGTGCGTACAGTATGTGCTGTGCTATACCGCAGGGCAGTGCAGAAGCAGATGACTCAGTTCTAGTAACTTTCTGCACAGACAATCCCAACATATATAGTACACAGTGGATCAGCACAGCATGGGTGTGAATCCGACTGTGCAGCATTGGGCTGCCTACCTACAACTGTGCATTGTGGTCCGACAACGCTCCACAACATGAAATATCCATGAGGCAGATGCCACTGGACTCGCTGAGCCCCTTAACTGGTGTGTGCAAGCGTGCGTGTGTGTGTGTGTGTTTGTCTGTGTGCGCATGTTCATAAATGCTCAGGTATGTGAGTAGGACTTTAATCAGGTATCAGAGCTACAGTAAGGGTGAAAGCAAGTTAGGAAGAGGACAGAAGGATGGGTGGCCAGTACAAGAAGTGGATCTGTCAAACTATTGGTTTTCATGTGTGTTTGTGTGTGTGTGTGTGTGTGTGTGTTTTAGGAAGTGTATAGCACCAGAAAATAGAGCCAGTATGTCTCAGATTACATGTCAGAGGCAGACGGCGGAAAAGTGAGCATGAGGAAGGCAGAAGGATAGATGAGGAGAGGGAGGGAGGTGCAAGGAGGGAAAGCTGGCATGGCAGAGAGGTAGACAGGAAGGATAAGAGTGGCAGGGGGCAGAGGGAGTTGGTTTGAAAGAAATGTAGCGGGGGGAGGGTAAGAACTCTGGTATGGGAGGGAGGAGTGCAGTAGGAGGGGAGGTCAGAGGGGAGAGCAGCAGGTAGAGTGTACATCTGTCACGTTCCTCTCCTCCAGCCCAAGAAAGCCCAGGAGGAAGAGGTGAGGAGGAATAGGAGCAGGGGGAGGAGGTGAACGGGGGCACAGTGCCACCAGCAAGATGAGCATCAAATAATAAGTCTATATTCCTTTTTTGAGATGAATTCAAGAAATATCACTGGCAGTCCATAAGCACTGCTCCTATGGCTCTGGAATGCTGAATGTGAAAAATCAATTTTATTTGGCATCTCAAAAATGCATGAAGTAGCTGAGCATTTTCTCTTTTTGAAATGTTATTCTATTGTAAAGGGGAAGACGAGCCACATGAAAGTGGTGAGAGAGGAGGATCTGAGGAGAGAAAAGTGAAGCTCAGAGGCGAGAGGAGACGCCATCGCTGGGAATGGGAGCCGCACGGGCACCATGTTCATAACTTTGCCAACGTTGACATTGTCCCAGAAACTTATGAATAACATCCCTGTGTGTCAGCTGGTGTGTGCATGTGTGTGTGCGTGTGTGATGAAGCAGAAGAAGTCATGGGCTTAGCTACTGTCTATCGTGCAGGGCTTCGTCTCTGTGAAGTCCACTGGGATTGTGAGCGAAACAGAAATGACCCAGAAAGACAGGACACACAGCTGTAGAGACGTCAGAATATCAAGGAAGCAACTCGGTTCACATCAGTCTCCGAACAGCTTGACTCTGTCTGCACGAGTCATTTAAACATTCACGTGACTCGAGAGGACAGACAAGCAGTCATTTGACATTTGTCTTGTGAATTACCAGCGCTTTCTTTGATTTATCCGTACACACAGTTCTGTATGTACTCTTAGTGTATACATATGAAGGTACAACTTGTTTATACACATTACAGTTTGTAGCATATGACCATACAGTGCATATGGGAATTAACATATGTCATTGAATTCTTTCACCTTGGACAGGTTGAAAAAAAGTTGGGATTTTTGAAAACAGGATAAAATGAATATAAAATGTCCAAGGTGATTCAGTGGTTAGCACTGTCGCCTCACAAGAAGCTTCTGGGTTCAAACCTTTCTAATTGGAGTTGGCATGTTCTCCTCATGTCTGCGTGGGTTTTCTCTGAGAACTCCAGCTTCCTCCCACGGTCATGCAGCATGCACTTTAGGTTAATTTGAGACTATTTGAGACTTGTCTCTACAGCCGTTTTCAGACACACTCCAGAAAACCTCCTGGAGAACACAGCAGAAGATTTTCTGCGTCAGACGCATTCGCACCGACAGAATATTTTCAGGAACATTCCGAGATTTTCTTGAAAGTCATCGACACACACACTCGCTCGCTATGAATTTTCTGGATTTTTTTCCCCTTTTGTATTCTCACGTACTCACTCTGACATTTTGTGGACATTTTAAACTAGGGGTGTCTCGACTTCAGTGCACGCTTAGACGTCCGCCCTGCGATACGCTGCTGACGTGTCCCGTCAAACGTGAGACACGATCGTCTCCAGCTTCCCCCACGGGTCCACGGCCCCCAAAGAACAAGCTGTATAGGTAATGAATGTTGAAATGTGAAAAATCCGAGATGCTGCCATGTGGATTTTCACATTTCAATGTCAATATGATTCAGTGATTGAGCGCTAAAAACAGGTGTGCTTCATTGCATAGAAACATATGTGACAATATTGCAAGCATTTCATAAAAGCAGCTCTTATATTAATTAAAACAAATTTCACCAAGTGAAAGTGTTTTTTCTCTCTCTGTCTCTATCTGTTTTCAAAGTCATCGCCACTACAGCACGTCTCTTTAATTCAGTCAAGTGTGATAGACATGAACGGTTGTGTGATGGTATTGGGGGATGGGAAAGCTACGGTATACCATCTGTGTTCAAATGTGTTTCCTCATGTCAAGCATAAGGTGTAACCAGAGTGTTTAAGATGCATGTTTAGCAATGTGTACGTAATCTGTTACACACCATTAGATGTAAGAGGTATGTGTGTGTTTGAGGAAGAAAGATGAAGTGAAATGAAGTGGCGATGGTCTGTGATTTACGACTCAAAATAGTGAGGGATGATGGATGAGGTCAGGCTCCAGTGCAGCCCCCGAACCAGTGTACTGACTGATGCTGTCACTTATTGATACATTTTGGGTAGGAAAAATAAAACAAACATAAATAGATGAAGAAATAAATAGTAAACACATTCGAGGTCATTTGTATGTATGATCCATCCTCTTTTCTCTCATTTCGTTGTGTTTCTATGAATTTTTATTTTTGCCGGCACCAGTTTCGTCCTTTTTACTGTTATTTCATTCTCGTTTAATTGGGAAAACTAAATGATGCAAGGGAAAGTAATGTATTGGTTCGAGTCTCAGTGGAATATGGCTGAGCAAATCAATATGCCGTTTGGTTAATTGATGACACCGGTACAGATTCACATCACTAATCTTGCATTGCCCAATAATCAAGAGGCTTGAACCACACTGAAAAGATCCAAAGATGCTGTCATAAATCAGCAGTGTAGTTTTAATCAGACCCACATTTACATGGTAAAAATGACTTCACATTGACTCGTGCAATGATGTGGAGATGGGATATGTAACTCAGCACTAATTTCTAACAGCATTACAGCTCAGTCTTACTACCTCCTGCTTTGCAGTGCAATCCTGTCTGACAAAATGCTTACAAGTGTCCGATACCCACGGACACGTCTGGGAAAAACCTAAAATCAATATGATGGGTAATTGGTGGTCGTCGTGTGTGTGTGTGTGTGTGTGTGTGTGTGTGTGTGTGTGTGTGTGTGCGCATGAGCATACATGATATTCCCCACAGCGTAAATGTGATTCATTGATAGATTTAGCTTCCCAATAACCGATACTGTTTAATAAGGGACCTTTCCAAAGTGCTAGTTAGGAGCTCTTGGGAATGCATAGTGGATGACTAAATGGACCAAGTGTTGAGTGTGTCTCTGTGCGCATTTGTGCAGCAAGTGAAGAACTGTCTCTTCGAGGGTGACTGTCTGTGTGCGTATGCATCTGTGTGTTTGTGTTTGTGTCAAGGCCATTTGATAAAAGGCCTAAAGGTGTAATTGAAGATGTCATTGACTCAGCTGTGCACGATCACGATCGGTGCAAACACATTCCAGTCTAATTGATGACATCACTTCGAGCCCTTCTTGTGCTGCAGGAATGAGCAGTGTTCCAAAAACAGAATAGAACAGAATAGAAGCTGTAAAACTAGCTCATTAAAGGATAACATAAAATCACCATTATCATAGAAAAGAACAAATCATAAAAATCTGAAGTAAAAAAAAAAAAAGATCTGATCTTTGAAGTTCATTACTGAGAATAAAGCATCCCTTGCACTTGAAATAAAGGATCCCATAAATAAGGGGTGACAGTTCTCAAATGTACAGTGCTTTGGTCCATAGTCCTGACACTGCAGTGAGGTGCTACCTCATTAGTTCTACCTAATGCAATCTAATACAACTGTCATTTTCTGTCCCTCTTATCTAAATAAATGGTAAGTGGACAAAACATTAGGAAACGCCTCTCGATATAATGAAATCCAACCATAAAGTATTGCTTCAAAAAGGGCTGCAGAGTTTAAGAAGCATTCATCTGACAGTATTAAAAAATGAAAAGAGGGAATACACAGGACGAACGTTATAAATGTATCTAAGTAGTATTCCATTAGTGTACTACAGAATTGGTAACTCCAACTTTGATGGAGATTTCTTTACTACAGAATGCATTGAACATCTTTTCTTCATTTAGTTTGGTTGATTTCACATGAGTGAAACGCACAAAAAAGTGTTTAATCAAGCATGTGCACATTGGAGTTTGTTAATTGGTCAGATTGGTCAAAGAAATGAGCGTCTGTCCGCTGTACGCTGGGATTTAAAAATGTGTGTTGTGCATGCAGCATGCGCACAACACAGCAGTGATGTGCAGGCTGTTCTTTCAGGGTTTTTTTTTTATTCAATAAACTCATTGTGGCTTATGGTCAAGCCTCCAGGAAAAGTTGTGGGTTGTGCCAATTGTATCGGTCTGCAGCCTGCAGGACGACCACTAAGTGACGCCTACGACAAGACACATCCACTTGACAAACACCATTTTTCTGATTTAAAGCCTAATTTAAGGTCATATCCATATCAATATGATTTTGTGCACCTAAAACTGAGAAGTTTGGAAATACTGCTCGACCCGTTTTAGTTTGAAAACTCCGGGGCTGTGTTGTAGGGCAGAAGATGATGCTTGGAAACGAGGACGCAGTCTTCCCTGATTGGTTCTTATACTGGTTCTCGTGACTCAATTACGAGCGTTGCAGACAAACGCTTACTTGAAGTTCTAGTTCCACCTTGTAGGCGGTCCAAGAGTAGAAATCCCTCGCTATTCAGTAGGATTTATCTGGATAGGGTTAATGTTACAGTAACTCCTCCTCCACAGTCCACCCGTCCTTCTCAGTTGGGAAAGTCAGACCAGCAGATGAAAAGCGGCTTCCTGTGTGATGTTGATCCATCCATCATAAACTTCTCCTGTGAACTTCGCCTTTATACTACATCAACAATCTGCCTCCTTTGCTCCTGACATAATTACTTTTGCCGTGAGAAGTCACATACCAATAAGACTTGACTATCTCGGGTGGTAATTAGCTCCTTGCACAGACAACCTATAAGGTTGTGATTTTTTACAGGACAGTCTTACAATATGCCACCATCGGTCATACCGGATAAGGGAGGTAGCTGGTTCAGGCTCATAAACAGAGTACTGTACATACATAGCTATTTTGAGTTTAGAGTTTTGTAAATTCACTGACATTAACAATAAGATAGCTCATTGATTGTTTAAAACATGATAGGCAGCGGGACAACTATGCAGTCTCAATCCGAATTGTATGTGTATTCCTTTTGTTGACAGCATTTACCTCACCTTACCCACAATCCATTGCCTTCATTCCCTGGAGGTTCCCCCCGGTCCAGATCATTGTGACACTGTGTTCTGCACCAGAAACAAACTGCAGCTTTGTTTCCTCGGAGCAGGACTGTCACTGAGTTTGCTTGTTAGGTGCACACTTGAAACTTGAGTCAGCAGTTCCAAAAGGCTTGGGAGACACTTTAATTTCCATTTAATGATTAAAATCCATCTGTCTGAACACTAAAATGCTTCTTCTGTTTTTTTCCAAGTAGGTTTTAAAACATATGGCTACGTAAAATCACTAAATTGTGCAAAAACAAAACAGGAACAAAGAAGCTATCATAATCCGAGTTTTTACGACTTGGTTGGCAAAAGTTGCAGGTGCGGATGTTGGCATAGCCACTGTGGATGTCTCACCCTATATCTTTATTACTGCTATTTCATTGCTTCATGGTGTGTAATATTATTCACTACCTCTGCAACCAGGCCTTAGTTTGAAGCACTAAGGAATACATCTGGTTTCATGCCATACCTGTGATCTTACCTAGGATTTATCCATTTGTCGGAGAGTCTATTGCACTTAAACACCAATGACTTTTTTTTTTTCTCCCATGTTCTGTTAAAGTTTTCAGAGTTATATCAAGAGATGGATGTAAATATTGTCACTGCAAGACACCTCCTAGGGTGCAGGCAGGGTAATGTGTAGCTAACAAACTACTGCCTGGAGCGATCACCTCTCTCCTGCTGGTTTGTGTCCTTGTCTGCAGCAACATAAATAAGTGTGCGTGTGTGTGTGTGCGCGCGCGCATGCCTTTAGTATCTACAGTGCATGAATTACCGACAGCGCTTACCCTGTCAAACGAGGGAGAGAGGAGAAGGAAAGAAAAGCAGAGGAGAAGCGGGGAGGATAAGAAGGAGATGAGTAGAGGGAGCACGGAGAGGGTAAACAGTGTTCAAAAGGCTAAGGAGAAAATTGGATGAAGAGAGAGAATAATGCAGGAAGCATTTTTTTTTTGTGCATGTCTTGGAACAGGGACTTGGAAAACAACATGGGCTCACAAAGTGAATCTACTTCTCAGGAGTTAGATCCTAGTTTCGACTCCTGAGCAGAAATGGATCTGAGTTCCAGCACCACGGAGGCGGATATAGCAGCACTGTCATAATTGGTACATCTAATGTATCAATACTCCTAAACTTATTCATATCGGAACCACTCAGACCCTAGAAACGTTGAAATCATTGCTAAAGACCCATTTCTTATCATCGGCTTTCACTTCAAATGAATTTTGAGACCTTGACTTCATCTGCAATTGTGCTATAGTTTAATTTCTCAGATATTATTGAATGTTTTATTTTTCTATTTATTCTCCACATGTTAATGCATATTTATGCATTTTTTCTTTCGGATGTTAAGCATGATCAGCACTTTGGTCAACTGTAGTTGTTTTTAATGAGCTATATAAATAAACATTGACTTGGACGTGACTTGATTCTTCCACTAACATTATTTCAATCATTATCAAACCATTTCCTTAAAATGAATGATGGGAATAATATGCCAACCATGTCTGTTAGATAGATTGATGGACAGATTGATAAATAATTTATTAGTCCTGAGGGAAATTTCAACATTCCGAGGGTAATTTAGGCTGTTATGACTGATGCTCATTATTTTCAGTTGTTATCGATTTTCATAAAAAATATTCATATCTTTCTTAAAAGGCCAACTGGTTAAAACCATGTTAGGACTTTAAGCGTCCAAATCAATTGTTTCCTGCTTTCAGGGGACCCGCATGTAAACATTTCTTCATTCTAGACTTTTTCCTGCTCAGAAAAAATCAGTATCAGATGTTCAAAAGGTTCTGAAAATTTTAAGTCACTTAAAGCAGCGTTAATCAATATTGTGATAATAATGTATCAAATGTCAATGTGAAAACGAAGTTGCTCTGTGAAAAGGGTCACACAGTGATGATCCTGCAGAGGATTATTGCTCGAATCTCCCGGCCCCCGTCATCTTTACTGGGCTTTATGGTGAGTTTCGGTTCATTTTTCTTTTAGCAGTTTCACCCACAGCTTTACTGTTTTGGTTCACTCTCACCACTCTCACGGAGTGTTTTTCAGCCGCAGCAGGCAGATCATTTCAGAGAGAGAGCACCAGGCAGCAGACGGACAGTTACCAACAGGCTGGTGAAAATACTGAAATATTTAGCCCCCAAAGAGTCAGATATTTCTGTAAGGAGACCAGATACAACCCCCCAAAAAATACCAAAAATAAAAACAAGCAAAAACAGTGAAGATTCGCTCACCGGGTGGCCAGAACAACACACCAAATCAATGATGATGTTGTTCCGTAACGGTTTAACGTCACAATAGGCAACTATTTTGTTAAC
The DNA here is from genome assembly GCF_022379125.1 of Scophthalmus maximus. Classification (NCBI taxonomy): domain Eukaryota; kingdom Metazoa; phylum Chordata; class Actinopteri; order Pleuronectiformes; family Scophthalmidae; genus Scophthalmus; species Scophthalmus maximus. The sequence continues at coordinate 12,060,661 of NC_061522.1, read as the reverse complement.
AAAATATGTCAATGTTGTGTTCAAAGCTTGTATATGTGGCGCCCCAAGTGGCCATCAAGGATAATTGTTGTGGATTTAATGTTCCAAGCTACTATAATCTCCAAAACACGTGAGACCTATTGTTTATGTGCAGAGAGAATATGCTGAATCTGACGGCAGCACTGCCGTATGTATTGCAAATTGTATGCCAGTTGCAGCTTTGACCTTGTTTGCCAGTGACTTCAAATCTGCTACTGCTGTATTTGGATGACACCTGTCCTCGATGCACTGTAACTGTGCAACTCGTCACTGATCATGAGCCACATGTGGAAAAAAAACAACGACCCACAGTGGTGGGCAGGGTACATGTTGATGACTGATGAGACTCCCGGGCAGTTAGACTCTTGACGTGGTGTGATTCCACTGATTGATATTTGAGGGAGTGCTCTATCACTCTCGCAGGGGTGAAGGAAAGAGGAGAGGGAGGAGTGAGGCGAAAGTGAGGACATTAGATCGCCCTGGCAAAAACAGCTGTCAATCAGAAGGATTGTTCCTCGGTAAACAGGCTTGCATGTCTGTGTCTTCGTGTGTTTGCTTCAGTTCATTTTTTTTTCGCCCATCAAGGACAGGTTGGATATCTCTTTTAACATGTATGGTATGTCAACGAGGTGCTGTGTGTGTGTGTAGGCTTGTGTGTCACGTACTGTATGTTAGTGTGTGTTCGTGAGCTTTTTCATCTGAACGTTATCAAATATATCTCTGTGATTAATTAATGTTCCTCGCTTGCGTTGTTTTTTTTCTCCTTTACTACCGTGCTGGTGTGTGGCTTCATGTACGTGTGGGTGGACAGGTGTTAGTGTGTGACTAAAGACAGGACTAACGGCTAAACGGCTAAAGTACATTTTTGTCCCCCTGTTTTGCGGCCTATTTGGGTGACAACACTGGCTCATGCAGTTCCCTGGCGGAGGGGCACCAAAAAATTGCATGATGATCATTATACACTCACACAAATGCAACGGGAAGCAGATTTTAACTCGCACAGTCAAAAAACATAGTTGCATATATCACATTTTGTTCGTCGCCTGGAGCCCTGAAAAAAAAAGAAAGAACTGACTCTAGTGCTGATCTTTTCAAAAGTGCACACATTTATACAGAGGCACACCCTACACACACACACACACACACACACACACACACATGAACGCCCTTGTGGCTAAAATACATGTGTGTTAAACCCTTCAAGCAATTAAAGCTCTTCAGCAATATCTCCGTATCCAATCACAAGAGTCAAGATTACGGCCGTGACCAATGAGGATAAAACACTTTAACTCTGTATATTTGTATCATATTCAAACGTTCATGTTTGGCTAACAGGGCATGAGGATCCCAAATCCCCATGACCAATTGCAAAGCATTCAGGTAAATAACATTTAAGCAATTTTTGCGCAGACACAAACTGACTCACTGATTATATAATATTTAAATTCATAATTCATTCATAGTCAAAATTAGTAAAAAATATACACAACTGTTTAAACCTCATGATAAAAAAATAATAATATTGCTTTCATTAAATAATAAAATTAAACCAAAGGAACAAAAGTAATTACTGCACAGAAACTGGCGTTGACAACAGTCGTTATTAGCGGAGATAAGCTCCTAGTTACCAGTCGGTTTTACTGGTTTGGCTGAAATAAATTTGCAGATGATTTGATCACACCATGATGCTTTTATGAAGCATTTTATGACAGACTTTTGTCAAACGCTGTCTTTCACCACAGACATTTACTGTACAGGTCAGTATACATTAGTGTATGTCAAACAGGTTAAAACACACACACACACAGACAGACACACACACACACACACACACAGACACACACATACACACACACACACACACACATACACACACACACACACACACACACACTTATGTTCAGGGCAGACATCAAACAAAGAAATCCAGACAAAGGCAAAGGCACATGTTGGGATGCACACAGGGGAACCAAGCTGTGAGCATGTCTGTGGTAATGGTGAAGCCTCAGAGGGGAGTCGCCTCAGGCCTACCTTAACATGTATGATGAGATCAGATAGAATATATGCATGTTGTAAACAAAGCAACAACAACAACAACATAAACATGTTCTCATGCGCAACACACATGCACACGTGACTTGCAAAGTATGTATGCGCGTGCATGGTTTGCATTTGGAATCCTTTTGTGTGTAACTGGCCATGTGTGAGTGAGTGTGTGAGTGTTTTCTTCAACTGTATGTCCGATGCAGGTCAATTAATAATGCAACACTTGCAGAGGTAAAGGAGGCCTTTGTGTCTGGGGGGAGTGTAGCGGGGAAGAAAAGATGGAGACAGAGACAGTGGGAGACAAAGAGAAAGAAGACAAGGAGGGAGAAGAGGAGGCAAGGGGCAGGGAGAGTATTGTTGTGCTCCAAACTGATTAAGAAACAGCAGAAACAAATATTCACTCTGCTACTCTTATTATTGTGATTTGCCCAATTAAAGGAAATCTAAAACCACCACTTAGATCTTTAATTTAAAAGTTTCTCAAAATTTCCCACTGTCTCATGGCAACTAACGATAAGTGTGCAGGAAGTATATTAGTGTCTTGCCTCAGGACTCTTCAGTGAGATTTACAGCTATTGTGGATTTGAAGTTGGAACTTTTGGTTTTGGCATCTTTACCCTATTCCCTTGCCCAGATTATCAATAAATAAATGCACATATTTGCACGTATCCTTGATATGTTCACAGTGTGTCCATATGCCTACGTTTAATTACCTCATATATGCACTTCCTCCTACCAGAACAGCACAGACACAAAACGATTAAATGGAAAAAGGAGCAGCTCGTGTTTCATTAATTTGTTCGTCATTTTTCCCCATAAATGATTAATTCACCGTGAAAATAAATAAAGGAGGACAATTAGCTAAAAAAAAACAACAAGTCAGCTCATCATTAGAGAGGCTTCAGCAAAGAAAAGGGAGAACGGTTGGATATATTGTTGCGGGGGAGAACAAGTAAATAACGGACAGGCAATGTCAGCCGCAGGGATTTGCAACGGTTGAGAAGCTGAATCGAGGGTGACTGTGAGAAGAAAAGAGTCACAGTTGGTAGCTAGGTTAATGTGCTATGCCAAGGTCTGCAATGATTTTTTTTTTTTCAAAACCATTACAGAAGAAATGTGTTATTAAACTGCCGCCATTATGTGTAGGCTGACGTGTTTGGGGTGAGGTGGGGATAGAGAAAGAGGGCCAGGGGTACAGACGAGATGAATGAGATAAAAGAGGTCGGGGGGGGGGGGGGGGGGGGGGGGGGGGGGGGTATTGTCTGTTTGTGGAGATCCGGGAAGAATAAAGGGGGTGTGATGGGAGGTGCAGCAGGCGGAGGTGGTCAGGGGGAGAGGGGGGGGGGAGACGGAGGCATGAAGGTAGAAAAAGTCTTTGGGAAGATAAGAATGGAGCATTGGAGGGATACATCAGCACATGACTGCATCACTGGAGAGGAGACGCAGTGTAACTAGTGGCCCGGGAAGAAGCGTGGAGTGAAGCCAAACGGGAAGAGTGACTATGTGAGCATGTGCAAAAGAAGCCACTGCTTGTAGTATACAGAGGGAAGGGTGCAGGTAGCAAGGTGCGACAGGGACGTGACAAGGATGAGCACGTGTGTGTGTGTGTGTGTGTGTGTGTGTGTGTGTGTGTGTGTGTGTGTGCATGACAAAGGGTGGTGGCGCAGAGTGGAAAAAATAAGGAGGTGTGTTCTTTTCTGCAGACAATGGGGCCAAGGCTGGGTGGGTAAGGTCTTGAGGGAGTGACACTTAAGAGGCCGCAAAATAGGAGGGGTGGGTGACAGAGGACCGAAATGGGTATGGGGGGGGGGGGGGGGTTACGAGTGCTTTGCTAGGTGTGGGAAAGGACAGCTGGATGTACAGTAGAAAAACACAAACCATGGTGATTGTGGGGGAGGATAATGAAGGGACAGAGGTAAAGAGTGGGAGGATGAGAAGGAAGGGGAGGGGAGCTCGAAAGAAGTGGGGGCATGTCAGGCAACGAAAGACAGCGGATGGGAGGGTGATGAGGATGGGTGGGTGGGCGTGTGAGACAGACAGGGAGGACGGGAGAGCACAAGAAAAAAAAAATGTCGAAAAAAATAGAAGCATGAGTCGCTGCAGTAGAGCTCCTCACCGAGCCAGAACCACTGCGACTGCTGAAAGTTAGTGGGCGTGTGTGTGTGAGTGCACAAGTTTTCAACTAAGTTTAAGTGTGTGTGTGTGTGTGTGTGTTTGTGTGTGTGTTTAGTTCAACCTGTGATGGTAAATGCAGCTTTGAAACCCAAACCACATGTAAGACCGAGGTCTGGATTTCTGCAACACAGTGCAGTGCAGCATGTAGAAGTGGGTTAGAGGGAGAGAGAGAGGAGAAGAGAGACCTGAGAGGGAAACTTGAGAGATTTAGAACATCAAGGTGCTCTACAAATGAATTGAAAAACAAAAAACAAAAATGAAATAAATTAATGTACTGAATAAATCAAATCATAAAAACACAGAGTGAAAGAAGAGCTCTTCACTGAACACACAGCCGTGGTGAACACCACTGGTTCAAAAACTCCTGTATGTCCTTCATCAGAGCGTGGAATCTGAGAGAGAGAGAGAGAGAGAGAGATGGACAGGGACAGAAAGTGAGTGAAAGAGCAGGAGATCGAAAGTGTGAGGCTGGGACTGAGAGTAAGAGACTAAACAATTGGGAAAATAAAGATTAAACAAAGAGGAGATGAGGTCAAAAGGAGGAGGGTAATAGTGAAATATGGATGTGGTGGTGGAAAGGAGGGAGGGAGGCAAGCCATGATGGAGACAAAGAGTGATAAAGGGCGGGGGGTGGGGGGCATAGGAGAGAGGGAGCAGAACACAGTTAGGAGATGTGAAGTGAAAGAAATAGATGGAGTAGCAGTGAGCAGGGGAAAAGGATAGGAGAGTTGGATTAAGGAAATACATGCAGAGGAGGGCTCTGGAGAAAAGGAGGAGATAGGAGAAGAAGAGAGGCAGGAGGAGAAAGAGGGAAGAGATAGAAAGAGGCGGCTGAGGAAAAGGGGGTGGAGGGGCAGAGGATGAGATTAATAGTTTTGTAGATCTGCTCCTGTGTTGCTTCCTCAAGAGTAATGCCTTTTTTCCCCAATCCTTTTTTCCATCCTCCTAGATTCCTTTTAAAAAGGGCGCGCGCACACGCACACGCACGCACACACACACACACACACACACACACACACACAGACACAGACACACACACACAGACACAGACACACACACACACACAATGAATATCTGCTGTGATTCATGTAAGCTGTCGCCATTCCAGTGAGCATTTGCCAGCTCACTAATAGCAGAAATTCTTTAATACTGTGCCACTGTGGATTTCAAAGCCACTTACTGTAGTTCACATGTCTCCGAACACATTCAAAGGCCTGGGCCCTCAATCGACTGCCATAAATAACCCACAATAGCAGGTTGTTGCGTCCGGAGGGGATATTTGCGGGTGCGTGTGCGCACGTGCTCTCGTTGTGTGCAGGTGAACGTGGGCTTGTATCTGCGCGGCCATGCGAGACAAACACTGAATAGTCCCATCTGCCTGAGTTTCTGGAGAGGAACTTTGATCTCGGTGCTTATGATTAATTACTTCAGTACCGTATCTGTCAGTGCCACTGAGGCTCCCGGGCCATTCAGCTCAATATCCACCGTGTACAACATCAGCATGTTCAAAGCTTATAACAGAACCCATTGTCGGGGCTTTGCCTCCTTGTGTAAAAAAAAAAAAGGGAAAAAAAGAAGAAAAAAGAGTGGTGTTGGAATACAGCAATTTATGACTTTAATGTAAAACACGCAATGATTAATCAAGCCAGTGTCTCTAATTTACACTGGCAAACCTCCCAGTACCACCCACAACGCACGGACAAAAAGCCTCCATCAAATTATGTTAATGACAGTCTAAAACATTTATGGCTCATGGTTCTTAGCGCTGCAAAGTCTGCATTTCTGTTCGTCTCACTCCGTCTTGTGGGCCTCACCTGCAGTAGCGCTGTGTTCCTGCGGCTGTAGTTGAGCGCTGGCGTCATTAATATTTAGCTCTGGAATGCTAATGATCTCTCTGAATCATATCATCATGCCACAACCTCCAATTAACCTCTCCAGAACTCTATCGTCCCTCTCCCCACTTCGCCCGCCCCCCCCCTCCGATTCCCTTTCCCCCCTCCACCCTTGCGCTCTCTCTCTCTGACTTTGGGTCTCTCTTTCTCTTAACTGTGTCTTTCCTCCTCACTCTCAGTCTCTCTCTGGGACTCTCTGCCTTTGCCTCCCTCACCTCTTTTTCATCTCTAACTCTCTTTGGCATATTTTGCCTCTCAAAGAGCGTACGCTGAGGCAGCTTCACTCGTGTTTGTGTGTGTGTGTGTGTGTGCGCGCTCATGCATGTGTGTGTGTGCTTGTCCAAACGTGAAAGACAGCTCCTGCCTTTCAGAGTTCATCTGTTCTGCCGAGAGATCCAGGGGCCTGTCCTCCATTTGTCCTTGGTACATTTTTAATAAAGCTAATCGGAGATTGGTGGACGAGCCCCGTCACCTGCCTGTCACTCTTTCACTTTTCATTCCCTCTACAATACACCCTCTGTGAAAGGGGCAGCGGGAGAGAGCAGTTGTGGTTCAATAAAGAGGGTTTTTTTCTCTCTAGATCTTCTAGATCTCATCAGGGAGTGAACTTCCTCATCAAAAATTCTTTATGAAGTTGAGTACAGGTTTGTATAACACATGACTACCATAAAATTTAAAAAACTGCATACGACGTCAGTCACACAGTGAGTCACTCTTTTGTTGGGAACAGTATCATTATCAGTGAAAGGCTGGGGATGTACCTAACTTTCATCTGTTTCTTTTTTTTTAAATGCCAGGCCAACCGTTCACATCATTTATTGTTCCACTCGACCTCTTCTATACCATCTCGCTTGGCTGATTTACCACACAATATAACGCAATCACTGCAGTGACCTTGAGAGTGGAGCCAAGATATAGATGCATTGTTGTTATTTTTTTTTTTACAAAATGGGCCTGCCTCATACCGTCGTAGCACACAGCGTGTGCACAATCCCCCTATTCAGCTTTCAGTTATCTAATGTCTTTTTATATTGTGAATATTGTCCATCTCTTATGTTCAGCTGGAGGTTTGCGTGGCTGTGGTCTGTGTGAATACCGCTGTCTGCACAGATTACGATAATAAAGACATCATTGATCCCCTGATCTATGGACCTCCTATTGCAGAACAATCTGCTCCTCATCACACCAACCACTTTTTAAATAAACATATCACCTAACAAAAATAAAAAATGTTATTTGTGACGCTTTCCACCTTGTTGCAGCTATTGCTTCCGCTTGCTGTTTCTTTACATAAATGTTTGCATTAACCACTCACTGAAAACATTTACATTTGCACCCCTGTCCAATGTCAAACAGTTGCAAAAAAAAAAGGAAATAAAAAAATTGCCATAGTTAATGTTACCAGGAACAAAGTGAAAACAAAGTGACAACTGAGAAAATGCCTACATCCACTATACCTCTCCTGTCTACATTTTTACAGAGACTGATACTTTTTATGCAAAACTGAGGCAAATTAAGACATCACATCTCTATTACTTATTTAAATCTCTTAGGCTAAAACCAGACAATATTTGCTATGTTAACAACTGCCATTGGTACTACTCCAGAGTTTTCAAGCCCTTCACGGTCCTAAACGGAGATGCTGCTGGCCCGGTTTTAGTTTGACACCTACTTTCGCTTCCTGGTCGGGTCTTCTCACTAACAACTCATCCTCCCCTAATTTGTTACTTTCTGGATGAAAACAGCGTCACCCTCGACCACCAGCGGAGAATGCAACGTCACTGGTGAATTACCACCGTGGCTCACCTTGGGGTCTTTGCTAGCAGCTGTTGTGCAGTTAAATTTTAAATTGTACAATGCTGCAACTGCCGACATGAACCAGAGGGCAATTGTTCAAGCAATCTGACAGAATTCCCACGGGCACATGTATGCCCAGGGTACACGAATGGTCATGTGATATGTGTTTTTTTAGGCGGGTTGGTGCAGATGCTAGTGGCCAGCAAAGTTCAAACACCAAGCAGAGACTCAGAAACTTTTCTCATGCGCTGTTGAACCAAACCAGGGATGAAATGCTTCATAACTGAATTCATCTAGCGGGTAACCAGAGAGGGTTCCCCTGCTCAATTAAAAGGCAGTTGCGTGCTAACACCAATTTGATGAACTGTGTATCAAGGAAAACATCTTTCCGCCCCTTAGTGGCCCAAAATTGGTTTTGCATAACTTTGTGTGTATAAAATCCAACATTAAAGAAATGTTCATTTCAAAAGCACAAGGATTGATTTCATTACTGTCTTTGGTCGGGTTTTGTTTTCCCAAAAACGTCTCAAGGGCCAAGAAGATTGTAGAGTATTGTCCTCCCTCAGCATACACAAGGACACTGAATTAACTTGCTTCTCACCTTTAAGCAAAAGATTGAGTGTTTTTTTCATAGCCTGTATATAATGTTGTTAACAATGTGACTTAATTAATTTAAGTAAACTATTGCATTTAATTCATATATATAATATCCATGTACAGTATTCGACCAAGATCTGTTCTAAAAGTCTTTCCAATATAGGTGCATTTCCCTCATTTGCTGCGTTTTAATGAAGGTATCACGTCACACGGATCACACCGCCCACCCCCGCAATATTTGTACGGCATTATAGACTCCAGCCTCACTAATGTATTGCTACATATTCTTGCTCTCTTGCATCTCCCCCTTCCATTTTTCTCCCTCCCTCTCTTTTGTAGCAGTGATTGTGATGAATTGAGTCATCTTAAGTGTTTCCTCTCTTTGTGCGTCCCGGGAGGATTTCAGTCCCCCTCTTTTTTCCCTTGTCTCCCCCCTCCATCTACTGAATCCCTTTACTTTCTGTGCACTCATCTCCTCATCCTTTACCTTATTGCACTTGTTCTCCTTTCCTCTCTTATGCCTGTCTTTCTACCCCTCGTATACCGTTGCCGTTCTACCCTTCCTCTATTCAGAAAGCATTACTCAAATCACAATCATTCTCTCAGGCCCCTCCACCTACTCCCTGCAGTAAATATATCATTTGCAGAATGGAGAGTGAATGGGTATTAATAGTAAGGAGCTATGCATTGTACAGCATATCACACGAAAGTCAGGACGGTCTATGAGCATGCTTTTCATGTGTGCACAAAGAAACAGCCACTCGCTGGTACACACGGTCACACAGGCACGTACAAATCCACATCTACTTCTACAGCACTGCGGTCCTTCACCAAGGTCATGACCCCCACTTGTTATGCATCATAACAGCAGCATTGGCAACACCCGAGTCAAATACAGAGAGAAAATCTGGGCCGCATGTTAATCAGCTGCTGAGAAGTGGAACCGTGTGCCATCAATGAAATGCTGTCACTGCCACTAACACATGACTACTTACTAACATCTCTATTCAATGAGAGGAGGCGTATCTTGGAGTCATATTTGGGGGGCCACCACACTGGACTAGGTTCAAATAGGACCCCTCTGCTCCGAGTTAAGCACACCTCTGTAAGGAGTTTACAATAAACTAATATGGCAAACTACATTTTTATGTAAATCTTATGTTCCCTCAACAGGCCCTGAGCAACTCATCCCTCCCTTTCAAAACACTCCCATCAGACTGTCTAAAGACATAAATGCTCCAGCATTGCGCCTGAAATGTTTTGAAAAGCTTAAAGTTGCCAAGGCATGTTAGACATGTATGGAAGATAAGTACATGCTCCGGGTCTCTAGTTAAGAAAATAGTCAGTCACATCCGCAGCCCCATTATAAATTTTTTGTCACACTCATCCCTCGCTTAATGGTGGAGGGGAACTTTAGTATGAAATGTATCTGCAGTACAGCACTTGGCGGTACATGCCTTTGATTTGCCATCAAGATGGTGACTTTTGAACGACCGCCACTGTATGGCAGAGACAGCCAGCCAGAGGGCTGTCAGTGTTCAAAGCCAAGGGCCCTCTCAGTTTAACAGTCTCAGTGTGTCACAACTCCCACATATCAAGAGATGGCACATCAAGGAGCTGTTCTTGTTGGACTGTATACATCTGTACACACACTCATGAACTTGATCATATGCACTGAACACTAAACACCTCAACACAACGGCAACATACACATAGTCACAAATAAGCATCACTCACGTACACACACACGAAAACCCGCACGACAATGCAGCTCTCTGGGCTGGATGTGTTGGCAGATGACACTGTTTAACACTGTCTCATCTGCTCTCCGCTTTGCCAGCACTGCGATGGGACACAGCCAGGTGCAGAAGGAGAGAGGGAGAAACAGAGAGAGACAGAGAGAGAAAAAAACAAAAACAGGGTGAAGTTGTACCTTGTGGCAGCACACGAGGGATGGAGGGAAGTGAGCAGGGAAGGGAAAGATCGACAAAGCTTTGGTGTGAGTGAGAGGTGGCTGCCGGAATGGCAGGAGCGAACGTTTAAAAAAAAAAAGGGCAGCATAGAAAGTGAGAAGAAAAAAAATATAGACAAAGGTATGGCTGGGGTGGTGTATATATACTGTATATAATACAGAACGTGGTGCGCTGCTCGAGTTTGCAGGTGTTGATGACTGTGAATCACTGCCACTTCAAGAAGGTGATGTCACTGACGGCACTATTTCAAAGTACAACAGCGAAACGACAAAGAAAAATTTAAAGTAAAAGGCTGGAAGAGGGAGTTTGTAAAGAGAGTTACAGCTGGAAAAGGGAGGGGGGAAATGTCAAAAAGACAAAGAGAAATGAGAGAGACAGACTATATAGAAACATTTCACCATCACCGCTGCATTTATGTTCTTTGTGTTAACAGTGTCCATGTGATCAATAGTAAATTGAAGCAATACTGCTTCAGCAGTTTTTAGCAGTACACAGAATGTATCATTGGGAAATTTGGAAATGACGTGTTCATCAGTTTGGTTTGTTTAAATCCACCCACCTGTCAGTAAGAAAAAAGGTTGAGCAAAAACTGTGGCTTCTACTTTGGCATACATTATAATACTTGTGATGATAGTGTGCGTGCGTGTTCAACAATACAATGCAGTATACTGTAGATAATGCAACACAATCGTATTAGTATTTGGTAGTGCACGTTCCCATATGCATGGCCATTCTTTGTTTGGTTTACGAAACAATGAAGATTCTCTAATTAGCTTTGCCGAGTTGCTACCACTGTCACATTCCCATCTACTTTTAGTAACCATGGACACAGCAACGTGCCCTTTATTTTTAGATGCACTGCAGTTTTACAGAAAAAAGATAATTAATTGCATGGTATTGTGTAATCAGTCATGAAGCAAGTCATGAAAGTATCTGTGTTTGGTAAATCGCCATTCAATAAAAAACACCTTCAGTACTACTTTTCAATACACTGGATCATAAAACAGCCCAGTGCAAACAGGATTAACAAATGAAAGACCTTCAGTCAGGTTGAAGTTAAGTCAAAAATCTTTTTTTTCCAGCAAAGTAAATGCTAATTAATCATGTTTTCTTTTGAGCTCCAGTAATAATTCGAAAGCGAGGCTCCTGTGACCTTGACGGTTTGTGTACTGTATTGTGGATTCAGAGTAGTCAACTGCTTGGTATTTATTGGTTTTGGATACTTCTTTTTGGGTTATTTTTAAAAAAACGTTTCAAAGGGAGTGCCCCGGTGCCAAAGGCTTACCAGCTCTGAGAAAATAAAAGCTGCAGTTTAACAAGATCTTTGCACTCTACTGGATGACATATTTGATGGAGGCTGGCTGTGTGCTTCCAGAGCCTGTGAGGCTGAACAGTTGAGATATAAATTTGCCAGATTTTCCTCCTGACAACAAAACAATGGAATTTAGCAAATGTGCAAAATGACCCTTAAAGGTCAAAGCACACATTGAATAATAAATGGTTCGTAGAAATAGGTTGTTTTTTTTGCCTATGTTTATCTATGGAGTGGATGAAAAGGAAAAGAGGAGAGAGATGGCAGAGAGGCACAGTGACCCTACCAAGGGGATAAATATGACTGAATAAAAGAGATTTACAGATTTCAGATTAAAGTATATGCTTCTTTGATCGTTTCATCATTTCATGCAGGTTGTTATTCGTTGACTGATCATGAACTGAGTACCGATAAAAGCAAACCACAAAAAAAGGCAAGGCTGTGAAAAACATTCTTTAAAGACTGCATCTGACACAACAGATAACATTTACCTGCAAATTTTATGCTCCAACTGGGGAAAACATATTTACCTCAAGATTGTTTATGATTTAATCTTCTTGTTGGAGGAATCTAGGACCCAAAACTTAAGTTAACAAAAAAGTCAGATGGAAAAAGTCCCGTATTGGGCAACATCCACAGACACAAAGGGATTCTGTAAAGAGAAGACAGTCTATGAGATTGAAAAAGCTCAAGAGGATTCATTTTTTACTATGGATGAAACCAGCGGGCTTTTATGTGTTTTGTTCTGGTTTTGTGTTCTGCCGTTCGCGTGCCAACAGCGCTGGCAGGAGTTAAAGGAGCTGTGCTGTGCCTGTCTGAGAAAACACTGACGCATAGTCCTCCAACTAAGATGAAGAAAAACCAGTGAATTCATCCTTCATACCTTGTTTTATGTCTCCATCTTGGCCCATTATCTCTCACGGTGAACTGTTCAGTGGAGTGACGCACGCCTGGACTCACTTAGGTTTATTAATCCTTAAAACTACAGGTATTTTAACATGATTGCTGTTGTTCTTACACACAGCACTCACACTCACTATTTAATATTACAGTAAATGTCTTGTGAGCTGAAGTAATGGGTTTGGATGAGGGGATTAAGACATTCACATTTGTAATGTTGATGTATCTCTTGCGTAAGGAGGAAAAGCTGAAATGTTTTTAATATTAAATGAATATACTGATGACTTGAAAAAGATACTTAAGAGTGATTGTCTTTAGAAATGCAGTTCAATTCAGGTTTAAACAATGGGGAACATTCAGATTAAAGGGCAGCACATATTTTTTTGAGTAAAATTAACGCACCATTCAGTCTTGCCACGGAAAGCTAAGAGTTATAATTCTTTCACGCAAGTCGCCTTAAGTTACTCAGCAAACAATCCCAACTCCCGGAAACTCAGCAAAGCGCTCCCAGCGCATCTTCGGGCACAGAAGCCTCTTCTGTTTCTCGGTGGTTTGTTAATGTTCACTCCGACCATCCAGTGTTGTGCTCTTTCAAATTCCCTCACTTCAAGGCCGATTGAGAGCACAGCATTTGAATGGGATACATCTGTGATTTTTTTTTTTTTTGTATAGCTGACATCCAGGAAATGGAAGTTCTATAGCCTCACACGTCTTCACCCTCACACACATTCATCGGCACTCTTGGACAGACACTTGGGGCTGACATTTCAAACTGTCAGGGAGAATGCTGTCAAACTGTGCATTGTCGTGGGACATGGCTGCGTGTGTGTGTGTGCGCGCGCGCGCTTGCACATGTCGGAGTGCAATGATATGTGTCTATCTGTGTTGGTGTTTGCGTGCGTGTGAATGCGTTAGTGTGTTGAGTGGATATAGTGCTTGCTTTCGCTTGCCTGGGGCACATTTATATAATAATGCTGATTTACTTTTTATACAGATCTATTTTGCCGACCAAAACAAACTTGCACACACAATTTCTAGAACAGACACACACACACACACACTCAGACTCCTCCCACTGCCCCCCCGCCCACCACCATCACCACACACACACACACACAGACCAACACACACCCCTCGCTCCCCCTCCCCTCCAAACATACACTTATCGAATTAAATAAAGTCAGCAGTTTGCAGCCAGCCGGTTGTGGGGAAATAAAACACCATGTCATTTAGTGCTGATGAGATGGAGCTTCTATAAATAGTCATTTCCTGCTCGGCTTTAATTAAGTGCTGCTACTGTCAGCTGTCACAGAGCAAAATTATCAAGCAGGCCCGTTTAGCAAACGAACCCCTCCACTCTGCCTGTGTGACTGTCCCGTGCTCTGTGTGCTGCTTTACTGCCCATCTCTCGCACCGCCATCATCCCCATTCCACTGCTCCCGCGTCTCTCTCTGCCTACTTATGTTGGTCGGAGTCGCTTAGCATGTTTCCCTTGTTTCATTTCTCTTCATATTCTCCTCTCCAGTCTTTTTCTCTGCTTCAGTTTGGTCGCCCGCTGCTCCCTCCTTCTTGTCTTTCTCTTCTAATCTGCTGCAACTTTTCTTCTCTGACAGCTTGTTTCATCTCCTTCCCTCTGTACTGGCAGCTGCCCTCCGCTCCAGCTTTTTTAAAGGTGATTTTGTTTGTTTTGTACCCGCTGTTCACGTGTAGCAGAGTTTGTGCTAATGTTATGTTAACGTGTGTGTGTGTGTGTGTGTGTGTGTGTGTGCGCGTGCGTGCGGGCGCGCGTACGTGCGTTTGTGCGATAACATCCTTGCTGCGTTTACTTAAAAGGTCTGGTGCAGTTCTAATCGGAGCTACCCTCTCTTTCTCCATCTGAAAGAACTGAGGCATGTTATTGCCCTGGTAAAGAAAGTTAAGAGGGGACGAGGGGGAAAGGGGAACGGAGGAGGGAGAAATTGAAACGCGAGGAGGAAGTGAGACGAGGGGATGTGTGTCTAAGGAAGACATGGTGCGAAAGAGAGAGCAAGGAGATGGCAAGAGAGTAGGATCGAGAGAGGCAGGGAGAAGGACACTGCAAGGACAGTGCAGAGGGAAGAGAGAGGAGTAGGAGGAGGGAAATGCACTTAGGGACAAGCGACAGGAAGAAACACAACACAATTCACGACATATCTGCAGCCTCACATAGCTGAATTGATGCCGGGTCGCACATATATCGATAGATAATCCGTCATTATCACAAACATTCTCGGGAAACACGATCTCTCATTTCCACTCACACACTACAGCAACAGCAATACACAATAAAGCTCTCTCTCTCTCTCTCTCTCACACACACACACACACACACACACACACACACACACACACACACACACACACACACACACACACACACACACACACACACACACACACACACACACACACACACACACACACACACACACACACACACACACACACACACAAACACACAGTGAAAAGGGAAACACAGAACATACTGTGTAACGCACAAACACTTTACTCATACATACATGTATGCGGTTATACACACACCGTTGTGATCCCTCGCACAGAAACGTGTACATGCACACACACAGACACAAACACACACTCAGGGGAACGGAGCTGACGCCTAAAGCATCTATGGATTTATTACCCTGAAAGTGTGCAAGCAGACGGGCAACAACAGTTTCTCCCAGAGAGGAAAGGGCGTCAGATCATCACATACACACTCAAACACACACTAAGACGCAGGAACAAAATCATTTGAACTTAAGATGGTCTTCATCCTCATCTCCACATGTACGCACACATGCATGCTCACACACATACTCTGTCTCTGTCACACACACACACACGCGCACACTAAGATGAGAAAGTCCAATTATCAGCTGCCATTCCTCTCTCAGGGTAATTTAATGCATTGGGTGAGAGCTTCTCATTTAATGTTTAGTAATTACACTCTCTCTGCTTTACACTCCCTTTAATAAGCTCTAACTTCACTGCATAAACCATAATATATACACACACGCGCGCACACTCAGACAGACACACCCACCTACGCCTGCAGATGAACGTTTAAAGGCATACTGTCTGGAAATTACACACACACACACACACACACACACACACACACACACACACACACACACACACACACACACACACACACACACACACACACACACACACACACACACACACACACACACACACACACACACACACACACCAACTCTCCCCTCACCCCTGGGCATCATCGCCACCTCTACCTCCCAACCTCCCGTCATTTCCCTTCACATTATCATTCATTACAATATTGCACTTGTTTTGGTGCTTGGCAGTTTCTCCTCCTCTATAATTCATTTATTCGACTGAATTTTCATCAGGGATTATGTTTTGTGTTATGGAAATGCCCGTGATTACTATTCGTTATGTGGTTTCATGATTCAGAGTCTTTTAGATGTATGTGTGCATTTGTGCTTGTGTGTGTGTGTGTGTGTGTGTGCAGCGCTGTCTGTTTGTGAGCTCTTTAATTCAAAAGGCTTAAACAGATGCAAAAAGTTATGTGTGCGTATGGGAGTATTTCTGCGAGAGTGTGTCAGTGTGTGCTTGCATATTTCTTCAACTTGAGGAGTCGTGACTCTCCTTCAGTGACAGAGAGGCAGAGTGTGTGCTGAGACTGTCGATGGAGCATCTGAGAGACCAAATTATAGCTGTGTCATCTGCTTCAGTTCCCGTTTGAGAAACCCACTGCGTAATCACCCAACTCTTTCCACTTTCTGATGAAATATATACATGAAAATAGTCTCCAGAGACTTGGAATCTAAACAATAATAACTCATAAAAAAGATAGGAGAAAGTCAGACTAAATCGGTCAAAAGGATCCCATAAAGAGAATCCTGCAATTTACAAAGGAGAATTCCTTTTTTTTAAAGGACAATTGCACAATTTTGACATTATTATGTTTGTCTTTGATTCCACAAAACACTGCTCAGCATTTTGGATGTATAGAGACATTTTGATAAAATGTATTTACTTTCTTCTTTAAATTTACTTTTGAACCTCTCTTGACTTTTCTACCTCATATGAGACCTTCATTTAAAAGAGTTAATGCAAAACACTGTTTTGAAAATAGGGACATTTCTTCTACCATAGTAGGGTGATTTAAGTCTTGGATGCCTAATGTTAGCCAAACTCATCTATTTTTTAGGGAAGCCCCTTCCCCCCAAAAAACATCTTTTGTCTCTAGCTCATTCGTTGGCCTAATTTAAATTCCAGATCACTGACTGACTTTGCACTTACACAGCCGCATCAATAGAAATGGCTAAGTTCTGCTACTGTGTTTGTAAAAAATTCTCTCAGATTGTGGCTTCCTCATTCAGCTCTGCTCTCAGTTAATGTCCACCAGGATTCAGAGTTTAACAGCTGATTTAGTTTGAATGACCTCAGTATATGACAGTACCAGATTCATGTCTCCGGTAGAGACATTTAAAGTGCCTGTTGATGCTTTAATGGCATGTTATCAAACAATGCAGAACAATTCAAAGCAGCCAAATGTAACAGCTTGGGATCAGTCAAATACATTATTGCATACCTCCGCCAAGGCCCAACAGCCCCCTTATGAAACCACATTTAAATCCACTAGTTTCAGGTTTTTATTTGGATCTGCACAAACATACTCATAGATATCAGTCCACTAAATATGCCTAATTTTTTTTCACGATCCATGCATAGGTCCCTGGGAATGTGAAAATGTCAAAACATTGCCAATTTTAAAGAGATGGAAAATTACAGGATACACCCCCTTGTTAGCCTGGCGTAGCCAGACTAATATTCACATGTGTATTAGTCTCGGACCTCCGATTCATTTTCGATTTCCAAGGACGCAGATCAAAACGCCTCGGGAAACAATTGGATAGACCTACAACCAGTAAGAACAACAAATCATTTGATGTCTGTTGAGCGATGTCAAAATGTCAACAGACTAGAGCGTACAGAGAGGAGATGCCTGTGATGATGATTCCACAGCAGGGCAAATTTAAATGAGTTACCAGAATTTGTCTGGGTCACAGGCCCTTTGTCAGGATCTGCGCCAAAATTCAATGGGTTCATTTTTTAGTCTATGTCTTATCCTCCCACCAAGTTTCATGGAAATCTGTCCAGTAGTTTTTGCGTAATCAAACAAACAAAAAACAAATCCACCAATCAACAAATGGCACTCAGTAGAGTGCATACCTCTACCAATGGCCAACAGTCCCTTTAAATTCAAGCAAGTTGCATCAAATTGCACACAATCATAGATATCAGTACTCTGAATAGAATAGAATAATCAAAACCCATGAATTATTCCCTGTGAAATTGTCAAAAATGTCAAAAATGGTCTATGTCGCCCCTTTCTCTGGATTCTGCACCTAGATTTAATTCAAGGCCGGATGAATTCTTCATGTTGCAGATAAGTCATCTCAGGCATATAGCAGTTTTATATCTGAGAGAGCATCGACAGACTCTTTGACAGCACATAATGGGTGAGCATGAGCGACAGTGAAATATAACCTAAGTTGCCATCAAGCGACAATGTCCCCATACTCCATTACCATACTGCATGTATACTGTCTGCTAAAGTCCTAAATGCAGTATGTCTGCTGGAGACAGCAAATCACTTGTTGCCTTTCTGCTTTATCCTACTTTTGATTAACCAAATAATAAGAGTTTAAAAGAAAAATGCTTTATGAAGCAAAATGTTTAGATTAAATCGGGATGCAAGCTACACTACACCAACTTTGGTGTAGTGTATAGAAAATTGGTTTCGATATTGTTTGATATTACAAAGGACAAGTGCTTGAAGTCCCATTCTAATATTTTATCCATTCATTCATTCGTCCATCCACCCTTGGTCAAAACAGCTTGTACTGTCCTTATGACACGCTTACACACCCCTATCCATTAGTTTTTAGCACTCAAGTGACGCTCATATAAAGGGAATCACCTGATTCCTGGATTTGAATAATGCAATGATTTACCTCTTGCCAAAGTAGCCTTTGCTCCATGCCTCTCACCACCCCCCAACCCCCCAGGCTCATTCCTCTCATCTGCAATCACTATCTTTATCTTTGACATTAAACAATCTCTGTTTTCAGAAGTATTCCATGTTGTCTCTGCTCTTCAACACACCTGCCTCCCTCCCTGTCTGCACGCAGACACAGACACTCAACCCACCTTAGAGCCAACGTCGGCTCTTTTCACGGAAACCAAATCCTTTCATTTATGAATCCTTATTAATCTATCACAGCTAATTCACCAACAGTAATGTCAAAATGATATTGAGGAAATGAGGTTCAACTCTCTTAATTTAACGAGATTTTTAGTCTGCCAAAATGTGCATGGGAGTGGAAATGGACTCAAACACACGTCAATGAAAGAAGGTCTTCTGCACACATATCCACACATGCAGAAGCACTTACTGTATGCGGACAGTGTCTAAACGTGTGCTCCAGTGGGAGAGGGTGGCTAATTCTGTCTAATAGCATGGCTACCCTTCATCTTCCCACTGGGATTCCGGTATTCAATTACCACCAGTTTCTACCTCTCAGTCCTCTGCTACACATCGCCACTGGTACTGACATATTAATAGAGCAACTTGTTACAGTATTTCTAAATGACATGTTGAAATGTGCAATATTTTCATAACCAAGTATGAGTGAGTGCAGTATTTTTCTGTACACAAACATTTTGTATTTTCCTGCTGCATGTTTGTTGCCTTCAGAGTATGAATCTGTAATGCAACACGATCAAAACGTGTACATGGGGAGAACGGTTGACTGGAAACAAATTTCAGCCATGTTCAGGTTGATATGGTTGAGTGGAGTGCCGCTCAGCTGAGAAATACACACAGATAGGTACCGTGCACAAGTGGAACTTATTAGTTCCAACTGTGGGTTGTGCTGTTTCACTCCTCATGTTCTGGTTTCTTCATATCCTCTTTTCTGTCGCAACCAGCCCTTCTTCGTTTCTCCTTCTCCCTCTGTAGGGAATTGATTAATATCAAGCACGCACACACGCACACCTGTAGCACCATACAAACAAGTGAGCTGACTTCCTCTTGACTGTTTTCAGTTTAGCCAGAGTCCAATTGACCTTTCAAGTGCTTTCAAAGATCTGTATGAGGAGTGATGTACTTACAAGCGTCTGACAGTGACTGCTCTGTACACAGGGAGACTCTAAATAAAACATCCCAGTCCTATTTGAGTTCAGTTGTTAAATGAAAAAAGACATAATTTGCAGACATGTTATGTCATATAAAATCTGTTAACACCCGTCAATGCCAACCGAGCCAAGACAACAAGAGCAAAGACAGTTTGTAATAGCTGTGCAACTGTCAAATCAGTTTGTACCTCCTCAAATCTATTCTCCTGCAAGGTTCGCAAATGCAATCAAATGTCTCTGTAAATGAGATAAATAAGACAACACTACATTCATTATTTATTTAAACTTTTTTGCCCCCAACTGGATGAGATTCATCAGACATCAGGTGATATAAAGCATCATTACGACCTCAATAACAGAGCATGAAACCACATCAAATGCAAGAATACGTAAGAGGTACCAAAGTGTAAACTTCCATCCATCCATTATCTATACCACTTAATTCTTTGCCAGTCGGGAGGGGTACACCCTGTAGAGGTCACTAACCCATCACAGGGCCAACATACAGAGACATACAACTATGGTAAATTCAGAGTCTCCAATTCAACTAACCTCAATCTGCATGACTTTGGACTGTGGGAACCTGGAGTACCTGGAGAAAACCGATGCATGGGAAGATCATGCAAACTCCACAAAGAAGCCCTGATTGATTGGTTTGAACCGGGATTCAAACCATGAACCTTCTTGCTGTGAGGCGACGGTGCTAACCACTATACAAGCATACCTCGCCTTACCTTAAAAAATGCAACACACAACATACATTAAGTCCATCGTTAAAGCTTCATAGATGATCAAGAAAAACATACTATCACAACTGGCAGCACTCTGCAATGTTCATTCGTAAAGATGAGGTCAATGGAAGAATAATCTTTGATCTCCGATGAGCTCTGTCACAGCCCTTAAACACTATATCTGTATCTACTGGATAACATACATTATTGTTACGATGGCTATGAGTTTAGATAAAACCCTTCTTTAATTTATATTTCAGATTACTAAAATTTTATTTTAGGGATTATCACTAATTATCTATTCATTTCATCTGGTTTTGGCTTTTCTCATATGGATTGCGAATGGTAGAAAATTACCTCCGGAGAAACTGAGATTGCAGAAAGAAACACATTTTCCGCACAGTAAAACTGCAATAGACTAGAAAGCCAATTCCACCTGAAAGCCACTGCCTATACTATTGATTAGATCCATTTCAACCTTAAGTAAAAAGGTAAATGGGGATAAGGAAAGTGTAAAATACATAAAAAATTCAGGGTAGATGTACAGATTGCTAAAACACTGTGCAGTGAGTGTATTACAATATTTCCGTCTTGAGAGCCACAGGAACATAATAAATGCAATTAATTAGTTATAGGTAGGAAGTAAAAATTCTTGCATCTTTGCCTTCTTCTGTGGTGTACCAAATATATTGTGTTTAATATTGCAAAAAACAAATGAGGAGCAATGTCAAACCATAGTGTTATTTATGTCTATTAATGAAAATGCCAGTGTTATACACTTGCTGAGCACTCAATCGAGGTTGGGGCATTTTCACAACATACAGTATTTGACGATTATCATTACTAATCAACAAAATCACAACACCAGTTGTTTTTTTGTTTTTTACAGTACACACAGACACCTGTCCGAAAGTAATCCTTCACACTGCACCGAACAAAATATCATTCTGAGAATAAGAGTTCTAGTGAGTGGATGTGAACTGCAGATTCCTCCTCCCACAGCCACCTGGAAATGTAACAGCACGAGGCTGTTTAACAAAATCTTTGTTTGGTTGGACTGGGTTCAGTCTGTTGACAGCTCCTCTTCCCGGTGACCACTAGTCAGCTGACTGAGTTACTGTAGCCACTGGATTCCTCTCTAACTCTCATTCCTCTCACATAATTATTTTCCCTGATGTTACCAAAGACGTCAGTCTTTTTGACCTCATCATCTGTGACAGATGTAATTCTTGACTGCTTGACAGATTTTCTCCTTGGTTTTCTGTCAAGACATCAACATTTCACTCGTCATTAATTATTTCCTTTATTTCCTCTGTAGCAGCAGAACATGTTACACCAGACTTCAGAAACTCCAGCTCGAACTAGACTAACCAAAACACCTTTGAGGCTGATTAACTCTGAAAGACCAACTATAGATGTACTCGAAAAGACTCACTAGTCTAGCAACACTAAGGCTACAAACAACCCATGATGCAACACTCTGTAAAAGGCTGTAGTTATACTGGTACTATTTCTATTTAAACAAGAATATCCGATGTAGTGGATGAACCCAAAATTGTCTAGATCTGAAATAGGAGACAACCCCCATTTTTTAAACTCCTCAAGCAACAACATTTTTGTATTTTTACCTTAATGGTCATACGGTGAGATCATAAGAACAATTCACATCAGATTCAGCAAACGCTTCTCACTTCAAAAAAGTAAATGACCTCTGTAAACGTGATGAAGGGCATCTGTGCATATTTGAGTGGACGAGCACGAGGAAAGCAAATTAGCATGATTCCCAACCCAATAATACATATAAGGCTACACTTCCTGCCCCATGTCAGGGAGTGTTCATTTATCGAGTCCTCAGGGTTAGGGTTAGGTTTCACAAATCACGTTAAGTGTCACCCAAAATCTTTTATTCAGGAATGAAGAAAAAGGTGTATAAGGAAAGTGAAAGGACTTCTGCTTGTAAAATACTAAATAATAATAATAATAATAATAATTTGACCCCCCCAATACAATGGTAGGGGAAACACTGGGATGCATGTGGTAAGCAATAGGAATCAAACTAAAATTGATTGGTATTAAGGGATCCAAGAAAGCCAAGGAAACATTCTGGAAGCTATGGTGTGGAAGGTTTCCTAGCGGATTCAGAAACTCATGACAATACGAGAGTCACTGATCACACAGGACATTTTACAAGAAAAAAACAATCTGTAGATCTTTGATCTTTGATGTTAAACTCCTCTGCGGGCAGCCTCACACTTGAAGGTGTGTGTAAATTAGTGAAGTGTTACCTACAGATGTCGCCAAAGATTTCGCTCCGACACCCAATCCTCCTCCTTGTAGGTCAACTCTCCTCTTGTCACGTGATAAAGCTTTGCTACGCTGTGATGCGGCTCTGTGCTATTGCTGCGTGGACACTTTCAGTTTATTAGAATAGCATTTGAATAAGTATTGACATCTATTATTTTATAAATTGTACTTTTTTATTGGATGAATGCGAAATGCAAAAAGAAATGAGACACTGACAACCCTTTACATCACCACCATCAACCTGGACTGTTGACATGAACATGGGTTCATGTTTACATCAAGTTCTTATCCTACAACCAGTTTGCTTCAGCCGAATTCCACAATCAACAGATCAGAGAAAGTTTTTTGCAGCCTTTAGTTGCTCAGCTTTGGTAAATCTGTGGCCACTGCAGCCTCAGATTCCTTTTTGTTAGCTGACAGTAGTGGAACCTGACATGGTGTTTCGCTTTTGTAGCTGATCCGCCTAAAGGTACGACGTGTTGTGCTTTCTGAGATGCTTTTCTGTTCGCCACAGTTTCTAAATGTGGTTATCTGTCTCACTGTGGCCTTCTGTCAGCTCAAACCAGCATGACCATTCTCCTCTAACCTCCCTCATCAACAAGGTGTTTGAGTCTACAGAACTGCTGGATGTTTTTAGTTTTTCCAACCAATCTGAGTAAATTCTTGAGACTGTTGTGTCTGAAAATCTGAGGAGGGCAGCAGTTTAAGAAATACTCAAATCAGCCCCCCCTGGCACAACCATCATGCCACACTCGAAGTCCACGAGATCACAATTGTCCCCTTTCTGATGTTTGATGTGAACAACAACTGAAGCTCCTTATCTTTGATTTCACGATTTTATGCATCTCACTGCGGCCACATGATTGGCTGCCTGGACGATTGTACAAATAGGTAGGTGTTCCTAATACAGTGCTTGGAATGAGAGAGTATGAGTAACAGTCCAGTACCTCAACAGTCAAAGGCATACATATTTGAAATACAGTCTGTCCTGGTATTCTTAGAGCTTGATTTTAACTGTCTAGGCGCAAGAGTAGTTCAAGTTTTATTTCTCAGATCAGAAAGGTTCAAACATACAGAGTTCATTCAGAGTGTATTCCACTGCAGGGCACCCAGGTGCTGCGTTCTACTTCCAGCAGAGCCATAATTACAAACACAAGCAGGCAATTAAATCCATGCAATGTGTGTGTGTGTGTGTGTGTGTGTGTGTGTTTACTTCATATCTTATTGACGATTTAATTTATTTTAATTTAACTAACACATTATATTCATATTTGACTGTTTATGCAGATGTGAAGTGAGTGAGTGAGTGAGGGACAAAAATGTATTGTTATTCTCTAATAACAGTAATATTTCTCCTCATTAAATGTTTAATGTCAACCGAATAGAAAAGAGGGGTCTCTGAAGACCCCTACAGTGTGCTGTGAATGTACAAAGCAGTCAAGAAGGAAAGAAAATTGGTCTTAAAAAGACCCAATTTGATGACCTCTGGCACATTAATACAATTTATTTATTTATTGACACTTTCACTGTACGATTTATAAAGATATGCCACAATGACGGTTAATGTATTGTTTGGCTAGAAAAATAAATCCAACAAAATAATGAAGGATAATCACAACATGATTTAACAACAACATTGTATCTTGTATGTATTGGTTTTAAATCAAATTGTTTTATGGAATAAAACTATGCCAATAACAACTCAAATAACAAAATATGAATCAGTTGATATATAATTGGCAAAAATGTTTTTGGCTTTTTTGGCAATAATTTAATTTTAAGAGAGAGAGAGAGAGAGAGAGAGAGAGAGAGAGAGAGAGAGAGAGAGAGAGAGAGAGAGAGAGAGAGAGAGCTGTGGCCTGCTTAAGAGGAAAGTACTGACTAGATAGTAGACTTGAATTCTCTCACCAGTAATCAGACCTGTGTTGGTATGCCAAGATAGTCAAGTGGGTAAAATCTGCAGATCCTCTACTGGCCAACTATTGAGTGTTCTCCCTAAATGTGTCCCCTTCCCTTTCCAACCATCCGAATAAGTAGGTATTAGTATTACAGGTAAAGGCACTGCTCAGTAAAAGGAAAAACCAGGCCATTAAAACGTGTCTCCTTGGAGATGACACAGTGTGGGTGCATTATATTAACATGGTGTTCCTTATTAGCAGCGTGACACTGCTGCTGAAGCTGCGCTGCACAAGCCGGGTCATTGCTTAGAATTTAAAGTCACGTCTTAAGCCTCAGCGTGACACGACAAATACGTGTGCTAGCAGCGGCTAGCTGCTTTGAACCTTATCTAAAGCCCTCAGTGTGACTGAGTGAATTTTAAAATGACCAGAAATGACTTCAAATTGGAGAGTTTGCAATCACTACTTCAACACATTTAAGTAGCAGTGTTGCTCCCTTTAGACAGTCTGAAGGTGGGAGTGTTAGGGGAGGGGGGAGGTTCTTCTCACTACACCTCTTCTCTCATATACCTGCCCTGTTTGCAGATAGATAAAGCGGTGTGTGTGTGTGTGTGTGTGTGTGTGTGTGTGTGTGTGTGTGTGTTTGTGTGTGTGTGTGTGTGCTGGCATGCCTATCTGACTTTTAGCGTATTTAAGGATCGAGTATGAGTTGTTGCTTTGAGGAATGTCCCCAAGGGTGAATGTGCAAGTGGGCAGGCACACACACACGCACACGCACACGCACACACACACACACACACACACGATAATTCAGTCTACTACAGCACGAAAAGTGTCATAACAAATTAAATTCACCAGAGGCAGAAACTCCTGGGCTCAATTTCAACTCAATCCTAAATCCATGAAGGAATATGTAAATATATGCACCACACATAATATTACAATGCTGCGCTGCTCCATCTAGTTGCAAAATACACTCGCATCCAGCATCAAAGTGCTTTCAACACAGCAACCCAATTAGTGTTCGATTCAAATAATCTAGCACCACCGCAGTAATGTTAAGTTTCCCACACCACACAACATTTTACTTACAAATTCAGCCATCAGAGAGGTTGTTTTATGGCCTTTTTGTACTTGTTAACTGCACAACTGCAGCACTTTGAAAACTATTACCCAAGCAAACAATGTTAGCCAGAAATCTGGAGATCCAGAGGTGGAATAACCTTCACAACTGCTACCACGTGCACAGCTGGATGTCTAGACACGTGCATGAAAAAAAAAAAAAGAATCGTGGGAGGAGGTTCCCATGATTAGAAAGATTTGAAAGGTCGGATAAGGTAAGGGTAAGGCTGTTAATTGAGCTGAAGCGCTGCATGTTCAAATTTGCCACCTCTGGCTTGGTAAATCAAGGGGCTGTCAATTTTCCACTCAGTTTAAAAGCAAGATGTAATGCCATCTTCTTATTATTTAGGAGCTGTGCATGGTTGGGATTTGAATGCATTAAGCACAATTCCAATGAAGTCCTAAATCATTGCAGAATCATGTTTTCCTAATGACATGAAAAGCTGTCCTCACTCTCATCTCCATTAATGGAGCAGGCGTGCCGAGATAAAACGTGACAGCTTTCACAATGCTCGAATGATAAATCCCCCCGCGAAGGTGTGGAGTCACGCTGATGCTACAATACCCAATACAACTGATTGAGCTCACACAAATCAACAGGCATAAATCCTGTCTAATTTCCATGTGACCTTGTGTTGTGTTCACTGCCTCTACCTGCATTTTCCATCTACGAGCTGTGTGCTGTAACTAGCTGTGTGTTGTAAATTGTCAGTTAATCATTCATTGGTAATTAAGCACTATAAGATAACACTTGCTTTTTAATGTGGGACTGATATAATTGGTGGCATAAATCAAAATTGCATGTACGTAAGTGTAGAATTGTATCTTGTCCTCCATTAGACTTCACTGACTGACAGCAACACTTTGCTGTCTGTCATAAGGACGAAGAAATGAAGGAGATAGACGAGGACTAGACAAAAAATAAATAAATAAAAGATGAAGATATTAATGTTTAACACAAAGAGAGAATAGGGACATATTCTGAGACTGATAGGAAAAGTACGATTGAAATAAAGAGAGAGGCAGACATTACATGAGTAATAAGGATATACTGGAGGTGGTTTGAGGACAAAAGAAGAATTGGAGATAAAGGAGAGGTAGAAGGACAAGAGGGGAGACGAGAGTGGAGGAGAGATCTAAGGCAAGTTTAACTAAAGATGTGGAAACATAAAGAGGCAGCGAGTGAGCTAATAGCAATCTAACAACACTGCCACTCGAATTTTAACTTTATGCATCCTCACAAATACACTGTATTTATTGGTTGTTCAAAAACAAATCATCTGCAATATTTCCTGTAATTACAAAGGAAGATGATTCATTTTAAATTTGCAGAAGCAGCAGCAACGGGCTTGTTTGGAATTAGCTGAAGAAGAAAAAGGGGGTAATTAGAATAAGCAGTGATATCCACCATTACTGAACGGATGAGGAAAAGTAACAACTGAAACAGAAAATATAAAGAGCAGACTTAGCTATCTACTATCTGTACTGTCTGGCGTGTCTGGGACAGGCAGTGCAGTGTGGTACAAAGAGTAATACCTACCACCCCAGCAGACCTGCAGACTGTCTGCTGGGGTGGGGCAAGAGCTGGCAGCAATAATAAATATTATTATAAATATATTGCACTTGGAAGATGAAAACTTAATTTAACCTTCAGGAAAGCTCTATATTACAAACGATGCATTGATAACACACAAGATTTACAGAATAGGCATTTCTCTTTCTTATGAGCAATTTTCAAATCGACGAATTGAAATGTCAGTAAGATTTACTCTTTCAAATTATCACGTTTTAAGGTTCTGATGTGTACGACTATTTTATAGAAAATTGAGCCAACTTTTAAAAGCTTGTTAGAATGGAACACATCACCCCGAAGATATTGAATTTAATTATTTAATCAGGGTGAAGATACAGATTCAAAGAGCATCACCTCTGCACACGCCACAGGAGACAATGAGGCTGTTTAATGAAATGAGAAAAGATCCCACTGATGCTGCTCTAAAGCCTTGGTAGTGACAGACACCTATTAAGGAAATGGAGTCATGTACAGCCCTCCAAAACACACCCACAACAAACACACACGCACACTCATCTCCTGACACTCAAAACACTCATCTGACAGTCAAACGCTGTCGACTGACAGCTAAGACACGCTTCTCTGACAGATCAAACCTGATTTACAATGCATGCGTGTGTGTGTGTATGTGTGTGTGTCTGTGTTGTTTTGTGAGGATGAGACGAGCAGAGGGAGTTAGGGGTCAGAATTGTAAATTTGACAGTGTCACGTATCATGTCATCTATCCAGCACCCCCTCTTCTCTTCACACACACACACACACACACACACACACACACACACACACACACACACACACACACACACACACACACACACACACACACACACACACACACACACACACACACACACACACACACACACACACACACACACACACACACACACACACACACACACACACACAATCCACCTCTTACCCTCCAACACATTCATTCCAATTTTCAGGCTAATCCATCAGTTCATTCTGCCTTATTCTGCTTCTTTTTCTCTTGTTCTTTTCCATTTGTGGAGTGCATCACTGTCATCCTGTCATCGTCAAGCACTGGAGTCGGTCCCGCAGACAATCTGTCCCCACGGCCAGACGGGTAACAATAGCCGTCACCTTTGTGCTTCACTGCAGTCCCTAGACATTGAGTGACAACCTAGTCTTTTAAAGATGATATTCATGTACATACAATTTGCATTAGCAAATATGCTTTGTACGCAGGGTCGGACTGGGAACAAAATTCAGCGCTGGCATCTTTGTCTGGACAGGCCCAATTTTTTCCCAACATCGCCTATGCGCCAAGTTATCAGGCTTTTTAATGGGCTAAATAGATATTAAGTTGTCAGCGCTGCTGTTTGTTGTGTGTAGGGGGGTCCACACAGGGTCTCCTATTACATGTTAACATGACCACTCCTATATGTCACAACTCAGAACTGCCTCGCTCATGACTGCAATCAACTACGTTACAGTGCCAGACGAAGAAAGGGAACCATTTTTTGTCCTACCTTATTGGTTGTACATGTAACAAAGTGCTGTGCAGTTTGTGTAAACCTCACTCCCCGACAAGTTTACAGACGTACTAGTGACAAATGCTAGTGATTTTTAGACTCCTAGCGCGTCCGTCTCCCATGCGGGCAGTCGGGAGTTCAAGACCCCTCCCATTACATACTCAGGGTGGAGTTTTTTGTGTTTTGAAGTAAAGAGGTTGATAATGTCATTGTTATCCAAAGTGTCTGTTAGTTCTCTTAAGACTCCTCTATACTCCATAATAACCCCCCCAAAAAAGTTTGCGGCTGGTTTTCCTGTCTATTGCAGCCAGAACATATCAATTATAAAAAAAATCTCTATTGCAGGTGACCCGGTTCCCTTTTTTTTCAACATTACCCTGTCGCCCACAACTGGGCTGGCCCATCTGGCATTTTCCAGTTTGCCGGTCCGAGCCTGTTTGTAGGAAACTATATATAAGGCTGCCTATATTCTTTTATTTAATCAAAATAATAAGATGTTGTTTGTAATTAAACAGTGCAAAATATTCTCGGTTGACTAGTCAAATTTGCCTTCCCTAAAGTACATATAGTCTTGATTTATAATATGATTAATGCACTTGGTGAAAGCTATTGAAGGATCATTTTGTTGGTATCATGATTAAAAAGGTTAAAGGAAAAATATGGAATGTTGTTTAAATAAGATTCAAAACAGATGCAGCAGAATCACACACATTGTCCGTCATTCCTCTTTGTTGTCAAAACTTGGCAAATGTAGGAGAGATGAGGAGCAGGCCACAGAGGTCTGATAACGACATTCCTTTGGAAGTCCTCACCCACAGATTTTCAAAACGTTGAGTCTTCAGACCCGGCGGAGACTGCCTGATGTGACACAACACTAATTAGCACACTAATTAACACAGCATACAGTATCTTGATTGTTAAGTCTGAGCTAACCACACGTACAGTAGGTGGAGGCTGCAGCAATGACATTTCTTCCAAAAATATATGTAAACGTGTGGGTGTGTGTGTCTAAAAGGTTGTGATGACTCATGTCAGAATAAGATTCTAATTAGCATATAAAGCCCTGCTTGTGCATGTGTGTGCGAGTTGTCGCAGAGGTCAGCTGTCAAACAAATTTGACACCTGTCTGTCACAAGTTTGATTCCATTTTGATTGGATCTCATAAGAATAATTAAGAGACAGATTAGGGGAAACACCAACTGTGAAACTCAGTACAATACGAGCATTTATTTTTCGTTTTTGTCAGTATGCTGTTATTTGTTCCCTTTTGTGTCAGAGAAAGAAATCCACCCGAATGAAATAACTGTACATTTTCAAAGTCTTTCAGCCATACAATTTATGAAATTTCTAAAATAAAATAAGTCTTCCAAAAGCCTTTTAAATTATTTGTTATTATCAATTAATTGGGAGTGTTTTTGTAATTAATAAAATAGGAACAGGATTATAATTTTTTATATTATAAATACTGTTAAATATGGATTAGCAGTAGTGATGCACACAACAGCAGAGTCACTATTAACTAAAAGATTTCTCTCTGGAAAGAAATTTAAAATACCAGTGATCTATCCATTCATTATCTATACCACTTCATTCTTTCTAAAGGTGGTGGTGGGGGAGTTGGCCGGGTGAGACAGACAGGGTTCACCCTGGACATGGTGCCAGCACATCACAGGGCCACTATACAGAGACAAACATTCACTTTCACATGTACACCTATGGCCAATTTAGAGTCTCCAATTAACATAAAATGTCAGTAAAATATATAATATTACTGAGTGAAGTTTAGAAAGAGTGAAGAACACAGAGATGAGACAGTATCCTTCCTCTTGCCCTTCATCCTCCTTTTTGTTGCTGCAATTCACTGTCTGCAGGTACCACAGTTTAAGGTAGTAGCTGAGTTTACAAGACTTTGAGACTTACAAGACATAAAGGATAAACAGACTACAGACGGACTTGTTTTGGTATAAGCCTCTTCAAAACAATTGGCTGTTAGTTCAACCAGCACACCGTGGCTGTGTAAAACACGCAGGCGAAACAGCTGAAAATGTTATCAGATGCTTGTTGAACAGGTTGTTTTATGAAACACTTACTGGCCATTTGCTTTTTATTGGACAAAATCAAAACCGTGACACGTGTCCACGATCTTGTATCACGATACAGTACAACCAAACTGTGATACACCAGCTGCCATTGCTGCAGGTGTAGCTTGCTGAGTTTCATTTCATGAATGATTCTGTAAAACATGTAAATCAGGAAGTTATTATTCCATTTAAAGCTAGGGCAAGCTATTTATTTATTTTTAATCGTCTTAAAACTGCAATTGTCATCAGACTTGGGGTGGGTGCGTGTGCGTGTGTGTGTGTGTGTGTGTGTGTGTGTGTGTGTGTGTGTGTGTGTGTGGCAGCCCCGCCCTGAGCAGACAGAGCACAGGAGATGAGAGGAAAGAGAAGCAGTTTGACAATAAATGATAAAATAGAAATTGAATATGTGGCAGTCCATGTTTATATTACACATCACTGTATGGAAAACACTGCAGAGGGATGCCAGATAAACATCAGCCACTGCCATCGGTGAATGTCATCTCATTTGCTGATAGGCCGATGGCAGTCAACGGGGCGAACACTGGGCGATATTCATCTCTAGAAGAGATTAAAGTTTATTCTTTGTCATGCAAACACATCTTGTTTCTCTTTTCCCTTTGATCCTGTACTATGTTTCCTTAGGACCAAACGGAATAGGAATTCTGTGGGTGCTGAGGTTGTACAGCCTGTATGCCTGGATTTATACACATTTGTTACATGAACACAGAGTGTGTTTGTGTGTGTGTGTGTGTGTGTGTGTGTGTGTGTGTGTGTGTGTGTCCGCGTCCGCGTGTGCGTGCGTGTCGTCAAAGGGAGATCCTCAGACGACAGGAAGACATCACATCTGCCTCTCGCATTTGGTTTACATGCTGCAGTCGTACACATGATGCATCACATTCTGTCTCACGGAGCCAAGCCAATTCACATGCGTACATTCATACATTCACTCAACAGTCATCTACCCTTGCTCAAATATAAACACACTGTAAATGTTCCTGCAGGCATTGAGCAAAGAACGCGGTGCTGCCAGATGATGAGCCATGAAATATCACCAAAAAGCTCAACATACCTTTAGAACATTTAACATCCCTTTTACCACGGCATGTTTGTGCACAGTGAATGATCCACATTATGGCCAATCCTGTACATAAAAATATCTAATTCTATCCTGATTTATTTTAGTCACAGACTCAGATATCGTCCAAAAATTATATGTTTCCATGGAGAAGAATGGCTGATGATGATGATGATGGGTTAAGCCACAATTCTCGCACAGTCCCACAAGTTCCAACCCTTAGCATACGCTGGTGCATCGGTGTCTGCTGAGGTATTCCAATTGTGCGTGACAGATTTGAAACAGTAACTGTTTTCACCTAAAGCTGCTGGCTAAGATGACATTAATTGTTCTGTCAGTTGACCATTTAGGGCAAATTATGTGAAAACATTTAATGAGGTCAACAAAGCGAGGGAAAAAAAAAAAAAGATGGTAAATTGTTAATAATTGGGCGTTCATATCATGAACAAGGCTTTTGTGCTGCAAGTAACACTTTTCACGGCACAGAACTTTTGCAGGGAATGTGTGAGTGTGTTGGAGCACAACCTCTAAAATGCATCTCACACGTTCACTCCCTGACAACTCCACTCTGTAATACACCTGACTCTCTGTTCAGAGAGTCTCTCCTTTCTTCTACATGCAAGAATTATAAAGATAAATGACATTGGTAGTGTAAGGGAAAAGAGCAAGGAAAAAGAGCGCAGCATTATTTTAACATTAAATACAATTATGGAAATGTACGATTAAACATATTAATATGACTTTAAAAGATTTGCAGTGAAGGGAACACAGCAAACTAATACTAAACTCAAAGCATTGGTGTTACAAACCAAGAAGCTGCTAATATCTGAATGCTAATATTAAGATTAATTATAAGTATAATGACAAGATCTTATTGATAATTTAGTTTCAGAAGATCCTCAAAAAAAACGTATTAATTAAGTCTCTATTATTACTTGAAGCAATAACAGCCACCTATGTCAATTGGAGAGGTGTAGAAGACACCAAATTATAAAGCCAGTGACAAGAAAACAAAATTGTTGACGGAGATGAAGGAATAGTTTCTCACACACCTACCATTTGGCCAGGGAATTGTGGTGCAAAAATAAAGACCATGTTATTACCCAAATAAAATAGAAAAAAGAGAGTAACTTCACACAACATACTTTTCAGTTTGTTCCCACTCTTTCATGCTATGGTCAGAATTTCAAGATAAAAACAATCAACGTATTAATTCAGGATGAGCAATGCAGGACAAGACTAGAGAAGCACAAGACAAAAAACAACTCTGTATAAACGACAGCTTTACAACTGTAAATTACTGCCTCAAGCGGTTTAATACCTACACACATCACAGATCTATCAACTACAGCATCAAGCTGTGAATTACCAACACACAATATTCTTTGTAACCTGTGGTTCATAACACTGAAGAGCTGGTGACTGGGATGTGAAGTGAAGCCTCAGTGGGGAAGCTGTCACCTGCACCATAAATCCACATTTGGCTTTAATTCAACTCTTGAGTGGTCATTATTCTTCCAATATTCATCTGACATTTTGAGTGCAATGATCATGTTTAACAAAAAAAAGATGCAAATCATCCTTAGTATTCCAGAATTTTATATGCAATAGCTTTTACATTAATGTGAACTTTCCCACTGCTACATAGTTCAGTCAAGGACATTTTGAAACAACACACAGATGCAGATGATTCAACTGAGAGACAGTTAGTTAGGGCTGCCTCAGAGAGCAATGTCATAACAAGATTTTGTGGCAAAGATGGCTCCTTATCAACTACTAAAATGAGAAGCAGTATATGTGAGCAAAAACATTAGCATTCATCCCAGTGGAGTATATAATTAATACAGAATAAAAATCTGTTGCTGTAAATGTATCTTTGAATGCAATGCTGCAGAAAACCTTGAAGTTGAGTACAACACATACAGCAATGGTTCACACTGTAAAGAAAATGATCTTGAAGGGGAGGAATTACATTTTTCAATCATTTAAGATCATCTGAAAAGACACTCAAAATAAGTGCAGTATTGGGTGATCGCTAGTGTACCAATAAAATAAAGGCCCACACCCCACTCCATTCAGCTTTGTCTTTAAGCCTCGGATATAAAAGTATATGGCTATCCTCAAATTCTCCTGACACCTTTCAGAGACCTTTGAACCTCAAACTCACTCGACAGCAT
Source organism: Scophthalmus maximus (assembly GCF_022379125.1). Classification (NCBI taxonomy): domain Eukaryota; kingdom Metazoa; phylum Chordata; class Actinopteri; order Pleuronectiformes; family Scophthalmidae; genus Scophthalmus; species Scophthalmus maximus. The sequence continues at coordinate 12,026,279 of NC_061522.1, read as the reverse complement.
TTGTAATTCACTATTTAAGAAATGTAGCTCTAACACTGGCTATAAAGCTTCAGAAAAATGATGGCTTACTTTTCAGATACCAGTTTATTTTTCAAGCCCTAGGTTGAAATAGAGAAGCATAGATCGTATCTTAGCCTGGGAATATTCAACAAAGTTTTTGCCAGAGAGTTTCTTCGCTTGCAACATTTCCTATTGCATCATCAGTCTTTGTAGGGGGAATTAGATATTGTGCTGATATGATAGTCTCTGTTGGTTTGTGCTCAGGCCTCCCAAAATTAAGGCAGATCAAAGATTGTGGCAATTAACACAGAGATCCTGTTTGTCTGCAAAGCAATGTCTGCATGGTACCATGAGCATTTCAGATCTTTTGGACGCTGTCATAGCACTAACCCCCCTGTGTGTGTGGTGTTGATAAAAAATGAATCCTGCCAGCGTTATGTCTCTCTGTGTGTGGTGCAACTAAATGAGCAGAATGTTTACCCTTTTCCTTCATACAGGTTTGGAGACAATTTAATGGTGACACATTATATTCTATATTAAAAAGCCAGATTACTGCAGTCAATTCAAATATGTGTGACCTAAATGGTAACATTTTACATATTTTTTCATACATGTGGTAAACTTTTTATATGCAATGAAACAGTCATATGTTTTCTATGCATTTTGACTTCCCTCTCGTACTTCTTATGGAATGTAGGCAAGTACATTTTCAGTAAGTATAAATTTAGGGTACTTTTTATTCAGCTACATTTGGTCTAAAGATTTTATCTTTTGTTACTTTTCACATTTTCGATTTAAGGATCTGAATACTACTTCTACCACTGGTTCAAGAAATATATTATAGTGGCTCAGCAACAACTGTTCTCAAGGACTTGCAGATTTCTAATGAGCTAAAAAAAATAATTATACTAAGATTATGGCACACCAGAAGAAGACATTGAAAGAGGCAGGTATAAGAAAGGTAACCCTGAATATGAGGCCTACTACAGTGGAGGGTTTGATAAGCAAGCTTAAAACAATCACTGTGACTTCAGCACAACACTACACACTGATCCTGACTTCAACTACATATACACACTATGCAATCTGACAGATTCCTGCCACATCAGTGGACAGTCAATACATCCTTTAATATTTTTCCATCCTCTCAGAACTTGGTATAGCACCAGCAAATAATAATGTCCAGCGGGCAATTATAATCATCTACCCTCATAAACACACCAGCCTTCCTCAGTCCGCGTATCTACTGATTTTAATTAAATCTTCCTCAACTTATTTTTTGAGAGTGTGAGTATCTTAGCTGTTCCTAGGACTGCACCCTTCTGGACGTAGGCTTGTACTTGGATTCTCCTTAAGTCTGGGAGTCGGAGGACCAGTTTGGACTACCTTCCACGTCTGTTTGTTCCAGTTGTTCTTTCAGTCCCTGGTACTCCTCGATCTGCTTTTGATGTTACTGTCAATTACTGTCGGCGGGGATTGTCAATACCCTATTCTAGTTTTTGTCAACCAATGCCTGGTTGGTTATCCATCCGGTGTCTGTCGCCCTGAAACTTGAAGTCCCACAGGATCTTAGGACTGTTGTTCTCAACCAACTTCGGCGCAATGTCCCATCGGGACTTAGGTACTTCGTATCCATCCACAGATGTTCCTGTTCAATATCGCAGCCACTTGGTTATACCGCTCTGTGACAGTGTCCTAGCTTGCATCTGACACCTCTATAATGTGCAGGACTGTCTCAGGGGCTTCTATGTACAGCCTTGGGTCCTGTGTGCTGTGGTAGACCCCAGGCTCTTTGGAACTTGGTTGATTTTAGTTTAAGGGGGCCCTAAGCCTGGGTAACCTTAGTGGAGATTTGCTGTGCGTGACTCCCCTGATCTTCTGTTCCAAAGGTGGCAACACTACCACTGCACCATCTAGCTGCATAAGTATGTGCAGTATATACAAACATTTATTTACTTACTCTTCTTGTAAAAAAGTGTAGTCAACAGCTCAACAACTTTAGCCGGAAAAACTTGCAGGGTGGTGTGGTGTTACGTTGGCACCCCCAGCCACAGAGATATTTAGCCTCTTTGTCTTATTGAGACATTTTGATCCAAGAGAGGAAACTTTGGGCAGCTGTTGAAACAGCTTTCATAGCAGACCAGGATTGGTCCATATCCAGGACTCCAGACTGCAACCAAATAGTCAATTTTTTGAGACAGTGTGAGTATTTTTTTTTTACAACTACTCGCACGCATGCAACATGCAAATGTGCAGACTTTAAAAAAAAATAATTTAAATGTGCTCCTAGTAATACAAGTTAGTCTGGAGCCCTGATATCGATAATATAAGTATGTTTGTTGCATTGTTTTTTTTTCATAGGTTATGTCATGACAACATGCCACATAATGTGCCTTTATTAGTTGTGCAGTACAAACTCAGCTGTCTTATAGACCATTCATTTCTTATCATTCATATGTTCATATATTTTACTCCCCTAAAGACTAAAAAGCCAACTGATATTCAGACACTGGGGCTCAGAGGGCTTCCTAATCTCCTTATGACTACCCCACAGACTTCTACAAAGCAGGCTTTGTAAGTAACCTCTTATTTCTCAATGAGTATCTTTATATATCTGATAGTTCCGGTCTTGGATAAACCCTGTGAGCATAGTTTTATACAATAAGATATAATTATCACTAGTACGATCTGTCCATTCAGGCAGTTTGTCTGAGCTTTTGTTATGTTTTACATCTTCAACCATTCCGATACATTGAGGTTGGATAGCTGCTCTGTGTGGAGCTCAAACCAATAAAAAATGTACACAAGGAAAACTCTTTGGGTGATGTGTTTGTTTAATATTCTCCAGCAGTCATTAGTAATTTACACCTCCCCCGTGACTGGAATACATTGCTTATCTAGTCTTACTTTCTAAAGAAAAGTCATGATTGTGCTTACATTGTTAGGACTCATCCCACCACCTTGACAAGGCAATTCTCTTTGTTGAGCAAATTCCCTATCAATCCAGCCTCATGTGGATAATTTTGAGGGGGCAGTTGTGATGGGCCAAAAGTGTATCCTGTTTGCATACACAGTGCATCGGAATATCCCCAACTCTATGAAGAACACATTCCAGTACATCCAACAGGTAATTCTTACACAGTGAATTACACAGCTCAGGTTACAAACTTGGGAAAAACCAGACTGCAATGTATATAAAGCTATCATGTCGCAAGTAATTAGTTAAATACTGTACATATACACTCAATCACATAAAGTGTAACCCATGTGAAAATACAGCAGGAAAACCTCTGGAAAGTTCACAGCGAGCAAATGGGCGTTTTGGTGAATGTAAAAAATAAAAAATCAACAACACTGCTCTCCGTAGCGGAATTATGTAATGACTTTCCTCCTGCACAGACACGAAAGAATGTTTCTGTTGGTGTGAACCCATCTGGCAATTGAATTTTCCAGACATTTTCCATTTTCAACTTCATAAGAGTAGCTTTAATTACAACCACATGGCACTAGATGTGAATATACCAAATTTAACAATAATCACGGCCAAATAATGATTTAGTCTGCAGTTTTTGAGCAATTTTGCTACAAACTTTTTTTCATGAATTTTCTGATACCATAAAACTAAACATTCAACCGTTATATTTTATGTTAAGTTAATTGCTGTGGAATATTGTGGGCTTTGTGTACACTTGGTTTATTGTACTTATCAACAATAGTTTTATGCCTGGGACACAAATAAAAATCAAAAATTATTTCCAGCAATTGACCTGAAATTGAGGACATCACCATGGTGTGCCAGTGAATGTACTGATCCATCCATTTCCTGCAAGCATGAACAAAATTAGTTACTGTCCCAAATACAATGCTTCGCTAAGTCTAACTAATGTAAAATATATTTTCAAATGGTGAAAAAAGCTGACATTATATGTTAGAGCTCTATACATAATAATCAAGAAGAATCTGCACTATTACTCACTAATTAGTTGCTTGGATGCCAGATGAGGAATAGATGCAGGATAACACAGACTGCAAACTGTGTTGACACAGAACACAGCAGAGCGATCCATGGTGTTTCTTGTTGTGGTTGTTAGAATATTCATCAGTATCTTCTGTGCAGAAAAATTGCCTCCATGCATGTTACTCATCTAGTGAGACAGTTCGACGTGACTTGTTTTAGCTAAAAGGGGATTGTTCAGTGACTATTTTATTTTTTCTCTAGTTAATCAACACATTAAACAGAGGCCTACTATGGATGTTTTAGATCACTGATTTAGGATATGTTCTATAATATGAGTTGAAGATATGTGGAATTCACATTGTTGATCGGAGTGGATTTGAGTGTGGATTAAAGTGTGTATTAGTATGGTTTATTTGCATTCGTTCCCTCAGAGAGATCAGTCTATATTTCTTTCTTTGCGTATATCCCCAGACCTCTGAACACAGACTGATACAGAGCCCAGATCAAAAACAGGCATCAATTAATTTAGCCTGATATTGCATGTGTTTGCACGTGTATCTGTGGTTTATGTGTGCGTACATTTTGTATGTCGTTTCTGGTGCATGAGCACGTCTCCATGTGTATGCTTGTATGCGCCGCAATGTCCATGCATGTTGGGCCATGCATGCTTGCTTGCCTGACCGGCCACGTTCCGTTCAAAATACATATTCAGCACTTTGCTCTTTTTTCCATCTCCTCTTTTCACTCCTCTCCCCCATTCCCTCCATTTTAGGGTGTTATTAGATAGGACAACTCTTGCCGCCGGCAATTTTCCTCTCAGCATTCTACATCCAAAGGCGTGTGGGTTTTAGAAACCAGTGTGTATGTGTGTACACACACTAACACACACACAGTAGGTGCCTGCTGTGAGTGTGCAAATACCTTTGTCTGTTCATGTGCCTGCACATATACTGCTGTAGTATATACTTTAGTACACAGTATAAAGTGCAGAAAGAGTAAAAGTGTTTCTAAGATCAATTCATTGAAATTAAGTTCAATGTCACTCGCAAAAATTTTCTTCTCTCTGTATCTCACTTGTCATTCCTCCATCTCCCATCATGCATTATGGTTATCACCAAAATGACAGGAGGCCTACTCTCACTTTGACCCCTCTCTCTCTTCATACACACACAGACACACACACACACAAAATCGGGCGTATTCACCGAGCTTTCACACATATACAAACCGAGACAGTCACGCATGGTGTGAAAGCCCAGGGATCCATCTATTAAAGGTCCATCCATCATCACATATAATTTTAATATGGTAGGAATAAAAACATGCTTATGCAGCTAAATGAGGAATATATGAGACCTGCAAGCTGGAGTCTAAGCCTGCCCAGAAACCTGTATATGCACTTAAATGCACGCACACTCGCACTCAAATGGACTGAACAAGGTCAATGCGCCCAGCCAATTATGTCTCGTGAAATGCTGCTTTCTGTCGTGTGTATGTGCGTATGTGTGTGTAGACTTTGAAGTGTGTGGCACGATTACATTAGTATATAAGGTTTTCTACAGCTCCCTGGGGCTTATGCCATAATGCATGCATTCAGTGTTTTTTGATCTCACACTTATCCTTTCAACTTCTTTTCTCTGTGTCTCTGTCACCCTTAATGTGTCCTCTGGATGTGGCAACAAAAAAAAACAACTTTATATTACATATTCATTTAATTCAATTTAAATCTGTCGTGGTCAAGATGAATAGAATATTATATCTCAAAATATAACTTTAAGATCTCGCAATTAAGAGAAATTAGTAAATAATAAATAAAATCCTTGATCCAGCCTTTAAGGATCTATATGAAAATCTAACTGTTCGCACACTGGCTTATGCCTCATCCCTCCAACAAGTTTGGTGCAAATTGTTTCAGTATTTTTTGCATTATCATGATGATTAAACAATTACACAGGAGGGCACTCAAGAGAGCACAAGCCTACACCAAGGCTAAGGGAAATGGTGTGTATTTATATAGCACTTGTCTAGTCTCATCAACCACTCAAAGCACTTTAGAGTACATGCCACATTCACCCATTGACACACACTTATTCATGCAGCCCTTTTTGTCACATTCATACTATGAATGTGACAGAAAAAAGTGCGGCACAGCCGTCAGAGGCAATTGAGGATTAAGTGTCTTGCCCAAGAACACTTGGGCATGCAGACTGGGGAAAGCAGGGAAGAACCACTGACTCTCTGGTTAGTGGACGACCCCCTCTATCACCTGAGCCACAGCTGCCCAAGGTCAAACATCACAAACCAGACTTCAGAGGGAAAAGTCCAGTTCATATTAAATGATCAGGATTTGACCCAAAATCGAATGGGTTCTTCTCTGCATGGCCCAGGCCTCATCTCTCCACCAGATTCAGAGCCAATTGGTTCTGTACTTTTTTGCATAATCCTGCTGACAAATAAACAGACACAGGTGAAAACATAACCTCCTCGACGGAGGCAACTAAGGCTCAGAAATAAGTTTTTGGAATGCAAATATAATTTTACGTTTGAGTTCGAATCTTAAGTGGGACTATTTTGTTATTAATTGGCTAAATGATGCTTCAAAATAAAATCATGCCAAACGTAACTACAGTTTCATGCTGCTCAACTCCAAAACCTGCTCCAAACCTTGCGCTCTTGTATGAAGAATTTCTTAACCATTGTCAGTGATGTGAAGCAGTAGAAAAGGAAGTTCTCAATCAATGCTCACTTAACAACCCTGCTGATGACCCACTAGCTTCATCTGTCAGCTATTATCCGCTGACAGTTAACCGTCAGTTGTTAGTAGGAGTTATTGACTGTTACTAAGGAAGTGGAGCTCTTCGGTTCAAGATAGCCTGGGGTCTAGTTAGTTATAACTTTTTCCTTTCTGTTTGTGGTTTGTATTAGATTAATGCAGACTCAGAATAAACCCAAGTGTGACCTAATCAAAAACAGCCCGGTCTTCTGAAGGGCTTTCTCTGTCAGAAACAGAGTATTCCTTCCTTTGCCAGGATGTTATTGATGGTGCAGTGGTAAAGATTTATAAGATACTGTAGCTAGAGTTACCTCAGCCACCCTACGAAGCAGTCACCAGCCCGTCTGCCTCTTCACACAACATCCCTGGAAGCAATGCTGGCCTCAGCATCACCAGAGCTCAATGCAGCAGTTGTGACCTCTTATTTTTTTCCATTTTTAAACATCAAGGGTTATTTCAGGGACTTTGAATAAAAGATAGATTGCTAGATAGAAACTTTTGTTGACCCCGGGGAAATTTATTTATCCAGTAGTTTATATGAAAGTTACAAATAGAGATAACAAAAGTGCAGCCACTCCCTGCTGCAATAGTTTTGTTTCACACATGCTGAAATGTTAAATAACAAAACAAAAAAAAACATCAACTTCTGGAAGGTTGTTACTACCGTTTGTCAGAAATGTTCAAGTTTTGCTTTCTCCCAATAAACCATACCTGAGCTTGTGTTAAGCTATTTGAGCTGAGGGATGTGGAATCAGGATGAACACAGACTGCAATGTGAGACATACCCAAACAGATCTATTATAAGCCATATTGATCCATACCCAAAAAAGGACACTACAGAGCAGTATAGTGTGTTTCAGCATTGCAGTCTTAAAATGTAATTTCCCAGGAGAAGTTAAATGTAGCTAAGCCAGCAAAATATTTCTACCACCGTGGTCCATCGGGCGACAAAACCTCTCTCTTTCTACATCGTGATACCGTGCAGTACAACTAATATAAAACAATACATCGATGCCCTCGTTACATCTCCTTCTCCATTGTCCACTTAATGAAACAAGTTAACTGAGGTCATGCTATTCATCACAGCACAAGGGCATAGGGATGGTTGCAGGAAAAGGCAGAGTTCGTACACAAATAGTCTCACCTGGGAGCAGCCACAAAAAATACACACAGACTGCTGTGCAAATAGCCTGTGAGCAGGCGCCTCACTATCAATGCTGGATAAAACCAGCTCAACTCAAGGTTGACATCAGACTTACTCAGAGAGGGACGAATGACCCACCCAATTATTTTATAACAGATGTTATAAAGCCTTGGTATTCCAACAAAGGAAGTAATGTAAATGAAAAGCTTCCAATTTAATGTTTGAAGATAGGCCATTGCATTATGACCTGATGTTTTAAAGTTAGGAGAACTAAACTATAAAATTACCCCTATGCGGAATAATAAAAATGAAGATTAACGGTCTAAAAGGGAGGAGCCGAGAGCGCAGAGTCCACTGGTCCATGTTTCTCTAGATCATTACTCTGTAAAGCGACACGGTTTTGCTCACAGTCGTGTTTATATGCAACAGCTGTCAGTCAACAACTTGAGCCAAAGCTGTTTCTTATCAGCAGTTACTTTTCTTATCACAATTTTAATAACAAATGTGTGTAATAACATGCAGATTTGGACTGATCACTTGGCACCAGTTAAGTCTCCAAACTTTAAAAACGCGTGGAAACACTTTCTCTAATGACAGACAAAAACCAGAGGATTGATTTGTCTTTGTAACGAACCTGGCTTCTTCTTATGCTGCATCTGTTGCCGCATTATCACGACCGACTTCGGATCAGTGGAGTAACAGTAGGATGTTGTCATGATTATGTGTATATCCGTCATAAGAGAAACTACATCACTGCCCGTCATGACACCTGCCAGTTCTAAATGCATGAAACCCATTTTTTACCCTTTTCATGTCACAAACAGGAAGAATCTCAACAACCGCTCATCTGATTGACTTCCATCTTGGCCAGTGTATTGCTGAGGACCCAAGGAAGTGCAGTGTTGACTGTGATATCTCTTCGATGTGCGGTCGTTGACAGACAAATGATTCCTCCATTTACATGTTCCATCAGAAATAAACTGTATTTCTGTATTTAAAATCTACAAAATCTTTGTCTCTGCTGCTCAAGTTTTTCAAATGGGGCAGATGAGTGAAGCCCAACTCTTCTAAGGTGCTATGTGACACGCTCTTCCTTACCAAATTTTAAATAAACCACAAAGTCTGAGCCTTCTTCTGTATCTCTTTGAGATCCGTTGTCATCAGTTTCTTGCTTAAAACGAATTATTCAGTCAAAGCATTTTTTTTTTCACCTTATAACCCTAGAGCTCCTTTCACGGTTCTTTTGTATGCAGCTCATGGGGCACACTTGACGTGTCTAAGGGTGCTCCTTATTGATTTCACATTTATTTGCCAAAGTGCATGCTTGTTAAAAAAAACACTGTCCTCCCCCCCTCATTTTCCTGTGAAAGGATTTATCTCTTTTAAGCTCAGGGCACTTGAAAACCCCAGTTGAGAAGCGGATACTTGATGTGCATGCACAGTAGGCTTGCAACACAAGGTGAAAGGCAGAACAAGAGAAAAGTCACATGGCGGTATTCTGTCATAGTCTCTCTCCCTACCTCTCTCTCTTTGTATAACTCTATCTTTCACTCTCTCACCCTGCCTCCATGTCTTAGAGTTGCTGACTAGGGATTCTATAATGAGAAAGCGGTGACGTTGAGAAGGAGAAAAAGAGAAAACTAAGCAGAGTGAGTTGTGGGGGTTCACAGGAGGAGGAAGGGGGAGGGGAGAGCGAAGGAGGAGAGAGGAGCAGCAGAGTCAGGAGATCAGGATGTAGAGAGAAAATTCTCGGTCAAGGTCTTTCCTAATGAACAAATTATCATGCAAACGTCTCACTCTCCACCCCCGCCCCCCCAAGCCTTTCTCCTTCCTTTCCTTCCTCTCCCTCTTTCATTGTCATTCATTCTCTCTGTCCCTCCTTTCTTTCCTTCCTCACCTTTCTCTCTCTCCGCTTCACTGACTTGACCTTGGTTGCCACCTCACTCAAATCCCCTTGCTCGTTGCCACCCTCCCTATTTCTAACCTTGTTTATTTTCTGCCACATTCCTGTTTTCTTTATCTCTGTTGCTTCTCCTCCTTTCCACCGTTTGCCCCTCCCTCCCCTCCCTCGTTTCTCCAAGTTCCTCTTGGCCTTAGGCAGTAGTCTGCTGCTCTAAAACCTCTCTATCAGCACATCCCTGCAATAGTCGGGTCTGACAGTCACTTTCACTGCAGAATTGCCTGATTTACCCCCACCCCCACACACACACGGTGGTGTGAATGGTGCTAACGTAGTGCGTGTGGCTGTGCATGTGAGTATCTTCTGCATCAATAATAACAACATTAGATTCTCATGCATTAACACTTGATTTTAAATGTGATCGTACGGGCAAACACGAACGTGTGTGTGTGTTTATTTATCTGGGTGTGTCTGCTCCCCCAATTTCTTTCCTCCACCTCTTTTCATTTCTGTATTAGCCCACCAGCAATGTAAAGGTCACACATTGCAGCGGCGTTTGACTCTGCAGTCTGTTAAATAATAGCGTTGCTATTTACTGTTCTCAACCCCAGCCTGACATCTATGTGTGGCCTGGGGGCTACATCATCTCCACAGCATCGCTTCAGCGGCAGCTCGGCATCGTGTCATCGCACAAGGGCACATTGGTCTGGTTCATGTTTTGAACTTGTTCAGCCCCCCCAGACAGAGAGTATTTGAATGGAAATGAGGGCGGGGTGGGGCAAGAATAGGGTGAAAGGCTAACAGGATAACTACAGATTCTAACTATTTATAACATCATTTTTTTCAGATATATGAGATATGAATTTTTCCATTTTAAGCTACATTCAATTGAAAGGAATGTTCCAGAGCTGTTCTTCCTTACTTACTACAGTAAATAGAAAAGGTACATTTTTACTTAACTCACCAATCTTCAGCTATGCCTCCTCCGAGATTTCTCACTTGCGGAGGTCATTTTCAGTAAAAAATTTAGGGTTGCCAAATTATGGAACGGCTTTTCCCAGTTAGCGAAGAACTGCTCTTCTATAAAATGTTACAAAAGACCATTTAATTACCGTTATTCAACATCTTTTTCTTTAGGTGGTAAGTTCAACATTACCACCCGGCCTCAAAAAAGCCGACTTGGCTTTCTGCCTCCCCATGCGCTTCATAATATTAGATAGGAGAAAAGGAGCAATAAGGAAAGAAATAAAAAAATAAAGAAATACTATAGTGTTTTTGTTACCGACAGAAAATTGAGGATTAGCAACTAAAAGCAAAAAGAGCACACGAAAAAAAAATGTGCTTGCTGACTCTACTTTCTTTGCAGTCTCAATGTTGTCAAGAGAATTTTGACTTTTTTATACACTGATGCCTTCTTTTATCAAGATTTGTCCTAGAGGTCACAACAGCAAACTCCAACCACGAGCATTGATGTAAGGTGTGTCCTCTTTTTCAGTCACACAAGAGGAATTGATGTTCAAGTGAGGTGTAGTTCATTGAAAGTTTGAGTTAGATTTAATTTATATCCCCTAAAAGTAATGAAAATAAAATAGTGAGAATATAAAATGATTAAATCTCTGTTGGAAACACTGTTCCAAAGGTTAGTCGTGTTAGATTGACTGTGTATGTCGGGCCTGAACTGAACATTTCCCTCACACCCATGTTGGTCAGTTTGAGCATGAAACTGCTGCTTTTCTTTGTCGGGGCAGTATGTCCTTGTTGGGCAGACGTTGTCGTGATTTTCTACATTTAATTTTGGAACAAAGTTGGTCTCTTTTGAGCTCATTAGCTCTCAGATGTTGCCTCTAAACCTTACAGCTGGTAAATTACTGCTAATTGCTACTCAACCTATTATGACCCGTCTGTGTGTCATTGATTGCGATTGTGATTAAGCAACTTTGAGGTAAGTGCCTTTTTGAATGAGTTTTCATCAAGTGTGTTTGTTATTTTATCTACCTCCTGTAGGATAATGATTATGAACTGAGGAATGACAGTAAAATAATAACGTGCTTTGGGAATGTGCTGTTTTAGAGACCTTCATTAAACAGGGAGGGGTTTAGTGTCAATATCAAGGACGCACTCAGAACTTATGTTACAGATATCGGCTCTACTCATTCCTAATGAGCAGGTCATCTTATCCAGAGCCGACTGTTGCACTGTGTGTGGCATTTTAATATCAGACAGGTACCACGAACAGCTACAGTAAGAAGTATATGACCCATTTCCATTCACAAATCATCTATCCCCATATGACCATTTTTCATTGTGTGACTTTCTTGGACCCTTATTACAGTAGGTTTAAATGTAGTCCACCGAATAAAACGTGACACAAATACCTTTTTATTTGTTTTCCTGACGACAGAAAGCGGTTACCTTGGCATGGTTAAAATTAGCCATATACGTTTTCACTTTCTCTTTAGTAGATAATTGCATCCTTTTTGTGAACTCCTCTTTCAGTGAGTGACTCTATTACAACGTACGCAGATGTTCCAAGGCTTCAAGGCTTCATTTAATGAGCCTCATGCAGAATTGAGGAAAATAATTTTTCTGTGATTAATCACACTGTGTGAGCTCAACCCTGGCATCGTCTGTGCACAAGGTCTAGGACATCCTTGCAGGGTGTCCCATTTGTAATGATTTCAGTGCTCTCCAGTTCTCCTTGGGTCATGTTCAAACAAACAAAATCACTGATAGCACATTCATGCAGTGAATTCCAATTTTCTTTTTCTGAAGTTGACCTTAAAAAATTGGGATTTACATAAAGAATGAAAAAAAAAAAGCTGTCAGGTTGGTGAGGTTGAAATAAAGGATTTCGTAATGGTGAATCCTCTAAGACTAAACAATCTGTGCAATTCCCGCATTAATACAACAATACCTCGACTTGTCTTTCAGCATCTGCACCAATGCATGCATTCAACATGCTCCATAAGATTCCTTGTGCCAAATAGAGAGCGCTGTGAACTGCCAAAAATTAGACAGATACTCCAATTATATATTTCGGAGTACCAAGCATATGGAAAATAAATTTAAACATTTTGAAAAGCTGCAAATATTAAATAAATACACTCCAGGGCTGAATTGAAATAGAGGTCAATTGATAGCAACCATAGCACAAGTAGATTTACCTTGGTGGGTTTTTTTTAAAATGTCCATTTGTTGCACACATTTGAAAGAGTGGGAGATGCTTGAATGATAGAAAAAAGGGTATTTCCCTATTAAAAAGAAATTCATTACCGCCAAACAGAGGGGACTATAATGTAAATACAGCAAGTGCTAAACTGTCCCAATCCAGTGGCAGCCTCTAGGCTTGTCATTTGCCAGTCAAGAAGAGGTATTTTATCTTTGTTTGAATAGAGCTCTCTTGTTCCCCTCGCCTCTGGTTCCGCACGTCTCAGCAGCAGCTCCAGTTCAACATGTGTAGTGCCTATGTTATCTTAAGTGCCTTTTCTCCCTGGGGCTTACAGAAAGGAAGACAGAGAGAGAGAAAGAAAGAACCTTTCCCCCCCCCTCTAGCCAGGGAGAAAAAGAGGAATAAATCAAGGTAAGTGTACTGTGTATGTGTGTGAGTTAGAGAGATCATCTCTATCAGTGTGTGTTTATATGTGTCAGTCTATCTGCACGAGAGTGAGCTTTAGTATCGCAGTATCTGAGAGTGTGTGTGTGTGTGTGTGTTTGTGTGTGTGTGTGTGTGTGTGTGTAAAGCTACCTGTGTTTTGGTATATCTGAGGGAGAGTCGGCGCCTTATGCTCCCTGGCACAGATGACTCTAGGTAATTGCTCCTTATCTGGTGGCCTGTCAGTTCACATCAATGTGACAAAGGGAGGGGGCTCGAGGAGCGATTTAATCCAGCACCTCTCCCCCCTCTCCTTTTAATGATCATTATGAATGATGTATGCTCTACTGGCGTGTGTGTGTGTGTGTGTGTGTGTCTGCATGTCACAATGAGAAGATGATGATCATGTGAGTGTGTACTGCAGTCAAGAGTGAGTCACCAATGGACACTGTGTGTGTGTGTGTGTGTGTGTGTGTGTGTGTGTGTGTGTGTGTGTGTGTGTTCACTCACCTCTCACTGTCCTTGGTTGATTCTGCATTCATGAAACACACTTTTCTTTGTAAATATTGTTCTGAAAGGGAACATTTGGTTTGTGGGTCCCAGTGAGTATTACTGTGACGCCTTTGGGATTTGGTGAGCGACAAAAAAACAGAAGGATTATTATGTTTGTTAAGAAACAGAGAAAGAGGAATCAAGAGACACACTGAGCTGGTGAGAGAGATAATAGACACAGAAAAGAGAAAAGGAAATATGTGCATGAGTGTGTTTAGTTAGACAAATGTGTGCCTGCTGCACATGTCTTTTTGTGTGCGCATGCTCATACGTTCACATATGTTCAGAGTCTATATCTCTGTGCATTGTTTCTTTTCATCAAGCCTTTCAACCGTGGCTCAGCAGGAGTTGTAATTGTCTCCGATGGGACTGGCCCGCTGGGTAATGACTGACTGAAACAGGTTTTGGATGGCTTCCTTAAATATTTCAGCCCATATAAACGTGAGGTCTCCCTGCTCCCGCCTCAGGCTCAGCCAACACTACCACTTAGCGGGCTGCCCCTGCCTTTGACGGAGCACAAGAAAGAGAAAGAGAGCCGGATACAAATAAAGAGGGAATGTGGGGGACCGGTTAATGTGTGTGCTCTGTGCTCGCACACCTTCGCGGATGTGAAAGGGAAGTGTGAAAGTGCTGGTACAATCCATCTGCGGAAACCAGCGTATAATGACAAGCCGTCATTAAACCGCCGTCTAGGAACTGGCAGGTTGAGCCGCATCTCCAGATGTCAAAGTTACTTCAAATGGTGATGCCCGTTTGCAACAACGAACCACTTCCTCATTATAGCATTTCGTTGTTGCAGCTTGTTACGCGGACATCTTTGTCAACACCACAGAGGAGCTTTCTGCATGATACCAAATATTTGGCTTCTTCAAATGCTTCACCTCGAATCCCGCTTCCACATTCTACCTTTTCCTCTCACTTGCATCCTGTCTAACTGTCACTCTTCCCCTTTCAGTCACTCTTTCCTCCTCCATCTACCCACTCCCTCTCACTTCTCTCTCCCTCTATCTTCCTCTGTGTGTGTGCGTGTGTGTGTGTGTTGTTACCTCTTCTTTTCTCCCCTTCCTCTCCGTCCTATTCAGGCACCTTCCACAGATCCAAGGCAAAGGGAAAAAGATAATTCCCTGGTTCTCTGCAGAGAGACAGTGAGCAAAAATAGAGAAGGTTACCTTTCATGTTCAATTTTAAAGGAATGTTTGAGATTTCCCAGAGATGATTAAAAAGGAACGCTCCTGACAAGGTCACACAGACTAAAACGAGCAGACACACAGAGACCCACACACAGAGAGCTTGGTCAAAGCACCTTTGGGATGTGATTCTGTTTCTAAAACATAAAACTGGAAAGCAAAAAAAGAAGACGAAGAAGAAAAACATCCATGCCTGGGTGGAGAGAAACATAGACAGGATAGTGTGCCCGTGTTTGCGCTGCTCCTGTTACCTGAGAGGCTAAATGGCAACGGCAGCACAATTGATTGGACATTCATCACCTTTTATTTTTTGTTGTAACAACACAACACTTTAAATATTTATATCCGTTTGTGTGTCTGTGCAGCCTGCATAAGACTCGCATAAGACTTGAATGTTTATTTTCACGTTTGCATGTGTGTGTTTACAGCCTTATTAAGGTTTAACTTCTAGCTTTAAGCAGCATTGTATCTCTGGAGACCAATTATTTGACAAGGCTAAGGAAATTCTAGTGCCACTGAAGGGATATTGTGGGGTTCTGACAACACTTCAGTTTCCTCTGGCATGTTGACTGCGTGTGTGTGTGTGTGTGTGTGTGTGTGTGTGTGTGTGTGTGCATGCGTGTGTGAACTGTATGCGTGCATGCGTACGTACGGGTAGTATTTATCATCAGAATTCCAATTAGCTTTCACATTAGTAACGATCATGATTTTCCAGGGTGATGCTTTGATCAGCGTATTGGCCCTTGCACAACATCACACGAGGAACACGCACGTGTGTGTTCTGCGGTGCGTGTCGGTGTCACACACTCCAAATCGCTGTCAATCACGGCGTTAAGGTATTCTGGATGTGTCCCAGCCACTTGGTAACTATAGCGGAGACTGACAGAGGTGCTGCGGGACAAAGTGGATTTGGCGTTTTGAATGAGTTATCCCGAATTCAGACTGTGTCCGTCTCCAGAGGCTTGGATGAATGGCCCGATTCTCTCTCCACCTCACTTTTTTTCTCTCTGACTTTCCAGCCCTCTCTCCTCCCTCTCTCCCTCCCTTTCAAACTTTCCCAGTCTCTCGTCTCTCCAAATCCTTACATTGTGTCTTATTTTTGATCACTCCCTCCCTTCAGCCTCCCATTTTTGGCTGTTCCTTTCTCCTGTCCTTCCTACCCTCGCTACTTCTTTCTCTTACTCCTTCATTTCTCTTTGGCCTCACGCAACTTTCTGTCCATTCTCCCCCTCAAGTGTTTTTTTCCCCCCAACAATGGGCTGCACTCAGCAAGCTCCAACTCTGTTGCCATAGTGAGACGAGGTCCACTAATGCCCTTGGCTATCCCAACTTGAACCCGTGACAGAGTTTTCCTTTACACCAGGGCTTCTCTCTTTCTTCATCATCCTCTATTCCCACTTCCTCCTTTCTCAACAGGAACGCCAGTTCATTCTGTTGTTTTCCTTAAGCTCCTCTCAATCCTCTCGTCTCTCTGTCTTCACATGTAATCACACAAATCAAATCTATTTTGAATTTGGTCTGACCACACCCTGAGGGTCAATTTATGCTCTCTCTGAACAAGTTCTTAAGAAGTGCTCTCTGACCACATCAGAAATCAAAAGTGTTTTTTAATTGTTGCAAATAGCCACAAGGGAAGGAGGAGTGAAAAGCCAGCCATCACGGGGGGGACGCAATATTTTCAGACCGTCTCTCCAGGGAGACATTCACACTGTTGCACTCGGTTGTGTAACAAATGGAAAAAGAGAGATAAAGAGACAAGTGCAATGCCTGGCTCTTGTCTCACTTACGCACAGCTGGCCAAGCATGGCAGGAAGAGGGTGCGAATGTCGGATTCATCGCCTTCCAGAAGTTCCAGAAATGGTCTGACACAGACCCCTAATATCTAATGTCAAAAAGGTGTGTGCGTGTGTGTGTGCGTATGAGTGTGCGTGTGTGTGTGTGTGTGTGAAATCTTTCTGACATCACGATGGAACTGAGGCTGTCTGACAACTAAGAAATCTGACAACCACAGCGACTACACAGCAACTATAGGTGTGAGGAGGGGATGAGACAGTATGTCATTTGAACTTTTTACATCCTTCACGCAATTATTCCTTCACTTTGTGTGTGAAACCAAGTGCAACACAATGGATGCCTTTGCAGTGTTATCCCTATTCTGATAACTGGCTGCACAGCTGCATCTGGCCTCTCTCTATGACAGCTGGACTTTTGTCCAGCACTCAAATGGACCCATTTGTGAAAGCAAAATTAATACTTTGTTCTTTAGACATGGTCACGAGACACTTTGTACAAACTAGTTTGCTTCAAAGCGCGACCCTGCTTAACACCTCAGCTAACCTCCTTATGTCCCCCAGTGCTGCTCCTGCTGCTTCTTCTTCTCCCAACTCCTCCTGCTATGTCACTCCCTTTCTTTGTACTTTTTTTTTTTCTCACCTATCCCTCTGCGTTCAGCTAAATGACCCCCGAGAGTCCCACTTCCTCCCCTCTCCTCCCTCTGGCCTTCTGTTTCCTTTAAATCTCTTCCCATCCCTCATAACTCCCCCCTGTGCTATGCCGCCTTCTCTTTTCCCTTCCCTCTTCTTTTCTTCCCAAAAGGGCCTGTGGATAAAGACGATGCAGTCTTTATTTTTGGCCAAGGACAAGGATTAGCAAAAAATAAATAAATAATAATAAATGGTTTTGCCCAAAGTGACTCATACAGTATGTATCCACGGAGAAGAATGCACAGAAGCAACCACATGTCTAGATACGCATACAATATAAACATACATCAAAGTCAAATGTGCATGTAGCTGCATCCACACAAAGCCAATATGTGCAGATGTCTCGCACGTATAACTGTACCTCGGATCACATACCATCCAGACACATCCACGTGTGGTCTATAATTAGAACCCTGGTCAATGTAAAGCTCTGCAGAGTCAGCAGCTTAGAAATACACACACACACACACACACACACACACACACACACACACACACACACACACACACACACACACACACACACACACACACACACACACACACACACACACACACACACACACACACACACACACACACACACACACACACACACACACACACACACACACGCAGAGGTACTGAATGGAGACAGGCACAGAAGGGGGAGGGGGGGAGGGGGGGGGGGGGGGAGACAAAAGCCTCACATAAGGCTGCTGTTATGTGACCCCTCTTGCTGCTGTAAGTCATTCTCCCTTTCTCTACGAAGCAAAAGAAGGAGCTACTGTATCTACATCACTGTACACTACATTAGGGTCTTTATGCGTCAATGACATCAGTGAAGACTCCCAAGTGCAGGGGGAGCTGTTTATAAAGCCCATGTTTATGGTGGATGTGAATCTAGTGATCTACTGGATGGATGGACTGATGGGATAGATAGTGATTTGATTTTGGTAACTTGTTTGTTCACTCTATTTTCCTTGCAGTTGTTTCAAGATCTTTTCAATATTTTGTAATAACATGTAGGCCAGTTTAATATTTGATTGTGAAATGTTTCTAGCTAACTACCAACTTACAAAGTTTCTTCTTTTCATTCTGCAGCAAAAGTTAAGGATATCCTGAGAGAGATTTAAGGGCCCTTGCCACCTATTAGACAAATGACTTAATGACTAAGTAATTGCACCAAGCCACGGAGAAACAAAATAAATACAATGTCCCTATGGAGAAAGATATTTGGTTAACAATAGTGGATTTTAATTAAAAAGTACCAGACTACACAATAAAAAATGTAATGAAAAATACAACTAATAATTGATAGATGAAGACCACCACTTTTAAAGACAAATATAATCAGCAAGATAAATCTGCTGTATTTATTAGGATTCCTTGCATCACTTTCGCAAATAATTATAATCCTTGTGATTTACTAACAGAGTTGGCAGTAAAACATAATTATCCTCCCCATTCCAGTGCAATAGACTGATCAAACCTGAATTATCTGAAAGATAAAACTCATACTCTTGCAGTGACTTTTTGTTGTTGTTGTTGTTGTTGTTTTTTTAGAGTAGAGCAGGTGCAATATGATATTGTGTCAATATTATGCCCACAATGATATTGTGTAGCTCAATCAAGTGCCTCCCAAATATCTCCCTCTCCTGCTCTTTCGGAGATGCAGACTTGGAACTATTACAATTTATCTCAAATCTGGTAGAGTTTGTATTTTGCACTGTTTTGAGCAGAATTAATTTTTCCAAAAATTAGAAAATACACAATAAAAAATGTTAAAGATTACAATTATTTGTATAACTTTTCGAACTGTGTAAGATATTCCTGATATGCATTATTGTTTGGAGAAATTCTGCAATTGGTGAACAGCTGCTATGACAAACCTAACAACGTAACACCAAAAGGTGTAAGCTGCAATTAAAGGTAAATGGAATCTATTAATTAATCTACTAGCTGGACATATTTTTTCAAGTCCCGGGAAATATGTGAAACAAAACCTCTGAACTTTTCCCCAATGTAAAGTTTAATACCTGAAAACTCACAAGGCGTAGGAAAACCTGTTGGCTGGATATTTTCATACTAAAGGGGAAAAAAAGCCACTTGTCAAATGCGTCATAAACGATAAGCCCTATAGTGCACTGCACTTAATGTTTTCACTGTTATACACTGCTCATGTTTCATTGTATGTGTGTGTTGACTAAACATTTTTCCACATGTGCTAATTTAGTATTAAAAGCACCTGTACCCAGAAATACTGAATTGCAGGGGTTAAATGTTTAGATTTGAATCCGTCAATCTTTATGTCAACTGTGAATACTCTCTTTCTCACTTTTCACCGAAATCCGCCGCTGAAACACTCCGTCTCAGCATTTTAGCCCGAAACTATGTCTGGCAGAGGCATGAGCTGAGTGGGAACATGATCTATAATTCATCTCTACTTATGAGCAGACAGTCTGTCAGGGTGTGTTTTGTGTTTGTGCATATGTTTTTTGTGAGTGGATGTGAGTGAGCAATGTGTTTTCAGGACTTTTACCAAAATGAGAGTCTAAAAGTGACATTTTTTAAATTATCAGTCACACTGTGTGCTCAGAAAGAAACCTTTAGCATAATTTTTTTACATTACATTGCCAATATGTAGTCTGTTGCTAGCGGTTTAGACGTGGTCATGGCAACGTTGTTACCATGGCTTTTGTAGAGCCAAAGGAAGAGGAAGACAAACCTGAAGTGGAAACTATTGTGTGGTGTATTTCTTTGGAAAATGGTGCATTATTGTTTAATGTTGAGAGCATTGTCCCTAGCACCATCTCTCTTACACTAGGATTAAAAGCACAAGTGTGTTAAGCTCTTGCAAAAACAAAAGAATTACTGTACCAACAGACAGGTTAAAAAAAATGGGTGTAAAAGTACCGCCGATATTACTGTTATAGTGCAATAAGTGACAGCACTCTTGATCCACGCAGCGTTTTTATTTCTTCCAAAAAACCACGTGAGACACTGTTTTATGCGTTTGTCTATGGCTGAATATTCATGGGTGCATCTGTGTCTGAATGTGTGTGTCAGAGTGCAGATTTGTACTTTCCCTTGGGTTTTTACACATGCTGTGCACGTCTTTGTGTTGCATGTGGCAGACAAAGAACGACAGAGAGAACGAGAGAAACCGAGACTCATGGATAAAGACATTGTGGGACAGAAGCTGTATTGATTTATCAATAATATGCCAACATGTCAAGAGGGCCTCAAAGAAAATGTCTCAGTAAAGTTACCTTGCACACGACTAAAACAAGCTACTAAAACAAGCCTCATAGTTTCAATGTGTTCAATACAAAAGAATCTAAACACATTTTAAATATTACTTTTTTTTAGATTAATGCATTAGTTAAAAAAGGTAAATGTAAAAACAAAAAGAGGCATATAAGGTTTTTCTTTTATTCACTCTCTCGCCCCACCCAGGCTACAGGCCACACACGCTAAAACTTATGATGCATTACTACTCCTCCCATGCACACAAAAATACACACTTGTGCACAATAGCATGCACTTGTTCACTGGCTACTATCAAACCACACACACACACACACACACACACACACACACACACACACACACACACACACACACACACACACACACACACACACACACACACACACACACACACACACACACACACACACACACACACACACACACACACACACACACACACACACACACTAAGCCATAGGGCTATTCATCTGCCTGGAGCAGTGGCTTATGAAAGGTCAGTCTCTGAGTTATGACAGAATCTCCTGGCCACAACAACCTCAGCGTGGGTGGCAGGGCAGTGATTCTGTGTGTACAAGTGTGTTTGGTACATGTCCATGTGCGCGTGTGTGGTAAATGTTCACGTCTGTGCGAGGGAGAACAGGGGCTGACCTGTAATGAGTGTGTTACTGTCGCAGGACAGTAAAGGTGAAGGAGGAAGAAAATGAGCACCTCACAAGCAAAGTGGGTCTGCGGAAACAGTTTACCTCAATGCATGGGATGGAAAAGGACAGCTTAGAGGAAAGACAAATAGAGTGGAGCTCTAGAGAATTGAATATGAGGCGGTGAGACAGCTGATGGGGGACAAAGCTGTGGCAGAGATGGAAGAGGAGAGACAGAGAGTGGTCAGTGGAGTGAGAGAATGCCGGACATGTTCCAGGGGAGAGGATAGATTAGCACATGGGACAGGGGGCTGGGGCTAAATGAGAGATTGTGAATTATCTAGTGTGTCAATACATGTATGTCAATCTGTGAGTGTCTTTATGCGAATCCATTCATGTATGAGAGTGTGTATGTGTCTTGGCAGCAACCGAGGGGCAGATGCTGCCTGCACTCCAGGCCCACTGCTTTATGGCCTTCTGCGGAAATGTTGTTGTGCCAACCATAGCTCTCATCCGCAGCCAATCACCCGCCTGGGTCCACGATGGACTAGAGTTACACAAAACCATATACATATACCAGCAGCAACACACACACACACACAAACTCACCTGAGCGCACGCACAGAAAATGCCATAATGAGACGAGAGACATGGGTAATAAATGGAAAGTGTGCGTCTCAGTGGTGATTGTGTTCATTAAGGTATGGTGTGTGTCTGCAATCAGCAGGAGACATTTACCACACACACACACACACACACACACACACACACACACACACACACACACACACACACACACACACACACACACACACACACACACACACACACACACACACACACACACACACACACACACACACACACACACACACATCATTATCTGGTATACCAGATGATCATTCACTGGAGAATTCAAGCCCCATGCACATTGTTTTGCCTCAGTTGTGTTATATTTTAGTTGCGTTATATTCTCCTTATTTGCTGTTAGTTTTGCTGTTTCTAAGTTTATTTTAATCGTTCACCGTAATTATGGCTTGTTCATCGGCCCTTAAGGGAAACTATTTTGTTTTCCAAATTAATTGTTTATTGCACAGGGTAAACTGCACCCATTTTGGTTGGTGTGCTTTTTCCTAGGTGTTTTGAATACCTTAAGGGATTCAATAGCAATTACACAGGTAATGCAAATTAAGGATGAACCTTACTAATCAAGCAAGCTAGCTAGTGCTAGTGCTCCTGCAGATAATTGTCCTGTATGAAGCATCAGGTTACATGATGGAGGATCACTATGTCAAATATGTACATATTAACTAAAAATGCAATGTACCTAATGTGCAAACACATTGCAGGACTTAATAATATTTTTTAAATAACTCAATAGCATGTAATCAGGAAAAAATCAGTTAGACTAGACACACTAGAAATGCTGTTAATTTTCAAAATGATAATATCACAAAGTTATGTGTTTTCTTATGGCCTCCACACCCACAGTTACATTCCCATGACCCTGAGTGCTAACGCAGTGTTCTCATGAAAACAAAGCACATGAATCTATGAAAGTATGTCCCCGTCATTATATACGATACAAACAATGTATAAAAGAACATGTGTAACACAGGACTTAGTTCATTTAACACCTACTCACTTAGTCAGCACTCAGACATCTGGCATATGTATTGTATGTGATCCACTTAACTGTAATTAGAAAAGTAGAGACACTTTTAAAACTCAACGACGAAAAGTTGGTTGTTTGGACATCTGTAGACTCCTCACTTTTCCAGCGACCCAGGTTAGCTGACTTACGCGGTAGCGGGTTGGTGTATTGTAGTCAGTGGTGTCTGGAGGTATTGGTAGGTTGGTATGGGGTCAAGACCTGCCCTATTGATTTTTTTTTCTAATCCGTCAAAGGTCAAGGTCAGAGCATGGGGTCAAAGTTGTACCGGTCTTGCGATCACATTTTACAGAAGAATGATCGATGTATTATTATGCGGCCCTGCATCCTCTCTCATATTTGTCATGTTATAATAGTTTCATCAATTTTGTCAATAAATGAAATAAACTTTTAATACATTTTAACAATGAAGAATATATTGAATATCTAAGGCTGCATGCAGCGTGGGTGTAGTGTCTCTGAGGGCATTTCCAGTTTCTTTGACAGTTACCATTTTTCAAACTTCATCTTTGACAGATTCTTGGCAATTTGACAGATTTTCTCCCTGCTTCGTTTCTGCAGTAGAGACGTCAGGAGGCACAAATAACTCTTAATTTATTTACTCTGTGGTAGCAGAACATGTTACATGAGCCCGCAGAGACTCCTGCAAGTTAAACTGGACTTAACATGTTTAAATCTGATCAACTCTGAAACACTCACTGTAGACTTGAATATCCTGCAAGCCTTTGGCAACTAACAGCCCAAAATGAAAAAGACCACACTGATACACGACAAAATTGTTTTGTTAATTTTTTAAGAGCCAAATTTTAGAAAGAAATAACTTGTCATACATCAAGGCCAATATTGTCGCGCTCCAGATGTTCACATGCTGTGCAAAAATACGTACACACACACACGCACACACACGCACGCACGCACACACACACACACACACACACACACACACACACACACACACACACACACACACACACACACACACACACACACACACACACACACACACACACACACACACACACACACACACACACACACACACACACACACACACACACACACACACACACACACACACACAGGCTGACTAAAAAGACATTTAAGGATGCTTTATGATAAGCGATATACAGCTGTTCCAACCTCTGAACCATTCTGAGTTGTAGCAGCATTTTACAGAGAGAAAATTTGCTTTTGACAAGCTTTTAATCTCTCTAACCCGCACTCTGTCTATTCAAAAAATTCTGTCCCCTCTCTTCTACCCCGAGAGATCGAACCGGAGCCTACATATCATTCCTGCTGTCACTTGAGTGCTGCCACTGCTTCGCTGTCCAAACAGAACTCCATCAAGAAGTGGACAGGGAGAGTTGTCATGCAATGGCCAATAACAGAAGACTGACATTGAGGCAAAGACTTTCTCATCGTATGTATCACAGATCCCCATTATTTATCTTCCTACGCATGATATCCAGCTTCAGTCCAACTTCGGCAGAAAAATAATCCCAAAATGTTTGGTTTTTTGCATGAATAAACATTTTGTATCCTTTATATAAACTGCAGTTCTGTCTTGTGTTTTGTCCCTTTTGTTTTCATATACACAAGTACAATTCGAGATTTAGAAAAGAAGAAGAAGAAAGATTGGCAGAGAGGTGAAAGAGTGAAGTAAGAAATTGAAAGTAAAGCAAGAGAAAAAAAAGAGGGGGTGGATACCTCAGAGGGAGGGATAGAGAGGGCATCAAGCAAGAGAGGCAGAACATGCTGTGGAAGGGAAAAACAGGGAAGCAGTGAAGAATATGAGATAAAGAGAAAGCAACGGAGGGATGAAGAACAGAGGCACGGAGATGAAAAAGGCAGAAGAAAGGAAGAAAGAGTGAAACAGAAGGAGAGGTTGAAGGTTGAAAGGTAGACAGACAGATCACAACCAAACTGAGACTAGCCGACAGCTGTGAGAGCAGAATTTGATACTGCGGCACAGACACACAAACACGGACGGGCGCACACACACACTGTATGCAGGCATGTGCGTGTGTGTGTGTGTATGTACATGCACTAGCACAAACACAGGCTCACACGGGCACATACACATGCTCACACTATCCAAAAGAGCCACATTACACATGAAATATTAATGGTGCAAAGCAATCAGCAAAAATGGAGATGGGGGAGACAGAGGGAAGAAGAGAGAGGGAGACAGAAGGGGGGTGAAGGGGCCATATGTCTTTATTACCAGTTCTAGTCTGACATGTTGACGGTCGGAAAATCATATGCATTTTGAATCATCACTCTCACCAGGAGCATGATCAACCCACAGGAACAACTTAGTTTCTTCCTCAGTGTAGTTGACACTTATTCCATTCTGCAACAAAGGAAGGTCATCCCGAGTGCTAAAATGCCCTAATGTAGAGCCACTCTGCCAGCAATAAATATATAGAAAAATGTGTATGTATGTGTGTGTGTGTGTGTTTATCTGTATGTAATGCTGTTAGAAATGCAAAGCCTAATTCAGCTTCTCAAGCATGGATGGCTTGTGTGAATCTCAATAAATCATTAATGAATAATTTTCACAGGTGAGAGCGTGCGCGCAAAGAAAAAGATGAAAACAAAATTGGGTGAGAACATACTGTCTTCCTCGCTAAATACTAATGTAAGAATACAGTATGTGTTGTATGTGTGTGTGTGTGTGTGTGTGTGTGTGCACACACATCTGTTAATTCCTGATGATAAAGCACAAACAGTCTGGTGTGTATGTTCTCTTAAGCACCTTTCTGCCCCTTAAAAGCTTCAGGTAATAACACCATCCATCACCGGCTTGTGCGGACATGTGCGCATGTGACGTGTGTGTGTGTTCACACGTTCGACAGAAAGGTCAAAAACAGGAGGAGTTTGCAGAAACACAGGAGGTATCGCTTCGCCGCAGGAGTTTAATCAGAAGGAAGAAATATGCCAGCGTGTACACACACACACACACACACACACACACACAGGCAGACACTGAGCTGCACGCACAAACAGACACGAACGCCCAGGACATGAACATCAGCCGGGTACATGCATTAGTGCACAGCAGTAGCTCCTTACTAATGAAGAGGGGAAACATTGTGGAACGGCGTGTCTAGGCAGGTGTGAGAAGAAATAAACAAATAAGGAGATCAACACTGCCGAGATTACAGCACATTCATTACAGCGTTTAGTGTGTTCCCATCAAACAGACTCTTTTCTTTTCCCCTTTATCAGACAGGATCAGCCGCTTCTCACGTGTTTCCTCTTTTACAGCTGTACATCTGATGTTTGCTACAGCAGTGTCACACCACTCGTTCCACTATGACAAACTACCTGGAAGCACAATTGATGTTCAAGTGCAAAAAAGGAGTCACTCAGGCTGACTTTTGAATTTAGGGTTCTTAATCTTGAAATCATCCTCGCCGCTTGTGATTGTGCGTTCACACTGAACGCGAAGCATATTTTTGAGAGATCACGTGCAATGCAAAGACGACGCAATACGCAGGTAGGCACGTCTACAAAGTCAAGAGGGATAACTTTGCCTGTTAAAAATATTACGATTCTAAAGCAGGATCAGCCCTAGAGATGCTGATACCGATACCTGGAGAATCAACCAATACAGACTACCAATCACATACCAATGTTTCATGATTAATAAGCATAATGCCTTACACATTTTTGGACTACCATTCACACAATTGTACTTCATTCACATCATATAACAGTAATTTACACTGTTAACTTTATATTTTTTGAATATTTAAGGTCTCGGGTAGAGACCGGGGCCAAAAAACATGACTGGGACATCACTTGAAAATTAAATTAGAAGCTGAGATCATTAGAAACTAGTGTACTTCTTGTTTTAAAATAAACAAGTAATGTGTTTTTAAATGTCTCCTTATATCTCTTTATTTAGGAAAAACATCATGTGATAAATTTTCGCTGCCGCCCTGTAGTTCTTTATGCCCTCTTAAATCTTTATACTTTTTACGTCAAGCCCTGAACCTGGAGTCCAATCAGTGACACAAGATTGAGGTGTGCATGAGAGAGATTTGATATTTTGCCCAGAGTAACAGCTAAAGATTTAAAGGAATCAATCGTGAGTCAGTCTCACATATCTTGGAGCATGACAGTGGGAGGAAATCTGCTGCTCTCCAAATATAACATCTTTAGTTTGCCAATGATACATCCCACAATGCTACTGGGAAAATGTTTCGCGGACAGATGAAACTGAGGTTCATATGGCATAAAGAGGGCAATGGATATCAACATGAAAACATCATTCTAACATTAAAGCAGAGCAGAGGGAGAATCACAACTTGAGGATTTGCTGCCTCCGGGCCTGGACAGCTCTCCATCACTGAGTGGAAAATGAATTCCAGAGTATACCAAAGGTATGTTACAGGGTAATGGCTAGCCAAGTTGAAGCTCAGTAGAAGTTGGGTGATGCAGTAGGACAATTACTGATTCACGGAGGAAAAATCTGCAACGGAAAAATAAAATAAAAAACTGCATTTTGGAGTGGCCCAGTCAGAGTCCAGCCCCATAGGAAGTCGTTCTCAACAGACATCCTGAGAACGTGACTGAGCCGAAACAGTGCTGTGGGAAAAATTCCTCTTCAATATAGTGCAGTTCTGGTCTGCACCAAGGAGGCTCTAACCATTATAAAATCCAAGATTTCACTTACTATTTCAATAAAGACTGAACAAGGGGAGTTCAATAAAGATGCAACGGATAATAAACTATCCAAATTTGTGACTAAGATTAAGATCAAATCTCATTTTACGGCCAATTAATAAAGAAAACCAGGTAAATCCAGAGGCTTCACATACAGTTTCTTACCCTGCAAACTATCCAGAGTGAACACCACCAATTTAACATACAAACACATAGGTGTTGTTGTCATGGCCACTGTTGTGGGATAAAATACTGGCAAAATAAAAATTCCTTCCCTTCCTACAAATATAAAATAAATGTAATTTGTATCAAGACTTCTTAATGATCCGTGGGGATCCTAGCCTAAACTCTGAATATAATTTAGATTATATTACATTCTCAATACTGAAAAAGAACATTGACCAAGATTTATGTATTCTGCTTTACCACGACGCTTTTCTGCCCTACAGTCTCATTGCAGTTGAATCAATCCATGACCCTCAGCTTGGTCTACACATTGTAAGGATTTCAGACTCAAACTGTCTAGTTCCATGACAAATTTGCTCAGATGTTAATACATAATATTTGCTGCCAACTGTACACAGTTTCCTCTAAGGAGCTGTGGCTACAATAAACTATGATTTCTTCACAAAGAAAATCTCCTACAAATGATTTAGAGCCTGATGATTCTTTAATAGAGACTTTTTCTTTTCACCCCTTGGTATTACTTTAGTGGTCCCTTTGCAGACAGACAAAATGTTTTGACTCAACAGTGTGATAGTACTGCAAATCAAATACCGACATCTGTACAAGGCAAAACTGTCTATTACAAATAAAGGTGAAGTATGGAAAGTAAAAAAAAATTCTGCCCCTGCTTTTTATTTGCCAAAGGTCTGTAACTTTCTGACAGCTAGTGCTGTAGCAGTAAATTTCCAGTGGGGTAAGCCTATTCTGTCTGTGCCAGCACGCTTGTTATTCTGATGATGGAGGGAAAGGAGAAGAGGAGGAAAAGCTTCCTGATCTTCATTAAGAATGACTCAGCTGCTTTTTTAGTCTGTCAGCATTTCCGAAGCTGATGGCGTTCCAGGGGCACGGCTAAGAGAGCTCAACACAGAGACTGAGAGTTTAAGACTATGTCACTGCTTGAATTAAACTATTATTGGCAAGTGTGAGAGACACTGTATATTTTGTGAGCGTGTGTGTGTGTGTGTGTGTGTGTGTGTGTGTGTGTGTGTGTGTGTGCGCACCAGAGACTAGGAAAAGGACTTGACACAAGCACTTCACATTAATATTCTTAGCCTGATTAAAAAAAGAGGTTTAGATGAGAAATAATCAGAGACGTAACAGACAGCGACAAACCTCTTAAAGACTCCTGAACAGAAAAGTCTGTAATGCCGAGGATAGCAGTTGTATGACACACATCCCACCCCTCTCTCCAAAAAGCCAATTGTCTGCTTTAGAACGGCGGAACAGGAAACATATCAAGCCAATTGTACTGTACATTTCTGGGAAGTTTTTAATATACTTAACTGGAGGCTCAATATGTGTTTTTTTTATATTTCCTGTTGAGCATTGAAAGTGAAGTTGTGGCCATCTCATTAATTTACATAGGAGCTTGGTTTGGTCTAGACTAAATAACCTGGGGCAGTTGCCAAGATGGTAACCAAGTGGCAAGACTTTCTTACAAGGACTTGGAAATATTTAAACTCTTGTTCCTTATGTAAATGTCAATGTTAATATGATTACCATTACTAAATCAAACCGTTGGTGCATCCCCTCTTTCTGGCAGTGAGAGTAGTTACACAAACACTGTCAAATACTGAGACATTTACAAAGTTCCAAGACAATAATTCACTTTTTAGGTAGAGTAAATCTAGTAAATGTAATGAACGACATAGCTTTCAATATTTTACAAATGCCAGCCTATTAAAAAAGACAAGACAACATCTCTGTCTGTCCTCAGTCCCTTTTCTTTCATTCCATTCTGGACTGTCAGAAACTTTTCAGAAAGTTTTTTCTGCCATACTGCAAGTTGCTGTGGTTTACTCCATCTCCGTTGCTATGGTTGCTCCCCTTTTTGCTCTTTGTAAACTGGCTGATTTATGTTAAAAACATAGATGCTGGCGCACAATGCAGGTACATCACCACAGACACTAGATTTAAAACTGTAGTATACTGTGACATACAGAAAGATTAGATGGGCACTAGTTGGCGTTGTGTGAACTAGGTTTAACAGGTGTTGATTATAAAAATGTATAAGTGCAACATTTCAGGTGTAAGGGATTTGTTTCCAATTTTTGCTTTTCAAAGAAAGACAAGTTATTGATACAAAGAAATTAATTTCCCTGAACTATTTTCTGAGCTGCTGGAGGAGCTTGTTTACTGTAAAATGTGGTGATCTTCCATCTTCTTGATGTGTGAGACATAATTAACATGATTAATTGCAGATCGGTATTTCAATCAAGAAAAGAAGTGAAGAAGAAGAACAAGATCTATATATGAGGCAAGGTTCAATTCTGCATTAGTATTATGATGTTTTGCATCTTAACTGAATCACTGTTTGTTCGTTCATTTCTGGTTTCTTCGGCTGGGCAGTTTTGAAAATGAAGACATTTTGACTCAGATGCTGTACAACTGCAGGTATTCATAAAAATAAAAAAACTACCATAGGATGGATTTAATGCTGACGATTTTGCTCAGCAGTGTGGATGCCATTTATGCTTCCCATTGCAGGAAAGCTGGCTCAATTGAGGTGCATTAACAAAGCAAACAACCACTATGGTGTGTCTAAAGGGATTTCTTTTATTTATTAAATTTTTTCCATGAGACATATGAGCTATAATATGCTATTTTTGTAAGCTTGAGGAGTAAAACATGGAAAGAAATGTGAATCATTGCTCACTATATTGTCAGAGAAAGGATGAAAATAAAGAATGGGAGACATCTTTATAGACAGCATAAGAGCAGGTTAGGAGGGAAGCCTCGGAGAGGAAAGCACAGATGAAGGATCACAAGGAAATAAAGCAGTAACTTTGGTGAGTGCGTGCGTGCGTGCGTGAGCATGCACATGAATTGTGTATACGCATTGCTCTGTCAAGACCTATCTGCTCTTAAACCCTTAAACCTTTCTTCCAGACCTGACAGGAGGGAAATAAAAAGTAGTAATGTATGAGCGAGAGAGTGTGTGTGTGTGTGTGTGTGTGTGTGTGTGTGTGTGTGTGTGTGTGTGTGTGTGTGTGTGTGTGTGTGTGTGTGTGTGTGTTGCTGCTGCTTGCACATCCGACTTACATAAGAGACGAAGACAGACAGTAAAAGGAAACAAGAACAGCATATGTGCAATTATGTATGGTGTGGATCTATATTTGAGACCAGGTTTGTTTTGTATGCATGTAAGAAAGAATTTTCTCTGCCGGCATCGTGATTTACTGTTCGTATGTTTGTGAGTGTGGCATCCATGCGTGTGGAGGTGAGAATGGCTGAACGAGAGAGGGCAAAGTACAGCCAACTCTCTCTCCCTCTCAGTTTAGACTCACTTCTGAGATGTATCCTCTGCTACATAACAAACTCTCTCCCAGATCCATTAAGCAGTACCAGGATCCCAATACATGCATGTCAGAATCACAATAAACATATGGTGCAATGAATTTGTGAATATGGTTGAAAGAATTTCTTAAAATATCTTCCAACAACACGTAGACAAAATATCTGTAGTGTGGATAAAAGGAGTCAATCTGAAAAAGGAGTTTGCAATTAACAACAAAAAAGCCAAAATGTATTGCTCAGTTAACACAGAGGCCAGAAGAAAATATTCAGCCCTTTTGGAAAAAAATAAATTATATGATAAAGTAGAGCACAGACAGCAGTTGTTGGATTTCACAGTAAATGTGCCAAGACTTGCCAATAATCACTTCAAACAGCGCAAACAATATAACCAGTTTTGATCATGAAAACATGCCTTTGCCTGTATGACAACAAACTAATAATGCAGACATCACAGCTGGAAGAGCTTACTACGAGCAACACAGCTACTCTTGTTCACCTGGACTCCATTTTTTTATTGTTAATATTAGACAGCCAACAGTAGAGAGAGGTTGACGTGATATAGGACATGCAACTAGTACCCATGGTTATGACCAATATTAATGTATTGACAATGGACATAACTACTCATGTAAAAGTAGTTGCTTCTTGTGATGAACCAACAGAATTATCACCCACTTCTGCACTTCACTCACTCACTCAGCTCGACAGAACTTTATAGTGTCTTCTAGCCCGTTGTTTTGATGTTACTGCTCACAGCTTTTCTGTTTTAGTTCGCTCTCATTGAATGGCCTTCAGCTGCCGCACACAGATGTTTCTGACAATAAAGCTCCAAAAGTCCCCTGTGCACTACCTGCTCCGCACCAAATAGCACACGGACACAGTTAATGACTAGCTGGTGAGCATGATGGTTGTACTGAGTAGCTCAATAACAAAACATTCCCTCAAAAGTTGGTAAAGACCAAAAGCAAATATGAAAGGTAAGTGAACAATTTCATCTCCACCATTTGAATGAAATCCTCAGATTCTCCATTTCTGTGTTTAATTTCTCAAACCCTTTACAAAAGTCAAGATCTTATTTTTGCAGATGTCTCCAATTATAATTAACAAGACAAAGGCTTTCAGAGAGATTTAAAACGCTCATTTCTCAAGGTGTGAAAATGTTCTTACCTTAAAAGTTCACAAAAGTGAAAATAAAATCCCCCATTCAAGAAGGCACAAACACAAGACATGTGCCTTTCAAAGTGTGCCCGTGTTAGGCCACTTACAAATCTCCTTACCAGGCCGTGAGGTAAAGTAGACTAACTGGGATGAGAACCTGTGCAGATACACCAGGATAAGGTAAAGGCACTTCATATCCCAACGGACATGGAAGTCCCCTGTGGGAATCCGTGGTCTTTGCAGTCATTCCATCCTGCTAGTGTGGAAAATAAATCCCAAAGGGAAATTCCTCATAAACATTCGATGTGGTCTGCAGCTCTGTGGCCCAGAGCAGATTGGTTCAAAGTTTGTCCACCGGGAGAGAGAAATATACAGCACATGACTACACAACTCAAAAAAAACATTAACGGTTTGCCGCCACGCATGTGATGTTACCAGCGAGAAAACTACAGCACCTGTCCTCAGGGCAATGCCCCGGTCCACAGATGAGGACAGACATCAGAAACAGCACTGTGTCATCGCTCGGCTCCACGCGGCCTTCTCAGGTGCATTTGCCATCAACTCAATCCGTCATTATCCATCATGCATATCTTTGTTGTGTTTGTTACTGAGTTTTTTAGAAGTGTTTCAGACATCTGTCACTTGCCTGTCTCACAGAAGAGATTCAAATCAGTTTTACCCGAAATACAAATCAACACAGACTCCGAGACAATGCAGAAAAGTAATGTTCACAACAGCCAAGTCACTGCAAGTCAATAAGCTGTAACTGGGGGAGAGGAAAAACAATCTAAAATGTCACTGCTGCCTGCAGGTAACACTGGTCTGTCTCAGACAGTTTAAAATAAGTTTCAACAAACAGACAACTATCATTTGAGCTTCTTATAAAACATGCCAGTAGACCACTGACAATCAAATATCCAAGTGTCTTAAATACCTACAGTATACTGGGGTCTTCCAAATGCTCACAAATCAACTCAAATGTCTCTCGATCAAATCAACGCAGCAGTGATTCAGTTGCAAAGTAAACAAAACCAAAAGGGCTGGCAGTTCACACAGGGATTAAATATACACTCTTCAGACCTGACCTGCAGGCAGCAGCCTTCTTCCTGCTCCTCCAACGTGGTGGCAGCTTCCTTCAGAGGCAGCTCCGTGACGAAGTCCGTACTCCTCCGTTTGTCTTGTCAAGCAGGTGCTCATGTACTGCACTGACTCCAAAACAGTCTGAAAGCGCTGCCGTTATAATTCAAAACAGAGCAGCGACAGCAACTCGCGGCAGTCACATCTTCCGTGACTTCCTTGGTTGATCCTTCTTCGCTCAGGAGCTCCTCCATGTTTTTGTTTTTTTTAATTAACTCCTTTCACGAACACCCGTGTCCCCCTCTGTTGTTGTCCCGCCCCCATCCAATCAGGAACGAGGAAAGTTGATGTTCCGCCTTCACTGACCAATCACGAGTAGAATCTAATCAGCACAGTATTTTACGGAAAAAAGCAGGTTCACAACTTGTCAGTGTCCTCATACGAATTTATTAACTGGCTTTTATTGTCATTAAACAATATTTAAACAATTAATGGCACATAACAAATGAAGCGGCAGAACATGTAAATAACTATAAGCATTGAAATTAAACATACTACCCTAAAGATTACATTAAAAAACTGTAGAGTTCTAATCACAGTCCTAATCTCTATTTTTTTGGAGCCACATGATTGTGTATGCATCATCAACAGGGGAATACAGTTGAACACAACTATTCATAAAAAGCATGTGGGGACATTGTGCTTGAGCTACTAAGCAATCAGTATAAAACACCAAGTGGATGCAGCAGGAGAAGGTGAAGTGCATTTTATTTGAATGGATGGGATAGAATACAGATATGATATAAAAGGACATAATAGGATATGATGCAATATAAAAGCTAAGAGTGTCTAAGCAGCGGTTTGTCAAGTTAGGTTGCAGCACAATTAGCAGTATGTCCCCTAGTAATTTATTTCCCTGTTAGTAAGTTTTAGCTCATGGCTGCTGTTGCTCGTTGTCACTATAGTTTGTTTATGATGTCATATTCAACCATTTTGAACAGTCTTTCCCTGCAGATATTAAATAGTACTTATTTTTTCCACTGTTATTCCTGTAATAGAGTTCAAATGATATAGCTTCTTTAGTGGCCTCTGACTGCATGTTATTTTGAAAAGACATCACACTGCTGACATACAAGCTACTAATTGGCATTCTACAGTAGCTAATACAGCCCACTTCAGTGGCCGTGTTTCCAGTTGTGATTAAGTTATTCCAGAGTCCAATTTAATGAAGTTCATTATTATGACGGCCTCTGTATAGCGTATATACGTGTGTCCAGAGATAACTTTGGAAATATATCAACATATAAACTGTAATTATAGGAATTAAATACAAACAGAAATGTACACTGTATCCTCATATGTAATTGTAGGTGCACAAATATTTTCCTTAATATACAGAATACATCTATCATAATAAACAGAAAGAAGAAAAAAGAAGTATACATCCTGTAAATATATAAAGCGCAACTGCAAAGGGCAGGACCAGATGTGTGGGTAAAATCCATGGTGCTAAAGGTGAGGCTTAGGTGGTCCTATCATCAGCTTAGAAAGGACATTTCAATTCTGGTCTTCCTCCTACCCACAGTAACTGCTTCCAGATAGAAGTTGGCATTTTTTAAATGACTTATTGAGCCATTCAGCTTTACCAACCTTGACTCTGCTTCTCTAGCACATCATAGAATAGAGAGCACCTGCTACTGACTGTCTTGTGTTAGGCTATTTTACAGTACATTCTTCACTGCTTTGTACCTCTCTAGCTGTGCTGTTTATGTATTGTAGTCGTGGTAGAGTTTTGTACATATTTGTGTGAATTTGCACTGTGTGTAACAAACCTAGTCTAATATGTGATTGTTTTGATTCTCCGACGCACCTATGAAAGAAGGAACAACGTATGTGGCCTGGGTGCAAGAAATCAATCCCATAGTAATATTATTACCCTTTATAAATCTGCCTAAACCCAATCACTGTCTTTATTCCACTTTATTCACATTATTCCTTTTTATTTCCTTCTATCCTTACAAAATTTGGCCTGAAGACTCCCCAGACGTTGCTCCAACACTGAGCTCCATCACTTGACTTTGTGATTTCCGTACCCCAGTGACAGACTCTCAGCATTTATGTTGCAATAAACATTTACCCCACTAAGCCGAAGGGTCCTGTTTTAACCGCACAAGTAGAACAAAGTTGTAAGTCCCGGGCACACAGACTGCGTGGGCATCTCCAAAAGCCCCTGCTGTTTTGGTTCCTGTAGGTGCAGCAGTGCAAAGTGCAAAACGGCTTGCTGAGATGGAATACTCATTGGAGGCTTGGATGATTAATAAATTCACCCTTAGTCAGCAACATCCCTGGTGTCATCCCTGAAACAGCTTTGCCAATCACAGTGACGCATGATGACAACAGCTCGGCAAATAGAAAGAGGCTTCTCAAAGGAATCATGTTGTTATCTGGATGTTGTCGAGCGGCATGACCTGAACACACAGCACCTATAAACCTGCATCCACAGGCAATATGTGAGGGTTTTCATTAAACCTGAGCAGTGATGATGTCATTCCTGCTCTTTCACTTTTATGCGTACTCTATCTAACGCCATAAATGCTCACGTCATACAAACAGCAGACACAAGAATGTGTCAAGTATAAAACTGAAAAGAAAGAAAATGAAGTCTTCCAGAGACAACATCTCTTAATGGACGAGTCTGATGTATGTCGTTACTTTGTCGCAGTCTGGTAAAGGTAAATAGAGTGGACAGCGGAGCATAATACTGTGCTGTGGCACACACTTCTCAAAAGCAGGTTTATCAACACACTGTATGTGGCCTGAATCTTTTCATACAAACATCTTTGGACACATTTTCAAAATATTTTTTTAGTAACACAAACTGATTAACCAACGTTCTTGCTTCAAACTAAATAAAACAAATTTTCTATGGCTTTTTAAACGCTTCTTCTGGCCAGGGAGTCATTTGTTGAAATGGTTTATTTATATTTCAAGTATTATTCCACCATTTGTGTGTGCTTGCACCATGTATTTAGTTTGCGCTTTGTTGTTAATCTCAAAAGTGGCAAGTGTTTGAAGCCGCGCCACAAACTGATGTAGTACTGCGACCTCTGTTCTCAGTGCAAAGTAACAAGACACATTTTCCAACAAGATGCCAACATTTTGCTTCGAACTACATCATTTGAATGATTCTCCCAGCAGGTGGCACCTCTCCTCCCACGTGTGCACTGTGCGTTCGGAAGCATCTTCTCAAATCAGCCCTTGTCTCCTCTTTTGATCGTGTTGTTGGAGTTGCCAGTGCTGTTAAACTTACCACTGGTGTGCAGACTTCCCATAACATCCTCACTTGCAAACATAAAAGGGCTTTCCTCGCATGTGCAATCATTTGTGTAATAGAAGAAGAGCATGGGGCTAGAGTGTGCAGACATCACAGGGAATCACCGTCGATGATTATCAAGGTATTGGATTTAACTTTGCCCTGCCTCATTTGCTCCTTTCCTGTGTGAAGAGGGCATCCACCAATTTCTAGCGACAGCATTTTTACACACTGCACACTATCCATGCTCCTCAACTCACCATTAAAAATAAACATACGGCCACTCATGGATATTAATAAACAAATTAATAAATGATCTAGAGATTTTACAGAATCCGTAAGAAGCAATGGACAAGAATGTTGTCTCAGAAACAGGAAGTCAGAGAGTAAGGAGACACAGTCTGAGACAGTATATTGGATACAGTATATTGCTGTTAAAGGAATTGGCTGACAGAAGGAAAAGCATGGCGTTAAGCCAACTTCATCCATTTAAGTTAAAAAACATAACTTTACATAAATGTTGGAATTAGACCAGGAAATTAATGGCAGCATTACATGACTGACTGCCAAATGAAAGCATTTTCAAAAATGAAAGTTGTGTTCTTTAGCAGCAGTTTGAAATCAGAGTTTTGAAATCTGCCACGGTGGATGTTACGAAAGAAAAGGGCTTGGTCGAGATTTTTCTTTTGTATTGGCAACTGCGACTCTGACCCAATAAATATGTTAAAGACTCAATAGATGGATGTTTGAAAAGTTAGATATTTGCAAGTGCAAAATCTAAGCCATGTGTCTTGAAAGTGCAGTGAAGAATAGCACAAAACGCCTTCAGGATATCTGGCAAACCTGATCCCCGATAGTTCACTTGAATATTAGTTGACTGTATTCATTTTTTCCCCCGCAGTAATGAAGCTGTGATCCTCTTTTGTGGTGGTACAAACATTAGATCGGCCCTTTGGGCTCTAATGGATGTCAACACAGGTTAGGTTTCTCCAAAGAACATCCTGTCTTTAACTAGAACACACACGCGCACACACACACACACACACACGCACAAGCACACTTTTCATTCAATATGCAAATTGAAATTGCAGTTCATTTGCTGATGAAAGAGGATTCATGCTCAATTATATCTTAATGGGTTGGATATAACACCGTGCTCAGGCCAACAGATTTTTATTCTGCTTTTTTTTTTAATTAGGTCAAATCTGACATCAATTTCCTAAATCAACTTGAAGTAGGCCAAAAGTGAGCTGACCTGACCCAGCAGAGCGTTACGCACATACACACATACAAGTCTCTCTTGTCATGGACTGAGTTCTCCAAATTCACACGCACCAGAATGCACGCGCCAGATTTCGCCTCGACTCGGCTTATGGATAGATATATAAACAAGAGAGCGCGCGCACGGGTCCAGCGCCACGCACAAGCCTGATCCTGAAGGCGCGAGATGGGAAGGAGAGAGAGGAGAGAGAAACGGACTACAAGTCAGTGAGTGAGGGAGAAGGAGAGAGAGGGAGGTGGCAAAGATATGTGAGCTCTCCCTGCAGTTTGTCAGTCTTTGTTTACTCTCTGCCAGCCATAAACTGCTCACTAATAGCTGCTACACAGAACTCTACAGCCCAGCCAATAACATTATGTTGAGGGGGGGGGGGGGGCTCCCTGCCCTGTGTTCCAGCCTGGCCCGGGAAGCAGAGTCCGCCTGAAAATTTGGAATGCAGAGGGGGTTTAGCAGAGCAGCAGCGTGGAAGCCCCGGCAGTGTTCAATAGCAGCAGACCGATGCTGCATTGCGCTCCTCATGGAGCAGGTCGGCCCGCCGGGACACTGCATCCGCACAGCCGTCAGTGTGTGCACGTGTTTGTGTGCATATACAGAGGTGGAGGACACTGCCGACAAAGAACACAAAGAATGTCTGATAAATAAGGAAACTGGAGGAAAGAGAGCTGGATGCAATGTGTAGTTCCAAAAAAATCAATCTACCTCTTCTTGGTTGTAGCATAGGTTCGGCAAAGGCTACTTATTGGCTTAGAGTTTGCATTGGCAATAGGTCAGGGACATTAAAGCAATTTGTGTTAGAGGGCGTGTGATCATTTCTGTCTCCTTGAGAAAAGGATGAATGAAGCCTTCTACTACTGCCCCGGCAGAAGGAAATAGCTGCACCAGCAGAAATGTGACTGAGCTCTGAGCGGACTTGTGTTAAAGCCAGATCATCTCTTCTTCCCCGCGCCTCCCTTTGTCCTTTTGTATGAATATGTGAATAAAGATATATATATATGTTTCTTCCACCAGGAGCTGTCAGCAGCCGGGACACCAAGCCGTTTAATCTTCCTCTATGACAGGATGGGGGGGGGGGGGGGCGGGGTCGGGGGTGAGGTCTGTCCCCGGTAACCGACATACACGCACGGCGACCCAACACCGCCTCTGCTGCCTCTCCCGTTACAGCTCAGCGATCGAGTTACGCGGCCGGGTGAAAAAAATGTTGCAGTAGCTGAGAGAGAGAGAGAGAGAGAGAGAGAGAGAGAGAGAGAGAGAACTGCAGCATCGCTGGAGACCGGCAGCAGCAGCAGCAGCAGCAGTCCCAAGCAGTGCAGGTGAGAGAGAGAGAGAAAAAAAAGCAAGAGGAGGAGGCGCATGTGGAGGAGAGAGAGAGAGAGAGAGAGAGAGAGAGAGAGAGAGAGAGAGAGAGAGAGAGAGAGAGAGAGAGAGAGAGAGAATGCGGGACTCTTGGAGAAAGACGCATCTCCACTCGGGCCACCACCACCGACACATCCATCCCGGACACAGGATGCGCAGGATTACGCCGAATTGATGCTGATGTCGGGATCTCCCCTTGTAGCTCGGAGAAGAGAGAGAGAGAGAAAGAGATAGAGAGAGGGAGGGAGAGAGGGAGAGAGAGGCTCTTACTGTGTTTCTCTTCCAAACAGCCTCTGGTGAGAAGAACTCGCACTGAGGAGCAGGGAACACTTGTCTCCTCGTAACTTGCGCGAGGGAATCCGACGTCTTGGCACGTTGCTCCACTGCGGGAGAGAAGGAAACAAAACGATACAAGAGCGAAACGCAGCTGGACCCGAAGGTAAGACAAGACCCAGTCGCCAAGACTCAAAGACTTTCTTCTCAAACTGATTTTTTTTTTTAAATTCCTCTCTGAGGATGTGACTTCATGGTTTTTTTTTCTTCTTCTCTCCACTGCGTCCGAGGAGCAGATCTGTGTGGTGGTGCGTTGTCCTCTCTCTCTCTCTCTCTCTCCACATCTTTTGTGTAGTGGTGCTGCATTGCAGTTTCTAACTGTGAGAAAGAAGCGCGAGAAAAGCCTCTGTCCCAAATGTGACCGGAATAAAAAGCACTTTGGAGTCATTCTGACCCGATAGGCGTCCGCGGCTGGCACAGTGGTGGAGAGCTCTGCTTGGAGAACGAGTGAAGTGGATTTATTAAAGGTTGGCGCATTACTTTCTCTCTCCCCCCCCCTCCTTCTTTTTGTTCGCAGCAGGATGGCTTTTCTGATATCTCTGTTGCACGAGCAATCACTGCTGTCGAAGTTGTGAAAGACCCCCCGCGGAGCGCCGGAGGAGAGGGCGCGCAGGAGCGCGTCCCCGGGACCTCGGGCGGCAGTCCGCACAAGGCAAAGCAAGGATACATCCGACACCCGCGCTGCAAGGGGAACACACGCCAAGCCACAGAACCATACGAAGAGGAGACAAGCCGCAGCAGCCCGGACAGGGAGAAGGAGCCATGCGGGGGCTTGGCGCAGTGCCCCGCTCCGCGGCGCGGCCTCTCGGCCTCGTGCTGTTGCTGCTGCAGCTGCTGACTCAGCCCCCGGGCGCCCACTCGGCCCTCCGGTACCGGGTGGCGGAGGAGGGCCCGCCCGACGTCAAGATCGGCAACGTGGCCGCCGACCTGGGCCTCACGGCGGGCACGGGCAGCGGGGACGTCACCTTCGCCCTGGAGAGCGGCTCGGAGTTCTTCAGGATTGACAACGTGACAGGCGAGCTGACCACTGGCCCGCGGCGCATCGACAGGGAGAAGCTTCCACAGTGCCAGATGATATTCGACGAGAACGAGTGCTTCCTGGACTTCGAGGTGTCGGTGATAGGGCCACTGCAGAGCTGGGTGGACCTGTTCGAGGGCCGGGTGGTCATCACGGACATCAACGACAACACACCTTCGTTCCCCTCGCCTGTGCTCCAGCTCTCAGTCGAGGAAAACCGCCCAATCGGAACCCTCTACCTGCTGCCCACGGCGACAGACAGAGACTTCGGGCGAAATGGCATTGACCGGTATGAGCTGATCCAGGATGGTGGAGCCGGGTCAAGTTCAGCGAGGCGCACGGCAGGAGGAAACCCTATTGCTCGAGTGGATGGACTCGGGGACCGGAGGGGAAGAAGTGGAGATAGTGGAGGAGGAGCCAGGAGCAGTGTGTTCGAACTACAAGTTGCAGACATACCGGATGGCGAAAAACAGCCGCAGCTCATTGTGAAAGGAACATTGGATCGTGAGCAAAAGGACTCGTACGAGCTCATCCTCAGGGTCCGAGATGGAGGGAACCCGGCGCGCTCCTCCCAAGCCCTGCTTCGTGTTTCCATCACGGATGTGAATGACAACAGCCCACAGTTCGAGAGGTCCACGTATGAGGCGGAGATGGCAGAAAATGCTCCTCCGGGTACACCTGTACTCCAGGTCAGAGCTTCAGACCGCGACATTGGAGTCAACGGGCAGGTGGAGTACGTCTTCGGGGCTGCCACTGAATCCGTCAGACGACTCCTGCGACTGGACGAGGCAACCGGATGGCTGAGCGTTCTTCACAGGATTGACAGGGAAGAGGTGGCTCAACTGAGGTTCACGGTAACTGCCAGGGACAGGGGTCAGCCTCCCCGCACAGACAGAACCACGGTCGTTTTGGCTGTCCGGGACGAAAATGACAACGTCCCAGTCGTGGAGATCCGCAAGATTGGACGGATCCCTGTTCGGGATGGTGCAGCGTTGGTGCCTGAAAATGTGCTGGTGGACACACCGGTGGCTATGGTGCAGGTGTCAGACCGAGACCAGGGAGAGAACGGGGCTGTGACGTGTACAGTTGTAGGAGATGTCCCATTTACACTGAAGCCAGCTGGTGAAACGGCACTCCCTCCGCTACCTGCAGATGAAGCCTTCGACAGGTAAGGCTTATCAGAGGTAACCATTTTAACAACTAGACCTTAGTGTTTATCAGTAAGCAAACAACCCAAAACAATTAAACAATTAAAGTCCTTGAATTAAGATTCAAGGACTTTGTTATAGATGGTAAGTTAAGTGAGCAAACACATTAGATAGTTATGAAGCAGTATCCAATATTCGCTTCCTTCGATTTGGATAGGATTATGTATTACTCTTCTTCAGTGACGACAAAAATGGTAGTGCTTCAATAATCATGAGTAGTGAGAATTCCAAATATTAGTAAAGTATAATGCACCACTTGTTCCTGGTAATTTTGTTAACAATTGTAAAGTTGTAACGTTGAATTTCAAATATAACAATATATAGATAGGCTGCATGCAGGCACTATCCGTCTCACACTCTACTGCTCCAGGAGAATATTTCTGTTTTCCACAAAGACTTCAGAGGAGAGTGGCTCAAGTATTGTTGCATACATATTTTAATGGATTTTGGTTGAGAATGCTGCCTCTCATTCACCGAGGTTACAACGTATTCAGAATTCCATATAATCTGTAAAGCAAAAATATTCAGTCAAGGATTTTATGCTTTTTAAAAATATGATATCAGCAGTACCGACTACAAACTTCAATGCTCCTCAGTCAGGTGGGAATGTTGCAAATAGAAAAAAGCCATCTTAGGATAGCACTGCTTCTACTTCTGACACCTATATCATAAGGTAGTTTTTTGTAATGAATGCAGAGTTGTTCTTTGCAAAATGAAAAATCAGTCAAAAAAAAAACAAACAAACATCAGAGGTCTTCAGCAAAAAAAAGTAGTTAATATATTTGTTTAGTATTGTTGTCCCTCTGCAGATGACAACACATAACCCTAACCCTAACATATTTTTTCATCTTCCCAGCTTTTCAAATGTGAGGATTTTCAGCTGTTCTTTGCTTCAAATAATTGTAAACTTTATATCTTTAGGGACTTTGGAATGTTGTTGTTGCAACACCAGATATGCTAATTTGTGAAAAATCCCTAT
Organism: Scophthalmus maximus; assembly: GCF_022379125.1. Classification (NCBI taxonomy): domain Eukaryota; kingdom Metazoa; phylum Chordata; class Actinopteri; order Pleuronectiformes; family Scophthalmidae; genus Scophthalmus; species Scophthalmus maximus. Next base: position 11,983,211 of record NC_061522.1, on the reverse strand, counting down.
TTACTCATATTAGCATATTATAGAACATTCCCCTTAAAACACCAACACAATAATTAACAGCCAACACCCTGGAGACAAATTAGTTAACTGATGAAAAGGGAGCATCACTAGTGCATTATATGACTTTGGGGACAAGACCTGTATTATTTCCATTCTGTGTAGCAACTTCATTGATGCAATTTATTTTCTAATCATTTTCACAGGAACAAGAAAAAATACTTCCTACATACTTCTGCCTTGCTGGACTACGAGGCCACCAAAGAGTACAGTGTAACCATTGTGGCAGTAGATTCTGGAAGCCCCAGTCTGTCCAGTAACAGCTCCCTGATGGTGCGAGTGGTAGATATCAACGACCATGCACCAACCTTTGCCCAGAATGTTGTGGAGGTTCACTTTGCAGAGAACAACTCACCTGGTGAGAGGGTAGTCACTGTGGTGGCTACAGATGCAGACAGTGGCAAGAATGCAGAGATTGCGTACTCCTTGGACTCCACTGCTAGCGGGCCATTCTACATAGATGCAGATAATGGAGATATCCGCGCCAATGGGGTTTTGGACCGTGAGCAGCGGGAGAGGTATGAACTCCGGGTTATAGCCAAGGACAAGGGCACCCCCTCCCTGCAAGGCTCCGCGACTGTTGTTGTTCAGGTGACTGACCGCAATGACAATGCACCAAAGTTTGTTCAGGAAATCTTTACATTCTACGTCAAAGAGAACCTGCTCGCCAACAGCCCGGTTGGCATGGTCACTGTGACTGACGCTGATGAGGGCGAGAATGCAGAGCTCAGTCTGTTTGTGGAGATGGATGGTGTTGACTCGAAGAAGGCAGGAGAGAAGATGGAGGGTGAAGATGGAGAGAAAGAGCAAGGGGAAGAAGTGTTTTCCATTGAGAACAACACAGGCACTATCTTCTCCTCTGCATCGTTTGACCGTGAAAAGCTTTCCACCTACACCTTCCGTGTGCGAGCTGTGGATGGAGGGGAGCCACGCAAGACTGCCACCGCCACTGTCTCGCTCTTTGTGACAGATGAAAATGACAACGCCCCCTCAATCACCTCTCCGGCCAATGAGTCTTACACCCTTCTTCCACCAGCCAGCAGTGCCCGCACCATAGTCAGAACTGTAACTGCCATCGACTCAGACACAGGCCCAAATGCCGACCTTCACTATGCCCTAGTGGGAGGAAATCCCTTCAGACTGTTTGAGATCGGTCACACCAATGGAGTGATCACACTGGCAGAACCCCTGGAGCGGCGCCACAGAGGTCTGCATCGCCTGGTGGTCCGGGTCAACGACAGTGGTGCCCCCTCTCTCTGCGCAACTGCCCTGGTTCATGTCTTCATTAACGAGAGCTTGGCCAACGCCACCCTTGTGGAGGCACAGGTAATCTTAAATTGATTGCTTAAATGCATGTAACTTGAATGATGGAAAACTTTAGTAGAAGAGGTAATGAAACACACTGTTTGGGTGTGTGCGGACCTCTATTGTTCCACAGAGCTGATAATGATAACCCATAATGACGGAGATGATACTGTCCTTTGATCCATTCAAACAACAGTGATAACACATTACAATGGAGGAGGGTGGTAATGACAACTGATTGTAGCTGTTTAAACTGCAAAGAAGATTATTTTCTTGATAGACTGAAATAAATGCACAATTTCAACATGCTGTGCAGTGTTGCAATTTTCTGCCCATTTTTGAGGAAATAATTACGTCTATATTTGTCCCAGATATAGAATCCCGTTTCTCCTTTGAAGGCTATTGGCGAAGCCAGCTTCTTTGTAGTTAGGATCCTACTGGTTCGTGTTCTTTGTCTAGCATGCATTCTTGTAATGATGGTTTGGATAAAATAACTGTTATTACTGAAGTGGTTTTTCTTCTATGGAACATTGAATAGCTGAGAGCATTAGGTGTGTGTGTGTGTGTGTGTGTGTGTGTGTGTGTGTGTGTGTGTGAGAGAGAGAGAGAGGGAGAGAGAGCACATAAGGGGTGAGTGTGTTCGAGAGGCAGAGGGAGAGAGATGGGCCTGTCCCAGTTCTGGCCTTGTGATACAGAGTAGGATGAAGTATGTCAATTTGAAGAGAAGCTATACTTTAGCAGTGTCTCTTCACTATAGACCTGAATATTGATGAGGCTTTAGAGTTAGTTTTGTGTTATGCAGCACATTCTTAGCAGAACAGAGACAGTCTGACTTAGAGGAAAGTAAATAAAAAACATTACAAAGTCTACATAAAAAAATGTTCACACTGGAATAAAGGTAATGTGAAATTAATGGGAATGTGAATTAATGTACTAATACTCCCACTATTGTTGAATTAATCTCTGTTGAGCCGGCTTGAAAAATTTACACTGGTGTGCAGAGGTAATTGACATTGCTGAGATACCAGAAATAACCACAAATTTAGCATGTGCTGTGCTGCTGGGAACCTTTCTCTCCTACTTGCCCTCGTTATTTTAATCAAATGAACTACCCATTATGCTTTTAAAAAATGTTCAATTAAGCTATAAATGCTGGCAGGTAATAATTGCTAAAACTTCTTCTCTGGTTTGGACAAGGTAATTGGTATTGACTAATAATTAAATCACCCTGGTGGTCTTTGTTACAGTTTGTTCGGAGACAAAAGCTTGTGGTTTTAAAGCCTCCTTGAAACCTTGGTTCGGAAGCCATTCTCATATTTTCCCTGAGGAGAATGTCTTCCTCTGTCAGGTCTGTGCATGTAACATGATGTAAACAGTTTAACACCAAAATAGCTCCGAGATATTAGAGAGGAAAAGAACAGTCAGGCAGATAACCGGCACAAATCTTCAAAATGTTGTTTTTTTTGGTACCCCAAAATACCATACCTATGCCGTACCTTGATAGAGACCTTCTGCATCAAAACACCCAATGAAAATTGTTCAAAATGTTTTGTGGGGAAAAAAGAAGCTGAAAGTTGTGATCTTGAGGAAACACCTTGCAATGCAGATGCTTGCAGCAAATGCTTCTCTATTGCAAACATTGCATATTATCACTGCAGTGCTTCCCTGGGGGTTTCAACTTGTGACAAAACAGAGAGTAAGACTGGAAGCACCTTGGGTGATGAACATGATTTCCAAGTGAGAAATTTGAACCTCAGATAAGTTCTTTCAATTTGGCTACAATATTGTTTGACTAGAATACGTTTGCGCTTTGTGTGCTTGATATCGTTTATGTGAATGAGAGCAAAACACAGTACAATCACAAATCCAGTGTAATCGCAGCCTGAGAGTTTTGACTGACATCATACGGAGTCAACTTGGCATCGAAAAGTGTTTGTTTGTTGACCCCTTTCACTACTCAAACGCATGAGTGCAGATAGAGGACGTGGGATTTGAGCCAGGAAACAGAAAACCTTTCAAATTTAACACTGTCATTCAAGAGTAGAACGAAATGTACAAATTAAAATGAGGCTGAGGATTAGAACTAAACACTTTAGCGCTAAGCGGTGGAACAATGGTGTTGACAGGTGGAATAAACTGTGCAATGTGCCTAAATGACCTGGGCCGTTGAATCAAACAATACGGTGTAATATGTCCGAGTGGGTATGAAAGCCATCTTTGATTACAATATGCATAGTTTAGTTTGATTGTAGGGAGGAACTTGGCGGAATAACTGAGTAGAAGTCATTGAGGAGAGCACCTCCATATCATAATGAAGTCAAACTGAGTGGTGGATGGATGCCAGATGTAATTAGGGAAGGAGATCGGCTGCTACTGCTGCAGCACCGCAGCAGAAAATGACTCCAGACTTTTCCAATGCTACTGGGTGAACCACATGGTGGGCAATTAGTTACAAAATGATGCTGCGGAGTTTGAGCTATGGCGGAAGAAGAAGGAATTAACTTGTGATATTTGAGGCGTGGCTGTCATCCGGGAAACTTCACTGTGCTTTGTACATCGTAAAATCCCCTCACTGTGAAGCTGTTGAAGACCTTCAGGGATAATATTTTCACATTCTTGAAACTTGTATTTCATCGTAGATGAAAGTTTTTTTATGTTAAAATGGGTGATTTTTCCTTTGTTTTTTAAATATGTGCAGCATGCTTTCTATTAATATAATTAAAATCTAACAATTACAGTGCTGCAGCTCTCTATTCTTGAGCTGAGCTTTGAATTCGCTGAGCTGTGAACTGCACCGAAATCAGGCACTCTCTAAGCATGCCGGGTCAATAGTGTGGTCAGGGGAGAAGTCCTTGTCTTGGTCGCAGCATCGACATCCGCAGTGTCATGCAGACAACAGAATCCTTGGAGAGTGGAGCAGATAGATGAGGGTGTTAAGTCCAGCCGGAACAACGCTCATGCAGCAGAATGGAAGATTCCTCTGGGAGTTTTGGATGCATCAGAGGGATGCACTCGAACACTGGCCTGGCTGTTGCACTTATCCAGCTGAACACTTGTGTCTGTCCTGTGTGTGCCCAACACTTTTTATGACTATACATATCTTGCACTCAGTCGGGAATCTCTTCTTCTCACATGCACACATGCATATATACCCTGCGCTTCCTAATATGTCTCTCTATGTCACCTATACCTGCAAGCTCATCCTCAAACACAAACTCGGCTGCCGCATACCGTCAAATACTATATACACGTACGGTGGTACATCGCAATTTTCCCTCTGTTTTGCACGCACAATGCAGCAAACAGTGCATGAATGCACTAAGCCAGGGAGATGCCCAGCAGAATGAGAATGGAAAGAAATACTGCAGGCAAAAGAAGAACAATGGGGCTGAGGGGAGAGTGGATTCTGCTGGAGCGGCCCTGTGCAGTGGAAGCAGAATAATGGAAAAGAACCAACACAACTTGCTCAAAAACAATGAAAGTTAACCCAAAGATAGATGGTGATGAAACAAGGAAATATAACAGTCCCCTTCTTTGCTTGGGGGTACCAAGAAGTGATATTGAATAATGCGGCTCTATATGAATAAGCCTAATATGTCTTGGGTAATGTAATAAGCAAGTTCCACAGTGCAGTTGTGTGAGCAATACTATCTGCATTATTATGACTGCTGCAGGTTTTACTGCAGTTATTATTATTTTTTGGTTATCACAAACCACAGGGGCTTAAATTCAACTTCACTCTCTCACCTGCTCACTGTTTCGCTCCTGTTCTTTCCTGTGAGCCTTATTACCCGCCACTGTTAAGGCAGCAGAGGATTACAGGAGTATATAATTTCCAGCCTTGACGGGCCAAAGGAATTGTCATATATATGAGCTCTGAGATGAGGTGTCACGAGGCTGCAGAATGAGTTGTCTCACTAATAGACAGGTTGCACTCAGTGTGGGCTCGTGTAGGTGCACGCAAACGCGTCAGTGTGTGTGTGTGTGTTTGTGTGTGTGTGTGCGTGTGCGTGTGCGTGTGCGTGTGTTTCTGTATTTTGTGTTTTCATGCATAATGATTCTCCCAGTATAGTTGCTATCTATTGATTGGCTATATTCAGATTCATGACCCTGCTCGACGCAGCCCTCTGAGGAACAGAACTCCACAGCCTCACTGCCTCCCGTCAAACAAGGCTCCACAACCAGTAATGGCTGCGTTTGTGCCCCGGCATAACTCGCTTTCTTGTAATGATCCTTACAATCTCCGACCGTGTGTGTGTGTGTGTGTGTGTGTGTGTGTGTGTGGATAATAATGGAAGATCATTGTTATTTGTCTACTGTCTTAAACCCAAATATAAAAAAAATGTCTAACTGTAGCATATATTGGTTAAATGGATTTGCATGGATTTGCCTTAAAAAGAACAACTATTATCCTTAAACTCAAAGCCGTAAAAAGAAAATGGCTCTAAATGATTCCACTGAGCTCACATATTTACAATAGCCTTCTATCTGTATAGCCATCCAGTTTGGAGTGCAAATAATTGAGAAAGCAAATCCACGTCTACACTATCATTTACAATAGAGACATTGTTCATTGATTGGACAGATGATGTGTTTGTGTTCTGGGGATGAAGTCACTGCACATCTCTTTCTTTTAATTGCACAATTATTGACTGTTTCTCTTACTTTTCCTCTGCTTACTGCCCAGACCCCAATGTCACAAGTTTCCCTTTATTCTTTTAATCAGCTTCCAACAGTATGATCCTCTGCACTTCCTGTAACACGGCCGATGATGCGAGATCACAAGTGGAGAATTACAGGCGCAACTTGAAATGCTGCAACTGTGAAGCAAGAGCAATTATATATTTAGTGACACACTGTGTGTCTGGGAATAATGGGGAAGCTCCTCCACTAAAACACAGTGATGAGTTTAATTACGTTGAAGATGCTGTTTGATGTTTCTCTGTGGCTCACACCCACTGTGTCATCTTTAACAGTCACAGTTTTGGACTTGTTTCTCACTTTTGCTTTGTCTCTTTTTTTCCTTTTCTTCTTATTATCTGCCTCTTCTCTCTCTTGTTCTTCTTCCATCTCCCTCTTATCACAGGTGGCCCGCAGCCTGATGTCTCCACTGTCAATGGACATTGCTGGGGACCCAGACAGTGAGCGTGCATTAGGGAAACAGCGCCTCAGTGTAGCTATTGGTGTCCTGGCCGGAGCCGCAGCGGTCATCTTAGTGATTCTCCTTGTAGTTACAGCTCGGCAATGCGGTGCTCAGGGCAAGAATGGCTACGAGGCCGGTAAGAAGGAGCCAGAGGAAGACTTCTTCAGTCCTCCAGGAGCTCAACCGCATGTCGGCCGTGGTGGAGGATCAGACCGTGGACGCAAACCTCGACGGGACAAACGTAACGGAAGCGGAGGTGGTGCGGCTGCAGCAGGAGGGAAGTCAGACAGGTCGCTCTACAGCGGTATCGTCACAGTCAACGGACTGCGTCGCCATGCCAATGATGACGATGACGAGGATTTGAGTAGTGCTAGTGAGCGCCTGGCCGCCCGCTACTGTGCTGTGGAGGGTGACCCTGGCAGCCCACGGATGGGTGGTGGCAGGAGGCACCAATCGAGCCCAGATCTCGCCAGGCACTACAAATCCAGCTCACCTCTCCCTGCAGTGAACCTGCAGCCCCACTCCCCCCCGGCTGAAGGAAAGAAGCACCAGGCGGTCCAGGAGCTGCCTCCCTCCAACACCTTTGTGGGCAGTGGAGGTTGCGTGGGCAGCGCCGGCTCCAGCAGCAGCAGTAGTGGGGGCAGTGGCAATGCAGATGCCATGTCCCTGGGATCTGACCAGTGCTCAGAGTATGGCTGCCAGACTGGGAACAAGTACAGCAAACAGGTAGGAGTTCTGGGAAGGGACTGGGTTGACGTTGTCTTGGTGTATCTTCAAATTTAGTTTGCCCTGCCCCCACTTTATTTAAATCAATCTAAAAAATCCCAGTCAGTTTTTTCTCTATCTGTCTTTCTCTCTCCCTTTTCCGCTTTCTGGCCTGTGATCTCTGTCTCCTCCTACTCTTCATCTTTTCTCATGTATCTGCTGACCTGCTGTCTTGCACACCCCGTTGCTAACATCTGAACACCATTTTATCTGCACAAAATAGCAGTCAGTGTGTGCGCACAGCGGCTCGCACACCCGTGTGTCTGTTGTGTCAGCATCCTAAGCCCGTGAGCAGTGTGATGCTACCCTGCTGTCAGAGAGAGTGTGTGTGTGTGTGTGTGTGTGTGTGTGTGTGTGTGTGTGTGTGTGTGTGCCCTGTGTCAAACGGCAGCCCTCTGTTTAGCAAGATATTGCAATGAACATGTATCAACCCTATACTGTAGCCAAACAACATGTGAATGTGCATTTGTGTATCATACATGCATGACTGTGCACGTGTGTGTGAGAGTGTGTGACTATGTAATGACTATGTGAACCCCTGAGGAGTTGAGTTGGAGTCAGGACACAGAGGGAGTAGGCCGTCCAACAGTGTAATTGGTCATTTTGTTCCTGTTTCCCTTGTCAAGCTTTTATGTTTCTTCTGTTTAGCATATATGCTTATGCTGTGATATCAGTTGCATAGATAATGGATGCACATGGCTTTGGTGTTTGCTCGAGAAACTGCAGTTAAAAGCTGACGACAAATAAATACTGCATAGAGACCCTTTTACACACGCACACACACACGCCCCATCTATCATTGTAGACACACTGACACAGCAGGGTCTCCCTAGTCCGTGGGGAGTGCTCCCAAGAGTGATGTTTGAGTGACAGCTAACCCTTCTTAAAGGGGTGGTGTCTCATTTCCTTGACGGACAGCTCTACATTTATCCTCCCTGTGGTGAAAAAGTGCTGATGTGGTCATTAAAAACGGAAGGAGAGGAGCTTCTTAGGCTAATCAATCCATACACGGGCTCTCTGATCCTGCTCATCAACACACACACACACACACACACACACACACAGAAGAACATGCACACACCCGCCAACACACTCCAGAGGTTAATCCATTACGGAGTCAATCCTCTTAATCTGCCGTTCCCAGGGAAAGAAAATGCTTACTGGGAGAGTTTGGTGTTCATGCGTACGTGCACTCAAAACGTGCCAGCGCACATAGAGAGACACGCAGACACACAACCTGACAGCATAATGAATTATTGATTGTATGGGGTAATTAACTCCTCTGCCGTGTACCCCGCTCCACCCCAGCCTGCCCCCCCAAATATCCAGCAGCCAGTGGTATCAAACATAGCACTGTGTGGGTGGGTGTTTATGTATGTGCATGTGTCTAGGACTTTGGATGCTCTTATGTGTGTTTGTTCGCGTTCGTGTCAGGATTTGTTAACTCAAACAGTTTGGCAACGTGAGCCGGTCTGTGTCAGTGGGTGACTCTCGCTGTGCTTGAGGGACTGCTTAGTTCAGGAAACATATGCACGGGTGCAATTGAGAGATAGACTCAGCGACTAATAGGTGGCGAGTGAGTACCAAATGTAGGAACTGGGATGCTGACAGAATTTGGAATTGGAGTGGGAGAGAATTATAGGAGGTTAGAAGTGAAGGAGTAAACATGATGATGGAGGAGGGAGGTTGTTTCAAGGTGAAAACTCAAACGTGTTTGTTCAAACAAGTCGGCACATTGGATGAAATTGTGTGCTCAGAAAAACACGTGATAAAAAGTGGTCATCGTGGATGAAGTGCAAGATTGCATCAGATTTTATCAACATGATGAAACTGTTCACAGATTTCCAAACGATGGGACAAACAACAAATACTCAGAAACAGATGAACATTCAAGGATCTTTATCGTAAAACTCTTGGATGCAGAGGCGCAGGGCTGGAAGTAGGTGAAGCAAACAGCAAATAAAAACCAGATCAAACTTGGTTTGGAGAAACATCAAACAAGCTGTGAAGCAGTTTTCCCATAGACGTTTTTTTTTGGGGGGGGGGGGGGGGGGGGGGTTATCTTGTGAACAGCTTCAGTGTTTCAAACTTTGAACTTATGTTCAACTTCTTGACAAACCGTAGCCCCTAAATAAAGGAGAGCCACCAGTACTTCCCCGTGAACACAAGGTCGGAGTTTCCCCCCTCAGGCACATGTGAACTGCAATGTGTCAGACATACACGTGAATGAGCTGCTAACTTCCTCTCTGAGTTGTCATTTTCAGTCAAAATCCATTGTCCAACATTGTCACTAATGTCCATGGTGATTTTGTCAGATGACGTTGTGGTTGTAATATCAGGATTTTGAGCAGCTGGGAAGTGGTTTGGAAGTGACTGGTGGTTATTTAGCCTCAACTCACTATTTCATACTCATTCTTTTGTTGACTCACAAAAGAAACTGAGAGACATCTGCAGCTCACGAGCACAGCTTTATTGGTTATTCGGCTGTGTTAAAAATTGACCACAGAGAGTGGAGCAGGAAACAAATAGAGGGCTGAGACCGGCTGGTACTGACACAGAGTACAAATACGACCCAGTGATACCAGTTGTTTACAGCGGTGACATTTGGTCATATACTTGGTATTGACCATTAAAATCTTAATTGTTCACTAAGAAGAAGGGAAGGAGAGAGGACGAGGCAGGATGTCCATATTGGCAGGAGTCGGGGGGAAAGAGTAAAAGAGTGATGAAGGGGCTGTAGGAACAGGAGTGAGAGACAGGGGTCAACTGAAGGGGAAGAGAGGCATAAGACATGTGCAAGAGAGAGGAGCTGTGACATAACAAAGGCAGTGTGAGCCAATGAAAAGACAGAGTGGAAAATACATAATTGAGGATGAGTCTCTGTGTTTTGCATGTTTATTAAGGGTTTGCATCATGAGAAACTTTTCAATATTAGTGCCTGTATAATATCGGTGGTTATTATACAGGCACTAATATTACCTCACGATACCTCCCTTTGTTTCCATAATAACCTGTCTTTCAAATTTCAAATGTTGTCTAGATGCAAGTAGCAGAACAAGAATTTTGCCCAAATAAAATAAAATGAAGTGTAAAATGAGCAATATTCTGATTCCAAACAGCCAACGCTCAGACGAGAGAAGAGGCGCCGCAGACGCATTTTGGTCGGCACCAGAAAAAGTATTGACTTTCGATACCCGGCCCTAATGCTGATAAAAATTTGTGAAAAAGTCGAAGGTATGTGCTTCCAAGCAGGGAGAGGCAGGGAGAGCGAGGGGGAACGAGGGAGGTCTGGTCTGGGTGGCAGCCAGCGAGAGAGAGAGAGAGTGGACTGCTGAGATGTGGGTCATCAGGATACCCATTGGCATCAGGACCCATTAATGATCACAGCAGTCACATGGCACTGCAGTCAATATGGGCAAAGTGGCCTCATTCTCCCCTGCAACCACTACCACACACACACACACACAGACATAGTTAGAGAGGTTTTCTGTTCTGTTTGCTGTCCTCAGTCAACCGCAACAAAAGGTTGTTTTGGTTGTTTGAACTCTACATTAAGTTTCAGTTTTCTTTGGCCTTTTCTTTTTTCCTGTTCTTCTTACCGCAATGTGTAACTGATCTTGATGAGCACTTTGCGCCCCCCTTTCTTTCTACCTCACCTTTTGACTCTCACTCTTTTCTTCCTCTCTTTTGCTCCGCTGCTTTCTTCTGCAGCCTGCGTGGCCATAAATCTAAACACCCCACGGCTGCCACCTTTTGCGCCGTCCATGCGCCACGCTGACCCCTGAGAACGAATCGAGTCAGCGTTCTTTCACTAGTGCCACTTCTTCTTTTACCGTAGTGAGCACTTTCTCTCTCTGGACGGAGCGAGTGTGTGGGGGCGCGGTGCCACAAAGGCTGAATCGAACCAGACACACCTTCTTACACACACACACACACACACGCGCGCCCGCGCACATCCAAAGTCTAATCAATGCCACGTTAACGAGGCCAAGACTGCAGCAGAAACAGGTGGGTTGACGGCGCAGTTTTTTGCGCATTGCACATGTTCTGCAACGCTTGGTGAAGGTCAGCGCTGGACTCTGATGACGCCGGGCGCCTCAGTGTTTTGACACAGCAAGGACGGGGTATGGAGATGAGTTTGTGGTGCGCAGGACTCATCTGGCCTGCAGTCTTGTTCATCTAATTGGACTGTATGGACGGGCGCAGGCAGAGATTAGGTCTACTGGATTATAAAATTGAAAAGCAGCTTTTCATTTCGACGAAATCCCTCCAGGATTAAATATTATGAGCGTCTGTCATAGATTCAAACGCGCTCCTATACGCGCACACAGGCATGCCACATGAACGCGTCCGCACATACACCTCCTGTGATAACCCGCAGCATGTATTAGGGTCATAGAGGTAAAGGCACTGTCAATCAGAGAAAACATAGCACCCCCCCCCCCCTCCCGCCCTCCCGTTCTCTCTATTACACTCAAACTGTAACCGACCCATGACCCCTGTCATGATGATACCACAGCGCACTGATGCATTTATTAAAGCCACAGCGAGTCCGGGCCATGCTGCCGGCCATATGCTCATGGGGTGAGTAGGTGGGGAGGTGGGCAGGTGAGGAGGCAGGGGGAGCGAGAGGTGAGAAGGACGTGGTAACCAAAGTGGGGATCACCCAACGGGGCGGTCTGAAAGCTGATCTGCTGACCTGGAGACAAAGGGCGAGTGGAGGGGACAGGGAGGAGTCAGTGGGCATCAGAGAGGGAACATGAGCCAGACAGAGAGAAGCGAGGGAGGTGAAGATGATGAGAGGAGATGAATAAAGGTACAAACGCTACGGGAAAACGGAGACAGATGCATGTTTGTGTCAGACGCTGGAGGTGGAACACATGCTCAGCCTGTACACATTGATTTTCTGCTTGGCCGCGATCATATTCCTAACCGACCTTCTGCGCTGTGCTTATAGGTGCGTTCACACTCGCAGTTCAGTTTCATCGGCCCCGAATAAAGAAAATCACTCAACACCGGTGCTGTTTAGTTCTTGTCCCTTTTGTGTTTAACTTAATTACAAAGATTAAATCACTTGGACTGACTTTGAAACATCGGGCTTCATCGTCTCCTCTGGTGGAGACAAGGAGCTCGAGTAGAAGTTGGCCGTGAGCAGTACTACGACAGCTACTGGTGCTCATCTGTACGTTTTTAATTTGTTCAGTTTTTATTGACACAAGTGGAAACAAATTCCTGCATTCATGTCACGAAGTAAACTTTGATAACAATGTAGATGATCACTTGCTATGATTCAGAAGACACGCAAACCCTGCACATTTATTCAGGTAAGCTAAATGAACCGCTTCAATTAAAATGCACTTGTGTGCTGAAGCAGACCAGCGGTTTTCACACTAAACAGGCAAAGTAGGACTTAACTGTGATAAGAGGTGGTCGTATGTAGACGGGGAGATTGAAACCCCTTAATTCCTTCATCTTTGCGCCTATTACAGTGGACAAGAAGGCATCCTAACATCACTCCGCCTCCACTTCTTCCTCCTTCACTGCTCACTGGTTGTGAATCGTGCTGTGAGCACTGTCTGAACAGGTTTCTCGATTGATAGCAGTGTTGGTAGCAGTGCTGTGGCGGACTGCGTCCATGTACAGAAGTGACGGACGACTGGAGTGTGTGTTTTTCCATGTGAGTGTGAGCCGAGGACAGACGGGACAGGACAAAGGCAGAAAGACAAGCGGTGGGGGAATGAGGGAAAAATCGTCTTGTTTCCTCACTCATCAAGGTCACTGAGAGCCGGAGTGGGATTGGAAGTGTGTCGTCCCCCCCCCCCCCAGACTGTGAAGCTGATAATGTTACTGTGTTAACAACTCCTCCCTTCAGCTTTTGTTTCAAGCTCTCTGTGAAATGACAGGAATGTGGGAATGTCATTCCCACACATGCACGCACAGACAAGCCGAGGCGCGCGGCAGCCAAAGTCAGACGTGTGATTTGCACACACACAGACATGCCTGCTGAAACAAGCCCGTGTGTGTGTGTGTGTGTGTGTGTGTGTACATAATAGCACCTAATTACGCACCCTTCCAGATCCTCATGCATTATAACACTTTTTGCCACCAGCAGACAAACTCTGATAAGAATGTGATGACACCCCAGCGGAGGGCAAAGTTTTTCCGGCTCTTACATCAGTTTCTTCTCCTTCCACTCCCTCCGGAAAGCAATCACGTGCACACGTCCGGGCACACTCTGTCTCCTAGAGTCACACACATCCGTGGAGGCTTGCTAACACACTCTGTCTTAACTCTCTGACACACACAGACACCCGAGCGCACACAAAGACCCACATAGGCAGCTCTTTGCTTGGGATGCTTCCTTTTATTCGCTTCCTGAAGACTCCGCTCTGCATTGTGCGTCGCTGCGTTCGTCTCGTCTGCCTTCCAGCATTACCTTAATGGCTGTCTGTGGGTTGAGCAATTTTACTCAATATTGCCAAACAAAAGCGCCCGCTCTCACGCACTAGACAGGGATTCTAGACAGCTTAGTTGCCCTGTGACTGGTTTTATCCACCTACACAAAAGAATCTTCAGTGCATTAAGTGGTATCGAGTTGGGTTGAATTAAATTGACTTGAATGGATTTCGGATTGAACTGGACTGATCCCAACTCAGCTCAATTGAATAATTCAAACTGTATGGAATCCAGTACGACTGAGTCAAGCTGCAGCTGAACCAAGGGTGAAGGGATTTGAATGTGTGTTGTGGCCGTCTGCTCAGTGGGCAGGGATTTTTTTTATTACATTTGGTGGCGTGACCTTGAACTTCTCATCATTGTTGTGTAAGCTTGTATATTGACGTTTGTGGCCGTAAACTCTTTTCTGAAAGTTTTTGTTCCGTGCTCACTGGTTAAAATGTTCAATTCTGAATATACGCTGTTTGCAATGATCCCCAAAAAATCACTTTGGCTTCAATCCCATCTGCTACAGGATTTATGTAGATTTATGTGTCACGTGTTGAAGTGTCCTTAAATAAATAATCAGCTCGTACCTGCTGAAATCATTAGTCGCACATCTGTCGGGGATCGCACAGCTACCAACAGCTGTCTCACCGTCACGTGACCGGCGGACGTAAACAACCAGTCGCACTGATTGCTTAGCAGCTCAAAGCAAGCCGTGAAATGTCCTCTCTCTGTGTGGACACTGTTTTTCAAACCTCACCACTCAGTAACCTTGTCCCACGTCTGTGAGCATGCAGACAGATATGTGCCTGCTATTTCATTTACTTGCTTATTTCATTTTTTATTCATTATTTTTACCTCATAACTTAAAAAACTCACTTGGAAGTCAAGTAACTGAATGCATACGTATAAAGGCAGAAAAAACAATATTCAGACTTGACACATTAAGAATATAAAAAAGTTGAAAAACTGAGTTTAAAGGTTCAATTTTCAATCGACAAATGTATAAAGCTAGAAAGAAATGAAGAAAAATGTCATATTCAAGCACACCATTATGAATGATTGAATATTCTATGGACTAGTCACCTCGCGCTGTCGGTCTACTTCTGAGTTCAGTCCTCTGTAACTCATCCAATAAAAAAGCGTCTCTTTCCAACCCTCCATCCCCAACGTCTGTCTGTGTGCCTCACCCACCCACACACACACACACACACACACACACACACACACGCACACACACACATCCTCCTCCGTCTGTCTTCCCTCTGATTGATCTCTCTGTTCTCCCTAAGTGGTTTCATCTCTTTTCATCACACTCCATCTGGACCCATCTTTTCAAACCTAATTTTTTTAACTGGTTCCAAATCTTCTTCTTTTTTATAACACTTAATAGTTTCTTTAAATTTTGCAAATGGCTCTTAACAGCCCTATCTCTCTTTCCCTCCCCCTTTCTTTTTCTGTTTTTAGATTTTAGTTAAAGTCAGCTTTAGTCTTTACTTTAAATTTTTTCTGATAGGATTAAAAATAAGCATGCTACCAAGGAACAAGCCTAAGGTGTGAATAACTGCACTGTGCAATATGGTTTATGCATTTTTGCCACTGGCGAATTAGAGCACATTTCTTGCCGGATATCAGTTTATTAGATCTTGCGTGAGTGCGAAAGACTGGTCCTGGTAGCGCTGTAGTCCAAAGCCAATGTTTTTGCCCTGGGCTAAGTGTAACCATCTGTTTTAGAATTGTTGGAGGAAGATAGATTTATGGAAAGATCAAGTTGGAGATAGAAGAGAAAGAGGGAGGAAGAGGAAGAGATAGGGCATTTGTGGAAGAGGAGAAAAGACATTCCTGGTCAGTACCCAGGGCTGAGAGAAAGAACGGGATGGTGGTGGTGGGAGGGAGATGAAGAGAAATTAAGGGAGTGGAAAAAAAGGCGATGGTTCAGTGAGTGGTAGGGGGAGATGTGAAGCTACAAAATGAGAATGCATTCTTAGGTATCGCCTAGGGGAGAAAAGCTGAAGGAGAGGAGATTCACTCTGTGTGCCTGCGTGCGTGGGTGCGTGCGTGTGTGTGTGTGTGTGTGTGTGTGTGTGAGAGAGAGAGAGAGAAAATAGAGAGCTTTCTACCTGCTCGATCGATAGAAGTTACATAAATGTGTGTGGGCAGTGCCCCTGCCTACAGCGACGCTCCACATTATACACTGACCCAAGCCTCTCAGTGTACATGTGCACCTATGTGTGAGTGTATGTATGCGTGTGTTCGGATCCTCTCTCAGCTCCCGTTGCCTGTTCATGTCAGGAATAGACCAGATAAGAGACGCCCACCTATACACACACACACACTGAGAGAGACAGGTACGTAGCTGAACTACAAGAACTAACCGGCCAACCTTGTGGAGATAAATCCCCCGGTGCCTTCAAACAGAGGCATTAAAATAGTTTGACCTGTTTGACACACACAGCTACTCACACAGACTTCATAATCAGGCACTCCAGGTTTAACCCTCTGCTGTAGACATCACAAATAAATGGTTTCCACGGCCACCTTCATCCAAAATAGGTAAGCGTCATTGTTTTCTTTTCTTTCACCCATCTACACACAGACACTACTGAACCGAAACCCTGATGAATTAAACTTCACTTAAAATCATTCAGTGCCTGCAATATACAGAACAGCAATCGCACAGCGTTACGGCAAGGAGGGTTCATCGTGGGCCAACTCTGCACAGCTACAAGTGAGACATGCATTATTTAAGAGGCTCCCATCTACTGTTTCACAAATAAAGAGATATTATGAAGAAATAGCAACTAACTGCACTTAACTTAACTGCAAAATAAGGGGGAACGAACCAACAAAACCAAAACAACAACTTATTGAGCGTTACTCAGATCCACAGACGCACACGTGGACTTAAACACACGCACGTAGAAATATTGCAACCAAAGTAATGCAAATCTATCTGCCAATTAGGGCCCCAAACAGGTTTCCATGGAGATGAAACGGCAACCTCTAATTGGCCAGATAAAAGAAAACTCACATCTGAGCCGGCAACCTGAGATGGTTTGGAAAATATACTCACCCCTGTGTGCATGCATACATGCGCGCACGAACACACACACGCACACGCACACGCACACACACACACACACACACACACAGGTGTACACAGTGTAAGTGGGGATCACAGACAATTTATGCACGGTAGGGGGAGTCACACACAGTATCAGCGGTAAAATGAGAAGCGAGGATAGAGTGTGTTGACACAGATATGGTGTATTGTCAGGCACGGCACAAGCGCACGCTCATTGACCGGTCAGTCCCTTTTAAAAGTGTGAATAAAGCTTTGGTCGCGGTGTCGTGTTAACATGAAAGCTTTCACGGCTGTTAAAAAGAGCAGGCTTTGATTAGAATTTGATGTGCGCGAGTGTTTCTTAATGCCAGCCTCTGCTGACGACGGCCCTTTTAAATCCAGCAGAGCCGTTGCAGGGAGCCTTCCATCAAAAAAATATGTTGAATGGACAATTTCACCTCAACATGATCTCCATCGGGGGGGGGGGGGTTTCCGTTTTTTTTCTCCTCTGAATTTTCTAAAAGGCACAAGTCAAGCGTGGTTCTACATGCATGGACACATTTTAAGTGAGCTGAGGTCTCGACACAAAGCAGCAGCAGCAGACCAAACATGATTGCGAAACTTATTGACTAAAATGCTAACTGAATATCAAAGAACCTAGTGTAATTTCCACGTGCATGTTGGCATACTGAGGGAAAATGCCTCTGCGTGACTTTTACAAAGCTGTGTTACTCTCACATGGCATGATCATTATGAATGGTTTAATAATTCATTATCTAGTCCCATATGGGACTTTATGTAGAATGTGAGTCTGAGATCTAGATTGTTAGGAAGCCAGTTTACACACAGCACGACATAACTTAGACATTAGCTGGTGCACTTGCATCTCCAAAGTGCTTAATTCGAAGTTTGAGCTTTTTCATACAGTCAAGTCATGCATATATTCCATACACTGGAGGTCGTGTTGCTGTCCCATCAAAACAACCTTGTGATATTTCAGTTTTCATCTAAAGCTGTGGATTAATTTGGAAAAGTAATCTTAAACAGCTTTAAACAAGGCTGTTTGTCCTAGTTAATGAAAAGACACTTTAGAGATGCAACGTTTTCACAGCAGAGCAGCACTCTGCGACAATTATTTGACTGGTCGATTATGGGATCGACAGATACTCAATTAACAACAATTTCTTACAGTTTTCTTCAAAAGGCCAGGAGAAGAAAATTACAGCCTGCAATTTCATAAATGTGAATATTCTCTGACTTCTCTCCCTTGATTTCTATAAGTAGCTATAATTCTGGACTTTCCATCAGTAATTTGGTGTTATCACATGATTAATCTCTAAATTGACGGGTGGAAAAAAATCTAA
The DNA here is from genome assembly GCF_022379125.1 of Scophthalmus maximus. NCBI lineage: Eukaryota > Metazoa > Chordata > Actinopteri > Pleuronectiformes > Scophthalmidae > Scophthalmus > Scophthalmus maximus. The sequence goes on along the minus strand of NC_061522.1, from coordinate 11,965,072 downwards.
AATAAATTTATAATGAAAGGCAGCCGTTTTGTTTGAGGCTCGGAAGACCTAAAGACAAAGAAATTCCTAGTTAACATACTGTATATTTTATTACTCTAAACTAAGAGAGTATACTTGTATCAATTATAAGTCATTAGTGTGGTATATACATGTTGTTTTAATATGCAGCAAACATTATGTTTCCAGCTGCTGCTTAGCTATTTTGCTGGAGCAGTTGTGGAATAATTTGCATTTTTAAACACATTTTTTTTTTTTGCATGATAATAAGGCTGATCAGCAGAGGCTCAGCTCTCTGAAACTCTGCTGGATACGGCTTGACTGAAGTCATGTCTTAACCATACTACTGAACCATAATTTCCAAAGGGGTCTGCAAAGATTGAGCCAAAGTACCTACGTATACGCTTCGAGTGTGTTGTGAGGTTATCACTGGGAACCGGGTTGGATTCTCCCCTACTTTCTCATTAACTCTCCTCCTTTCTACTTTCATTCAATGGCCCGACTCTGCACTCAGTCTCTGGTGACTCGAACAGCACACACACGCACACGCACACGCACACACACACACACACACACACACACACACGCACACGCACACGCACACGCACACACATGCAAGAAGTCTGTTTGCATACCAAAAGCATACTTCATAGCTCAAAGAAAATGAAAGATATATTAATTATACAGTCTACATTTGCACATGCACATGCACACACACACACACACATGTGCACACACACACACACACGCAAAGAATAAGAGAGAGAGAGAGAGAGAGACCAGTTATTTTATGCTTTTCCTCTGCGTCAAAAGAGACAGAGTGCGAGAATGATTGAGTCTCTGTACGTCAAGGAGAGAGGGAATGAGAATAAGTGTGAGGGGAGAGAAAGACTGCACTGTCTTCCCTCTTTAATGTGTGTGCGTGTCTGCGTACTTGTGCGTGTGTGTGTGTGTGTGTGCGTGTCGTCTACCCAGTATAACGCTCTCTCTGTGTCCCCGAGTCGCTCTCTGTCACTCACACACACTGAGACTATTGTCAAGACATTGGGCGAGGTGCCCCAAGACATTTCTGTGGCACTGTGTCTGTCACAGGGGTGATAGGGCGGAGATGGGGTTCACTCACTCTCACGAGCACGTGCGTGTGCACACACACACACACAGATATACCGTATTACCATTTTAGGTCATATTTATATGTAGGTGGGCGAGCCGAGGCAGTCTTCTCCTGGAGTGCACTTGCAATTGGCCTGAATTCGTGGCTATCGTGTGTGTGTTTGTGTACGTGTGTGCCGAGGTCTTTGTGCGTGTTTGTTTGTATCTGACAGCACATTAGGCAAAGCTATCTTTAACCTTGTAAAATGACTGACACTGATTCTAAACCGACAGGATGGATTTCAGTTTGCTGTGGCGCTCCGCCGTGTCAGCCGGTGTCAGCTCAGCCCGTCCGCCCATTTTACAAAAAGACACGAGCACCACGGAGCGCATGCAGGAGAGCGAGGGAGAGGACGGAGACAACACGGAGATGAGCGATGTAGAGAGCAGGCTGAGTCAAATACGATGACAAATAGAATAGTTTGGAATGTGGAAGAGAAAGAGCAAGAAAAGTGACACAGAAGGAAGGGAAAGTCTACATGACGCCCAGGACGAGAAAAATATGGGGGAGGGGGTCGGTGTTGGAGGGGGATAGAGACCTTGCTCTTGTAGCCGGATGTCTCCGAGGTCCTTTATTGACTCTGTCTATTGTTCACAGCAGCAATCCTAATCACTCTCAACAGGGAGGTTGTGTCTGCATGCCTTGTGTGTCAGACTATGTATCTTAAGCCTCATCCTCACTTTTACCCCTTCACACACTATCCCCCACAGTGAGGCCATTGTTCACTCTCCTCTGGTCAGTCTTAATGGACAATAGCAGTGGGTGGGAAAAGGCTGTTCCTGACACGCACACTATTAGTCCACAAGCCCCCCCCCCCCACACACAGAATGGATAGTAAATGCCATCTAAATAGCAGGCATACATATGTATGGTCTCGCTTACTCACGAGCGCACACTGAAGGCCAGTTGTGCGCCGCCATCCTGCTTGCGTCTTTTCTTAACAATGACTGCTGTCATGGATATTATAAGAGATGTCTGTTTTAGGTACTAGCAGTGGAAAGCAATGGACACCGGCAGCACAACACAAACACACCAACAAAGGAGCATAATCTGAATCATGGGCATTTGTCCGGTAAGCCTCGCTTTACATCTCAGTCCCGCCCAGAGCTTTTGATTTGCTTTTGTTTCTCCCCCTATAGACAGCGATGGCCGCACAAAAGGATAAACACTTCAAAGGCCCAACGCTGTGAATGGAGCGAGTGATTTTACAGTGTTTGTGCGCAGGGTGGAGGACCCAGATGGAGAGAGGGAGAAAGCCCAATGCCAGAGTGGACAGCTTGATGGTAACAAAGCTGTGGTGGATGGCGACGTAGTAGACCCGCATATGGTTGAGCAGGCTCTCTCTCTCTCTCCCTACACAAATTACACGCACACAACAAAACCTACAAGCAAAATACACCCACCCACACACCTACAGTAACTAGTTAGGGCTATGATAATGAGCACTGGCCTTGGGGTTCGGCTGCAATTGCTCCCAGTAAGACAAATATGGTTTACAGTCGGCGAGCTTCAGCAAATTACATTCATTCACCGTACAAATGCAAAAGCTGTTCGAAAGACCGAGCATGCTGCTGCAGGCAGCGTGGCCGGTAGTTCCAGCGGTGGCCAGAGGGGGGCCGGCGTCAGACTGCAGCAATGTGAAGAGGAACAGAGAGGGAGAGGGACCGCATAGTGCCGATCAGATGACCTCGCTGCTGCAGTTAATGTTCTCTGGCGCTCAGACACAAGGCTAACGCTCCGCCTCATATCGTGGGGCTGCTGTACTACAAGCTGTTGGAGTGGTTGGGGTGTCGTCGTCGACAAGTGTGTGTGTTTGGTGTGTGTGTGTGTGCGTGAGGGGTGTTTGTGTGATGGAATAAAAGGGAGCATGACACTCAGGAGGTATATGTTACAAAAGCAGACCCAAATTTCTTTCTGTCTTTCTTTCTATCTACTCCTACTTTCTTTTTACTCCTCTTTGTCTTCATCTTTTCTCTTTGTCCCAATGCCATGCCCTTCTCCTCTCGGCCCAACACACACACTCTCTTTATTTTGTTCCCCCTTTTCTACTGCCGCACTTGCCCCCCTTTCACTCTACCTCGTGCCCCCTTTCCCTCCCTCAGCTCTCTCCCTGTCTCTCGCTCGCTCCCCCTCTTCTTCCTCTCTGCAGTGCAGCAGTGATTATCATTCCTCTCACAGAGTCAGGCCTGATAGTCAGATACTGCTGAGCACCCTTCTACATCACCTGCTTCTGGAGGGAGCAGTGGAGAGAGAGGCTGAGACAGAGGGAAGGAAGGGGGGGGGGGGTTAAAAGAAGGGGAGGGGGGGCGGGGCATGACTGGTTGACTGCAGAATAAGAAAAGACAGAAAGAAAGAAAAAGACAGATAGAGGAGAGGAGAGCAGAGAAATATGGGAGGGGAAGAAGTAAGGAAAATGCAGAAGCGTGGAGAGGGGAGGATTGGAGTCTTACTGCAGAGGTGGTCCCACTGCAACATACACGCTGCATACTTATTAATGTGTGAGAGTGTGTGTGGGTGTGTGGGTGTGTGTGTGTGAGTGTGTGTGTGTGTGTGGGGGGGGGGTGCACACCTGCAAGTGTAAGCGTGAGCGAGCAGGTGTGCCTAATGTGCGGATTTACGGTATCTGCATGGAAGCTGCGTGAGTGTCTGTGTTGTGGTAACAAGGCGCCTTGGCTCATCAGCGTCTGCGAGTCAGACGGTGAAGACATGCCGCTCGTGTTGCTTCATCCTTCCCCGAGCTGGGTTTCAACCTGCTCCAAACCATTTTCTGCATTCTGCAAATACCACAACAGCCCGCCGTCTCGCCCCTCAATCTCTGCCTACCTCATTTCCACTTCACAGAGTTCGTGGTCATGCAGACATTTCTTCCCCTGCCACGCGTGGTGATTAACAGGCGTTTGGTCTCATGTTTGTCTCTCTTTTGGCTTATTCACCCCTCTGTCTGTTGTTGTATTCATCAGTCGTTGCTGCATCCCTCTTAACACATGTCTTAACCTGCCTGCTTGGCCTAATGGCTAAAGTGTGTAAACAGGACGTCTGCTCTTTCCAGCATAGCCTCAGGAAACGGCATTCCAACACTGCACTCGTCACTCCGTCACAGCACAAGGTCTTGAATGCTGCTTTAGATCAGGTCTATATTTAAACATCAAGTGTAAATATATCATCGTCAAAATGAATTGTTAGCCCGTCTGTCCTGTTCACACAGCCTCTGCGAGAGGCTTTCTGTCAGCATCTTTCACTGTTTCTCCTCCTCGCCGCCTTTGATGCAAAACTTAACAGTCGACAGCAAAAGATTTCAAAAGACTTCCGAGCAAATGATTAAAAAAATTTTGTTCAAATGTAACCTCAGAAGAGAGACATTTGACCAGTTGAGTCAATCACTTAATCAGTGTTAAGTTAGGTTTTTTTCCTCGGGCTTCTTGGCCTGGTGATAAAAGTGTTGAAGCATTTTGCTGAACTTAGATGTTCATGTGACTGTCCACCACCACCAAATTTCACACTTGAAGTGTTCAAAAATGTCCTTACAACTATCAAACAAGGAATCTGGAGATGATATGAGAATCTAATCAGCCACACAACGCCATAGTGTAAAATAATAGTTAAGAATGGCAATGAAAACAAAAGATTAAAGCAAATGTGTGCTGTCAGAAGAGGCCCTGAGACCTTTCCATCTGAGTGCATGAATTAAACAATGGTGCGAATCAATGCATGTAGTTAGTGTCTCTACACGAAGCGTCTCTACGCGGCAACTTAATCACGCAGAGTGACGGCGTTCCTGCAGCAAAGCTGCTCCATAATTTGAACACAAAGGCAGTCAATACAAACTCAGAATTGTTCAATAATGTTTGAATTCTAATAACCACACAGTTATTGAATACGCATTCCATCCCTCGCCTGACTCTCAAAGTTGGAGCACGTCCGTTTGCCGGCTGCGTTGGAGCACGACATGATTTCAACACTCGAGAGCGGAAGCAAAGGTCATTTTGACCGATGAGCACTGCAGATATGATGTCTGGACGTATATACCCATGTGGTGTCAACACAAACATATTACTTTCCATCGTGTGGTAGCATAGTGCACTATCACCTTATGTGTTCTGTAATATACAGAGGACACTTCATCCACTCATGTATTTTTAGGTAGTAAATAAGCTATCGCATTATGAGAAAACAGGATGAGGTGACATAATTTGATCATCTGAATAGTAATATTACACTGCTATATTGATCTTGCATTGAGTATCGCATGGCAGCTTGTCCAATGCGGTAGAGTTGTTTTCCTGAGAGCTTCAATTATGTTCCTTTTGTAAAGTTATTACTCCATGAAAATAGACATTATTTTTTAATTCTAGCCGTTTAATAGGCCATTCTGTCCACTGGAGCTGCTAAGCCACTTAAGGAATTTCATAAATCTGGCCTTTAATTGTGACTTTCAGTTTCCCCGTGAGTGTATCACAATCCTGTTTCTGGCATGAAAATAATCGCATTCAGAAATGTTGATGGCTGGCAACAAATATCATGTGTCCACACGCTGAAATCACTAGTCAAGGACAACCGGCAGGGAAATTAACATGCAAAGCTACAATCCTCAGTCAACGTTAGGAAAATTCCAGGTGTCTGGAGGGAGAGATTGCAAATAGGATGTCAGGTGTCAACTTGATTGATATTAGGCTCATTCAGCTGTCCCACTTCTGCCCGTTTCATCACAAAAACTTAACCAGCCCAAAGGGGAAAAAAAAGAGCTTTTCAACCTCCGGTTGCTTTTTTTCCTCTTTTAGCAAAGTAATAAATGCAAGCCTGCAGCAACATGGCGGAAAGTAGGAGTGGGATGCTGGGGATGAATGACGAAAACATTACCTACTGCTAATGATGCTGGCCAATGTGCTACCAGACGAGCTAACGGCATGAACTGATGAACATTTGTGAAAGATTGGAAAATATCATCCTTCTTTCTCAGTCATTAAAACGTATAAATCCCCTCTGCCACAGTCTGCTACAGTGTTAATAAACAAAAAGCAAGCAGGCAAGAAAAAACACATCTTTTATGTAATTAAAATCTAAGCGCTGTTTAGCCCAAATGTAATTATCGAACAGCCTCTGTATCAATTAATTTGGTTATTTCCACTACATTAAATATCAATTCAAAAGCACAACACTATCATACACTATGAGTGGATATTGATCTTCAATCATTTTGGAATATGGCTTTAAAATTAGTCAAACTCCAATTATAGTGTGGTGCAGAAAATGAATTATTATAAGTTTATTTATCAAGTCTGCCTTTAGTATGCATAATCATTAGAGTAATGCATACGCTGTGGTATAACTAAAGTAGGATGTGCAGTAGCTCCGTGCACTGTGGTCAGTTATGGATTATGCATGACATCCTGCAACGTGACTTGGAGTTTAGTAAAGGGATGAACAAATGTGTGGCCACAGTGGAAAATTGACCTCCAATCTGAGCGCTGTTGTGTACATGCGGTGTACAGTAGTGGAACTAAAGAATATAATGTATATATAACAAGCTGATTAATAATAGATTCAGCCATTACACGGTGGCTCCCTGTACCTCGATGATGTCGAACATAAATGAGAGTACAGTATAGAGGAGCTAAAGGGAAAATGTGGCTCTAGTCCTACAACCATATTTGTAGTTTTGGTTTATGCATAAGCCACATCCTGTCAAGTCATTATGCAGACCAGAGTGTAGCAGGGCATAGACAAACACAAACAAACGCTCACATCCAAATGTGCTCTCATACACACACACACACACACACACACACACACACGAACAGTGAGATGTGCAAATGATGCACAAAAACACACGTGTTGAATATGCAGACACATGTTACGAGAAGAGAGGGAGACTGTTAATTAACTAGAGCTCGTTAATTCTCTTTGAACCGACAGCGATGAGGTTTACACACTAATTACCTTGATGACTAAGCCAACCTGTGCACATGCACACGAATGCACGTCCTCACACACACACACACGCATACCCACACGTGTATTCTCGCAGGCTGAGAGAACACATCTTGCAGGCTTTGAAAGTCTCACACCCATACACAGCCGTAGAACACAAACTTAAAGGTGTGAAGTCCCACTCTTAAGTGTAAGCATATACCAACACACGTGCACCGCAGCACGAGCTTGCCCTGCAATCAAAACTAAATTAGGAAAAGTTTTTTTTTTCTACAACTTCTTCAGAGCTGCAAGATTCCAACGGTTGAGTTCATCCCTGAGTTCAGACCCATCATTTCTCTTTTTGATTCATACTGATCTGCCAGAAATAACTTTGACAATGACTTCCATCGAGTGCCAGGGCACTTACATGCTTGTACAGCACAGATGCATTAAATGCACATTGAAGATACACAAACACCCCTTGCACACACACTCAAACACACTCACCGTACCGTGCAGATGAGTGCAGCTCCCATGTCAGTATTGAACTGTAATGGCCCGTGTCAGATTAAGGGGAAGGTTTTTTATGTCCTTCGTCAAACTCAATTAATATCCCATCAGGCATGAATTCATATGCCACATTGGTCCTTAGCCAATTTATCCATATGTGTGTGTTCACATGTATGCGTGTGTCGGCATTCATTACTTATCTGGCATATTTAATAATCAGTCTTTATTGCATTTGCTCAGCCAAATAATAGATAGCATGCACAAATACGCGCACTATTTACACAAACAAGCTTTGTGTTTTGTGAGTCTGGCTGGAAAAAAATCAAGGAGTTTGGAGTAAGAAAGTGTGAAAGATAGAGGCCGGTAAAGCAGAAAGGAAATGAAAAGGGATAAATCTAAGGTATGCGAAAGAAGAAAGAGGTGTAAAAAGCTTTTTTTCTTTTAAAAAGACATCCTTGACAAAACAATGTTAGAATGACTTGGGATTAGTAGAAATAAGTGCATAAAAAAATGAATGTTGGAGCATAAATCCAAATTTAGGAAGAAGTGAGAGAACAATGATGGGCAGACTGTGTTGCGTGTGCAATTATGGGAATTTAATGACTAAAAGATGCCAAAACATGGAATTTGGCAAAGGAATAGAAGAGAAGGTTTGTCAATGAGCGAAAGACTTTGAGATAGAGAAGACGGAAGACGAGGGGCAAGAGGAGGCAAACGCTTAGGGAGTGAGGAGATGTCATGGGTCAATACAGCCTGCTGTGTGGAAGAGGAGCGGGACTCATAACGAGGTCAAGGACACATCATCGATCGCCACATAATAAAGCTGACTGGCAAACAGAAGAAGGGTCGGAGGAGAGGGGGGAGCAGAGAAGGGAGGGAGAGTTACAGCTGGGAAAAGCCAAGTTGACTTCAGGATCGACTGTAGGAAGAAAGGAAGGAAGGACGGAAGAAAGGAAGGATGGATCGAGGAGAGAAATAGAAAAATAAAATTATCAGGATGAAGGAATGAAAGTGGGGCAGCTCTGATCAGAAAGAGGTTTAGCACCAAATTGAATCAGATGGAATCATGGCTGAACACATGAATTCTGTAATAGAACACACACAGAGAGAGGGAGAGAGCCCCAGGCCTCCAATAGTACCAACTCCTTGTCTGTCAGTCAACCCCCTGCCCTGTGGCGAGGCCTGGATTTCTACATTCATAAAGTAATCCCAGCTTCGGTTTGTGCCCCTCATGTATTGAGTCATGGACCAGAGCATCCGGTGAATGGAAATAGATTATTGGATGCAATCGCAATAAAGTTTTGTACAGACATTCATGGTCCCCAAAGGATGAAACCTCAAGAAATATCTTGACAACCATTTGGTTGGGTTGCCATGGAGCTTGGTCCATACATTCCAGTCTGACCTCGGACCAATTCCAATAACTGAACACTGAATTAGACAATTAACATAAATGCCTGCTCAGCATCACTATGCTAACATTGCCAGCTCAGCATTACTGTGTTAGCATTGTCTTTTTTGAGCATTTGAGCATTCCATTAGAATTTGGCTCAAAGCACCTCTGTGTCAAACTGAGGCTGGAGACTTTCACAAGTCTTCTTTATGAACATCAACCACTGTTCTGTGGTATTTCCAGTATCCTCTTAGACTCTGACCATCTGGATGAAAAAAAAAAGATTCCATCTGTCCACAACAAACAGAATATGTTCATCTGGCTATATCTGACTGTATTTCTTAAGTCAGATTGCTGGAAATTTGTCTTTGCTCTTTCTGTAGAACAAAATTAAGTTATTGACCTGGTATTTTGTATTAAAGCATACCATTTTTGAAAGTAATGTCAGTATTCAGTAACAGATTTGATAGTTTTTGGTTGAGATTTTGAAAAATTGATGAGCGATTTACACTGTATACAATACACAATGCCCCTCGTCAGAAGGAGTGGAAAAGAGGTTGGACTCCTTCATCTAAGCTATTGCTCTAAAAATACATCTCTCTCTCTCTCTCTCTCTGCGGAGAGTTAGGATAAAGCCACTGAGATTCCAAGAACTTTTCCATTAGCCTCTCATATCTGTTCCTCTTGCTCGGTCCTGCTTGTGCTCACCATCCCTGCTGCCTGAGTTACTTTCATCCCTTTCATCTGAACGTTGTTGAGAAACGACAGAGGAAACAAATGCCCTGTAAATCCCCCCCCCCCCCTTCTGCTTAATTAATTTTGCTCCTCTCCTCTTGACTTGCATGTTCATTAGGTGAAATGTTCAAATGTTCCTCTTTTTTCTTTGGGTGGTTGGAAGAAAATAAAAGACTTTGTGCAGTTTTGGCTTTTATCCTAGCCGTCCATCAGTCGTGCCCCCCCCCCCCCCCAGATTACCCCGGGGCGACGTTTCGAGCGTACATTTTTTTCCACCCTAATCTGCCTGTTCCCTCACTTCCTCTCTGTATGCCACGTGTTTGAAAGCAGATCTAATTTGAAAGGGGTTGTAATTTTGCAAGCAGATAAATGACTTTGAGAGGAGATAAGAGGGGTGTTGCACAGAAATGGGCTTCCTGGTGCAGAGTGATCCCCCCAGGCCAGACGGAGCCATTTAACTCTCTGATTTTCTCCCAGCATGGACTTATTACAATCTTTTTTCCCCTCACTCAAGTGAAAACTGCTCCGCTAACTAGACTGGGGTGATTTGTGTGTTGAAATCGCAGCAGGTGTGATGCACAGTTTGAGTGAATGGCATGATATCTTATTCTTATTCTGAATCACCAGCACTTACGTACACTGCGGGATTGGGAGATTGTCACTGGTGGTAGATTGTCCATTGCTTTGTGTTCACAGTCATGGCTGCAGCCTACCTTGCAAACCCCTCATGGTTTTAATTTTAACCTTTCTCAAGTACAAATCATGTCATTCGTAACTCTGTGAACTTCCACATGGTGGTTGGTGGTGTCCCGTGGCCCAATTGAAATGATAAAACCAAAAAACCAACAGTTATCACACGGCACCAGTGGAACCAGAAAAGGCAGGACAAACCACACGTAAACAACAGACAATATTTTTAATTACTTAACAACCTAAAGGGTCAGTAATAAAAAATGATACACTGAAAATATATGCGCTCAGCAAGGCGGTGTGGGTGGGATTGACCTACAATAAACTACAGTGGCCATGTAATTTGTGTGGAAGAGAACGTGTCACCCAATGCAACAGTGCGGCTCGCTGTGTGCTGAATTGACAACAGTGGAGGTCTGTGCCACAGAGGAAGAAGCCATAAGGCTTGGGATACACGGACAAGACTTTTTTTAATAAAAGTACATTGCTTCTTTTGTTTTGTTTGTTTGTTGACAATAAGAAAAATAGAGAATACCACTAGATTTATCATTTAATCCTTCAGTTGAGTGTCTTTGAGAGGGGACTCTATATTACCCAGCTGCTGCTACCACTGGGCACCGCTCCAGATGAAAATGAAATGTCTCCGGGCAGGCCAGAGGTTTGTAAACATCAGCCATGTCCAGCAGCATTAATCTAAACTGGGATTAAAATGCCAACTGAAAACTTTGAAATACCGCCGTGATTGGTTGATGACTATTACCCTGCATTGTAACCGCTAAGACCATAATCAAGGCGAACACATTCAAATAATCCGAATATGTCTTTGCAGACCCTTGCCCACCGGCCTAATCCCCAGATTCGTAATCTCAGATTAGGAAACCCCTGGATGATTAATCCCATATTGTGTGTGTTTGTTCTCCGCAGGGGACCCTTCGACGGGTGACCTTCTCCGTAGTCAGCCAGCCCCAGGACGGCGGTTGCTATGACAGTGGCCTGGAGGACTCGGAGACGCCGAGCAGCAAGAGTTCGTCAGGGCCACGGCTGGGAGCCCTGCCGCTGCCCGAGGAAGGCTACGAGCGGACCACACCAGAGGGCAGTGTGGGGGAGGAGGAGCATGTGGAAAATGGTCAGAGCAACCAGACAGACAGACACACACACACACACACACACACACACAAATCATATTCAGTACAAAGCCAATCAAATTAATTGAACACATTTAGAATTGCGGTCAGCAGGCTGCCATCTTACATTTTTCACTCAAGGCTGAATGTGCTGTATTCTCTGAAAAGCTTGGAATGGTTTTGATTGTACAACCACCCTCAATCACACACACACACACACACACACACACACACACACACACACACACACACACATACACATTTTCCACTGAAACCTTGACTTGCTGTCAGGGTCTCAGATGTCCTTTCTCTCCTCATGAGAAGAGAATGTGTTTTATAGTAGCCGCCTCGTGTTTTGTGTGCTGCACATGCTATATTTTGTGTAACCCATTGTAAAATAGCTTTTCAGAAAACCTAATGTGCGGTAGCATGTTGTGCCAGAGGCTCATCCGTGGCTCAGTCAGCCAGCAGGCCAACCATTCGCTTTCGCCTAGGAAATTGTATTTTGACTTTTTTCTACAGGGTCTTTGTAAAGGATGGGAAAGGAAGGTTTCTATTACACCGGTTCTCCTCGTTCCTCTGCACATGCTCATGACAGTGATGGAATAACAGTTACAACACACCAAGGTCGTCGTGACCTCGGTGACTGGCTGTACTTCTGGGGCTGTTTCTGGAATTTAATAAGATTCCGTCACGGTCAGATGGGGAGAGGAATTGAACAGCAAAACTGGAATTAGTTTTCAGGATTTAAAAGAAATATTTAATTTCTTGTGTTTAATTCAAGATAAGTGGGATTTTAGAGAATCAAACATAGAATGAATGTATTGTTTTCAGTGGCTTCAGATGTGTATTGAATATATTACTCTACTTTATTACAATCTGTAACTTGATGCCTGCACAGTTACAAGTCATAGTTACTTCATCTATCATCATTATGATTCCTGTCTCCATGCGACATGATGTCAGTATTCATTCCTAAATGACCGGTGTACATAGACAATAAGCACAACCTCTGACACTTGACTCTGTAGGACATCAGCGTTCAGTCTCTGGTGCCTCACTAACCTTTTGAACCAACACTCATGGAATGTAACAGGGCCGATATGTAACGTATTTAGATTTGTCGTTTAAATCCCTGATGAATTTCCTTCTCTCTGGCATCAATATTTGTTTGGTCCGACCTCACCTTTCACCTTTCATGTAATGCTGAGCACAGCCTGGCTATTTTTAAAAGAAATCTTTTGAAGTCAGCAATTTTCATTTTTGCTTTAACAGCATTTTTCTTGCCTGTCTTGCTTCCTTCATGTTCTGTCCCCTCCCTTATATAACCTTTGTCCCCTGTTTTTTTTTTGGGTTTTTTTTACACTCATGTATTTCTCCCTTGTTCCTCACCCAGTGTTCAACTCATCTCTTGTATCTTTTCATTTAATTGCCTCTCCTTGAATTGGCCTAGTATATACAATATAAATGCAACATCACCAGTTCAACTTCTTGCTCTCTCTCTCTTTTCACACTCTCTTCTGACGTCTTCCTGTATCCAGATGCCAGACAGCTGCCAGACGTCGCTCTGACGGGAAAGTGCACCAGGGAGTGTGATGAATTTGGCCACTCTGACACTTGTTGGATGCCCGTCCGCCATTCTCCTCGCCAGCGCCAACGTCACGGCAGCGACCCCCCGCGGCTCTCCACCTTCGCCCCCGGGGACGACAACAACAATCTCCGCGGTAACGACCATGAGAGTGACAGCGAGAGTGCCGGCAGCGCAGGGAGCTCGGAACCCGGCGTGGTCGTCAGCGGAGAAGGTCAGAGATTACCGATAGCCAACGGGGATCCTCTCGGCACCCTGGGCAGGGGAGACCGCAACAGGAACATGGGCGATCACAACCGTAACCTACTGAACCGCAAGATGACTTCGGCATCCTACGACACGTTTAGCAGCGCAGGCTTCGGGAGGCGCCAGCAGGAGGAGGAAGGAGGAGAAAGCCAGAACCCACCGGAGGTCATACCACTTACGCGAACAGGAGGGGACTACAAGACCACGTCCTGTCTCACACTGTCACGCCGCGAGGTCTACCTGTGACAGCCTCGCAATGGAGCACAACTCCCTGCTCTGCAAGAGGGGGAGGGTCAGGACTTGACTGGCAAGTCATCAGTTTGGAGGGCCTTTTAAACCTGTGAAGATGTGAAAATGTCAGGCAAGATGTTTTCCAGAAGCTGCGTATGAAATTGGAACTTTTGGACTCTGGCTAATATTTATAGGCACTTAATCTAAAGCAAGGGACGGATCAATCCTTCAGCGAGCTCTGACCACGAGTACTTTTTTTTAAAAGTGTTGTTTTTTAAAACTACCAGTGATAGTTGCCTCCAGGCAAAGATCCTGTTATGTCCTTGTGGAGGAGGACAGCTTCATCTCCTCTTTTTACCTGAATCTAATGCATGCCTGACCCTCTGCCACAGAGGGGATCTGTGTGAAGACGAAGGAGATTGAAACTGAGTGAATCGTGATGTTAGACCGGCCTCGGTACATATAAAGACTTTCTCTGGGGCTATAGCAGACCAGATTTGGACTCAACTGATGAACCATCTTCTGAAAAACCACTGAGGTCTTAACCAGTCAGAACGGATGAAAAGATGTAGTGGGTCTTTGCTCGGGTGATTTGGATGAAATTGAACTTTCTATTGCCCAAACTACTCTATTGTAACCCAAGATGGGAATATTACCAACCAATGAAACTAGTAACACAGTGAGTCATAAACTGAGCATCAAAGTACCAACGGAAGCGTGGTCGCTGTACAGTTACACAGTAGGAAAAAAAAAAGTGCTGATCTAAAATATCAGGTACTGTTCTTTAAAAAACAACTCTTCTTTTTTACAGTAATCATATGAAATCATTCAGAATTCAAGGTTCTCACCGGTTGTCAGCTGTGCCACAGTTTCTCTGGCTTGTGTGCAAAATTTGTGTTCATTATTTTTGCCTTCACGTCCAGTATGTATATATTGTATGTGTGTATTTGATGAAACAGCAGTGTTCTCTCTGCTGCTATCCGCCATTTCAGAGTAGACTGAGGTGCTGGGTCCACGACACACCTACAGCATCCGAGCAGTGTTTATGTATCATTAAATGTTCTTTCAGACACACGCACACACATATACACATGCACGCATGCACGCACTTACACATACAGACCTTAGCATGTTAACACAAACTCAAACAGAGCATTTACAGAATGTCAACATGCATCAGGCCACAGTTTATGACGATATTCAGTGGCAGTGTAACATAAAGTATATAATAACTTGCATTAACTTTCATACAGAAAACAGTAAGCGCACACACACACACACACACACTCACAAACACTCTCTTTCTCTCTCTCTAACATACACACAGACGCATATTAAAACACAAGTAGAAACACAAATCCAAATTAAGAAGTGTGCAATGCGCAAAATTCATATGCACTAAGTGTGTATGTCTTATTCATCATTTTTTAACATATTTGCTCTCATTGAACTAGCTGTAGCATTTTGCCTGCTCCTCTCCAGACAGTATTTAATCATGAAATGTATTTAAATAATTCTTCATTTTTCTGACTGATGTCTGGGGCAACATCAAAGGGAATTTCAATGACATCTACTGTATGTAATGATAAATAATGTGGGAGTATGAAACCTTCCGCATACTGTAAGTAGGACTCATAGGAAAACCAAATTTCTGTAGTTTCTGTTAGGAAAAAAAAAAGGAAAAAGAAAAGACTCTGCATGAAAGGAAGATGATGCTAACCTTTTTTTCCCTCTCTTTTTGAAACCACACGCCTTTCTGGCATACGATGCCTCTTTGGACACATCTGTACTAAACGTGTGTGCTAATGGGGAAATGGGAGATAATGACCGCAACAGGGGAGTTAGCTTCAGTGAAATCGACTGTCGCTTCTTTATCGCAGAGCAAGTTTGGTCGGGCTCTTCTCTCAGTTTCCAGTGCCCAGAGTTTGCACAGAGGGTGCCACAGGCTGTAGCCCCAAAAAGAAAGAATACAATGTAGTGGGAGTGCAGAGTGCCGCGACCCTCTTCACCGCACAGTGCCGACCTCAACACGCCCATACTGCTGTGCTGAACCGTGCAGATAACAAACTCCTTCCCATTTGTGCTCTCCAGCAGCTACTGCACGACCCCAGACACACTCGGCCGCACTGGGCTGAGGAGTGGGCGTGGATCGAGGCCAGCACATCTTAATTCTCATCATCAGTGTGTGGTTCAGCGGTGTGATAGGGGATAATAGGGTTAGGTCGTCCCTGTGGTCTTAATGAGTTTCCTTTCTCCTCTCGCCACCTCCCTGGATCTGCGCAGATCTCATTAATGATTGGATAGGCGATTGTAACACCGATGGAAATTGCTGTAAGTGTGTCTTCGTTTTTCCGGGTGTTTTGGATCAGATGGGGCGAAAAGAGACTTGTACTGCAATTTAGTCCATAGGCGCTCGTTAGAGCTTAAGAGTCAGAAACAAGAACAACACTCAGGTAAGATGCACAATAGTGTTTTAATCTGCTAAACTACTTCTACACTGTTGCTGCTTGAGCCTCCCCTCACCAGTATGTGGAAACAGTAAAGTAGTAAGTATCATGACTCATCCTTTGATTTGTCAGTGGAAATCAGGCCGGGGAAGGGGTGTAGTCATTCGTGTGATTACAATTTGTATACCTGCATATACCTTCAACTTTATTACTCTGTAGCTTGTTCTGGGTCACTGATGTACTTACTCCCTAAGCCTTCATTACCCCTAATTCCCCCAACATGGCTGTTTACTGAGCTCTGTTATCGATGGACTGTGCTGAAGATGAAATGAAATATACGGAGTTACTGTTCATGTTGAAAGGGGATTTGTGAGAACAATCACAATACCCTGCAGGCTACATACACTGAGACGGGTGCGCATTCCCTCGGGATAAACGTGTCTTAATCCCTTGGACGCCGGAAAGGTCTTGAAGAACTAATTTCCAGTCGGTGAGTTGTGGAAAAAGAGACTCTGGACACGGCCTCTCCTCATCACACTGGCAGATATTTCCTCAAACTGCTGTTTTATGGCAGTTCCATGATGGCGCCTTTCTAACTCCCCAATCTGGATTTGAGGGAACTCGCTGTACAAGAATTTTGTGTGCGTGTGTATCTTTTTTTTTATACTGCACGTTTAAACATGGATATGTTTCAATCTACTGCAAAACAGAGAGGGGAGACAGACAAGAGGAAGCGTGTTAACGTCTGAGATCGGTCACCCAGTAATCAAGACATTTTGTAAAAAAGAGACGCTTCAGCGGACATCATTTACCTGTCTTCCCCCCTCGTGCTGTTCTCCTTATAGCCATGTACAGATAAAACTACACTGTAGAACATACGACTCGAATCCATAACAGACAATGGCATGCTTAAGGTCTTAAAATCTGCACTTGAGAAAAAGAAAATGAGAAAAAAAAAAGAAGTTATTTTTATTTTCCTCTACTTTGTTTTCTTTTCTTATGGGGCTGGCTCTGTTGTTTTTTTTGCTGCTCCCTTCCTGTAATTACATAATGAACTAATTGCATTTGCTATGAGGAGGAAGAGGAGGAGCTGTCGATGAAGGGTTTGGTATGAAGATGAATCATGTAAAAGTTTGACTTTGACATTAAAAACTTCAAACACTCTTGTTTGTTTTTTGAGATCCCAAAAAATGATCTGGGGCAACAAAGTATTTTCACAATTTTCTTTGAGACCAACACATGAGTGCTAATTTGCAGCATTTAAAATGTGTTTATAAAATATAATAAATGGCTTTATGAATGATTTTTAAAAATCATTTCATAATGGTCTGAAGAAAGTTGTGATCTATTTTAACTATTTTTAGGTTGCCAGGTTGTAAAGAATCAACCTATTCAATGGACCGCATGACCACTTGCCGTTTGGAAATGGCCTCAGTTAACAACGTATCAAAGTCAACAACTCTTTATGAAGTTTATTATTAACTCATCTAGAACTATTTCTTTACTGTCTATTAATATTTATAATAGCAGGTGACTTGTGATGATGACTTACTAGATAGTGAGACACGTCTGTGTCTTACTAACTGCACATTTGGTGACTTAGAAATGTCTCATGTAAATTGCTTATAGTCAGAATTCATGAACTCAAAAAGGGGCATTATTCGAATGGCACTGCATTGTTCAACTGTCCATTCATTTTCCGCTTACCAACTTGTTCAGGAGCTTCTGAACATAGACTATCAAACTCCAGTTCCACGATGAATGAGCAAACTTCGTCTGCGGATGAAGACCATCTGGTGTGGTTCAAATCCACAGAACAAGGAAATAGGTGGGCATCGTTTTTTTTTATCATCTGCTGTCTCAAAGGTCAACTATTCTCATGTCCAACCAACTGAACCAAGACCCTGCCATTTGGCAGACTGACACCTTCACACTCCCACTTTGTTGTGCAACGTCAATCTACACCTGGCTGAGACCCAAATAGGCCTACAGTATATTTCTAGAGTATCACCAAAACGTGGAACCATCCATCAATTTTATAATTGACTGGGTCCTGCTGCAAGAAAACTTTAACTGTAGAGGGCAATTTGGACTTAGACTTATCAGAAGAGGCCTCAGAGGTGCTAAATGCTGCAAAGATTAGTGTGAAGGACTCGAAATGTCCCCAAAAAATTCCCGCAATCTATATTTCTCCATGTCTAGTGTGCAACACTGACACCATGCGGTCATGTATCGGTACTACCTACCAGTTTTCTAGAAATGCATTCAATCATGCTGTTATGAGATATTCTATTTGTTTCGAATGCATTTTATTGTATTGAAGCATAAGATGAATAAAGGTCAAAAAAATCAGTGTCTTTAAAGATAGATCCAAAAACTATAACAGACGTTGAAAAGCTGAAAATAGATTTATTTGCATTTTCAATTTTAAAAAAGTCATTTCTTTTGATCCAGCAGCTATGGGAGACATACCTTCCAGATGAATTTATAGCTGAGAACGTTGGGACTTATTTTGCTGTGAAAGATTGGAAAGACATTCAATATGAGACACACAGGAAAATGATCATGAGTATGAGCGGTGGGCTCTTCATATTTCACAATTTGTGTCACATCAGATATATAATGGAGAAGGGGTGAATAATGTATCTTCCGAGGGCGTAATTCAGAGGTGCGAATCAGAAAAAGTGACGGAGCCGTGGCTTTGTGAATGGTTTGGTTGTTATGCGCCACAACCATATATAAAGAACTGCTCGGTTTTCTAGAGGGTCCTCTCGCTGCTGTCATTCAGCACCTTGACGTTACGTGACCCACCTCCGCCCCCTTTCACCACCTCACCTGTGGCCACATCACGAGGACGTCCCAAAACCTGAGCTCCATTCCTCATCATCACCACGAGGGCCCCGAGAGACGTTTCCCATGGTGATCTACATCCTGTGACAGTCTATTCTAGTCCTGTTCGTATTACATTCAGACATCTTTATTCTGCTCTGTTCTTCTTTGGGCTCTGTCAATTCATGAATTCAAAGGCCATATAATGTTGTATCCTAATTATCTACAATTTGTAAAATCACTTGTATCAGAATGGCAGCACGTGTCACATCCAATAAAAGTCTATTCCCGAAGAAAAGAAAAATGATGATTAGCTGACCAGAGTTTTTGGGTGTTTGGGAAGGAACAGCCCAGACATAACCATTCCCAAAGGACCGATTGTTCGGCAGGCTGCAGTGAAGTCATTCAATAGAATCACTAAACCACACGGCAAAAAGCATCAGCAACTGTCTATGAAACGTCAAACGCATCAGGTATCATATAAATCAACTTGTAAGTCATCTCACATGAGTGGAAACCATAAAAGACTTTTTTGAATACCATAAATCAGCAGATAAATGCACAAGGAGTTGTCTGCAGCAGGGGGGGGAAAGGAAGTCAGTATCTTCGAACTCTTAATTGAATTCCAGGGGTAGACCCGAAGGATGTGCATTTTTATTGATTTTATGAAGATAGAGGAAAGCGTTGCGAGGGAGGCGCCTGACGAAGTACGATCTTGAATTTGAAGCTCCTCACGCAGTGCCTGGCATATCAAATGGTCGTTGGGGTTTGTCAGATGCTCTCAGGGGCTCGAGCAGGTTCTCCGCAAGTTGTGAATCTCCAGTGAGACGCCTTCACATGCAGACACAGAGAACCTTGGGCCCTTGGCTTCAGAGTGAAAAAAGACATGATATCATATAATCTCTTGAAATTTCACTCATTTGTGCTTGTCCTGCCAGAAAGACTAAAATCTTTGCTGATGTCCAGGGACTTGACATCTGCAGTCGGATGCTGCAGCCCTGCAGCACCAGAGAAACATTCGGTATCGGTGCAGATGTGATCAGTTCTGTCAGAGTGCAGTGTTCCTCGGCTCAGGAAAGCGGAGCTGTAAACATTGCTTCTCAGTGACATGCCAGGCGGTTGGACGTGAGATTCCATCCCTCCCCGCGTCAGTTATGTCTCTGCACCTTGTTTCACGGACACATCGGTCGGAACTCATCAAAGCTGTGCCAGCTGTGCAGAATAGCAGGAAACAACACATGTACGACGCAGTTTCATATGAGAGCCTCTGTCCGTCAGGATCATTACTGTGTGCATCACCCCAACTACACAAAAAACAACCTTTCTGATAAGAATTAAATGATGTAGTTAAAAAAATGCACACCATTAATTCCCCAATAATGTGAGAGATATTCCTTTGGCAATACGTCTACATCACACTTGTACAACCTTAGTCTTGATGCGTCTATATATCTGAGCGTGTAGATGTACAATCCATAATGTTTTGGAAGGAAGACTCACATTTCCAGTTCATTCTAGTCGATTTCTGTGACACACAAGTAAAACGCTTGGACTAAAAGAACAGTATATGCAGGAAATGAAACAACTACATTCAAAAGCAATATACACTAAACCTGGGAGTGTCGTGGTGGTCAGTATATCAGCTGGACTTGATGATGATCTGAGGTTTCAAAGGTTGGAAAATATGAAATGCCGTGTTTGCTGAGAAACAGGAAAGATCTGTTGGGAGATCAAATAGAAACAGCTAAACAAGTTCCAAATGTGTTATATCTTATCTTGATACAAACATTAAATCCATGTTCTGATGGAAAATAGTATCGCTCACTGTTAACTGATCGGGGTTAATGAGACCAGTTCATATTGCCACATTTGCCTGTGAAGTTGTTATGTAATGATTTTGTGGAGATTAAAAAACGATGGTCAGCAGAAGTCACCTTCTGTTCTAGGTCTTTATTTATATTATTATCTATTTTTCTTTTCTCTGTCTCCCCCACTGTCCTCACAGATAACTCTCAGACTGTGGCCCTCAGAAAGTAATAAAAAGTGTGTGTGTGTGTGTGTGTGCGTGTGTGTGTGTGTGTGTGACTGATGACTTGCAGGTGGCGATGTGTGATTTTCAGTTTCAAGTGATTGCGGAGGTGTGTTCCATCTGCTGATTGGCCGGTAGTTGACAGCTCCTGGTTTCTGAAAGCTCCGAGACAAACACAATCTTTGGCTTCACTGTATTGTTGTTTTTCTGAGTAAGCGTCCAGCCCCTTTGGCTGTTGTGTAATTTGCTCCCTAACAATTTAACTTTCTTGCTTGTGTTTGGATAATTGCCATCTCCAAGCTGTAGTCATGACAAAGGAGATTTGTGGGTAGCCATTAGGCAGCTCGAGGCTATAATCTTAAAACATATAATTACTTTGAAAATTTGTAAATTATTGCACACTCCACAAACAACCTACTTAGTACCAGTATTAGTGGCAGCAGTTGTGTGAGAGGCAATGTTTCTTAATTCACTTGTTAGAAACAGTTTTTGGTATAACCTTGATGTTAACTGCTCCCTTGAACCTTGACTCAAATGGTCCATTCTTCAGAGCAGTTGGCGAGAGTCTCGCCATCTTATGTGAAGTTCAGGTTAACCTCAGCTGAGCCAAGGTTTGCTTATTTGAAAAAAAAAAAGAGTAAATTAATATATCTCCATCTAAGCTTGACAAAGCTCAATGTGGACACCAACTGGACAGAAGGTGACGTTACAGCCTGGTTATCATACAGCATGCGTCAGAGGCATAGACTGTGTACAAACGGTCACAGGTCTCCCGGTTAAGTTAATTTGTTAGCTTCATATTTAATATTAATTTTTTCATGGTCTGCTGCTTTTTAATTTTGTGATGTTGTATAATCGTGTTGTAAAATATGACTGGAACAATAAGGTGATGGATATAGGAATGACATGGGAAACCTAAACAACTACAATACATCAACTTACAATACCATATTTATTAGATAGCATGATGGTGATAGTATTAAAAGTTCTGTTTGTGTTATATAATAGCTAACATATATTACATGTATATTATTTATATACAATGTATATTTACACTCTCTGTACAAAAACCACCATACTCCTTATCTGTCACTGTAACCCTGCACTTTGGTATTTAATGCTTCTTTTGCACTTCTGGTTGGATGTCAACTGCATTTCATTGGTTCTGTACTTGTATTCTGTCAAATGAAAATAAAGTTGAATCTGAATCTGAATCGGATCTGAATAATTGTACGGCGCCAATTTGACTCATCTCCTAGATATAAATGTCATACACTTAGCGTTTCTGAAATCAATCAGATTCGCTGATGTTAGTGGAGAAATCGAAATCAGATGAATTACATGTCTCAGAAATTGCTGCCGAAAATAAACGTTTCACTGTCGGCCACTGGACATTATAAAGTAGCAGCACAGCTGGCTCAGAGATTTGCCTAGATGCAGTTGATTCCCCGTTTCTCCCAAACAGCAGCCTGTATCCTTTCAAGGGCTAGAGAGTCTCTGTATTGTTAGGGCACCTTTTGAAATGCCCCAACACACACATACACACACACACACACACACACACACACACACAATCCGCAACTGTTTCACAACCTTACTGCAGGAAAGAATGAAAAGAAAGAAAACTTGCATGATCTCACTCTCGCATCCCTTTGGCTCGCTCCCAGAGCAGATGGCAGCAGCAGCATGCAGGTCTCTGTTGGTCTCTGTGAAGGTGAGGATGTCTGGAAACAGTTCATCCCTCCAAAAAAAGGGGGGGAAAGCAACAAATGATGTTCAATTCATATATGCAGTGTGAGGGTTCTAAATACAAATATGTAAAGTTGGCAGACTCAAGGGGGTTTCACAGAGAAGATCACACAACTATAGAAATGCCAAAATGTATGCAGTATGCTTACTTTACAATAGAGCAATTTCTTTCTTTTTTAACAGTTTTGCCAATGATAATGAGCACCACCATCTCCTGCAAATAATACTTAATTCACTGAAAGTCTTTGTGATCTTTCTATTTTTGTTATTATCTTCCCACATAAGGACCTTTAAAGAGACTATTTCAACTTTTGGACTCTTTTACTTTCCTGTTTTATATATTTATATTTGTGTGTTATGTTTTGCATCCTGTCTCTGTCTTGGTTCCCCTCTTTGTGGCTTTCTGCCTGACCCTCACAGCTCAGGATGATGCTTGAAAAATAATTTATGCATAACAAGCATTATAGGTGAAAAGGAAATTACCTTCTCAGATCATATACGCACTGTGAGTATATTGATTTTCATGCATTTATGCTGGTATGGGGCATTCAAATATAAGTTGTGTGTTTATATATTCAGATTATTTAAGAGTGCATTCTGATGTGATGTTTATGCAAATATTACATGAGAATGAGATTAAACAATTAAACATTTGAATAAACTCATTCACCTACGGGTTTTCCTTTCAGAAAACACTTAAGGGCAAGTGATACAAATCACTGCAAGATGAAGGGTGAAAGGTAAGTGATGTAAACTGGCTTTATCATCAAGGACAACAATAACCACTAACATTTTCACCACAGATGGGCGTGTGTATATATATACACTACAGATGTAGCACTATTCAATTTAAACAGTGGTTTGACACATTGGAAGTGAACACATTTTCAAGGTGATAACAAGTTGACAACTACAGTAATGAATTCGTACCCTGGGCACACTGTATACCCCAGTCAGGCAACACTAACTTTTATTTATTATAATGATGGCATTTCATAAAGTCATGACACTTATTTAATATGATGTTGAATGATTGGTTAAAAATAAATAAGCTGCATCTTGTGGCTCTATTCCTATTGGTTGCAAAAACGATTGCAGTAGTACCCCATATGAAATGATCTTAGACTTCATACTGACGACATGGTGACATCATCATGAACTACTACACTTCTCTATCCAGTTTTCCCCTCATCTTCACAGAGCAGCCTTCTCCTGCTCACCCACTGCTCACACCTTCCTCTTCATTACCATACATGTCTTTCCTCCACACACCTTTTCTCACTTCCACAGCAGCAGGTAAATCACCATCATCATCATCATAGCAATCTGACAGGTGGTTTGTCAAGACATAACAGATCTAACGCAAGATCCAGAAAAGCTTCTTCGTTTGCTTTTTTTGACTATTACTCATCAAGCCTTGTCCCTTTTGACTCAGTTTCTCCACCTGCATGTTGAAAGTCCTTGTTTGCCTTTTCTGTAACTTATCTTGCAACTCTAACTCAACCATTTGAGTCCAAACCTTTTTTCATTGAGCCGTTCCACTTTCTTTGGATGTGTTGAGCTGAAGGCCAGACTGACTGACGGACACGGGCATCCTCAACAAACCTTTTTTTCATGTGTCAATGATATACCAGGGTTATGGCCAGTGGCTCTGTCTTGACATCTCACATTTGATATTTGATATTTCATGAAATGTGGAAGCGAATATGCCTTTTTCATGTGCTCAGATTATATTTGTCAAGCTATTAAGGTATAGACAAGTTTAAAAGACCCTGTGACCCTTGAAGTATCAAATGGATAAATGGATGGATTTTACAAATATTTGTGATTTGTAATGTTGTTTTACATTTCCATCGGGTTCTTCAGCCTCAAATCACTAACTTTATTGACAGAACTGATCGGCAAAAATTGTTTTTTACCACAGAAATTTAGCAGACAAAGACATGGCATGCAAAAAGCATAGCATCTATATGTTTAGTACTAAACATCAAATAAATGGTTCTTTTTACAACAGTCAAGTATTTATTGATCATTAGTGGTTCCATTGGAGACACCAGACAACAGCAACAAAAACAGACACTAAATGTACCAAGTAAACATCCAGAATCAACGCAATAAAAATAAAAACAGCTTAAAAAGATTCCTCAATTGAATTTCGTGGTTGAAGGAGCTGGAGCCCTTTTACAGCAGTGAGTTGAGCATGTCATTACGACAAAATCTATTCCTGGCATGGGTGATTTGCAGGAAACTAGCACAGACACATCATGAAGTCTTTACTGTTAAACGCTAATTTTGTAGGTACAGCAATCGAAAAATGTCTTCAAAAGTGCACAACTGTTTGTGTTTGCTTTAATCTACTCAACACTTTATGGTCGCATGTTGCATATATTTTCTGGTGAAGTGAAAGTTGGTCAATGTTTTGAACCTGGTAAAAAGCTGGTGGTACACACAGTGAATGTCATTATGTTCAACAGACATATGTTTAACAATATAGGAACACATATGTGCCTTGATTTTAATTTTAAGTGTTCGTCCATTGTAACAAGTAGTGCAAAATCTAAAGATGTGTCCATGCAATATGTAGCCTAAAACTGATCCACTCGCGTCACACTGGAACAAATATTGCCAAGATGTGGAAAACCAGATGCAGGAGAATGTTAGTTATTTTCTTCAGCTGTGGTAAGGAGCACCATGTCTGAGCAGACCCACGCAGTAAGACATGTGACGTGAGGGAGATCGTGGGCGAAGTCATGCTCACGGGAAAGGAGACAACAACGTTATGACGCAATACTGGGGTCACATTTAGGTGTTTGGAGGGCGTTCAACACCGGATCTGTGTGTGTGTGTGTGTGTGTGTGTGTGTGTGTGTGTGTGAGTGCCCCGATCGTGAGTCTCGCTTTGTCAGATTTCTGAATGTTTGGTTGATTGTCAATCACTCTCAACATTACTTCTTCTCAGTGACCGTGGAGGGAAGGCAAATTGATGAAATCATAATAGTCTAAAATGAGTGTGTCACCATTGTTCATTCATGCTTGTGTGGTCACATTCTCGGCCATACACACACACTCACACACACTCGAGAGCTGAGACCCTCACAACACACTCAGTGCACAGTCAAAAGTGTTCAACCAAGGCTGGTGATGTTGGAGCGACCACCGGGGGGCGCCACAATACGGTGGCCCGACCGACGTGGGATATAGTCATCGATCTGTGCCCCTGAGAGATAGAGACCACATTCAAATGTTAGATTTATTTAATTCAAATGAATGTGGTTGTCAAACACCTCATGACACCTCCTGATTTCATTTAAAAAAAGATCTGGATTTTTTTATTCCAACTGAAAAGCATCACCAGATCTTAAAAACTTGTACAAATGATAAACTGGAACTTCTGTTACCTGACAGGCTGAAGTTGGACTGGTGTAGGTTGCGTATTGGTGGTGGTTGGTTGAAGGTTGGTGACGTTCTGGCCGATGGAGAGGGAGTGATATATTTGGCCATAGGAGCGACATCATGCACAGGGCCTTCATACATCCCACGAGTAACACCCTGCTTCACCTGGAAAAACGAGACAAAGCACATCTACTAGTCACTCTTCACAAATAAAATGGTCTTTAACACACTATACATATTATAATATGTAGCTAGTATAATCAGTATATTTTGCTTACGCTTTTAACTTGAAATTACATTGTTTTCATACCTTATAAGTATGACTGAACTGCATAATCTAGTGTGTTGTATTTAATAAATATATAATATGGGGCATTTAATAGATATATTGGAATAGTGCCAGCGACCCAAATTAAATTGGATCAGTTTTTTTGCTGTGCATTTTTTTCTTGACAAGACAAGTAACAAAGGAGCTACAAGGAAACGCACATTGGATGCATCATCTAATCTTTGTGGCGGAACTATTTTTAAATCTCCCATTTTTTAAACTGCAATAGGAATCTTTTTTTTTTTTTCAAACCTCCATGTTCTGTACCTGGTTTCTGAACTTAACGCGTCGGTAAGCATAGTCTGGGAAGGGCTTGCAGGGAATGAAACGGCCGGCGCCCTGCTGAGCCTGCAGCTTGCCCTCCTCATAAACCACCCGACCTTGACTCAGCACCAGTGCTGGACCTCCGCGGCACTCCAGTCCCTCGAAGATATTGTATTCTGAAGCCTGTGTGTGGACAGGGATAAAAGATACAAGACAAAGAAAGTGGAGAAAGGATATTAAGCAGAACGACAAGGGAGTTTTATTTCCTGTTTCCCCTCACATTTATAACAGTGTTATCCTTTATTGTTGAGGCCCACTGCGCTGTTTCACAAAGCATTTTATCATATCTCTCTATCAGAGTTTAATACATGCAGTAAAATGCAGCAGTTTAGAAGATGGGGGTGCATAAGTGAAAGAGGCTTAGGACATATAGAAGGGGAGACAGTGTGAATACAGGGGGATGGTAGGGAGATGTACCACAGAATGGGTGAGGGGTGAAAGGGGGATTAAAAGTAAAGCCGGCAGCAGTCTGGATTTGAGCCTTTGAGACCGGTCGGAGCAGACTGAATACATTAACCACTGTGTAATATCTTCACTGTATTGTGTCACATTGCTCGAGGCAAATTCTTTGGCCCAGAGGCCAGTCTCCTGAATTTAAATGCATCATTTGGTCGTGAAATTTAAAAAGGTCAGTTCATCTTTTCAGTTCATCAACTTGCTAAAAGAGACATATTATTTACACTACAGTAGATCTCAGGTTTCTCCTCACCAGCTGAGATCTTTCACTGGGCTTTTTAACCTTTTTCACACTCTACAATCTCCCCGATGAAACCTTCCTACCTGCAGTCTTCCTTCTAAACAGCTGATTTACCCATCCTCCCTTTCCCCTTTGTCATCTTTCCTATCCCTCTGTCGTTATTTTATTTTTTTTTGGGGTCCTCACCGATTGCTGGTTTTTGGCCGAGATGGTTTTGGTGCTGTCAGGGTCCCAGATGACGACGTCAGCGTCAGAGCCCACAGCTATCCGGCCTTTACGAGGGTACAGATTGAAGATTTTAGCAGCGTTGGTAGATGTGACTGCCACGAACTGGTTCTCATCCATCTTCCCCATGGCCTGAGAGACAAATAAATGGTTATTTAAAACAAAGAACACTCACGGCGATACACAAACACACGTGTGCTCGTTGCTCACCACGGCCTTGTCCCAGACGAAACCCATTCGCTCCTCCACTCCATTGGTTCCCTCTGGGATGAGGGTGAAGTCATCTTTGCCAATTGCTTTCTGAGAAAGGCTGTATGCACAGTGAGCACTGCCGACCACCTGGAGGTCCCCACTTTTTCACAGCAAAAAGAAAAAAAAAGATGAAATTATCAGCCTTTACCCTGCAGTTATTAAGATGTCAAACATTATATTTTTATTCGCATCATTTTAAAACATCCTCAACTATTGAATACATGCAGTTCAACCTTAGTGATCAGATGCCAAGCTAAGATATTTTAGCTACAAAAATCAATTGAAGACAAAGATCATATTGTACAATGATAAACACATTCATTTCTACTATGAGCGACGAGGTGTCCTCATTGAGAACGTGATTTAATACAACTCATATATTTGCCTGGAGAAAGAAAAAAAACAAACAGTTGAACCAGCAAAGTATTAACTGGACCACATAAATATTTATCATTAAAAAAAACACACAACACATATGCTCACTTTACCTCCTGGTACACAAGAGGCAGATTTTGACTGATAAAGAGCTACGGTATCTCTGTCACCACTTGAATTATTTGTTAATTCCAGTGATTACTTCATGCCAGCGAGCAATGTGATCATCGCCCCAATGCCAAGAGAGTGCTTATTACGGAAATAATGGGCCTTACTCGATTGTGAGACAAAGTGTTATTCTATTGTTTGCACTTCAAAAGACCCCCTCCAAAAAACTAACAAACACCCTGTCTCTTCAGCAGAAGCTCAGAGACAACAGCAGTATCACACCAGTGGTGCGACAGCATGGACCCGCCTTGAGAAGCTGGAGTTGCAGACAAAGAGTGGAGGAGCAGGGAGGAGTGAAGAGGAGGAGGAGGAGGAGAAGGAGCAGGGAGGCACACAGTAGCCAAGGCAACAGATGATGAAGGATTCTAGTTCCTGTGCTATTTATGGAATCAGGGACAGTCAGAAGTGTACAGCAGTTTTTCCTGTACATTATGTATGTGTGTGAATATATATTCTGAAGGGAGGTGGGGCACTTTATTCTCCTCTGCAAAACTCATACGTTAACTTGCCATTATCACAAATTTCACAGTACACGTTTAAAGTTGCTTCAGAATGATTACACCATCTTTTATTCATTATCAAGTCTCTGTCAACCTCATATGAATAGCGTCACCTTCTCTCCATCTGTTTTTCCTTTGTCACTAAAGCACTTCTGACATTGTGCATCACACCAGCAGGTGCTTGTGGCATGAATACCCAGAGAATGTCTCGGGGGCAAACAGAGAGTTAGATCCTCGCTGTAGTCTCCTTTGGTGTCATCCAGCTGATTCGTATTCCACTTTGTGCAGAAGTTAGAGCTAAATTAAGCCCTTTGTCTCTCCTCGCCCCATATTAATGAGTAAAGTTTATGTTCTAGTGTTTATGAAATATAATATAGGCTACATTTCAGGTTTTCTAGAATATAATCATCACTCATTGCACATTGGGGAGTTGCATTAAAAAGAGGCATAAGTACATTCTGAATCGTGTGCATTGACTGCTGAGAAGGTTGAGGACATACCAAGCTAGCAGTGTATTGAGATGGTCCGGAGTTGTGGGATCAGGACTCAGAGGTGGAGAGGTCACATATGCCGCCGCTTTGGCCCAGTTCTTGCTCCAATAGTGGGAACCGTCAGTGGCCAGGCTCGCTGTGATCGGCTCCCCGAACACTACAGAGCCTGTAGAGGAGGGACGATAATGTTCACATAGGATACGTGAAACGATTAGAACTTGTTTTTCCAAAATAAAGACTGGGAAGTAAAAGAAATAGGCTGACCTTTCCTACGGGCCTGGGTGATGGTGTCAGCTGCACTCTTGCTCATCACCTTGGTGATGTAGACAGGACAGTTCACGCGGTTACCAAGGGTGATGGCACGAAACACCGCCTCAGCTTCCAGCTGCATGGGAAGGAAGTGTTAAAACCTGCGCAGTGATGGATGGCTGGTCGAACCATGGGGCGGTGTATGAAACTCACCTCCTCAGGACGACTCAGAGGATGGCCTTCAGGTCCGGTGATTCCCATTCCGAGGATTTTTCTCTGTTCCTAAAACACAAAAAGAACGGGACGTTTCATAATTATCATCATGTGCTACTGTCAGCATTACCAGCATAACATACAATACCTGTCTGATCATATTTTACCCACAGGACTTACATTTTAGTTCCTTTTGCTTGTATCTCATAACTGTAAAATGAAAATCTCATGGTCTGTCATGCCATCAAAGAAAAGAAAGTGTGCATTGTAATCCTAGGAAGCCAATTCTCCGTGGGAAGCTTGTTCTGGCTTCCATCGCTATGCTTCTGACAGCGCTGTCTGCAGCTCAGGGAAATTAAGATGAAAACCAGACCCCCACCTCCTTCCTTTATTCTACTGTATGCACTGTATGTCATTATTAATCATCAGCACTCCCATCATCATTCATTACCCTCAATCCTTTTCACATACATTAAGGTCCTCAGCACAATTTCCCCCCTTAATCAGGACCATCACATCCATGACCATGACGACCATTATTCATCACTTTTATCGTCACTATCAGCACCTTCACTCTCACCGTCTTAATCACCATTACATCATCATCATTAGTGTAATAACAGTCAAAAGTAGCGCTGGCCTAAGATAAACCTGTCGCTCTCTGCTGCTGCAGGCGCGGGGACAATTATTCTCTCTCTCAGAGCTGGAGAGTTATGCAACAAGATTATTTTTCAACCAGTGAAAGTGAAGGAGTAAAAAGGCAGAAGACTGGTCATGATTCTGTTCATCCACGTGTTGTTAGTTACTTTACCACGTTAAACTACAAATGGTTGTGATGGTGCTACAAGAGGTTGCCGCAAAGAAATAATAAGAGGTCATGGAGCATTCACCTGAGCGATCAGGTCTCCATTTTCAGCATGAACCAACACCACCGCACCCAACTGCTTCAGGAAGGTGAAGGCCTCGTAGAGCTGAGAGAGGCAGGAGTGCAAAGAACGGGAAAAGAGAAACAAAAATCACGTATTTACACAAGGTAATTAGTGCAGTATTACCTACTTCTGATGGGTATAGCTAATGATTTTTGAAACATACCTGAGAATCTGACATCTGGTACACGTCCTTATAAGCCATGTAGACCTGGAATGAGTTGATACCTGACAAGAGTGGAAGCAAAGATGTTTGACAATGTTTTCGTGACAGGAAGTTGATAAAGGGAGACTCTGGAGCAAGAAGCTAAACTCGTGTATCACAAAATATTTTAAACAAAATCGAGATCAAGGCAAAACCTAAAGTTACAAAACACAAAACAAGCTCATCTAGCATTCAAAGCCTCTGAGCCAAGAACTACAATTATTCTGTATTTCCGATGGAAACTGGCCACACAAGCTGCAGCCTTGGCTCAGTTGCTGCATTATTTTGTAGCTGCCCCCAAAGACAAGTGATTTTTTACTTAAAACAGATTACAAGCGACATTTATACACTGCCACCATGACAGCGCCGCAATTAGAACAATGGCTTTCGGCCATCCCTTCGCCATAAGAGGATTCAGCACCGGGCCAAGTTGTTTCTAAATCTGTCCCTATTGTTTTTCTGAAACGGATCCCAGAATGGCCATTTACACGGAACTGAAGCGGGAACTTCAGCAATGACCGCAGCTCGGAAGTGTTATATGAATATAGAATAGCTAAAATTGACCCACCTTTCTCTTGCACTAGCAGCTCCAACTCATATTTAACAGTCTCGTCCCACTGGGGGATGTCTACGTGCAGGGAGTAGTCGCAGCAGGCCTTCTTATCTGCAGCCTCCTGCCAGTGCTCAAAGGCCATCAGCAGGCTGTCGCCAGGCTGCGGGGTCACATGGTCAACTAAGTGATGAGAGGGGTCAAAGGTTAAAATGGAAAGCAACCTGATTTTTTATTTACCTTTTGGTCACAGAATGTATTGTATGTTGCGTGCACGCTCACTGATCATGGTAGTGCCCCCAGCAAGTGCAGCCTTGGTGCCCTGGAAGAAATCATCAACAGGCCTGTTGCCCAGATAGGACTTCATGAGACAGGTGTTCACATCTATTCCCCCTGGTATCACCATGCGGCCATTGGCCTCGATCACCTTGACACCCCCCGGAACAACCAGGTTCTCCCCCACCTGCCTGCCAAGGATTAGATACACGTAGGAGTGTTAGAGGCAGGCAAAGAGCGGGAACGAGAGGAGAAGATGTCTTACAGGAGAATGTGTGTGTGGATGAAAAGGGGGTTGTGGAGGATGGGAAGGTTGGAGAACAAAGAGAATAAGGAAGTGAAGGAATACTCATTAATAATAATAGTAATCACAACCCTAACAACTACATTTAATGCCTCTGTGGTGCTTTGACAAAGCCAGCTCCTTATGTACGCACTTAATGAGCCCATCCTCAATGTAGACATCTGCATAGAGAGACTGGTCATCGTTGACCAACCGTCCTCCTCTGATCAACAGCTTCTCACTCTGCAGGAAAGAAAGTACAGAGAAGGGGGGGAATGGGGAGGAAGGCAAGAAGAGGTACAGTAGGGGTGGCAGTCAATTTTGACATATTCCACAATCAGTTATGTAATCTGTGACTTTATAGCTATAATGTCACATAGTGCAGGGGAAAGGATGGGTGGAAAGAAATGTTTTAGCCACACCAGGGCTGTTCATGAGGGGGTGTCATTACTGTAAAACTATATGTGCAATTGTTGTACAGGATTAGATTAAAAATACAATCAAACACTGAAAAAAGTGGGCTTGTTTTCACACTGAGCTTCTGGATAATCAAACTACTATGGAGAGTGCCCGGCAACAGTACCAGGAAGATGTTGTGTCACCATGGTAACCAGTGATCATCCATGGTTCGGCTGACAGCCCTGCTAAATCCTCATCTATACAGTCGACTGAAATGTAATGCTTATATGGATTCTCTGGAATAACAGTGGAGGCTCTCTGCAGAGTGCATGCTATCAGATAAGTGTATGTTTGTTCAAGTCCAGTCTCACACCTCTGTGGTGATTTATTAAAGTCACTGTTTCCCGTGCGACTCCTGATTCGACCGTCGAGTCGACTGAGTTAATCCCTTTGACAGGCGTCGAGATTACACGACAACACTGTCCGAACCTGAGCAGGAGCTCGAGCTCGATTTTACGCACAGACACGGTCTGTCTTGTCGTTGCTGCTTCCCACAGGGGACGGTATCCTGGAGGGGCCTTCTGCTCTCCGCTGCTCTCGCTATAAGAATTTAATCCCCCCTCCCTCCCCTCCTCTGCCGGCACCGGCTGCAGGGTTTTGCATACAAGCAAGAGCCCTCTCCGGCCAACAGGCCGCCGGGTCTCTTACCGTCATGTGGAGGAGGATGCTGTTCTTTTCCTGGTAACTAGTCCCAGACATGCTCCCTCCGTCGACCTGCGCTAACGCTCCGGGCCCCTGTCGTCTCCCAGGAGCTCTGTTGGTTTCTGTTTCCGTGTGTGTGTGTGTGTGTGTGTGTGTCTGTGTGTGTGTGTGTGTGTGTGTGTGTCTGTGTGTGTGTGTGTGTGTGAGGGAGAGAGGGACAGCGGCGCGCCGTACGGCTGCGTCACAGTGTGCCAGACACGACGGTTACGATCCTCTGCGTGCGTGCGTGCTGCCCGGTGGTGGCGTTCACTGCACCGAGTAAAGACGGTGTAGACACGCACATAAACACACGGGGGGGGCACACAGGCAGCACATGATGTGAGAGAGCACGCAAACAATGCAGCTAGAGGATTTCTGTCTGCCGCTGTCCGATTCAGCACCACGGACTCCACGGAGACGCGCTCTCATTCGTGTGTTTTTGGACACATTTTTATTTGGGCTAAAAAGGCGCAAGACAAAATGGCCAATCTGCAATGCAGCACACAAGTTCATCATTAATGCAGCCGCAAGCAGCTCGCTGATAATAGAGAAAAATAAAGATGTTAATGAAACGGCATCGGCCAA
The DNA here is from genome assembly GCF_022379125.1 of Scophthalmus maximus. Classification (NCBI taxonomy): domain Eukaryota; kingdom Metazoa; phylum Chordata; class Actinopteri; order Pleuronectiformes; family Scophthalmidae; genus Scophthalmus; species Scophthalmus maximus. The sequence continues at coordinate 11,931,262 of NC_061522.1, read as the reverse complement.
CACAGCCTCGTTATCTGAATATAGATGATATAAAATACTTTAATCCGAGAAAAAAAAATGGTGCTCTCTGGTCCACTACTCTTAATATTACAACAGACTATCTATTGGGAAGCCAAATGACACAGACAACAAGAAAAGGCCAAAAAGTCCAATCCCCAGTCTTACCTGTCCGTCGGCGCTGTCCACCCCCGGTGACAATCGGACCTCCACACCGGCGCGTGCGTCGTCCTGCTCCCCGGGCGGGTCGCTCAGTGACCCCTGCCGGGCCTGGCTGGACGTCTTGCTGACGGCTCCACCGGCGTCCAAGAGCCTCTCCCGGCTCCCGCTCCTCGGGGTGCGGCTCCCTTTCCTCCCCACCGCGTAGTTGTCGAAGTCTATGGTCTTGCTCTCGAACGCCCCCTCCACGGAGCTGAACATCCCGAAGGATTTCCGCTGGTTCGGCCCGGTGGCGATCGGTCCCGCCAGGTAGACCGGCAGCTCATCCTCCCGGTTCCACTGCCTCCTGCAGTCAGACATCGTGGCTTCCGCGGGAGACGGAGACTTCCCCCAACCCGAGACGACGGAGACAGCAGCCTGGCTCGTTGTGCGTAAACCGGGTCAGAGTCCCGCCTCCCGGGCGATCGTTCGATGCCGTGAAGTGTGAAAAGCTGCTCTCTCTCGGGCTACCTAAGGACCCCGCCTCTCCACACACACACACACACACACACACACACACACACACACACACACACACACACACACACACACACACACACACACACACACACACTAAACAGTGAAATGATGCAGTGCTCCAGTTTTGATGGGAGGAGTGCTGGTGTGTCTAGAGCTTTACCTCTACAAGAGCCTGGATATCATACACACAAGACTCGTACACCCAAATAGAATGAAAGGGCAAGTTTTCCTACCCCCTCTTTGTCTTTGTCTCTCTACCACCCTTCTCTCTTCCCTTGTGAAATGTGGGGGGCTGTGCATGAGCAGATCGGATTAGCAGCCGTGTCATCTTTTATCCCACATCTGCAGGGATGGACAGATTGAAAAAAGGCCCTCTGTGCCTTCAGATTTAACGGCTGTTGTCACCCCAGGGGCTACGCAGCAGACATGTTGACATATGTCATATAGGTGCAGTGTTACTGTCATCATAAACAACGGCCCAGTGTCCCAGTACCAGACATGACCATGTGACAGCCAGCCAGCATGCACCGGGACCCTCAAATTTAAGCAGCTAAAAAGGATTCAGCCATCCTTCATTTTAAAACGTACACCTGTACATTTCCTACTGTGACATGTAGAAAACAAGTGTTTCCTACTGAGCAGCACTGGCAGTAAATGAGTGCATGCGGCTCAGGTAAGGCACCCGCCTGCAGCAGGTGCTTTTATCTCCACTGGCCTGAAACCAGTGACCTGTATGCTCATGGGATGTTTGCTGATGTGTCCTGACAGTGAGGATTAAAATCTTGTTCCAGGCAGCGACACTGGGGTTCTCGTGGCCCCTGGGCATACTGGTAGTATAATAATAATGATAATAATAAATTTCATTTATAGTAGTCCACGCTCCAACAACTGGGAGTCTCAAGTTCGGCACTCTCCCTGTTTGCATCCTACCTCAAGGACCGCACTCACAGGGTGCACTTGGAGAGGATCTGTGTCCGAACCCTGCAAACTCACCACTGGGGTCCCTCAGGGCTCTGTTCTGGGTCCCGTCCTCTTCTCTTTGTACACCAGGTCATTAGGCTCTGTCATTCACTCACATGGCTTTTCCTACCATTAACTACGCTTGTGACACCCAACTCACGTGGTCCTTTCCACAATCTGAAACCCAGGTGGCAGCGCGAATCTCCGCATGACACACTTGCGGACACAGCGGCAGGTATTGGTGCAGGCTCTTGTAATCGCACGCTCGGACTACTGAAACTCCCTCCTAGCTGGTCTGCCGACATGAGCCATTCGACCTCTGCAGCTCATCGGTTGGTCTTCAACCTACCTAAATGCTCCCACACTACACCACTCCTCCGCACCCTGCACTGGCTTCCGTTGGTGGCCCTAATCCGATTCAAGGCACTGGTACTCGCCTACCGTGCTGCGAATGGCTCAGGCCCTTCCTACAAAAAAAAAAATTGAAATTAAAAGAAATGGTGGTTCATGGTTGAATGCACTCATTGAAAGTCACTTTGGACAAAATCGTCTGCTAAATGAATGTAATGTAATGTAATGAATGGGACCTGTCTTTTCAGTACTCACGCAGGTGGACAGCTCCCAGGGAACAATGCAAACAGGAAACAACACATGCATGACTCTGGTCTCTGAGTTTTGTCACGATATGTGAAGCACATGTAGCTACGTGGACGCAGGCCTTTAGCATATATAGCACAGGTTATTGTTATGCAAACACTTGATAAGGGCCCAAATCATATGCATAATACATAATGTTAGAATGTAGGATTCAACATGATCAAATCCTAAAAAAATACTGATACATCCAAATGAATGGATGTATCAGTATGAGTTAATGGATCATCAGTTAATGTTAATACACAGCATGAACATTTGGTCATATTTTCTGAGTTTTGTATGTGTGTTGCTTTTCTTTGTAACTGTCACAAAAGCTGCTGGATGTCTAAATTCATCTCTGGATCAATAAAGTATCTATCAATCTATCTATCTCAAATCTGCTGGAATAGAAAGGGGCATCTGATCAGCCTCTCTGAAAATAGTAAAGTAGGCTACCTCTTATAATAAAGTTTTTTTTATTTAGTAAGATTTCCTAATCAAACTGGTGTTGAAATGCAGTTGATTTATAACCATCAAATATAACTCATCAGACCGTTGCTCAATATTTCAGAAGACAGTTGCGTCGCTGACAAAATCCACACAAACGCGATTAAGCACAGATCTACATATTTTAACGTTATTTTATGGATGGTGCGACCTTTCAGTCATTGCAGCCTCACTGAATATCAATCGCCAATCTTTTTAGAGTTTATTTTTATCTCGAGATGAGGGTAAGAAGTGATAAATGGTTTGGAAAGGTGATTTAAATTGTTCAAATCCTTTGGGCCTCATAAGTTTACGAGGCAAGAATAACCAATTGGTCATTTGATGGACATTTATTAACCCCCCCCCCCCCCCCCCCCCATTTAGGGGAGGGTCTATTTTAAGAGGGCGGGTCACAAAGTTGGGGTTGTTGTTTATAGACCAGAGACGTGGGAGCAGCCAGTGGGGGTCTCTGGTTTCACGGGGCCGAGAGGAGAGGAATGGACGGCAGCATGGACAACACACACAACATTTAAACCGAGGAGAACATTTCTACTTTGTATCCCGAAAGGAATCTGCTCACTAAGGAACCTAGTAAGTTTTCTTTAGGCCTGCGTTGTCTTATTTTGAGTGTAGACCCGGTGCAGGTTCAGTGTTGAGAGTTCACTTGGCATGAAGTTTTGCTTGGTGTCTGTGTCTGCTTGTGCAGGGCGAAGCTGAGTCATTTCAGTATATTATATTATTATATATTATACTATTGAAACAGATTTACTATTACCCATCCAAATTAAATAACCTTCGAGATTACCAACATTTTCCTGCCCTTGTGTTTAGTTTCATTGTGTGTTATTGCAAGAAATAGGTAATTATGCTATTTCTTCTCACATAATTGACTCAGATCCAGTGTTTTTTGTTTCCATGTCAAAACGTTTTCTTCTGAAAGAGTTGGCTGTTAATGTAAAGGGGAAAAGATTTATCCAAGTTTTCTGACGTGAGTTCAAACAGAGAACTGGCCAGCTTTGTCTTCACTTCTGACTAGTAGAAATGACCTTGCTTACCACAGTGTGTGATTGTCATCATATATTTACCCTCACTTTTGTCCTACAGGTAAGATGGAGAAGGATTTCCCATCAACGCCCACTCCTGTCCAAACCCAGGGGTCGTGCTCTGTCATGGATGGACCTTCTCCTCCCTCACCTGTCTCCGGTCACCTCTCCGCTCCACCCTCTCAGCCTGACAAACCTCCACCCACCACAGAAACAAAGACAGAACCCAGAGAGTCTTCCCCTTCCTCTCCACAATCGACTCACATCATGTCTGAACCAACGGACTCCCCTCCTCATTTAGAAGGGTCAGAGCCTTTATCTGAAACTGTGTCCACCGCTCCGCCCTCTCCAGCTCCAAACAAAACACCACTTGTTACTTCTGCTAACCACTCCACCCCTCAGATCTCCAAAATGTCATCCTTTTCCAATCTCAACTCTGCCGCCGCTACATCAGCCGGCATGGCCTTTAATACTCTGAAAGATTCCCCTCCCTCTTCCCCAATCACTGCTTCCACCACCCCCACCACAGTGAAACGCACCTTTGCCTCCATGGCCAAGCGGGTCATAATGCAGGAAAGACTCCGAAAAGTAGAGGAAGAGGATGCCGATGATGACGAAGGTGGTAAGAATGCCCCTAATTTTGAGTTTGGGATCAAACTTTAAATTTAGCACAAAAACAATTGCTGCATGTCTGCATTCCTGAATGAAGGCCTCAATCACGATATATTTTTTGAAAGTGAGGAAAAGCAGATCATCTGAATACATCACCATGACTGCCTTGTAACGAGTAGTGAACATGCAGACATAGTTGTGCTTTCATTTGTCTTCTCTGTGACTCCCCTTGTCATTATGGCCATCATCAGGTCAAAGGTCATATTTGTCCAGTGCTTAGGTTTTGACTTGTCTACTTGCAAAACAAGTGACTGTGCCATTGGTCTCAGCTCTACTTTGTGTCTAGTGCAAATTAGCAAGAATGAGATGATGAACATTGTAAATTACACCTGACAAGCAGTTTGTTGGCATTGTCTTTGCCAGCATGTTTGCATGGTGTATTAGCATTTAGCTCAAAGCACTGCTGTGCTAAAGTACAGTCTCACAGAGATTCTATTATGGCTGAAGACTCGGTTGCTCCATGCTTCACTTTTTTTCAACAGCACATGAACTGATTATTTACATTTCACTGTCACTGAAATACCTATTTTCCCATAATGTTATCGTAAAGTTTAAATTAACAGCTTTTATATTCTACTTCAGAGTCACTGGTAGTGAAACCATACTTGCTGCATCAACAGGTGATGGCCTGTGGCCTTTGAAACAGGGCTACAGGCAAAGATGCTTAAAGGACACTGGATAGTTACGAAACTTTATGCAATGGACTTATATTAGTGTGACATAGGAGCTGAGCATGGTGTTGATGGAGCTGTGGGACTCGTCATAAGATATCTCTGCAGAGACAAGACGGATCTAAAATGCACAAAATCTCACATACAGCAGATCTACACCTCTGGCTTCTCGTAACGCTCATGTTACAGAATACGTTTGATAGGATTTGCACCGAGTTCTCCTGCTCCTTCAGTGATGTTATTGCCTTGACAACTGCAGCAGCGAGGGTTTTCTATGTAATCCGGTGCTATCGTCCCCTCTCCTCCAGATGAAGAACCAGAGGAAGACTTGTCTGTGGAGCAGATGGAGGAGAAGGCCAGAGCTGGTGATGCCAGAGCCCAGACCCGGGTGAGTGAAGGAAGAGAAATGCCGTAAGACTGGATCTTGGCATTGTTTTCGGTCCTGCTGGTTGAGAGCAGGTGTCTATTTTTGGCCACTTGGAAGCTGAGACCAGACTTTGAATATGATACACTGTCACACATGTAAATCATTGTGAGCACATAGTACAGTGTTCTGCAGCATTCACTGAATGTGTACTACTACTAATAATAATATTGAAATATTCACATTAAGAGGTGAAACATGAGACCAGATTTTAGATTTCAAAAGGGGTAAATTCGTAAGTGGGTTAACTGTATGTAACATGGACACAGACAGGAACATACAAATGCAGAGCTGCTTCAAATGAAAATCTATCTCATCTTTATACAAACACATGCATTTGATTATGACTGTGAGAGGATGAAGTTGTGAGATGACAGTTAAGATTAGAAAACCGTCACTTGATACGCCGCCGGGGCCTCTGCTACGCCTGGGAAAGACTGTAGTTGGCTATGACAGAGGACTGATGCCCAAAGGAAATGGGAGGTATGAGAGGAGCATCACAGTTCAGTGAGTACACCTACTCTACTTTCTACAAAGAACTAATCCATAGAAAAACTGTGTGTTCGGCATCACAGAAACTATTTAAAAGGTTGTTTTTTTTAAGTTATGACCATGAACCACATCGTTCCACATTCAATATGTTATTGATATTAGAGACCGATATTGGATTTTTTGGGCCGACGTCGATATTATAACAAAAAAATTCAGATATTGATATATGGGTCGACATTCTTTACATATATTGATATAAACACATTTTTTTTTGCAACGATACTTCGAACGTGGTTATCAGACACATGACAAAGACATGTAATCAAGGCAGGATACTTTACAGTTTAACAATAAACTTTATTATCACAAATGAGTCATCGTGCACTGAACGGTAAAACTTATTATAAATAAGGAAATAAAGAAAAATAGAACAAAATATATATAACTTCAATTCAGAAAATAAACATAACATTTGTGGGGCAAGCCTATACATATATATTTATATATAAATAAAGAATTGAACAATCATCACATTCTTTTTTCAAAAGCCCCCCCAACAGGTGCAGGGGCAGGGGCAGGTTATGGGCTAAGATGCTATCACATTAGCTTACACTAAGCCAACCAGGTATGAAGGTAGCTACATGGTTAGCCAGTAATCTAGCACGATGAGCTTGTTGTCACGGAAAGTCAAAGAGGGGCACATTGCTTATTCATCACTTCTCTCCAGCTCTGCATCTCTCTAGCGAGGTACCACCGTAGCGTGAGATCAACATTCAACACACAGACTCAATCCACCGTCGCAGCTGAGCTGCAGACAGATGCTCCGATGCTAACCTTTCAGTTAGCTAACGTTAGCTAACCTAGCAAAGACACGTGATAAGCGCGAGTGACATGGCAGTTGTCAGGAGCAGGGTTGACGTTGTATTATAGTCATATAATTGCAAAGAAATGATGTAGTCGTTTTTATGAACTTGTTTTTAAACTAGTTGGCATCTTACCGTGACGCCACCGCTCTTCCTGGCGGTCACACCGTCTGCTCGGTGCTGAGTGTTGGAAAGACTGGAGTCGACGCGCGCCCTGCTGGACGAACCACGCAATGACACCCTTAATGAATCCCACAGAGCATCGTCTTCTGCATTATAGGTTCTGAAGAAACATGTCGATACAGATATTTCTCTAATAGGCCCATATCGGCCCATTAAATGTTATTGATTTATACCATAACATGACCTATATGGTGTGACAAAATGTGAAAATATGTCATGCAATGGTTCTCACTGTTCAATATAATAACATCAAGTATCTGATCTTTGTGAAATGATGATATCTGAGGTAAAAAAAAAAAAATGTGAAGCCACCATGTATATAGTACATTGTATTTTACTTTTTTATTTTACCTTTTAGTTCAGGTTTTATTTATGGAGACTGATAAGGGGAAATTCATGTCAGCTTGCCCTGATTTTACAGGTTTAAGAGTTTCAAGTTAGACTTATGCCATAAAAGCTGAAATGAATCTACTGTCTTTTGTCTCTCTTCTGTGTTTCAGCTTGGTCACCACTTCTTGATTCTCGCTGAAGAGAAGGACAGTGAGCTAAACAATCTTCTGGCCGTAAATTGGCTGATTAAAGCAGCTAAACAGGGAAGAAAAGGTGCAGCGAGATCACTGCAGCGCTGCCGGAGCCAGAAAAAAGGTATGCAGCACGTCCATGCCCATATTTGAGTATTTGTGCTTGCTATTCCTGAACTTTTCCCTGTGTGTCATCCACTGCCAGGAATCACTCCAGAGAATGAGGATGAGGTGCGCAGGTTGTCAACAGAGAGCAAGTTTGAGCTGGCGGTACGCAAAGCAGCCATAATGATGTACTTTAAACTCAACCCGGAGAAGAAGGGAAAGGTGGCTGTCGCGGAGATGCTGGAAAATGTCGGCCAGGTCAATGCAGCGCCGGGTAGGATCTTCACACGCAACCCTCAACACCATGTCTGCATTGTGTCAAGAAGTTCTGCCTGGTGTACTACAGACCGCCCAGAATGCTGCTGCATGTTGTCACTTGATGTCTGTCATTGCCGTTAAATATATCATATATTCCCCTTTGTGATTTCAGCGTTTGCAGCTGCCATGGTGTAGAATATCACATTACATGCAGGCATGCAGTGCAGTGTTTGTAACCCACTGCCCTGTGGTCCTTTCTCACCAATAGGTGGCATTGCAAGCAGGATTCCTGGCCCAACCTCAGGTCAGACCCAGAAAGTGTTGGAAAGCATGGTCAGCAATGAGTGTAAGTATCCATGCACGAGAGAGAGAGACTATATGGCATACTCTTGTGTAATCCCTTGCATTGTGTCTCAGCCAAACAGTTGGACCTGGATGACTTTGTTGAGATGACAAAAAAGTACGCACAAGGTATTGTCCCCTCTGCACCCCGAAATGACAGCCAGGTCACTGCCAAGGACGAGAGCCCTACACCTTACAACAATGCTGTGGAGGTAAAAGATCTCATTTACACAAATAGATTCAGTCATCATTGGGACACACATCATTTCATATGTAATTCAAGATATTCAGACTAGTGTGTGTTTGTGTGTGTTTGTGTGTGCGTCTGTGTGTGTGTTAAGCACAAGACTGAGCCGGTTTCATCAAGATACAAGCGGTTGCACAAAAGTTCTTGGAGTTTTGATGGTGGGATGATGATGGACACAAAGCAGACCGGGGCCATTAAAAAAGCCATGGACATGAAATCACGCTTAATGGTATTTTACTCATATCTACTAACACATCCATTCTGTTTCTGTATATTCCTTAAATGTTCTGTCATTAACACGATCACTCAGAGAGCGCAGACCTCTGCCAAGGCTTAGTTATCCTCCAGCTATATGCTGCTTCACCCAAAACTTCCTGGTTTTTGCATGTGAATTCTTCTCATCTGTCTCTCTTCACTCCAGATGCTGCAGTACCCGCTGCACACCGTCATGGATGTGAAGGAGCACCTGGTCGACTGGGCGTCGCGGGCCGGTGTCCAGTGGCTGAGCACAGTCATCCCCACGCAACACGTCAACGCACTCATTTTCTTCTTCATCATCAGCAACCTCACAGTTGACCTGTTTGCCTTTGTCATCCCTCTGCTCGTGTTCTACCTCTCCTTCATCTCCATGATCATCTGCACACTGCGTGTTTTTCAGAGCAGCAAGGTAAAATTTTCATTTCAACCCAAATTTCTCTTTAATTTGTGCATTTGGTTTAGGGCTTTGTTTTTCACTTTACTCAAGCAGATGAGCATGTTGGAAGTTTATCTTTTATCTTTGGCATTAGGAAACTCATATGGTCATACATAGAGCCCGACCGATTTATGAGCTGGCCAATAAAACATGGCTGATATGAGCCTTTCACAATCAGCTACAGACATATCAGTATTGGCATTGATGTTTGCTGATATGAAAACCTTTATTCTACTGAATACACAAAGCAGATCTGCATTTATGTTTACATTTTACATAAGAGAATATGTTATTTTATTATTTCAAGTTGAACCTGTTTTGTTGTATTTGTGTTTTTAATTTTTTTGTAGTTATTCAGAACAAACGTTATGGTTAAACTGCAAAATATTTTAAGCCTCAGTTACATTTCTTCTTTTCATTTTACATTGAATCTGACCTGGTGGAATGATAATTATAAAAACAGTGGAGTCATACTGATATTTTGACTTAAAAATAAATGGTGACAATCTATATGTGAAGGTTTAAATTATAAATATACTTTTTTCAAAGATTTACAATTTTCATTTCATTCCCCTTATTTTCCAGACTTGGGAGAACTTCAGAGCCTTCACATCTTTACTGACACGTTTCGAGCCTGGGCTGGATGTGGAGCAGGCAGAGACCAACTTCGGCTGGAACAACCTTGAGCCATACTTCTACTTCATCATCTCGGTCTTCTTTGTCATTTTCTCCTTTCCTGTAGCCGACAAAGGCTGGATCCCCTGTTCGGAGCTGTCTACTGTGGCCATCTTCTTCACTGCTGTCAGCTACAAGAGCCTCAGCCCCACTGCTGCGATGTATGCACGCCGAGCAATGGTCATAGAGGTCAGGGGGCACACAATACCACTGTTATGTGCTTAAAGAAGTTAACATATGCTTGATATGTATTTGATTGGTAAAGATTTCTAACCCTAACCACTTTTAATGTTTTTTTTAAGCTGACTGACTTGAATTTGGAATAAAAGAGTTACATAAAAGATCTAAATCTAATTTTAGTTTGCGTATGTAAATTTTTTTAAATTCAGGTAGCATCATCTCTGTGTTGCCTGACCCAGTTCCTGCCAGAGAACATGACGGGGCTTCGTTTTCTGGGACACACCTTCGCCACACTGCCACTTGGGAAATCAGTGGTGCTGAAGCTCAGTCTCCCCTGCCTTCTCTATGTTTACTTGTTCTACCTGTTCTTCAGGTGAGCGGCAGCGTGTGGTCTGCAGGATGTGTTGGCTGAACACCGCCTCACACACTGGGTTGTGATGAGTTTTAAAAAAAAATACCCCACAGCACTGTTTGTGAATTTGTAAGTGTTTGCCTTCAAAATAATTGATTTTCCTTCCTCTCCTTTTTGTCTATTTTCCCCTTCAGCATGGCAAAGATGCGTGGTTTCCGGGGAACTTACTGCTTCTTGGTTCCATACCTCGTGTGCTTCATGTGGTGTGAGTTCTCTGTGGTTCTCCTCCAGAGTTCCTCCCCTGTGGGTCTAATCCGCACCTGTGTGGCCTACTTTCTCTTCCTGTTTGCGCTGCCAGTTCTGGCATTTGGCCTAGCCATCATGCTCCTCATCCAACTCTTCAAGTGGTTCCTCGAGCTGGAGCTGACAAAGATGATCGTGACCCTGGTCGTATGTGCGATCCCTGTCACCCTGCGGCTCTGGACGCGGTTCAGCATGTCTATTCTGGACGTGTTCCGCTCACTGACCCACCGCGGCCCAGTCAAACTCATCTTACTCTGTATTTCCATGGTGATCTTGCTCTTCTCTGTCTATGTGTACCACGCAGAGGGACAGAAGGTGTATAACTCCACGCTGACTTGGAACCAGTACAGCCAGGCGTGCGGGCCCCCTGCCTGGGAAGCCAAAGGCATGGCCCAGACGCAGATCTTCTGTGGCCACCTTCATGGACACAGAATCACTTGGACTGGGCGTTTCAAACATGTCCGTGTGGCTGAGACGGAGAATGGTGCACAGTCGGTCATAAACATGTTGCCAGTGTTCATGGGTGACTGGCTGCGCTGCCTGTATGGAGAGACATATCCCAAATGTGAGCCAAAGAATGCCACGGTCGCAAACCTTACTGCTGCACATTTGGCGGCCGGTTCTGCATCAGCTTCTCTTTCACTGCCCATTCTACTGCGAATGCAAGAAGAAGAAGAGTTGTGTCAGATTAAGGCTCTGGCCAAACACTCCTGCCATGTGAAACGCTTCGACAGCTACTGGTTTGAGGTGACTGTCGGGATGATCCGCGATGGAAGTTTGGTGGCAGACGATCCAGCCAAGGATATAATCCTAATGGCAAGCCATGAGTTCAGACAGGTTCTGTTTAATCTGAACCCTGGTAATATGGTGGAGTTCAGCACCAAGCTGGAAGGCCGTCTTGGAGCCAGAGCCCCGGCCTTCGAGTTGAAGGCTATCCACTGTCTGGACTGTGTTTCGTCGCTGTTCACTGGAGGCAGGCAGGTGAAGATAGAGAGAGACTGGAGACGCACAACAATGAGAGCCCTGAAGTTTGCATTTGATTTCTTCTTTTCTCCGTTCTTGTCTGCAAAAATCTAGCCTGGTACCCAGACGAATTCTGGGAGCCCATTTAAATTTGCTCTCTCAGAATACGGTCTGTATCCCCTCCATTGGGAAGGGATTTCCCCGGCAGAAAACTTGCCGGTCCAATTACAACCGATTAGCTGATAATGGGCGGGGTTTATACCACGACGTGGACAACCAAGGCTGCCCGCTGATGAACTACCCGCTGTTTTCAAATTTCTCCCACAAAAACGGCAACACTGAGACATTGTTCACAGACATTGTGGATTCATCATCACAGACATCTACTCTCCACACGCTCTCTAGTCTGTTGACATTTGAGCGTCACTAAACAGGTGTCACATGATTCGTCTGCATCCGTTGGTAGCGCCTCTTGGAAAGTAGTTTTCTTGTTACGTGACAATTTACGTAATGGAACTTAATGGAGTATTGTTTACAAATTGATCTAACCTCAACTTCAACAAGGTGAACTCTTTAATATTTTTTGATAGTACTTCCTGTGAGTGCAAGTGTTAGTTTACAAATATTTCAGTTCATGTACGTCAAAAGTGGTTCAATAATGACCTTGATTTTCAAATAGGAGTTTAAAACAAAATAGTCTTTGATTTATATCCAGAGTCAAGTTGATTTTTCATTTTCCTGGTCTGTTGTAAAAAACTGAAGTGAAGCCCCTTAACGTTTCATATAGATTATATGCAAGGAAGATAATTCTATATGCTAACCACTTCTGAGTATCTAGAGATACTGTTCATTTCTTAATAATAATAAGATAGTGATATTTTAAATGTATCTTTTATAGAGGAATGTTTTTGCTGATTTTGTATTAAGGGATTCCTTACATGTACAGTGAATATGTTTGCATGTTTAATATGTATTTACATTGATGGGTCTTACTATTTATGCTTTTGCCCAAACGTCACAACGGTTTATTTTCACAAAGTTGAAGGAGGGACTTCTTAAAAAGTTTTTTAAATATAAATCACCAGTCCTCACATTACTAGGTTTTTATTTTTGATGGTATCTCTTACAGTAGATATGCCAACAAAACATTGACAGTGCTCATTCCATTTAAAATGAGGCCCTTTACCTCATACAGTACAGGGAGCCTTTAGTAATTTCAAGAGTTTTAATGATGAGAAAATATTTTGCACAGTTTTTAACTTTACCTTTTCTCACGGTGCAATACCAATTCTCCCACTTCTTAAGCAAAATAAACAATTTAAAAAGCAGTTATTAAAATCTGAGGTTGAAAAATGCATCGTGACAACGCAGGAGATGGGACAGTTTTTTTTATATATGTGGTGTTCACAGGACAGCACTGACAACATGTTAACACGTGAAAACCCACATATGTGAACACTACGAAGTTGCAACTGCACTTGTGAATGAGAATCATTGAGGTTGAGCCTGTGCACTGTGCATTTGAGTGCCTTTTAATCTAGTGATGGAGTGTAGGGTTGTGTGAAATTATTATTATTAATTAAAGTGCTTGACGTTGGAACAAAATCTCTTGCGGGTGGTTTGACTGAAAGCATTTCAGCGATGAGAACAAATGGTGTCCCGATTCAATGCAGACGCAGACATGAAAGGATCCAACACGTTTTGTTGTCAGATTTTCTTGTATTTTATTAGTGCACATTCCTTCCATTTATCGCGCTTGAGTTATGCTTTTGTATGGTTAGATTTGTCTATTTTAAAGTATGATAAATATACACGCTAGTAGCATTGAGTAATGGCAACATGCTGCTGCTGCTGTGCTCCAGAAAATCCTCTCACTGGTTGTATGAGGTGATTGTTATGATGCGATTACAACTGACTTGCTCTAAACTACATCTCAGGAACTCGTATAATACTTTAGGTGGTCTGTCGTTATGTAAACCACTTTTCATGTGGGTTGTCATCATCTTGGATATCCAGTGTTTCTTAAACCAAATCACTGAAACACCATGTGTGCATTCAACAACACAAATGAACAGTGAAGACCGAAACATAGTAGGAGGGACCATAAGAGACCCCCCCATCCCACAGGCTGCAATTTAAACATCTGTGAATAGTGTTTTTTGTTACCAACAGCGGTTATCGTGAGGAGGAAACAGACCTTAAGAATTGTCTTCTTTCCTTGGGCTTTTCAGGTGAACACAGTGAACTGTTGTTATTCTATCAAACAGAGTGGTTGGCAGTGCAACAACACTTCCAGCTTCTGCACTGATTCTTTTACTCCACCTGCTGCAGTACACATCCAGACCACTGACTTTAATCCCATCAGGGCCACGGTCACTTGAAAACAATGCACTTCACTGTAAACAATAAAATCTTGACCAGGTCGCAGAACCCAGTCCAACACAGACATCACCTTACTGCTGTACATGCCGGGCTTTCAGTGTCGAAAGGCCGGAGTAGCATGTGGCACTGTGAGGTATACAGTATAATGACAATATGAAGCTGGGAAGCATGGTAAATTCACATGACATTATTGTTTCAATGGTAAAGACATTTCAGCGATGTACATAATGCACGGATGATGACATCTGACCCTCTAACACACAGGACACGACCGTAGTCATCAAAACGTTGATTAGCTGAATCAGCGGCCTCATTCATGTGCTTCGATTCCAACTTTTTCTTGATTGTAAGAGCCCTCGCCAAATGTGCGTATGCATTATAGAACGAACACTTTGCCCATTTTAAATTAGCATAACGCAATTAAATCTAATTGAATGTATTTTATATTTAATCACCAATCAGCTTCAATTTGAGCATATGGTAGAGGGCTCAGCGCTGTCACGCAGTCTCCAAAAACAATTCAGAGACCTTGATACAGCGGTCAAAACCCGTCACCGGCTTAATATACACAACAAAACACTACGTGTTGATTTGTGCACAATTCCCTCCTTCTTTATGGTCAGCAATACTTGCGTATGTAGTGCTACAATCTCCTACATCAAGTCTTGACTTTTAGCAGAGAGACTCTGACAACCTTTCTAGCAAATGAAAAAAAGCTAAGCCAAAGTTGGTACTGACTTAAAAAAAGAATAGAATATTTACAACTAACAGTAAAAAGAGTGTATACATTGGTGTGACCTGTAGGAGAAGAACTCGTGTCTTAAAGCAGGAATACTGCTGCACTGTGTTTTTGTTAGCGCTATTATTGCAAAGTGAACAAGGGCAAAGATTAAGGGTCAGGTATGCGTGCAATCTCCAAGAGCACTGCTCTAAATGGAGAGGTTGTCATTCAATAGAAAAAAAAAATGTTTCAGGATGTTGTTGTGAAGAGCTGTACAATAACACCGATCCTAATCTTACACAATTGTGAAAAATGTATCAGATGCACTGATGGCAAAGTTCACGGCCACATCAATGCA
The DNA here is from genome assembly GCF_022379125.1 of Scophthalmus maximus. Lineage (NCBI taxonomy): Eukaryota > Metazoa > Chordata > Actinopteri > Pleuronectiformes > Scophthalmidae > Scophthalmus > Scophthalmus maximus. The sequence continues at coordinate 11,916,056 of NC_061522.1, read as the reverse complement.
AGACCTTTGGGTTTTGTAGCGTCATTCGTTGGTACCCAGCACATATTTTCAGTTTTATGTCAAACAGTACCAGAGCACATCAGCGAGGAGTACAACATTGTGTGGTTAACAGCAATGGGTCACTACATGTGGAGAGGTGTCCCTGCACCTCTTTTACTGCCCCTACAGTGGGGCAGTTACAGAAAGATCTTCAAAAAAGTGGGAGTTAAGTGGGACCAAAAACACGTCCTGATGGGTAGTGGAGGAATCGGTTTGTCTCAGTGTTGAGGGAAAAAAAGGATTATACACCTTTGTGGATCCAAAAACTTACGAGTCTTGTCATTTTATAATTAATCTTTTATCAGAACAAACAGATGTTGCATATCGGTATGTTGTGAAACGGCTTGGCTTGGACTTAATCTTCTCATTCCAATGTGATTGAGTCTCCGTTACTGTTTCTGCCGCTGTCCATGTTCCCCTCCCCGTCACGGCACATGCGTCTCGGGGTTGACGCGATCCTGGAAGATATACAGGTTGTTGGTGGCCGCGATGGCAATGATGTTCTCAGATGGGTGCCAAGCCATGTGCAGGATTTTCTTTGAGAAGTCCAGACTATCGACGCCTACATCTCCACGGCGGCGCTTACCGCCGGTATAGACCCGCCGGGTCCGCAGCACAGCCCGAGGCTTGCTGCTTTCCCGCCACGCCTCCAGGGTGACACCTCGGCCCGTCTCCCTGTCGAACATCCGGAAGAAGCTGTTGTACGCCCCTGTCATGATCACGCTGAGGAGAGGAGAGGAGATATTGAAGGATTGATTTGACGTCTGCAAAGCTTCTCTGTGCCATTGATTTAAATGTCGTATACTGGTGGGGGCAGAGCATTTAGAGAATCCCTGTACGCAGAAAACACACCACCACACACCCCCTCCTTTTTCAAATGCACTTAAGTATACTTTACTATGTCCATCTTTTCTCTCCCTATGTTACACCGAGACTTACCTGTCTGAGCTGTTCCAAACACACTCAAACTTGTCGAAGATGCAGTCATTTTCATAGAGGGAACAAAGCTTACTCCTTAGGTATTCGTGGACCTGCGGATGATGCAGATAGTCAACATTAGTGTCCGGGGATCATCTCTTCAATCTTGTCACGTCTCCCATCTGTATATTATCTTCATTCATATTAAGCCATATTTAAGGCAACTTGTGCAGAATGTGATATTTTAGGGGTACAAGACTTATTTTCAATTGCTTTTATTATAATTATAAAATTGTTAAGTCAGTCCAAAACCTAGATCTAAAAGTTCTATATCAAAAATTAACAAAAATCAACTACCTGAATAATAATTTCTCCACTAAACTTCACATATAGTAACAGTTTCACAGCTGCCCAAGCAATATATGACCACAAAACAAGTCAGGCCAAGGACATTATGAAACACTACTGTACTTAACATGGTAGGCCTCAATTCAATCAGTGCAGGTAACAGACTATGTGACTAATATAAAGAAGAAGGCAACACAGATGAGGAAAATTGTGTGTTAGTTCACCTGGTACGTCTCCACTGGGCCCTTGTCCATGTGCAGGTCCCACACCTTGGCGGTGAGGTAGTCTCTGGTCAGCAGATAACGTCCGTTGTGGCTGAACTTCACGTCTGACACAGAAGATATGATCTCTGAGAAAAAGGACCGGCTCCCTGGATCCTCAGGTTCCTCAAACACTGGACAAAGACAGAGGAGTTTGTTAATAAATAATCTGTGTTATAATCTATTATCACTAATGCCAATATAATAGACAGCGTGCACACTATGACTGCTTTCCCCTAATCTCCGCGGCGTTGCTCACGTTTGGTATGCTTGTCACAGAGAGCAGAGGCTCTCATGTCACAGAGGCGCAGGGTTCCCTTGCTGCTGCTGTACACAAACAAGTGGCAGTGGTGAGGGTGGAACTCTGCTGATGTTATCACCTCCGTCAGATCCTCCATGTTGGCTGGTTTGATGTCCACAATGTCTAAGAAGAGGGTCCGTCAAGAATCAAACACCACAGAGATCTTGGACACAATCATTCTAGCAGAGATGCACAAAGTCTATATGACAATATTCAAAAAGAAAATTTGCAGGGGAGAATGCCAATGCCAATACGGAGAGGAAAAACACTCACATACATAAAATGGCACAGGTTGCCAACATATTAAGGTTCCCTCAACATGTTCTAACATGTTCTCCATCCTCACATCTTCATCATCATCAATCATAATCATGATCCAAAAGCTGCACCCCAACCAACCCCCAATATGCATGCACACGCTGCTCCGCTCTCTGTTCTATTTGTGGTAGTCCTGTGTGGTTCAGTAGAAAGTGTACTGCTCAGTGAATTATTTAAACTCTTTTTCCATAGATGCCGCTAGGCTTTTCTAGGTCAGCTTCCTTTTGAACAGGAACTCACCCAATGCACTGCATCCAACACGGCACTGCATGTAACCGAAAACACCCTCTGAGGAGTTACAAAGAAATATAATCAAAACATAAATCCAAACCTACTCATGTTCCGTTTACATTAAATATAGATCAGGGATGAATTCACTTGAACAAGAATGTGTGGTATATTTCTCCTGTATGTATGATTGAAGAGGTGGAATTGTGTGTGTTAGATACATTTTAGATATGAATTTAGATGTGTGGTGTTAGTTCATTAAGCATGTAAAATGTTAATCAGCTTTAGCAAACATCTGAGATCCTAAAAATACCATAGGGGTCAGTGAACCTCCACAGAAGTTTTTGATCTGTTTAAGTTATGCACAGTAAAATACATTGAATTTAGAGGGGCTTGGTTAAAACAGTATACTGTAATTTCATGAATTGTTGACAAAAAATGTTATCCTGCTCCAATCAATATGCAATTATCCTTTAAAATGGGAAATTATTCAATAAAAGTATTGAACTCAACTCAATATATTATTGACTTATTGTAACAAACTTTCTATTTTAGTTTTTGTTTCAGGAATGTTGCTGTAGAATTCGTTTAGCAATAACACTTGTGTGGCAGTGCAAAAAAAAAATAATCCTGCATTTCTGGGAATTTGTGAAATAGGAAAAATCCTCTTCCAGTGACACATAATGCGACAAACAAAAGTCAGAGGAGAACTAAGGAGGTACAGAAAGCAGAGACTATAATTTATCAGCACCAGTGGAATTAAAATGAAATGAGCATGGGGATAAAGAAAACACATCAGTGTTACGAAGGATACTGAAGCTGCGGTCCGTGATGCCCAGGTGCCACATATTGATGCGGAGGTCATCCGCAGACAGGTACGTCTCCCCATCGCTGTTGACAGAGATAGAGTTGACATGGTAGGTGTGTCCATTGGAGAACACTCGTCGGGGACGGACCTCTACCATCAGATCTGTAGGTTTCAGCACTGGCACCTTACGTAAAAGATTAAGGAAGGAAGGAAGGGTAAGAAACAGGCTGACAAATAGATCAGAAGCACAGAATAAGACATGAGAGTCAATTGGCAATTATTTGACTTATAAATATATATAATGAATGTGTTCACGTGCCTGTGTGTGAGTCCTGGTTTGTGTCGGTGTGCGTACCTGCAGAGAGGTGATGGTCGAGATGTCCTTGATCCGTCCCTCCTCATCTTTCAGGTTGTATCCCTCTGGTCTCTTGTCTCTCTCACTCACCTTCCACAGTTTAATGGTCTTATCTGTGACATGTAGATACATTTTCACATCAGAATAAGTCGGTTTAGTTCGGGGAATCAACAAACGGAAAGAGGACAAATGATTATTTCTTATTTTTGACAGATTTAAAGGCGATCCAGGCGATCTGTTTTCTTTAGTGTTGCTGAAAAGAAGCAAATAATGCTGTAAGCTAAGCTAATTTTCTTCGATTTAAGATACTTTATTCATGAGAGGAACCCATTAGGTTTTTCACTGCCACTACTGTACCCACAAATGTGAATCCAATGACTGGCTTGAATATTTAATGTTAAATATGATACCAGTCAACCATAATGCAGGGAACTGGAGGTGGGTTGTGCTGAAGATTGTATATTCCCCAGTTTGAATGGCCAAAAACTTCCTACAAGTCTGCTACTTGTGCCACAACAGTGAACTAGAAATCTTCACTGTCCGTACATAATCCATGTCACTGATGTCTCACCATTGGTGGAAAGGAGGAAATGTGCTGCGTTCTGCTGTGGCAGCCATCTGATCTTGTTAATTTTCTCCTCAATCTCCAGACTCTTCAGGTAGTCAAAGTCTGGCTCGTGGCTCTGGAACGTGCTGTAGACATTGTATTCCCCAGAGTCCCCCGTCTCCCCTGCCTCCTCGTACTCCCCTTTAGACTGTTCGGGGTCAAAAGTGAAAAGGAAAAAAAACACAGCTCTAATTAATGTGTAAAGATACTGTATACTGCTGGGAATAGAAAAGGGTGAATGTTGCATGTTTTCTGTTTTAAACTGACCTCGGTCTCTCTCTGGAAGATGACCACTCGGCCACCTTTATCCCCCGTGGCCAGCAGGTCCCCTGTCTGGTTAAACTCCACCGTAGAGATGACATCAGCTGGGAGGAAGAAATGGGAGAGATAATGGTTAGACTAAAAGGGGGGACAGAAGAGATGACAGAAAATAATGGATATTCAGTACGTACAAAGGAAACGAGGGGCAGAGAATTGAGAGAGAATAACTAATGTGAAAGAGGGTGGGAAAGAAAAATCAAAAATACTGGATCACTACTAAGAGTCTTTTTCAATAAAACCTGAAATATTATTTCTGCTACCAGCTTGTTGGACTTTACAGCATGAATCATAATCATGTGTGTCATAGGAGAATACAATGTCAAAAGAGAAGCTATTTTTTTTTAAACTGGACCAACAACACTCGCTATATGATCAGTGTCATCATCCATTCCTTTTATCGAGCAATACAGGGATAATGCATCCATGGAGCTGAAATGAATCTGTTCAGTCATACCAGCGTGTTATCGGACACCACAGAGACAGTGATGACTCGCTGCCTGTTCTACCTTCAGTGACGTAGTCTCGCAGGAAGGTGTGGTTGATTTTGGGGCTCTCAGCGTCCTCGCCCATCTGAAGCTGAGGGAGGGTGACCCGCCAGCGCGCCCGTCCTGAGGGGAAGGGTCCAATCCGTGCTCTCTCTCCCCACCCAGGCTCCGCCCATGCTGCTCGGGCCTAGCGAAGCGGACTGGAACAAGGCATCCTGGGAAAACAGCCGGCCGGAAGGAGACCAAGCGCGAGTTGGAGATGGAGTGGAGAGGGAGGAGAAAAAGAGGAGTTTGAGAAAAAAGGGGGAAAAAGGAGCAAGAGGGGGGAAATAGATGCGCAGGATATAAAAGAGTATATTGATGATGAAAATGTGAAGTGGATGGAGGAAAATCTGGTGATGGAGACAGAAGAGGGCTGTCATTAGGCAGGCCGACGATACGTGCTCACAGCATGCCAAATGGTGTGACCTTTGCTAGACATTCAGCACACTCATTATCAAAGATACACGTGTGCAGACGCACAAGGCCTAGTCATGCTGAAGCAAATCCCAGAGCGGAGAGTGGAGGAAAAACAATAGATAGCTTCAGCAGAGGAATATATATAAATATCTTTGTGTATGCATACAGAAGCAAGTGCAGAATGTAGAACAGTCAACATATCTCCAGCGGTGGTACTAAATGCTCCCAGGGTGTGGTAGTTCTCTCTGCCTACTTTCCCGATTTCTGTTCTCTCTCTTTCTCTGTCTCTCTCACACACACACACACACACACACACACACACACACACACACACACTTCTCAGATAGTCCTTGACGGAGATCAGAGGAGAACGCGGTGTCTCGCCTGTGCTGCAGGAGGGAGGGAGATAGGCTTCAGCACACCTACCAGTTCGCCTGCTGCTGCTGCTATCCTTCCTGGTGTGTGTGCGTCCTCTGCTGCAGTGTGCCCGAGCAGGCTCACGTGTCTGTCGGAAGGAGGGGAGCAGGGAGAGAGAAAAGAGAGAGCCAGGGGTGGTGGTGAGAGGAGGAGAGGCAAAGGAGAAGAAAAGAGAAAATGAGAGAGGAGGAGGATAATGAGGAGGATGGAGGACCACTGCCTGCTGATGCTGTGGAAATGATTCTGTGCAGCATCCAGTGTGTCATGGCAGCCTCCTCCTGGAGTAGCCAATCAGAGCACAGCTGTCCCCCGGCGGAACCACCCAGTGCAGGTGATGAGGAGGGAGAGGCCAGCAGAGGGAGCTGTTGAAAACACTGAGTGGTGCGTAAAAGGAATTACACAACAGAGCAGTGATTTGAAAGAAATGAAATACTCACACACCAAGACGGCATCTTCTCCTGGCAGTCTGTGGCTCTCGCTCACTCTTGAATTCTTTCTTTTTAATTTAGTTCCTTTCTATTCTTTTTAAATATTTGTTTTCCTGTCACCCTTGTGCACACACTAGTGACATCGTGCACACTGTGTTTGCTGTGACCCTTCTTCTGTTTTTCGCTTTGTTTTTTGGCAAAGTTGCCCACAGTGGGTATACAGGATTATCAGATTTTATCTTTTCGTATCTAATCTTATTTTATAGGTTTGTGGTTACAGCTGCAAACATTTTGTTCTTGACTCTGTGTTAAAAGTCAGTCTCTGAGGCTGCCTGTTTGACATTTCATCAATATTAGACATTACTTTATGACTTACACTCCTGCAATCCATGGATTGGATGCGTCTCATCATGTTGCTCTGTAATGTGAACTATGTGCAAGACCTCTACAGCACTGAAACTGTACTAGTCTCTTCATTTTAAAATGTTGTTGGTCAAACCTTCACTTGGGATCTTTGCATGTTGTCCTGCACTGAAAAAAGGGGCTGCAGAAAATGTATGGAAATCCTGAGGTTACATTTTGGATAATACAAACTATACAAATGAAAATGAAATTTACTGGAAATGTAATGTCTGATACACTCATAGTAAAACTATATGACAAGAGATATAACCTGTGAGTTAATTCATAAGGGAGCAAAGCCCGAGCTGCACCCAATCCATCAATGATGCAATGACTCCCTTTCATTAAGGAACGCGTGTTGCCAGATCCTCTGGAGTTCAGGGGATTACCTTGACGCAATTGTTTCCACGGGCTCCTCCTCCACATGCTTGGCACGTCACTTCACAGTCTGCCTCACTTGCTCCTCACATGGCAGGTGTTTCTAAGAACCCGTCACCAGGAGTGACTCTGACCGATGCCCTGCCTCCAACCCGGAGCGCAGGAGTCCATGGAGCCGGGCAGCGCCGCGCCCGGGCCGCCTCCTGCCGCCGGGACGGACGACACGGGGAAAGGCCTGGGCTGGTTCTTCTCTCCGCTGTGGAGCCCCCGCGCCAAGACGCGCAGGTTTGGAGATGGTCTGACGAGCGACCGGGTGGAGGCATGGTTGGATGACCACTCGGATTTCACGAGGGCCTACTTTTTACGAAGAGCGTCAGCGTAAGAAGACACTTTACATAACTGCTCACAGCCAAGATTAGATGACTCTCTTTATGTTCGTAAAGTGGGATAGCCTATTAAACATGTTTTTCAATGTAAACGATCACTGTAGGAATTCTATTGCAATGAGGCATAAAACAAAAAACTAGAAAACTTTATTCTGTCTTTCCTGATATCCACTTTCCCAGCAGGTCAGTCCTGTAATTTGTCTTGTCTGTGATTTCAGGGTCAGTGTTCCACAGTCTCCACTGCTGCCCGCGTTTCCCAGAAGCAGCTCTGATCATCTCGACCTGCTCCTGAAGGCTCGCCATGGCAGAGCTTCATCTCCGCTGACCGTCTCACGCCTGAACATCTCGTCTGAAACGGACGGGCTCAAACCTCTCGCCTCCAATCTCAGTGGCCCTGACTGGAAGGATCCCTTCAGTCCAGAAGTTCTCCGAACACACTCACCTTGCTCTCCTCCTCCCTCTACCCGTTTCTCCTTTTCTCCCATTTGCCCCGGCTCTCCGGACTTGCCCCGCCCTCCTCCGCCCCTGTTCCTCACTGCAACAGACACTGCGGCCTGTGGCCTCGGCGAGGCCTGCCCATGGTCCACGGAGCTCCTGAGAGGAGGTCTCAGCTGGATAGGTTCTGTAGCAGAGCTCTGCCAGGGGGCTGTCGTGCACGCAGGGGACATGCTGGCAGCTGAGGGCAGCTCCCTCTCTCTGGTAAAGAAGGAGTGTGGTGGAGGGAGCACCTTGGTGGAGGTGATTGGCCCGACAGCGCTGGATTGCTTGAGCAAGGTCGACATCTGCAGCCCCTGGGAGCGGGAGCTGCTGAGGGATATCATGGGATGTGTGCTGGCTACAGGGTCTCCGATGAACCTGAGAGACACATCAGAAGTAAAAACCCAAACTTACACATCAGTTGAAGTTGTCATGACCCGTTTTTAGACGATGACATGTTGTTTTCAGGGAGTGTGTGGGCGTGAGTAAGGGAATCCCAGATGACGCACCTCCTGCTAATCCTGTTAGCAGCTTCTTCCACTGATTAACCTTTGATTTTTGAGACAATGTCCTTCACTTGGCTAATGTGTGTCCATCCTTTACACACATTCCCTCACACACACACACACACACACACACACACACACCCACACGAGGGGAGACGGCACAGCTCAACAGATTTTCAAGAGGTTCCCTCACTATCCCTCCCCCTCCTCTTGGTCACCACCCATGTGATTAGGAATCAGTGCCAGCAACCTGGCACAGTAGGACACCAGATAATCCTCAATCAGCGTGGATGTTGGGTATATAATAACCTTTGGGACACCAAGGTTACCGAGAAATGTGGGCAATTCCTGGCCAGATTTGTCTAAAACTGAAGAACAACATTGATCATATAGTTTATGGACACATTGCTATGAATGAAATTAAGTTTATTAATAGGTAATTTGTATCTATATATCTTATGTCATCTAACTGAAGTAATTTGTTTACCTCCTCAGTGCCCGATGTTTGTTTGCGATGAAGATCAATCATCACACTTTAAGATCAGGACAGTTCTAAGTGTGCCGATCAAGAACAACAGGGGAGAGGTAGCTTTCCGATTCATCATGTTTCTCAAGAAGTGTGTGTGTGTGTGTGTGTGTGTGTGTGTGTGTGTGTGTGTGTGTGTGTGTGTGTGTGTGTGTGTGTGTGTGTGTGTGTGTGTGTGTGTGTGTGTGTGTGTGTGTGTGTGTGTGTGTATGTGTGCGCGTGCGTGCGTGCGTGCGTGCGTACTTTACATATCTCTCACTTGATTAGTAAACACATGTTACTCTAATTGTTTTTCTAAGTTTCAGTGTTTTCTCCTGTACACAGGTGGTGGGTGTAGTGGCAATGATCAATAAGCGAAGTTTAGAAGATGGATCAGCTTTTATCAGCGTGGATGAGAAGGTTAGGACTTTGACGTTCTCTAATTTGAAAGAGAACCACATGTTAATTATGAAAATAAAACTTACACTTGAATTTGATTGGCCCAGGTGCTGTCCAATCATATGGATGTGTTGGGGATGTTCTTGGATAATGTCCAGCTGTACGAGAGCTCCAGGCAGGAGGCCAAACGCAGTCAGGTAACATTATAAACCCTTTCACGTTGTCAGTATCTCCCTTCATAGTCAAGCCTTCATGTGCACAGCCTTTGCTTTATGTACTGTGGTAATATCCTAAGAACCTGTCCGTGTATACTATATTTTGTCTATTCACTGGTACTCTGATGCTAACAGAATTTTTGTGTGGGTGTGTCAGGCCTTGATCGAGATGGCACAGATATTGTCAAAGGAGCATCATTCCTTTGAGGTTCTGCTGAGCAAGATGGCGGCTACTATCATGCCCTTCACACATGCTCAGTACTGCACCATCTTCATCCCCGGGGAGAAAAGCCCAGCCATCGCAAATGAGGTGTGCTGTTGTTTTTTAGGAGATTGCCTCAGCTGTTCATTTAGTAATCCATCACGTCTGTCGTAACTTATTTTCTGTTCTTCTGGTGGATATGATTCAGATTTTCTTCTCACGAGTGATACACCTGGAGTGTGAGGAGCTCGGATCAACCTGCCAGATCTACAGGAGGTAGCGCCTGTACTCTGCACAAGTTCTCAACACTTATTCACTACATTGTCTTATATTCTTATACTCAATATTGTAAAATACTTCCATATCGTTTTCCAGGGAGCGTGACATCAGTCATCTAGATCCATCATACGCCCTTCGGACTCTGGTCACTATGGAAACAATCAATATGTCTGAGAGTTCTGAAGGATCGATAAAAAGTCTGATCTGCTGCCCGGTTAGAAACGAGAGGTCTGAAAATGTTATCGGTAAGTCACTCTCTTACATGGAAATGGTTGATTTATATTAGTGAAGTACACATCATTGTACTCATAGATTCATATATCAAAATATTATACAGTATATGCACAGTAAAACACAGCGTTGATTTTGATTTAATGTTGGCAGCACGGACAGAGAAATCAGCTATTTGTGAGGTTGTGTGATTAAAAACTAGGGAGCAGGGATTTCACTTGTATCCTTGAAAAATACGAGATCATGTGCCGTTACGCCGAGGAGAAACGGGCAGATTAATACCTACTTCTCCTGCACTGCACTACCACATTCATTCACACTTCATAAAACTCCTCTTACTGCAACTGTCTTGGCAACCTCTGTTTCTTCACTGTCACTCAGCTGTGTGCCAGCTGATGAACAAATGCAGCAGAGACTCCGATGACATGGAGGCCTTTAACAAATACGATGAGCGTCTGCTGGAAGACCTGGCCGTGTACTGTGGCCTGGCTCTGCAGTACGCTCAGGCTGTGCAGATCACAGAGGAGCGGAGGGCCAGTATAGAGGTCACACAGGAGGTGGGAAAACTACCATCTTTATCTCAGAGTCAAGGGAACATGTTTGCAAAAGTTAAAACTCTGTATGTCCACTCTTCTCCCTGCAGGTTCTTGCCTACCACATTACCGCAGCCGAACAGGAAATCCTGGCGTTGCAGGTGATTCTTCTCATCTCTCTGTGCTTCACCAGTGTAGCAGATACACAAATATTTTGAATAATTTATTCAAAAAAAGACTCTTTATCCTCCTACTCCTTGCTCCATTCCACCCCCCTTTCAGTTCCTCTTACAGTACTGTGTTTTTCTTCATCCGTTACGCTCCCCTACTCTTTTGTCATCCTGCTATAAGTCCTAATCAGCCCCGCTGTTTACTTCCTGCTGGTCAGATTAACTGGAATCAATCAATGCGAAAGTACACCTAATGCTCTACCAACTTAAACCCCTTTATTTGCCGCTATTGCTGCCTGTGGGTGGCAAAGGTGAAGGTGGACTCCTCCCCTGCATGTAGCCTATGATGTGTGGGCGGGTGGTAGAGAGAGAGAGAAACTGTGTATTTTCAGTTGTACTCGCGGTTGTGAGGTCGTACAAGTGGTCCTTCAGTTGTAAATGTGAGTGATTTGATGTAATGCGTTTTCTTTTTTTAGGAGGTCACTATTCCTTGTGCTGAATCACTGCACATTCTAGACTTCCATTTCTCTCACTTTGGCCTGTCAGAGGACCTGACCACACAGGCCACCATCCGTATGTTCCTGGACCTCAATTTAGTGCAGGACTTTAACATTGACTACAAGGTAAGTGCCCTGCTAATAACAAGGCTGAAACAGCAGGGTTTTTTGGGGGGGAAGACAACATTTGCTTTGTTGTTTAACCATTCTACCCATGTCTGGATAAAAAGATTGGCTTCAATAAGTCTCTGTAAAAAACGGCGAGCAAATTAATTCCCCCCCTAAAGTTTTAAGTTCTCTGTTGCCAAATCGCACTAGAAAATTCATTACAACTGATCCTTAACAACACTCACCTTCCTGTTTTACATGTCCCCTCCACTCAGAGTCTGTGCCAGTGGGTCCTGACTGTGAGGCGTGGGTACAGAAACAACGTGCCTTATCACAACTGGAACCACGCGCTGAGCACTGCACAAAGCATGTTCGCTATGCTCATGGCCACAGAGCAGCTCCGGGTCAGTGCCATGCATGTGCTTGTGCCATCATACACCACAGCTCTCACTGCCAAACCTCACATATCAAAGGTCAATAATATACGTTTTATCAGGAAACATTTCAGAACACTCCCTGGAAAAATGCAGTGTCTGGACCTCTAATTCCTACACTTATAAACGTGGTTGTAGCTGGAGAGTGAGCACAAATAGATATGACTGGTTAGGTGATATAGCCAAAATAGGAGTCTTCTCAGGACTCTGTGGGTTTGACTCCTTTCTGCTGTTAATTTTGTTGCACCCATGTGGGCGGGAAGTTTTTCATTCTTATTTGGTTCTTAAAGTTCTGTGATTTCATAAGTTCTTCCAATTTTCACTGGACCATGTCTAATCAGCCAGAGCAACTATGTTTGCAGAGTCTTTAAATACAGTCAGGAAAAAGTAAATTCATGGGCTTAAAAATTTGAATGGGTTTTGGTGATATTCCTCCACATGTAACTGAATCAGTGGCAGTTGCATTTCTTCTGGGTCTTATGTTTTAAAATTCAGCGGTTCTTAAGTTTGTGGAGTCATTTGAGGACTGTGCGGTTTCTGCAGGACAGAGGCCTCTCAATTAATTGAAGGGGAATTAATCTTTAGGCTTTTGCTAAAAACCTCTTACTCTGCTTTCCATGTGGATCACACACCGGCCTCAAGTGACCTGTGCTTCTCTCTGTGTCTCTGACTGTATTGTGACTTACTGTGGTGTGGAACGAGTTACACAATCCTGTTTGCTCTTGTTAAGGAGTTGGAATGACAATAAGTTGATTTAGTTTTAGTTTTTTATGGGTTCATTTGTGTGAAATACTTTGTGATGTTCCTGAAATGTACAATATACAGTAAATCAGCTCTGTATCCCACGTGAAATGTTTTTTTATTTTTTATTCCAGGTCCTTGATTTTACACACAAGCTACAGAAAAAGATGTAGAGATGTAGAGACAAGCCGGGGAATGGTAACCTCCTTCATAATTCTACCTGTATTTCACTCTCTATTTCTCTCTGTCCATCTCTCTCTGTTTGTCTCCGTTGCAGACTATTTTTTCCCGTCTGGAGATCTTAGCGTTGATGATAGCCACTCTCAGTCATGATCTGGACCACAGAGGAGTCAGTAACTCCTATATTGAAAGGTACATTTTGTGTAGTTTCTTTTCCACCTCAACTACTCTTACTTGATATTCAAATTCACAAACATCGTTATTGCTATTTCATGTGAACATACCATTTCATCAATCAGTCACCACCTTCTTGTATTCAACCAGTGTCATTTTTCTCAGGAGTCAACAGCCTTTAGCTCAGCTCTATGGACACTCTTCTCTTGAGAACCACCACTACAATCTATGCCTCTTCATCCTAAACAACACTGTAAGACCTTGTTCGCTCTCTGTATCTTTCTTTGTCCTTAACTAAGTTAATTTTTTTACAAATTCAGTAACATATATTACCAAAGCAAAGACAGAAAGATGTGCCGTAGCCTGAAATTCCCCAGAGAAAAAAGTTAAAATATATTTCTTTAGGTGCTCTTTATGTGTCACGGTGTGGACCCTCATTTGTTCTTTTGACAGATAGCTTGTGTTTATGCACGACTGCCTCTGAATGTATCTGCTGATCGCCGAGGCTGAATGTCACCTTCACTCACTGTGCATCTCTGTCATCCTCCCGCAGGGGAGTCAGATTCTCAGTGGCCTCTCTGCAGAGGACCACAGAACTGCACTACACATGATCAAAAGGGCAATCCTCGCCACGGACCTGACCGTGTACACCGAGTATGTCAAAACATGAAATGCCAAGGTAGGTGTAGGTCGAGCATTGTGTTAAGACTTGTTTTAACTTCTGTGGCTGTGTTTTCAGGCGAAGGAACGAGTTCTTTTCTCTTGCTAACAAAAGCAGAGTGAGCTGGAAGAGTGAGAAACAAAGAGAGCTGTTAAGGTGAGAGGGAAATAAATTAAAATCAGGGACATGTGATGATGACGTGTGTCATATAAGGAGGGCAACTAGCTGTCCTCTAAGATATTCATTCACCCCACAGGTCGATGTTGATGACGGCCAGTGACCTCTCTGCTGTCACAAAACCGTGGCCTGAACAAAAAAGGGTAGGTGTCACAAAATACACGTCACACGTCATCTCTCAGTTCATCACGACCTTGTCCTCGCTCTTCCTCTGGAGCAGATTGCCAAACTGGTTGCCATGGAGTTCTTTGCGCAGGGGGACAAAGAGAGAGAAGAGTTCAAAATTGAACCCATTGTAAGTCTTTCTAGCAGAGGTTTGTCTTTTCTCTGCATTTTATATTTTATCTAGGGGTTCCTACATTTTGTTGATTTAAAGTCATATTGGGGAGCCTGCATTGGGTGGAGAGTGCCACTAGATAATATATACCCTCATAAGTTGTTATAATCCAAGTTACATTCTTATTGTTGAATTTAAAATTTAAACAACTATATTTCTGAGGAGATTGAGCTGGCCTCCTCCTTAAATAGTGTTATTCTAAGAGCCAGTTAACCATCTCTTCTCACCAGGACATAATGAACAGAGAAAACAGCACTCGACTGCCATACATGCAAGTCGAATACATTGATGAGATCTGCTATCCACTCTACAAGGTGTGTCACTGCTGCTGATACTGCATGTTCTTCTATTATCCTCTGCACTAATTGCCACTCTTTCTATCTCAATTCATCACACTCTTTGTCCCTGCCTCATGTTTTCCTCGCTGTCTCTGTTGTCCTCAGGCCGTGTCACGAATGTTTGACACCTGCTCCCCACTGATGAATGGTTGTAAGAAAAACAGAGAACACTGGGTGCATCTTGCAGAGGAAGCAGAGGAAGAAAACAGCGATAACATTAGTATTGCAAGTCTGGAAACGCACAAAAACAGTGAGGAAGATTCACAGTCAGAAGAATAGAAGATAGTACAGAGGACTATACAGAAGACAAAGAGACTTTGATACTTTCAAAAGCAAAATATAATTTTACCTACACAAACCTGTTTCTCTCTGTCCACTCTGGGACACATCCAAACTAAATATGGACTTTGACCATTGAATGTGTTAATGGAATATACAAACTCTTGACTAGTGTCAGATATGCTGCAATTATGTCCCAAACAACTGAATCCGTCAGAAGTGTTGAATCTCACATTGATATAATTACCCATTTTTAAAAGATGACACCGGGAAAGTCTGCCCCATGAATTTGATAATTTCTATACCTTAAATGTAATCATTTCTGTTTTAAGATTTTTAAATGTTTATTCGGGATTTAAAACTTTGCAAAACAATCTTAAGACTAAAGAGACTTAATTTATATGTTCCCACATTATCAAATCAGGATTTGTGTTTCAGTATTTCAGTATGACGCAACATTATAGCACGTGATCATTAAGGGTCTTTGAGTCAGTGGGTAACCCGTGTTGTTTTAAAAACCTTGTTCATTTATATTTACTGTGTGATCTGAATTTCTTGGCGCACTACTTTTCTTTTTTTTTCCCCACTAGCTATTTATTTGGTCTTTTATGTTTCACATTTCCATCACCCTGGTCAGTTCCAAAAAGGATTATATACTTTATTTTCAGTCCACGTAACCTTTCAACTTATGTGAACGGGAAAGGTGTAGACACTGTAAATTAACTCAAATTTAGTTTCCTGAAAATATGTGTACAGTATTTTCTTTTTCCTGTTTTTTAAATGTTATACATTGTCAATTATATTCATTCAAATGCAATATTGTGTAAATCCATTCCCTCTGCCTCTGTCAGAAGTAGCACAGCTGCAAATAATTAAAATTGATAAATGTTGCGTTAGATTAATAGTTGCGTTAATCACAATCAATAGATTTTAATACATGGGTGAAATGAAAACAGAGGATGCACAAATCAGCTTCACTGTGAAAACTGAGTTGGTGGATTTATCACATTTGAGCGGGGAGCGTGCAGTTACCTTGCCCGGCCTCTGGGGGGAGGTGGTGCGCTTTAACGTGGCGCACGTGCTGCCGGTTTTCCGACTTGCAGAAGAAGACGCCGACGAGAGGACAAGAGGAAGAAAAATGACAGGGCGCGCGAAAAGAAAACCCAAACCCATTCAGGTAAATCACACACACCCCGCGGCTGGGTCACACAGTTGTCCGTCGAAAGCGAGGGGTTGACCGGGCGGGAGAGCCGCGCCGCGCTCGGCCACGGTGTCGATAAAAAAAGCGGCTTCTGTGAAAACGCCGTGGGTGCAGAGCGGTGCGGCTCGCTGCGGGAGCAGCAGACAGACAGACGACAACATGGCAGCGGCTCCGCTGACCACCGGGAGCCGCGGACCTCCCGGCACACACCCGGGCTCACACCCGGTCACACACCCGGTCACACGAGGTCACACACCCGGGCTCACACCCGGTCACACACCCGGTCACACGAGGTCACACACCCGGTCACACCCGAGGCTGCACGAGAGGCGCTGAGTCACGCTCCGTACCGGCGTGTTTAGTGTTAGCGAGGTGAACTCACCTCCGTCCAGTCCGCCGCAGGGGGACGAGTGGGTGTCTTCGTCTGGGGGTTGATCCCTTAAAAGCTAAAAAAAAAAAAAAAAAAATCAGTGCCATGACTGTAGAAAGGTTTCGATCTTTAACTTAACGTGAACACAGATGTGCTTAAATTGGGCCATGTGCATTTATATAATAGTCGCCTTATCAATGCAATACAACAACTCCGAAATGAATGATCCAGATTTTGCTCAAGTTATTTATATTAGTTAAGTTAATATATATGATTTCAACATTTTGAAAGCTGTAGTTTGAAGTGCTGCTGAATTCGTTATTCTGAAAGGTGTTTTTTAACACCAATGTGTTAGGGTTAGGGTTGAGTGCATGTGTAAAAAGTGGATGATCAAAATGTCCAATTCAAATCCAAATTTGATTTGTATTGTACCAAATCACAACATGCACTATCTCCAACCTGTTCAAATGCATTCGTTGAACCCGGGTGTAGCAGATAAAAGGGGCAAATTTGAGAATGATGCAGCTGCTTCTCCTGTAATACTTTTCTTCAGGAGTCGAGCGCAGGCAACGGTGAGCTGAAGAAAGCCCGTACCGATGAATCCAAAGCCATGTCAAAGGTGGATACAGAGCAACGTGATGAGATGACGCGACTGTACAAGCTTCAGATGCCAGAAGATCTGTACCACTTCTGGGATTTCTGCAAGGATCTTTGTCCCGATGACCCACGTGGTATGTTCTTTACACTAACAGCGTATCTTGTTACTTATTTTTGATAATGACTATTTTTATTTAATGATTTTAAATTTTAAATCTCAATTTTGAATTATAGTCTGTTTTGGACTTTGAACGTCAGTTGAATATTTTTAGGTTTTGGACTGTTGGTCAACCAAGACAAAAAAAATACGTCACCTTGGGCTCTGGAAAATTGTGATAATTTTTTAGCAAGTGTTTGCCTGTCAGTTGATTTCTGTAGTAATGTATTATTTTTGTGAATGTAAATCTGTTCAGGTGCGCTGAAAGACACACTGGGTTTGCAGCTGGTTGGTCCTTTTGACGTTCTGGCTGGAGCTCACAAAAACTCAAAGAATCCTCAGCCTAACTTCCATCTTCACTGGAGGTATATTTATGACCCACCTGAGTTTCAGACCATACTTCTCGGAAGTGAGGACAGCCAGCATCACATTGGTTATTACAGGTATAGCACACAGGTTATTTTATTGTCATCAGAAGCCTATGAAGGTGTTTGATCTATTCTGAGCCAGTGTAAGTGCTATTATTGCAATGTTGTAGTTTCCACCTAGAGGACCCTTGACTTTAACCACTAACAGTCACCATACCAGCCACGATGCAAGAACACAGCCTGGCTACAGAGGGAGTAATACAGAAACGCAAATATAAGTTTTTCTGATTGTTTTTTACTGGATTTTATTTTCAGAGACACTCCAGACTCCCTCCCTTCGTTTGTTGGGGAAAGTGAAGCCAAGAAAGGCTGCGCTATCGCACAGATGGGGGACAACTTGTTTGCTGCTGTCCTGTGAGTATTAACTGCCACATATTCACCACACACATAACAATTTTCTATACTTGTTTTCCGTTTTAGCTGCCCGATTAAGAAAGAAAGTTTAAAATTGCAGGATGACAAGAACTGTTGAATGTAAACCATAAAACATGGTCTGTATGTGTTGTTCAGCTGCTATCTGTGGTATGTTCAAATTTTATTGCGCATGATCAAAGTTATTCTAGTGATTACACAGGGGAGAAGGCAGAAGTCATACCACTGCACTTTATATTTATAATTAGTATCGAAACAGGAACAAGCATTCAGAAATCAGGTACATATCAGTATTTTATCATGTTAAGATTTATATACACATGATCTGTGTTTACATAGTTTTGCTCAAATCACTGATCATATAAAGTGTTTGGTGCATGCAGCTTTTATGATAATCCTCCTTATTGAGTGTGCACACTTTGTTTTCATCATCTTTCTCTTTCCATAAACATTCTCTTACCTACTTGATTCCGTTGCTCCCTCCTCTGCCAGCCTGTATCTGCTTAGGAAGAGGAAAGGGAGGGGCAGCAAGAAACCAGCAGGAGAAGCTCTGGAAAGCTTGGAGGCGAAGCTGAGAGACGGGACAGAGACTCTGGGCTTGTCTCTAGAGCAGAAGACCAAAGGCATGAAGCAGAGGGACAAGAAGGTAGCTCACACAATGGAACAAACTGTTAACTCCTAGTTTCTACTTCATATGTTACTTTTTCCCCAGGAATGCAATTATTTTAAACCATTGCACTTTGTGCAGTACTATGTGTTGCATGGTTTAAGTTTTTATGTAGACAAAACCTGAACACACTTTTTGCTTACATTGCCAACCTCCATCACATCCTGCCATCCCTCATCTTTTATTTTACTCTTGTTAATGGAAACTCTATGCAGTAAAACTGATTATCCTTAATGAGCATATCTTCCTTGTGGCCACATTTTATCTTGTTAACTGCAAATTATATTTATTTGTAACGATATTATATTGCACATCCATTTTCAATGTATTGGCTCAGTGCTGTTGATGTATATGGTATCATGTTCCAACATTTGCAAGTCCTATAGGAGGGGTTTTATGGGTTGGGTTTTTTTTTTCTCTAGACAAAAAAGTCTCCAAGTTGATGATTGACAATTAAAAAAACTCTTGTCACACCACAGGTTGTTACAAAGACGTTCCACGGTGCTGGCATCGTTGTGCCTGTAGACAAGAATGATGTAGGATACAGAGAGCTACCAGAAACAGATGGTGAGTATACATATATATATATGTATGTATATATATATATATGTATGTATATATAGAATTAAACAGTGGGGATCATGAAGGTTCCTTCGCCACTTTTGTCTTTTCATCATTGTCCAACTTGAATTACAGCTCGCATGTTCAAAAAATTTTCTCACAGTTGAAGCATTCTTATTCCTCCCCTATTTGTATCTAGCTGGTCTCAAAAAGATCTGCAAGGCAATTGCTGAAGCGCAGAATGACGGAGAGCGAGTCAAAGCCTTTGGACCTCTCCAGGAGATGATCACATTTGTTCAGTTTGCCAACGATGAATGTGACTATGGAATGGGTTATGAGTTAGGAATAGACCTCTTCTGTTATGGATCTCATGTAAGTCTCAAAGTGCTCAGACTTTACCCTTTCTATACTCACATCTGAGGTTTAACATCATTACACTCAAGATCTTTCTCCCTTCTGGATCATACCCTCAAATATATAAAGTTTAATATTCTTCCTGAGTGCAAATCATTGAGATTATTTCATAAAAAAATGTGTTATTGATCTTCGATTTCCTGTCCCCTCTAGTATTTTCACAAGGTAATCAAGCAACTTCTGCCAATGGCCTACAGCTTGCTGAAAAGAAGTCTATTTGGGGAAATTTTGGAGGCCCACCTCTCCAGCCGTAGCCATGACAACCTGGACCAACTCTCTGCACATTAGAAAGACTCCGACATTCTTATCAGTTCTTGCCCTTATAAGCTTTTCCCACCATGTCTTCTGTTGTTTGGCAATGTTAATGTTTCTTGGTGGTTTTGGTGCTGCTGTCGTTGATTGGAACCATTTCAATGATATTTTGTTTGTAAAAGGTAGATGTTTAATAAAATATTTTTATATTTTTACCAGTCTTGTGAATCTCAATGGATCCTTAAACCAATGAGTTTGCTCGCTGTGTATTTGGTGCAACTGTTTAATTTTTAGATTCAGGTCATTGGGGGACAAAATATTGAGTCGGTTGACCCTTGTTACAATATTCTAATCTTTTAAAAAAAAAATTATTAACATAATATCTGACTTAAAAATATGATTTCACTATCAACTGAATAGAATCTAGATGGGCCAATAATTTGCCAATTTTACATGACTTCCTTCTCCATTTCAGCCTCCTCTCCTCAGTCCTGCCTGGATTTAAATGTCTCCGAGACATTGTTATCGATTTTGCACTGTCGACTTCCATTAAATTTGTAGCCCAGTAAAATAGACCCAGATCAGGATGAGGGGGGTGTAAGAATACTAAAATGGGAGATTATGTAAAATCCACTCAATGTGCCTGTACTGGGATGATTTTATGTGTGGGCAATTTTATTTTTGTTCAGGGGTCATCATGGACCAAACAGTGGACTCTCCTATCTGATGATGCTGCTGCAGAGGCACCAAGAGGAGGGGGAAGCAAAACAGGAGCGCACTACCGCTGGAGGTGCATTCAGGTGCCTTTGGTTCAAAAGCTTTTGGTCATACATTGTTTTCTTTTTTGTGTTTCTATTCTTGTGAGCCAGGTGGGGCACGATTCTGCTCAGTGGTAGAAATCAATGTGTTGGTCTTCTGTGGAAGTATGCTTTTCTATTTTATGTGTATGTGTAAAATCAAACGCAACTAATGCAACACAAAATCCTAAAACATAGGCATAAGACTATCCACCAATAATAACACATTTTACGTCACCACGTCACTATTTTGCATATCACCCCTTATGGGTCGTGTTATTGTTAGTGGAGTGTTCGTTTTGCTGATCAAGGTGCGGTGCTGACTTTTCCCAACCGTCCGTTAAGGCAGCATCGATCCTGCGGAGTTTCGGGAAGGCGCATGAGGCGCGTTCACGCTCCCCCCCCCCCCCAAACACACGCAGGCTACAGCATCACACCGGGAGCATCCCCTACCGGAGAGAGCGCTCATTTGTTTTGTTGTTGGTGTTTGACCATCAGTGTCACCGGCTTCAGTCACGTTTGTTCACAGACGGACCGCGACGCACCGCACAATGATCCCGGGCGCCTCCGACTCGGAGCCTTGCGGACTGTGAGGCCCCGCCACAGAAAAAGCCCACCTCGCTGACCGCGTCGCCTCCTCCCGCAGCCGCTCGCCCGCCCGAGGCGCGATGTCAAGCAGCCCGGAAGATAGTCGTTCCAGGGGCGGCGGCTCCGACCGTGACTTGAAAATGGCCTCTTCGAGCAACACGTCTCCCGAGGGTGGACCTCCGGCGCCGCTGCACCAGAGCCGCATACGGCAGGTGAGTAGCCTCCCCGCAGCCGCCTCGCTGCAGCGGCCCGGGACCCGTCGAGCAGAGCCCCGACCCGCTGGTGATGCTGAGAGGGGGGGGGGGGTCAGAGGCGTTGCCGCACCGGGGATGTGACAGATTATCTTTGACTTGCGTTAAAAAAACGGTGGGCAAATTGGCCGCTTGTGGGAGCGAAGGTGCCTGCAAAAGAAGGTGGCATCTGTTTCATTTAGAGACTCGAGAGTGACGTGCGCGATGGAACCCACACAGGCCGATTGGGTTGGTTGTTTTGGCCGTCAAAATAAACACCGCCCGGGCCTGTGCACACTCCACCAGGCGTGAGAGGAGTGTTTACAACTCACACCGGGCCCTGAAGGCGACATGATCACTTTACTTGGACCATGTTAGGGTGAGCATCCGGGCATCCGGGAATCTGACTTCTGACAAGTTGTCCAATTTAAGCTTGTACCCAAACTGGGTTCATGTGAAGATGGATAGGTGGTCTTACATTGGCAGATTCATACAGCATAATGCAGTGTGTGTGTGTGTGTGTGTGTGTGTGTTTGTGTGTGTGTGTGTGTGTGTGCGTGCGTGCGTGTGCGTGCGCGCGCATCTCCGTCTTACATTGGAAGATTCATACAGCATAATGCAGTGTGTGTGTGTGTGTGTGTGTGTGTGTGTGTGTGTGTGTGTGTGTGTGCCTGTGTGTGTGTGTGTGTGCATCTACTAAGTGCTCAGTCCACTTTTGGGCTGGGCTGTTTTGCCAGTAAGTCTCGCTGTCCTTGTGTGAACTGAAATTCTGATATTACAATGCAGATATGATCTCCTCTCCTCTTCCTCTCCTCCACAAACCAGTTTCCCTCACATCGAGGTGTGTGTTTAAAATAGTTGAAGCCACTGTTGCAACTGCATCAGCCTAATTGGAAAAAAATGAAATACCACATTCAAGTGACGTCAGTTTTTGTGAACACGAGTTTTAAGCAAGAAGATTAATGTTAAGTGTTTTGCATCTGGATTTGATCGTGCGGTGCATTGTGTGTGTATGTGTGTGAACGAGGGAAAGTGAGTCAGGAGATTGTGGATGGTTTCCTGTCTCAGTGCACTCTCTCGGGCTAATGTGATTTCAGTAATGGACTCTAGTGCCATATAGACACACACAGACACACACACACACACACACACACACACACAGACACAGAAACACAGACACACACACACGCCTTAGTGTTCTCTTCAAGGGTTGGCTCACTCAGCTCTCATACTTGGAGGCACTCAGATGATATTTAATAATTTTAAAAAATCCAGAAAAATCCAAAATGTCACTGTTCAAACAGGAGACTTCTCCTTGATTCCCCCAAAGCGTCTCCTGTTCTGTGTACTGTAGGTGAAAGAGGTAAAACAGATCAAGACGCATTTGACAGAGAGCCGTTGCATACATGCAGATCTTACAGCATCTTTCCCGTACCTTACTTCAGCTAAGCACGTCTCGTCAGTTGAGGTCTTGTCTTCAGCAGCTTTTGACATGGGAACACAGTTGTATTATTTTGAAGTCACCCTATTAACCTCTTAAATTAAATCACCCTCCGCAGTAACTATAATTCAGCAGCTTAAGTGTTAAATGGTCAGTTTTTTTGTGACACATCATGATAGCATGTGTTGCTTTTTATTGACCACGCAGGTACTAAGTTGTCGAAGGTGCTCATTTGTTAAGGTTTCAGACTATCTACGGCAACTGGGTGGCACATGGGAATAATCCTTTACCACTGCAGATATCCATGCATAGTCCCCAGCAGCAGAGCCACCAACTCGGCCCTTCTGATCGATCACAAGTGGCAGCTCTGATGAATGATCACGTCATCCCTGTTGCTCCACCAGTGCCTCCTACTGCTTGGTCCGTCTGTGTGGTTGTTGTTTTTTTTAAATTTTCATCAACCCCCTCTCCTCAGTCAGTCTAAGCATCAGCACGGATCAACGTGCAGGTGGAACTGGACATCAGAAAAGTAAAATTCACACAATGTGGACATGATCTGATGACTTTAACATTGCTTAAAGGCCCAGCACACGCACCATGTGGAGGCTGGGTGTGGCTCTGCTGAGAATTATGTGAGGTCACCATTGTACCCTTAAGAATAGGATAAATAAGACGAGGACAAGGGTGTAAGAGGCTGTTCATCACTGAAACAATTTTGTTGTTTTGCTGTGACTTTCCCTCCTTAGGGACACAACTCCACAACAAGCTGACTGACACAGCCTTACTTAATGTTGCCTTAAAATTTGTTCTATTTTCCCAAGCATTTTTCTATTAAGGGCGGCACGGTGGTTTGGTGGTTAGCATTGTCCTCTCACAACAAGAAGGTCATTGGTTCAAATCCAGGTTCTGACCATCCAGGGCCTTTCTGTGTGGAGTGTGCATGTTCTCCCCTTGTCTGCGTGGGTTTCTCCGGGGACTCCGGCTTCCTCCCACAGTCCAAAGACATGCAGATCGGGGTTAGGTTAATTGGAGAATCTAATTTGACCAGAGGTGTGAATGTGAGAGTGAGTGGTTGTTTGTCTCTGTATGTTGGCCCTGCGATACGCTGGCGACCTGACCTCTCACTCTTTGGCCTAAAAATACGTCCTGTGTATCGTGTGATTGTCCGAGAGAAAAATTGCCTCTTCCTCACTAAGTGGCTGCGTGTCCACGTCTCTGTGCTCACTGCACCCGTGTCACTGGGCATTTATAACCCCTCTACCCGTGCCAGTCCACTTTCCTGTGGTTGAACCGTGGATATACTTGCAGCTTGTGTTTGCAGAGATCAGTTCAGGACTAGATTTTATGGCCACTGCAGTCTGATATTGATCAGGGGAAAATCTTTGAACCCCCTAGGCTTCAGTTGAGACATGCTGGCCGCCTTGGGATAGAAGTTTGAATCCAGCAGAAACTAAGAATGCATAAGAAATTAGTTTATCCTCAGACACAAATATATGCATTTAGATTGCTCTCGTCTTGCATCTAATGATGACTCATGTGTAGGACATGTTACTCAATGCTTGATAGAAAGATCCTGTTTCAAATGAGGTTTCTACATGAATATATTTTTCCTATCCCTTCCCACTTTCTTCTTGCTTTCCATCAACCTTTCCTCCTCTGGCGTCTCACTCCCTCGAACTGCTTCAAACAGGAGCTTTGATTCTTTGGCCTTGTTTCCTTCTTGGCCGTCTGTTCATCTCTCATTTCACTCCAAACTCTCACTTTCTCCCTTCACCCTGTCTTTGCAACGCTCCTCCTCCTCCCCACCACTGGTCCGTTCACTGACGTTCCTGATGTGCCAGCAGGTCAGATTTCCCTGCAGCCTTTGACATTTTCATCTCTCTCTTTTCCGCCCACCCTGTCTGCGTCTCATCTGCCTCTGTGTGTCTGCCTTCCTATCTGCCCGTCTCTCTCCACTGGGAGTGGTATGATGGGATTCTGCAGGAAGAGAGTCTTAATGGAGACACGGCCTTCATTGCATTACCTCTGGACAGCTGCAGCCACACACCCACATATGATTACAGCTGCCTTCCACCGCATGATGCCAAATAAGACTCGTTGGCCAAGTGGGGTCTCCACGCGGGGGCAGTTAAACAGAGTGTATATGCACATACAGTACACACACACACACACACACACACTCAAACAGCTTTCTGTTGTTGCGTTTACGAGAGCTGTTAGAGCACTTGCCACAGAAGAGACCTGTGAATGACCGCAAGTCATCCACTCCAGTACCGCGACTGATTGTTACCAAATTAAGAAATAACCACTGGCTCTTGTGAAATTCCTGCTTGGTACCGCAGTGTTGTGTGTTTCAGATTGGCATGACTCCGCAAGACACGTCTACACTGTTCCACTGTCTATTTACTGTGAATCAGACACACTTGATTGTCAGTTTATATTTTGCTGTGCAGTCCTAAAAAGTTGTTTGTACAAAGAAAACCCACTGAAGACATTTTGAGTTAGCATATAGTCAGTCTTATATATATGTTAGTCATTTATTGGCCTTGCATTTTTACAGCCATGATGTAAATTCATGCAACATGAAGTTAGCCAACTATAATATCAGTTTATCTGTCAAACATATTTGATTAATCTATCTGTCAAATGTCATGCAATCGTTAAAGTTAGTTCCTACAGTCATAGTTTAGATTGTAGATTTTTAATGATTAGTCATTTCATCAATAAATTGATCAACAGAAAAACAATATGCATCAATAATTCACTAGTTCCAGCTTCCCAAATGTTTTTATTCACAATTGAAATAACATCCTATAAGCTGCAGCCACAGAGAGTTTGGGAAAACACTTGCTTTTTACCAAGTGACTAGTCAAAAAATGTATTTGTTATTCCTGCACTATTGTTACCTGTTGACCAGAAGACTTAACAGAAATATTCATATACCACTTAACTCGTCGTTAGGTGTGGCCATATTAGGTATGATACTCAGCCCCCCGGCAGCTCTGATGCAACATGCAAGCAACAGTCATTTGATATCATCTATTGGTTTCATATGAGTTTCCATACCCGGTATTCCTGTCCCAGATCCAAATGGAGCACAAGCAAGTCTATATTTGGGTGCAAACAACATCCTGACATTCTGTTATTCTGCATCGGGCGGCTTGGTTGTTGTGGTACCTCATAACTGGTTGGGCTGTCCTAGTTATATGTGACACCATCGTACACCGTCTTCCCCCCGACGGAGGGTGGGCAAGGCGCAGGTGTCACAGCCCTTTGGCCTCTTTGTCTTCATCTTCGTCGTCATGCTGTCCTTGTTTTGATGGCAGGTTGTTGATCAAAAGAAAACGGACAGAGTCAAAAAGTGACGGTGAAAACTTTGTTATTAGGATATAACAAAGTGCGAGTACGTCATGCATAGAGACGGATGTTGACGAACCAGCGGCAGGATATAAGGAATATAAGGAAGACTATACTGAAACAAGGACAGATATAGAATTATCTTCTTGTCCTAAGAAGCATCCTGTACTTGTTATGCTTTACCGAGGGCAGGTGTTTTTTGGACTGGGAGCATGTTAATTATTCATCATGGCCTCATCACTGGGTTTCCCGTTAGAGAGAAAACAGAGAGTGACGGAGAGGGAGAGAGGGAGAGGAGGGTGTGGTCAGTAATCAATGGACTTCTCAGAAGCTCGGCTCACCTTCTTTGTTTTAATGTGTTCTCTCTCTCTCTTGTCAGCATCCTCTCAAGCTTCATCCCTACCCCCCTGTTCTCTCTCTCTGCTGCCTCTCTCCTCGTGTTCAAGTTGAATAAGTGAAGGATTTCTCACAGGGAGACACATCCAAGCGTTTGGCTGTGTTGTTGAGAGTGGCACGGCTCATAGCACTGCACATAGACAACGAGGTACACACATATAAACACACACTGAGTGCAGCTTATCTTATAAAACCACCTCAATGCCTGTTTTTGTCTTTGTCCAGGCCCTTCATATCTAAGTACGTGATCTTGTGATTCTTCTGTTGTATAAAACTTAGGTCATACATTTAAAATCATTCATCATGTTCATCTTGTTTGGTTCTAACCCAAAATAGAACTGGAAAATGACTGCTAATTAAATGTTTGTGTTCTCCCTCTCTCTCTCCATCTCTCAGACTGATTGTCTTCCTGGTTACTGCCCCCTTTCTCTCTGACAGCATCACTCAGCAGCAGCCCTGGTATGACTGTGTGCTGCAGCAAATTTTAGGTCACACGCTCCATTATTCATTTAATGTTTGACCTGAAATGAGTTGAATCAGTTTCTGCCTCAAACCCCTTTGTCATCTGACGCTGGACGAGATCAAATGAAAATGCATTCACCCAACAATTTAGCAACGCTGCCACCTAAACAAAAATTGTGTTGGTCTGTGTACTCGAACAGAGAGGGTTGTTGTCTTGTGGTCTGGAGAAGAATCCGATTTAAGAAATTACCATTTGGGCCATTTGCTTCCATAGATCCACAGTATCTGATTTTTTCAGTTCAGGTTCAGGTCTTTCTCTGAAATGACAGCTTGTATGTGCACATCTACCACTCCGTCAGGAATATTCTTCATCAATGATAGTATCTGCAGTTTCACTGGAATATGGTAGTTTATTTTCCAGTGTGCATCTCTGTCATCTCATTAAGAGGAACAGCAAAGTGACGTCAAGTGTCCCAGAGGGACTTGTCGGCACTTCATGAGGGAAAAGAGGGAAGGCCGTAAATTAGCAGGACGGCCATTTCCAAGGCAGAGGGTTTAATACCAACGCTCCTGCATCACAGAGAGGCAGTGGATTGGTTGCTTTCTCTGAATTACTGGCCTGTTAGAGTATTTTATAATAGTGCTTCTAGTTTGCAAAAAAGATGTTCAAGACTGTGGCCTAATGTAGCAGAACTCAGCAAGCAATCAGTTAATGTGACCCTGGTGTCTCGCCTGTAGGCCCGCTGCTCGTCTGCAGATGGAAACGGGCAGTGTCGTTAATGCGTTAGCAACACTGAAGGACGAATGTAGCCAGTCACAAATCAGATGCGTTCATCTGTATGGGTGTGGTCTTCTCCACTTTCTCCGTGACTCTATCAAGGTTATGTGTCCCATCTACACTCTGTCTGGCCCCTCCCAGCTCGTTGCAACCCCCCGCCCCACCCCACCCTCGTCTCAGTGCCATTACTCCCTGTGTCTGGGTGTGGTCTGATCTGGATTCTGAACTGTCTGCACTGTCCGCTCTCTATTACGCTTGACACCGTGATTTGGTTTTGTGAAATACGGAGAAAGAGAAGGAAAGGGAGGTAGAGAGAGTGTCTGTGTGTTTGTGTTGTTGATTTTAGGGCTCTGACCTTTCTCAAGCAGTAAAAGAGGCTGCAAAATGACTTGACATTTAAATCATATCTGTGAGCCAAGCCATTACTGTCCCTTCTCTGGGGTTTGATGATTTTATCTCTGAGCAAGGCAGAAAAGATTTGCAGACCAGCAGTATAGACAAACACAACCAATATTTACACTGGCCTGGCATATCAGCTATTTAAATGCAAAATGGAAGCATTTGTTCTTATTGCTTCTGATGTCCGTAGACTCTTTTGATAGATCTATGAAGCCCGTGCATGTCTTTGTGACGTACCTCACCCCTGCGGTGAAGCTTGTGAAAATCGCGTAAAGCCATTCTACTCACACATTCAGCGCTTACATTGTAAGATCCACTCGGAAACATACCATTTGTGTGATAGCGTCCACATTTACCTGTTTTTCACAGGTGTTCGTGCTGAAAACGATACGTGGAGAAGCGTCACGTGAAATATGGCAGGTAGTAAAACTGGAATGTTTTCAATGGTTTCATTGGAAATGGAAACTATTTCCTTGCATTTAGTGGCTGTTAGTCGCTCAATGATGCACTTGTGTCGAAAGCAATGGAAAATGTATCAAAGTGTGGAAAGCAGCCGGGTCTCTGCTTTCTGCCTTTGTCTCTTCTACATACTGTATGAGTCTTTTCCAGCTGTCTGTGAAGTACAAGGGAATTAGGCCTTCTGCTTTTTAGCTGCACGGGAAGACTCACTTACCAGGTTAACAGAAGCACAATGCATCTCTTAAATCAAACGGATGTAAGCTCTAATGAAAACTAGCATTTTCGATGAGGAGCAGTTGGTTACCGGGGTGGAAACTTGTTGTCGTGAAAAATGAATGAGCTTCTCGAAGTCTGAAATGAGTCACCTGAAACAGAAAGATCCTTCCTCCATTAAGATGCATTATATGCAGCCAGACACTCAGAACTGCCGTGACTCCACGAGTCAGCACTGTAGCTCCATTAGCAGGCGGACAAATCAGCAACAGCCAAAACAACCACACCGATAATGACAACAACAAATAACACATTGGTTCTCATGAGCAGAGAGATAAGTAAAAAAACCCAAAACAAAACAGTGGTCTTGTTTATTTTAGGTCATTAACTACAAGTAATGGACTAAAAAACAAAGCATATCATAGAATCAAATAAATACTTTTTTACCCCAATTCATCTATTGTCAAAGTAACAGTTGAAAGCAAGTCTCAATTTAAAACTCTTTCTTGTTGATACCTTTAAATATTTTATTCAAGTGTGTGTGTGTGTGTGTGTGTGCGCGTGTGTGCACATACGTGCATGTGTGCGCGCATTCGTGCATGTGTGCGTGCACGTGACAAAGCATTTGTACACACCAAACCTGCGTATACGTCCCCTCAAAGTTCGAGGCACACAAACAGGCACGTGCAGGGATCCATGTGCTAATCTCTGCGTCTCTCATATCTGTCTATCACAGAGTCCTAATGGGACGTATAAAAGCTTCTGGATCCATAAAATGGAAAGCAGACCATTAACCCCTCCCCATCTGGGGATCCACTAAACCAAGAAGAAACAAGAGCTCACATCAAGTCTCATTGGACCCCCCCCCCCCCCCCCCCAACGTAATCTAACACCCAAATTGATGCACACACATACACATCCTCAGTTTATAAAGTGTTCTTCTAATCTTCAATATCTTGGATGTGTGATGGAAAGCATCATTAGGGGTAATTGATCAGCTTTTGCTGATGCATAGACACCCAAACATGTATAGTATTGATATACAAGACACACACACACACACACACACACACACACACACAAATGCAGCAAGAGCACTGTATCGGGATCAACTAACATGCCGATCAATACGCTTTCATATGTTGTCTGGTAAATCTTAAACTATAATAAATTCAGGCAATGCAGTAGCTGTTGTTTAAAGTTTAGATTTGCTTGTATTGTACTATATGTCATTGGGAGAGCCAGATACAAAACAAATAATATAAAGACCACTTCAGAAATATCATTAAAACATTTAAATGTCAGCCATTTCAATATTCTCTTTGAGTCATTTTTTTAAGCACAGTCAAACGAGCATGTTTGTAAGCACTGTTTACAAGCTGCTTTGCTGTGCAACAAACTGTTGCTCGTTTTATAGAAAAGCAATAATAATTCTATGTGGAATAATATGCATATACTATAAAAAGTAAAACAAATTTTCAATCTTGATTAAATATTAATAATGCTAAAACAATGAAAATGAATCTAGATAATGTAGATTTTGTTTTGTCATGCCTGTTGCCTTAAACCTTTTCACTCTTTCACCAGCAGAGGGTGCTAGAGGAGCAGAGCACAGAAAGGCTTATTCCTGTCAACAGCGGGATCTTCAGGAAACTGAATAAAGGTCTCGGGCTTAATGCACCAAGACAGAACATTTTATACAGCATTACATTGTGGAGTGATTCAGCAGATCTGTATCATGATCAGTAGTAGAAAGAGATATTTACTGATGCGGTTGTGCTGGATGAGCCAGTGGAAACGTTACCAGGCAAAAGATGTGAACAGAAATAGAGGTGTGAGATTGTGTCCCTGTCCCTGGCGCTGACACACACACACACACACACACTCACACACAGACACACACACACACACACACACAGACACACACACACACACACACACACACACACACACACACACACACACACACACACACACACACACACAGACTGTCAAGTCATATCCCATCAGCCACCATCAGAGCTGCAGGCTGCAGTGCGGTTGAGAGTCAGGCCGACCCACTTTTCTCTCCACGCAGGGGGGAAGCCTATAACTCGCAGTCGCAGATGATTGGGAGCCACTGCTCTGTGCTCACTGGTCCCCCCCTGAACTAAGTGGAGTGTCCTGTCGTCTCTGCTTTCTCACAGAGGGACAGACCGTACCCAAGTTCACCATGCTTCTCTTCCTCCGTTTCTCTTCTTCCTCTTTCACACACATGCCCTGTCTTCGTACTCATTGTTAATTGTTATAACTTCCAGATTCCATAATTTAACTTGCTTGTATTTATATACATCATGTCATCTCACCTATATTATACCTCACTTTCTCCGTTTTTCCTTTCTTCACCGTTTACTTAAACAACCACAGATATGTCTGCCCTTTTGTTGCGCTTGTACAAGGTTTTGCTTGTAAAAAAAAATGGATACTAGCCAGCAAACTCATTTATGTCACTGGAAAATTCTACACAAAATACTTACCGTTATTCCCCCAGTTTTCTCCTGCTCTCAACTTCAAATCCGCCCTCAGCTCCCCTCCTCACACATTAACCTTTACTTCTCCTCATGTGTCCCTTTTGCACAGCGGTATAGGGAGAGTAGCTGTGGCTGTCGCAGTCGGCTGGCTGTTGGCATGCAGCCTCCTTAAAACCCTTACACAACAAACTATTCCCTGTGACTGTAGCTCACATAAACACATTAACACTCTCATCCATGCACGTGCCCCGCCCCCCTCCCCCCCCCCCCCCCCCACACACACACACAGGGAATGGCCCAGTCCAGATGTACATGAAAACCCTACTCAATGTGAACAGATGTGGCAACAAAACCTGTGTGTGTGTGTGTGTGTGTGTGTGTGTGTGTGTGTGTGTGTGTGTGTGTGTGTGTGTGTGTGTGTGTGTGTGTGTGTGTGTGTGTGTGTGTGTGTGTGTGGGGATGGGTCTTACTGTTGTAATTCACCAGCCCTTTTCAGCTATCATCTCCTGCTCTGTCTCATATTTGCACACATGAATGTGACTTTCATTTTCAGCTGGCATATATGGCTTTGTGGAGGTGTGTCTTTTTTTAAATGTTTTTGTTTTGTTGTGGGACTATGTACATCCAGTAACTTTTTCCTGGCTGGATGCTGAGCGACAAAGGCTGACTCCTAATCTAATACAAGGCAGAACAACAGAAAACAGAAGAAGAGGAGAAGGGAAAGAGAAATAGTCAAAGAACAATCAAGAGATGATGATTTTTGGTGCTAAACTACACTTTTAGGATTTTTTTCTCCTGTGCATTTTCTACATTGGGTTTTCAGTTTCGGAGTTTGGGTGAACACTATTTTGAAGGTAGTTTTCTTGTAGTCATTTAGACATTTTTCAAACAACAATTAAAAAGGTATTTAAGGTACGAGCAATTTAGGCAAGGACGTATGTAAATTAACAAAGTGAAACTCCAGCATTTAGTAAAATAAAACAGTTTTGAGATAGAAAGAGGTAGAAAGGTTAGGTCATGGCCCACGCTGCAGCCCACCTGAAGAAAGCTCGAGAGCTTGAGCTGCATCCAGAATACAGAGCTCTGCAGAAAGCCAGGGAGAGGAGGAGGCGGCATCGTGAAAGAGCTGAGCGAAAGCGGCAGGTAAAACCAAATCATATAAATTCATAATTTGTGTAACGCCGACTGCCATTCTGATTGTGTTGGTAATCGTTGGTGTGGGGACACGGTGTGTGAGAGTGGGTTGTGGAGGGTTTCGTTGATGTGAATGTGTTCGCCCGTTTCACGATGCTGTGGCTGCCGTGCCGCCCTCCTCTCAGACGGGTTCATCATGTAACGTAAGGAAGATGGATGATGGTGCAGTTGATGACATGTGGGCTCAAGGTCAGAGGGGGGTCACATGCTGGTGGTATTGGATCTTTTAGGGACTAAACTTTTGGTAATATTTGAAATAAAGTTCATCGAAAAGAAAATATGAATTGTTTTCCAAAATCAGAAGAACACTGTGAAATATCATTCTTAAACCACAATTACCACAATTAGAACAATTACCATGGGGGGGAAATTGTCAGCTAACAATTTACTAAGTTAACTTACTTGAGTTATTCTAGTAAGTGAATTACTGCTAAAGGATTTGTTTTGTTTCTATGGTTTAACCTCAAGCACTGATTTCTAAAGGTGATTTAAATGTTACTAACTACATAAAAACTTTGTAAAATAAAATGATAATTGAATAAAACATGTGCTTTTGACTGACACCTGCCGACAAATCAGAAATTGTTATCACTGTCTGATTAAGACACCATTTATAAAGTCTTTATAAGTTGTAATTAATGTTTTTTCATAATGGTTAATAATTAATACGGATCAGTTATAAGCCATTAATCACAAAGAAATTGGGTTGCCAGGTTGTAGACAATCCGCCAAAATGACACTTTGTCATCAATAAAACTGAGTCTGCAGTTCTAAATGTTAGTAAATCATTAACGAACGGGCACCACCCTCATTGACGGATATGCGTGAGTACATTTGGTCTTTTAAAACTGATCATAACAACGGTTACAAATAAAGAAAATTTTAAAGCAGCAGCTGATGGGATGTCTTTGATGCTGAAATTAGATTTCCCTCCAGTGTGAGCATGGATGCAGTACAGTGTATAATCCAGAAGCCTTTATTACACGACTGTCCACAGGTCAATCTACACAAATCCTGTACAGGAACAGATTACAGCTGGTTTTCAATCAATCCAATCTCTGCCAGTGCAGTGTGCTGGATGGAGAGACGGACGAGACAAACAGAGAAAGCACAAATGACTGAAAACCCCTGCTGTGAGACGAACACAAACACCTCCATGCAATACTGACATGTTTACAAGAAAACACACGTAAAATCAGGGCCTGTCCAGCACACAGATTGGTGTACTTACTTACTGTACTTACTGTACAGACCACATCTTTGTCTTTGGTATGAACCAGTGTCTGGAATTTCCTGCACGTCATGGCTGCTGTCGGATTTCTCAGATGAAAACTCCACGCACACAGCTAAAATGTTTTCTGAACCATGTCTACACGACATAACATTTTCTACATTCTCCTGATGATGGATTGACAATGGAATTTTTTTTTTTAATTTGCAAAGTTAAAGTCAATTTGATCTGAGAACTGTGTCAATAGGCTCAGCTCGTGTCACTCCGTCACGAGCCTCGGCGTTCCTGGAGAGCAAGGCAGGCCGAGCGGTCTCCCGCCACACACACTCCCAGCTGTCATGTACCCCACCCTGGACACACTCAGCGGGGGTTGATCTCTTCTTGGTAAAATAGAGGGGTCTGGAAAAGGTAAAAATAGCCAAGGCAGAGAGACAGTAAGGGTTAAATGTTTATGGTTGCAGTTGTTATTCTACAGAGAGAGGAGAGTTGGAGGGAAGAGCCAGACTGGGCATCGGCCTCACATGCTAAGGCAGAGCCAGAAGTATGTAAAGCTGAGGAGGTTTGGACAAAGAGATGAAAGTAGATAGAGAGGGGGTGAAGTGGTGGTGATAGTGAAGTAAGCGAGATTTGGTCTGACATTAATTATGTTTGGACTGAAGACAGGAACATATTTAATGGGTTGTAATATTGCTTGACGCAGCCAAACAGCAGGAAGTGAGCTGGAGAGGCTTTTATCCAAGGACACACAGTGAGAAACCACAAGCGTTGGACTTTGGTGGACCGTTCAGCACCATACGGTCTTGAAGCGTGAGAGGAAAAGGCCCCTGTTTCCTGATTCACCTGGAAAATTCGTAACCATGGGCAATGCAGCGACATGTGAGGCGTGTGGATCAGATAGAGCTTTAAAGACCAGTGGGAGTAACAGCAGTTTAGACCAACACGCTGACTACTATGGATGTGCTGAATCTGGATCTGATGTTGATGATTCACTGGTAAGAAGAAGGAGGAGAGGGAGACGTGATTCTGCTGCTGTTATAATGACCTTTGTAGTTTAAAAGACAAATCTGTTACTGCTATGTGCTGCAGCTACAAACAAAGTGTCCTCTTCTAGAAGGATGTTCTTGCTGCTGGTGTGTTTTGGTGTATGCGCGTGTGCATGTATTTTCCTGTGTGTGCATGTATTGTGTGTGTGTGTGTGTGTGTGTGTGTGTGTGTGTGTGTGTGTGTGTGTGTGGGTGGGTGTGTGTGTGTGGGTGGTGACATCTCATGTGAGTTGTTTGACCCCTGACCCCTCACAGACGTGCAATAGGGAGTTTAATTGTGCCAGTGGTGTCTGACGAACATGCTTCTGTCTTAACCTCATTAAAAAGGGGTTAAAACCTTGTCAACACCCAGTAGTCCTCTGCAAGTATTGTTAAGTTTTACTCACTGGCGCACACTGGGATTAAGTACCCATGTGTGGGCTGGCTGATAAAATCGACCGATATGAAATTTTCACAGACATATCGGTATCTGCGTTTATGTTTGCCGGTATAAAAACTTTTATTTTACAAAATAAGCAATGCAGATAAGATGTCGATATTTGTTTACACTTTCCATTGAAAAACAATGTTTGTTTTCTTTATCCAACTTATATCGGTCGGACTCTCTCTATATTTAGAATTAAGTAAGCAAATGCAAATATTATCTTTGTAAATATGCATTATTACTAGAGTAAACCCCTTATCCAAATATCTGATGTGTTCATGGAAAGATCGCATTTGGCACAAAGCTTGTCATCGATCGTCAGAAAATACACCAACAATCGTTTTGATTATTGATTAATCCTTTAATGTCTTTTTCATTCGTGACACTTGTGTTAAACCAAAAGAATTACATACATTTTGTCAGTGTATTTTTGGGCAGGATGAAAATTAAAATTATGATACAAAATCATTTATACTAGTCATATTTTTAACCCGTATTGCTTAAAAGGTAGTTGATTGATTTTCATTGAAGTTTCCCTGTAATGTTACAGTTAGCTCTGATAATAAGGGCCAATCTTCAGCTGTATAACTTCCTGCCTGAGGACATTTGCTTAAATATTCCTTATCATATTGTATATTGCTGTTAGATGTTTACTCTCACATACTGGCCTGAAGCAGTTAAGCTTTCAACTCTAAATCACTGCTGGAGAGATATTTCTGTTTGCCGTTGTGAGTTATGTCACAGTGAAATTTTGAGGATGGCTCAGCTTGTCTTGTATGTCAAAAACTGATATTGAATCCAGGTCAGGGGAAGAAGCCGCATGGATCGTGTTTTTCTTCTGCTACACGTAGGCAAGTAGGTCAACACTCTCCTGGAGTTTAGTGTCAACCTTTAAACTTCAATTTAAAAATTCAATGAGTCATTACACATGAATGCAACAAAGAGCAACTTTACATGCCATTAGTGTGTGTGTGTGTGTGTGTGTGTGTGTGTGTGTGTGTGTGTGTGTGTGTGTGTGTGTGTGTGTGTGTGTGTGTGTGTGTGTGTGTGTGTGTGTGTGTGTGTGTGTGTGTGTGTGTGTGTGTGTGTGTGTGTGCCTGCTGCAGCTGCTTGTGCTGCCTTGATGTCTGGTGGTTAAATTTAGCAGTCTTTTGTCTACTCAGACAAATTATTGATTCAAGCAGGTCTGACTTTCATAAAACAAAACAAAACACAACACATAACACTTTTTCTGAGCCCTTTATTTAGTCATAACATGCTTCATCCATCTCTCTAAACTGACTTACTTTTTAATAGACGTGTACAAATAGAACTATGACAAACCATGGAGGAAATATTACTTTTAAATGATTTAATTAAAGAGCTGTACATGATGATGACATGAAAACTAAAAAAATTAAGAATTTATATTTGTTTGTTTAGTTATGTGCTGGGTAAACACACACACACACACACACACACACACACACATATATATATATGTTTCTGCCACCACCTGTGAGGAAATACCACAAGCACTGATAAAAACCGAATATTAAAACTTAATACATGTTTGTGTTCCTGTTTCTAACATTAGCCTTCATTCTGTCTCATCCCCTCTAGTCCGACAGTAGCACCAGTTTCCTTCGAGCGGCCAGGGCGGGAAATATTGACAAAGTCCTTGAATTCCTGAAAAATGGAGTAGATATCAGCACCTGTAACCAGGTAAGGAAACTTCTGGACCCAAATCTAGCTTCATCTGGTGCTTAAGGATATTTCTGTTGGTGTGCACAGTGTGCATTTTTCTGTCTTTGAAAATGTCACAATCAACTATTTGACATTCTTTCATCCAGTAAACTTGTGCTACTGTACTGTAACCTACCATACATCTTGATGTAATGGGGCACTTTTCTGTGAAGTGTATTCAATATTTAAATGCTAAAATCTGTAATTATTTAGTTCTTCACACACTGAGTTTGGTCAAAGTTACTTGCAAGAGTTTGTGTCTTAAAATGGGTGGAGAATGTAAACAGATGTAGCGTTTTTCAGTATGTGCACACAAAATTGTGTTGTAGCTTGAGTTATGTTCATGTAGTTAAAGTTGTCTCTCTGATTCTCAGTATGTTCCCTGTCCCAGCACAAAGGAGGTAGATTGAAAAGTGACATATTACTTAAGAATCATCATTAATCTGTCACGAACACAACCTCATAACTGCTCCCCTCCCTCCATCACACCCATTCTTTCCTCCAATCTCTGCTGCACTTGAAGGTTCCCTCTGACAGCTGCTCTCACCCCCCTCACACCCACCATCACCCACATTCCACTGAGGAGGAGGGAATTGGGAGTGTGCAAAAAACATTTCCCCCTAGAGCCCTGTAACACCCCCCCTGCCCGTCTATGTCAGGGAGATGTGATTTACAGCAGTCACAAGGTATCTTAAAGTTAGATGGAGAATTACGTGACTCTGTGTGTGTGTGCCCAATGCCAGACCCTCGTACTTTCTAATGTGTCATTGCTGTTGGCCTCTTGTAATTGTCCATCAGTTTTCTAGTGACTGTTTATATGCTTGGTTGGCAGACAGGAATTGCCACCTGCTCGCACATGCTTTACAAGCTGTAATTTGTTTTCCATGGGTTTTGTTTTGTCCGTCAAGAGTGAAGCCTGACTATTCATGTGACTCTGCACACACACACACACACACACACACACACACACACACACACACACACACACACACACACACACACACACACACACTCACACACACTGAACTCCCCCACTGCAACAAGAGAGCCCTGCCCTTCATAATATCTGTCAGGGGTCAGATGATCATATTTGAGCCCTTGTCAGGTGACCAAATATGCAAGTGACATTTTCATATATATATGTCACAGTGTTGCCTCACTGTGTGTGTGTGTGTGTGTGTGTGTGTGTGTGTGTGTGTGTGTGTGTGTGTGTGTGTCAAAGAGAGAGATGGCAATGTACTGTAATGCAGAAAATGTAATTTAAGGAGTCAGAAGATACATGTCTTGTACTTCCATTCCTCCTCAGATAGTTTGTGTGATACTGTGTGTGATCATCACCAGCTGTTCAGATTTCCAAGTTTGGAGGAAAGACATTTAGGGTGTGGAACTTCACATATGGTCAATATGCAGGATTGCTTTTACTGGCTACTTTTACTGGGATTAATGTGCTTCTTACATTAATGCCGTGCCAGCTTCCTTATGTTGATGGCAGCTGATAAGTGGTTTCCTTCGAGATGATGCTGCCAGTTGCGGCTATGGTAATTGAAATTTCCCTGGATATGTTGCCATTTGAACTTTAATGATAATTCCAGGAGAAACCCACAATGATATGAGGCCTAGATGATCATTTGAAAGGATCATGATACTTGTGATTAGCAGCAACTTTGCTCTCAAGGAAATGAGTCAGTGGAAAAGGTCTGGATTGAATTAGAGCCATTTTCTATTACACTGCTGCCAGGATTGCTCTGATGATAAGAGCATCAATAAACAGGAAATAATAAATATCTGAAATCTGTGGTCTGGTTAAATAGACATAACAATGTATTAATCTGCAGTGGCTTTAAAAAATAAGGACCCATCTCTGCAAGTTTGATGGAGACGCCTGCACGTCATTTGGAAATTCTGAACGTTGGCCTCGGCGGTGTGTGTTCATTAATGACAGAAGAGTCGTATCCTAGAAAGCAGCGACAGGATGGTGAGGGCCAGAGTCTGGCGCCAAGGCCAGACGGCTGCCCAAGTCAGCTAAAGAGAAAGACAGGGAGACACCCTATCAAATACAAAAGGCAAGGAATGTTGCGCTTCACAGATTTTGTGAATCAGACAAAAGCAAAAAACCCAGTTGAAAGAAAACTTCATGTCCCAGTTTTTACATTGTGAACACACAAACATGATTTTGTGTGTTTAAAAAAAAAGACCTGTTTATTTTGATATTGCAGATCATACACTTTTTTTGTATGTGAGCTGTTTCGTTTCATGTCCTCACAATTAGAGGACTTTCCCTCTGATCTACCCAAATGTTAATCCCTGGTGAGTGATATTACTTTTTAATCTGCATGCATTTACATTATTTCCTTGTTTTTTCCTCTGACATTCTCCCCCTCTGACACCTGGACCTATAAAAAAGCCCCCTTTATTACCGCATGTGATTAAACACAAAGGTCAGAGGTCATAGGGGCGTGGATATTAATCTGCGTTGGATGGAGCTCAACAGATTCCGTCCTGCCAGGTTGGGCTAGCAGCAAACTGCCAGGGATCACTGTGTTGGGCTGAAAGTCCATTAGCTAAATGAAGCTTTCACTTGAAGCTTAGAGAAAATGGAGCTTTAGATCCAGTTTGTGTAACAGAGTGTGTGTGTGTCTGTGTGTCTGTTGTGAGTTTTACTTGATTCTCCTGGAACACATAATAGTTTAAATGTGATGGAAACGCTCTAGATTGTGTTATTTATGCTGCGTCAGTGAGTTCCCCATTCCCTGCATGTTCGGACTGCGGCAAAGAGCATTTAGTTTGACAGTTGTTTCGTCTCGTCTGTAGGCACAGCAGTTGAAATGTCACTGACTGACTGGGTCATTAATAGACATTAGAAGCACTGACAGAACGACTGCATCTATTGTTTTGTGTAATTGTAAATTACAGTAGCTCAACATTTTATGCTTCTGGTTGGATTCTGGGAAATGATCAATTATTTTATGACAAATTATAGACTAAATAATGAATGGATGAATTAAATAAAGTAATGGATAATGTAAATAATAGTTTGATAACTGTTTATTGCAGCACTATTGTATCTGTGAAATGTTACTGCAACTATGATGTTATTTTTTTTTGTAATAGATAAACTTTTCTTGTGTTTTAGGCCGATCACATCTGATTAAATTTGGAATATGAAGTCACATTTTATATATTGATTCTGTCACTCACTTGACCAGATGCTCACTTCCATACTGTGGCCTTTGAGGAATTAACTCTTTTTTTTCTTCCTTTTGTAAAGGCTGACATTTACCCTGTGTGTGTGTGTGTGTGTGTGTGTGTGTGTGTGTGTGTGTGTGTGTGTGTGTGTGTGTGTGTGTGTGTGTGTGTGTGTGTGTGTGTGTGTGTGTGTGTGTGTGTGTGTGTGTGTGTGTGTGTGTGTGTGTGTGTGTGTGTGTGTGTGTGTGTGCGCGCGCGTGCGCGTGTGTGTGCGTTTGTGTGTGTGTGTGTGTGTGTGTGTGTGTGTGTATGTATGTCCTTCATACCCTCTATGACTGTGCAGAATCATGACACCC
The DNA here is from genome assembly GCF_022379125.1 of Scophthalmus maximus. NCBI lineage: Eukaryota > Metazoa > Chordata > Actinopteri > Pleuronectiformes > Scophthalmidae > Scophthalmus > Scophthalmus maximus. Next base: position 11,875,347 of record NC_061522.1, on the reverse strand, counting down.
CTTTGGCTGTTTGGCATTTGGCAACTCAGAGAAAGAGAGAGGGAGGGAGAGAGTTGTATGTGCACGAGGAAAGGGAAAGGGGCCAATGATAGAGTTGTTAGCAACATAGCAGATGATCCAGTGTCAGGATCCACAGCACTTCTCTCTAAGCCACCTGATAGAGCTTTCAAACGGGGCAGAAGAGACCCAGAAGCCCGAGTCCCAACCTGAGCAGTAGAAGAAGGAGGCAGAGGTGTTGAGGTGCTCCATCACCTGGTGTGGCATTCCAAAAGGCAAAAGATAGAAAAGAGCAAAGCCAGTTTAACTCCAGGCGGAGAGCGACTGGTTTGGAAAAAGGAGCAGGATAAAAACAAGGTGTATGTTCGCTGCGGTTTGAAATACTCCCCCAGTCGCCAGGTTTCAGCGAGACCCCGCGCAGAATGGAAGAGGAGGAGGATGAGGTGAATCAGTCTTCTTTGTGTTTGTCCTGTATACGTCTGTTTCAGAGGAAATATGTTTTTTCAAGTGTTTGTGGTTTGTAAAAATACATAATTTGTGTTGCGATTACGTGTCAGAGAGAAACATTTACACTCTCCACACTTTCCTCCTCCTGTTCTGCTGCTGACCTGTTGCTCTGGTCGATGGATCATCATGCTCAAACGTTTTCTCAATGTGATTCAATACCTCTTGTGATTGAGTTGAATATTGACTGCCCAAACTTTTCCCATTTTTTTTAAATTGACTTTTTAAAAACTTTAAATCATCCAACTCTGAATTTCTTTCATCAACATTAATGGAGTTTTGGATTGTGCTTTGTTGCATACTGAACATATTCATAGTCTTTTAAAATATTTTTTTCCCAATTGTTTGACCTATATACAGCGTTGTTTTTATGTTGTAATATTATTAAGTTTACCTAAACATGGGTAGGGTAGATACAATAATACAAATACGTACAGTATAATGCATTAAAATCAACTTGAAATTTTACTTCTTGACTCACAATTGATTTTTACTCTTGTGATTGATTATATTGATGTTTCCTTTTTGTTTTCTCTCCAGAATGGTCTGAACGCTTTACATCTGGCAGCTAAGGAGGGACACGAAGATTTGGTGGAGGAACTGTTGGAGAGAGGAGCAGCAGTGGACTCCTCCACCAAGGTACATTAGCGAAGTCCTGCTTCATCAACCCTCTAGATTTGAACATGGCACAGTTTGATCTTTAGCCCCACAATGGGGAGGACATGAGAGAATGACGGCCTGATAACACAAAGACAAAACGAGAAGGAGGGAGCTGACAGGAAAGAGTGCACATGAATGTAATACTGTATATTGGTATCAGTTGTGAATTACAGTGTAAATCACTGCTTCTGTCTTGATCTGGGAAACTTGACTCATGGAGGTGGTGGCCATGGATATGAGGTTGATTTAAGAGGTAGTGAAAATGAGAGGTAGTGAAAATGATTTTAAGGTTTTCATAACGACCAACTGTTCTCCATCAACAATGTCTCATTTCACCGTCTTTTAGATGACTTTCTTTTTAAATTTACATTCAGATAAACTAAACTTGAAATGTGTTCCATCAACTTTGAAAGACATCACCATGGCCTCACATCACATCTTAAATAGGTATTTTACCGTCAGTGGAAAGTTTTGTTTATTATGTGACTGTGGATGTCTGATGTGTCAGATTTATCAGCTAGCGACAGCAAACCGCTAGAAAGGAATCTGTCGCCCTCCGTCCCAAGTCTGTTCGACATCGATATGTTCTTTGGTATTATTCAGTCAGTAACCACGCCCCGAAAAAATAAAACAGGGACAGAAATTGTGTATTTTCAAGGATGACATCAGATATCTCTGTGACTGTCACACCTCTTATACTCCATCTCTTTCAACCAGGTCCGATTTTTTTAAAGACATTTGTACCAAAAGAGGATTTGCATAAAACAAAAACACATACTTGGCTGGATGCCTCAATTGTAGTTTTCTCTGCAGAAAGGAAACACTGCCCTCCACATTGCCTCACTGGCAGGACAAAGGGAAGTAGCCCGAATACTGGTGAAGAGAGGGGCAGATGTCAACTCTCAGTCACAGGTGAGACGTCTTTCAGTAGGATGAAGCTATGTTGAACTGTGTCAAACTGTGCAACATCAAGACTATGATCTTCTTCTAAATTGTTTGTATATATTGTTTCTACAGAATGGCTTCACTCCACTCTACATGGCAGCCCAGGAGAACCACTTGGAGGTGGTGAGATACCTGCTGGAAAATGAGGGGAACCAAAGCATTGCAACAGAGGTTGGTTAATAAATACACCTACTACAATATGCACGATTCTCCTGTCATTTTTTCTTTTAATTAATTGAAGTCTTTTTTTCTCTCTCACCTTTTTCTTTGTCTTCCTCTTCCCCTGCTTATCCAGGATGGCTTCACTCCACTGGCCATTGCTCTCCAGCAGGGTCACAACGCAGTGGTCTCCCTGCTGCTGGAGCACGACACCAAGGGTAAGGTCCGTCTGCCAGCCCTGCACATCGCGGCACGCAAAGATGACACGAAGTCGGCGGCACTGCTGCTCCAGAACGACCACAACGCCGACGTCCAGTCGAAGGTGAGGAAAAGCGGCAGGGAGACACTGATAAAGGAGGGAGGGAGTGGTGGAGCGAAAAGATAGTGGGAGAACTGGAGGGGAGAGTGTATTCACGCAATGGGGGAGGGAATGAGAAATTGAGAGTAGTTTGTTTGGAGGGAGTTTTTATTTATTTATATATCTTTTCATGTTGACAGTTTTATTCATTTCATCAATTATGTGCGTAATCATTTATGAATTAGATAATATGAATGGACAGTGCCTCTCTTTGTTATTTCCTTCGGTGTGTTTGCATTATGTTTATATAAGTGTGACCTTGCAGACTTACCCTGTTTTATGTGAATGTTGTGATAAGCCCTTACCCTAACCACCCAACTCCCTATTTCCCCTTTCTCTATATATGCATCCTTACCAGATGATGGTCAATAGAACCACAGAGGTATAAAGACTAATCACCTCTTTAATCAGTTCTTTTTCTGTATCGATTCTGACCGCTCTATTGTCCTTATCTTTGCCTTATTTAACCAGGAGTTGTAAAATCCTGCATGTCAGAATTATGTGTATTTAAATATGCTGTAAAACACACCCCTGCAAAAACCAACCGTGTGTTACAGTATATTAAAACATTACAGAGAATGTTTGTTTATTGCATTGAAATAAAGATAATTTTTATCACTTTACTTTATTTCTCTTTTTTATTTGTTGAAAATCTTTAATTAATCCAAATTACTAGCATTACATATTTATATACTTAGTTTCTGACTGTTTATTTTTCTCTGCATATTATTGCATGTGTAGTTCTAAGCACGTTGATATCAATGTTTATCAGTCTTTAAGTTAACTCTGTTTCTTAATTAAATTGCACCATGTCTATCAGAATGGGAAGGTAAGGATTAAACCTACAATTGTGTACTGTAGATGTTTATATATGCAGCTCATATATATAAATGTCCATTTGTTCGTCCAAGCAAATATACTGTGTGTAGTTGCTTTATGTATTTTAGGCTTGGTTTTTAATGTCTTTTATTTCGACATTTGTTCGACAGTATATTATTTTTCACTTTTTTCATTTTACTATCAAGCATGGCAAAATTACAAGGTTTTCGCATGCATTATTTAGTGCACGTGCTATTTTGGGTTGTGCTCATTTTTTTTCATGCTTTTTCTTTCACAGTGTCTGGTTTCTATATTCAGCATGCTGCCTTATCATAATGCTGCTTCAGCACAGTCAGGTTCCGTCCTTTATCTGCCACAGAAATATGTGATCTCTCTTTCTTTCTTTCTTTCTTTCTTTCTTTCTTCCATCTCTCCTTGTCCGTCTCAAACAGAGTGGGTTCACCCCTCTGCACATCGCGGCTCACTATGGTAACGTGAATGTCTCCACCTTGTTGCTGAACAGAGGAGCGGCTGTGGACTTCACTGCCAGGGTAGCGCCTCAATTTCCACCTTTTTAGCAGGACACTGTCTTTTGGACTTTTTCTGTCTTTGCTATTTTCTGTAATAATTTTCCTTTTTAATCTAAGCCTTTATTAACAGCATAATAATAAAGGTTACATTTCTTGCTGCATGTCTTACAGTTAGTGATGTGACATTCAGTTATTGCGTCCAACTCAAAATTTGAATCACAGATTAATAAAAACTGATTCTAACCCTAACCCTCAGAATGGGATAACTCCTCTCCATGTGGCCTCCAAGAGAGGCAACACCAACATGGTGGCTCTGCTGATGGACCGAGGGGCTCAAATAGATGCGAAAACCAGGGTGAGATTTGTTTAAAGTTCTCATTAAATTGTGATAAATATGTAACTACTCTCTGGTACACTAACTACAGGTCAGTTACCTATTTTGTAAAAAGAATAATAATAAATACCTGGATTATTGACTATCGTTTGTGCATATTTCTGTGTTTGTGTGATTGTCTTCCAGGATGGACTGACCCCCCTGCATTGTGCAGCCAGGAGTGGACATGACCCTGCAGTCGAGCTGTTACTGGAGAAAGGAGCCCCTATCTTAGCCAGAACCAAGGTATTGTACGGCCCTGACAGTACTCACCCACCGTACCCCAGAATCTTTCCTGCAATTAAATAAATGTGTTATGATGTGATTTCACTTAGTAACTTACTTATTGCCCTACAATTGAGACTTTCAGTATTTCACTTGGAAACCACAAAACATATTGTACTTTTGTTTTCTCCTCCTTTTGCTCCTCCTATTTGCCACCTCTTACTTCTTTGTTTTGTTTTTTCTGACCTTCTCTCATCTGTCCATGTATCTAATCACACAGAATGGACTGTCCCCACTGCACATGTCGGCCCAGGGAGACCACGTAGAATGTGTGAAACATCTACTGCAGCATAAGGCGCCTGTCGATGACGTCACACTGGACTACCTCACAGCGCTGCATGTGGCAGCTCACTGTGGCCACTACAGAGTCACCAAGCTGCTGCTAGACAAGAAGGCCAATCCCAATACTCGAGCACTGGTAGGCGTTCACAGAAAATAACAACTGTACAAGCGCAAAAATAGGCACGGACACAGACTCATAAATATAAATAAATAAATAAATAAACACACATGCAGGTATACACGAGCACTTGTCTTACAGACGAGAGTGACGAACATACAAAGGCTTAACATGGACAGAGGTCAATATTTGCTATTGGTTATTCTATTACCAAATATGGAGTGAAAAGAAATGGACTGCTTAACATACAGTAGGAAAAGAGGACTTCTGAAAGACTTGAAAAAAATAAGAAAAGTGTCAAATAAGACAGTAATGAAATGAAAAATAATGTTCTCCCCTAGCTGTAGATCATTCAGACATTTTGTATATACCAATTCATTTCTCTCTCTCTCTCTCTCTCTCTCTCTATAACAGAATGGTTTCACTCCCCTCCACATCGCTTGTAAGAAGAACAGGGTGAAGGTGATGGAGTTGTTGGTCAAATATGGCGCCTCCATCCAGGCCATTACTGAGGTGAATTTTTCTTAGTGGGAATGTCTCAGGATAGGATCTCTCAATACAGCACGTTCGTGTTTTCCTCTTTGCATCTCATGCTCATCTTCTGTGTTTCTCTCTGTATTCTAGTCTGGCCTGACTCCGATCCATGTATCTGCCTTCATGGGTCACCTCAACATTGTTCTCCTCCTGCTGCAGAATGGAGCCTCTCCTGATATCCGTAACATTGTGAGTAGGAATTTGACAAGTGATTTGCTCAGCTCATTGGTCGGAAATCAAAACGTATGCTCACTCCATGAGTGAGCATACGTTTTTAAAGTGTCAGTTTTCTCAGTGCGACTACTTGGAAGCTTTACTTACCATAAGTGTTGCATTGGTCACAGTTTCCTATTGCTCATAAATGTCATGTGTCTGTGTTCATCAGCGTGGCGAGACAGCTCTCCACATGGCAGCACGAGCAGGTCAAATGGAAGTGGTTCGCTGTTTGCTGAGAAATGGAGCGTTGGTCGATTCCATGGCCAGGGTGAGTCAGCAGAGGTCGTCACTGTTTCTTTCTCTTAATAATGAATGAGCTTATTTCATTTACTGGCTTGCAGTCAGCCTCAGGGGTCATGTGGCCTACCTCTGACAAATACACGTCTTTTTTCCCCCTAATTCACTACCTCTCCACCTGCTTTCTTTTGTTTCTTCACGGTTTTTCCTCTCAACTCACACAAGTATAATCGTTTCATCCTTCAACTATAGGAGGACCAGACTCCCCTCCACATTGCATCCCGTTTGGGGAAAACAGACATAGTTCAGTTGCTGCTTCAGCACATGGCCCACCCCGATGCTGCCACCACCAACGGGTACACTCCCCTCCACATTTCAGCCAGGGAGGGCCAAGTAGAGACGGCTGCTGTGCTGCTGGAGGCCGGAGCCTCACACTCAATGGCCACCAAGGTGAGCAGAGGATAGCCTGGGATTTATACTTATAGAGACAGAGTTACCCAGCTAAACATGAAAACAAAAGAGTTTGGACATGTAGTTTTGAGATTAAACTTGTCAACCTTTTTTCCTCAACAGAAAGGATTCACTCCATTACATGTAGCAGCAAAATATGGAAGCCTCGACGTAGCAAAACTCCTCCTTCAGCGCAAAGCCCTTCTTGATGACGCTGGCAAGGTGAGCTGAAGATACTGTGTGTAGAAACAGATCTTAGTCAAGGTCTGAGGTTATTTCAGGGTAATACTGTTAATTTCTCTGAGATACACAGTGCTCTAGAATTCATATGTGGGCCTCCTTTCTTATTGTTTAGCAGGATTACTCAAAAAGAATCAAATCAAATAATCAAAAGACAGGTCTCGACCATGGTAACAGGTTATTCAATTTTGGGGGGTGGAATTTTTTCACGGTTTCCACCCCATTGTGGGGATTGCTCAGCCTTGGCGGAGGTCTGCGCTCTTTTAGTGCTCTTATCCCAGAGTAGAACAATACTGTTTTTAATTCATAAAGGTATTCTGTATTATACTGAATTATCAATCTTGTAATCACATGCCTCCTCTTATAGAACGGCCTGACTCCGCTTCATGTGGCAGCTCATTATGACAACCAAGAGGTGGCTCTGTTGCTGCTGGATAAGGGGGCATCACCTCATGCTACTGCGAAGGTTAGTACTTCAGACACTTTCACACTGTTGCTCATATGTGATGCATTCTGCTATTGTAATAATTCTGTAATCAAGCACTGCAGTTTACTTATTACTTATACTGTTTAATTCAACATACCCAGGTGGCATAGAGTGATGCTTACAGGCCACTGTATCTAATTGCTGACCTTCCTCCTCCCCTCTGTCCAGAATGGCTACACTCCTCTCCACATTGCAGCCAAAAAGAACCAGACGAACATTGCCTTAGCGCTGCTGCAGTATGGAGCAGAAACCAATGTTCTAACCAAGCAGGGAGTCAGCCCTCTACACCTGGCAGCCCAGGAGGGACATGCAGAGATGGCCAGCCTGCTGCTGGGCAAAGGAGCCCACGTCAACACAGGCACCAAGGTCACACATGAACACAGACATCACGTGTTACCGTCAGACTCTTGTTTTGTTAATAAACTCTATCAAGGGCGCAGGGAGCAACGTTAGTTCTCACTTTCTCACCAGGGAAGAGACATATAATTGCTATAAAGATGTTTGTATGCATAGCAGCCTTTCAGAATATGCAACAGGGATTTAGTTCATGTGTAAAATATAAACAACAAGGGTGGACAACTCTGTGCTCCGTGTGTTACAGAATGGATTGACTCCTTTGCATCTCACAGCCCAAGAGGACAGGGTCAGTGCAGCAGAAGTACTGGCCAAACATGACAGCAACTTGGATCAGCAAACAAAGGTGCAAACATGCACTCACACACATGCAAGTAGACGTAAAAGAAACCATACACAGTCAAAAACTAGACCGGTGGTATAAGCTGCTTCCTAAATCTGACACATACTGTTTTTCGGAAGCATTATACATCCCCATCATTCAGGGGGTTCGGTATCTGTGACAGTTTGTTGTTATTGCACTCAGTGGTCACATTTCACCAAAGAAAGGGTTTACTTGGGTCATAACACTCCACTTAATAACCCCCTCCAAATGAATCTCTCTGCATCTTCTTCTCTACACGTCAGCTCGGATATACTCCTCTGATTGTGGCTTGTCACTATGGAAATGCCAAGATGGTGAACTTCCTATTACAGCAAGGTGCCAGCGTCAACGCCAAAACCAAGGTAGACTTCAAAAAAGTAAAATCTGATGGATATAAATTCTGCTCAATTAAATCTGCAAGGACAATGAACAACGAAAGAATACAATCAAAGACGATTATATTTTTTGTATTGACCAATGCTAAACCTATTTGTTTGTTCTCCAGAATGGTTACACACCACTTCACCAGGCAGCACAACAAGGGAACACACACATCATCAATGTGTTGCTGCAACACGGGGCAAAGCCCAATTCTACTACAGTGGTAAGAAATTAAGAAAAAAAAGTTATTCACTTTAGACTCACAAACATACAAAAAGTTTTGCGAACATGGAATCTCATTTTTCTTCTCAAACTCCATGCTCTGCTTTCTGTTAGAATGGAAACACTGCTCTGTCGATCGCTAGACGTCTGGGTTACATCTCTGTGGTGGACACACTGAAAGTTGTCACTGAGGAGATCATCACTACCACAACAGTAAGATCGCAGATTTTGGACCACTTTGTTTTGCCTTACGTTTCCCACAAAACTGAGGTTAATTTTTTTTCTGTTCTATTAATGTTTTTCCATGACTTTGAATGGGCGTCACATCAGACGGTCACAGAGAAACACAAGCTCAATGTCCCCGAGACCATGACGGAGATCCTTGATGTTTCCGATGAGGAGGGTGAGTTTCTTTTAAAACGAAAAGCAAGAAAAAGTTCATATGAAATATATTTTTGTGCTTGTCCACATAAGACTCATTGTTTTTCCTATCAAAGGGATGTGTAAAGATTTTTTTGGGTTACAGTAAGACAGTAACCAAAAACCTAAAACAAAAAGATTTGAGATTTCTCCCTTTCTGTGGTAGTCATAAAGAGCTGCACTGTATGTTGTGGGTGATGTAGTTCTGAAAGTTATGTGTTTCGTAGCTCTGAGTCTGGAGGACGAGCCCTTATTTGAGATGTCGGTGGAACTGGAAGGTATCGCAAAATGTCTGCCCTGCTATACCGGCTTGGTGTGGGCTCAGTTTGTGTGCTTGTAACTAATCTGTGTTATCATATTGGTGCAGTGATGAAATAAGACAATGAATTTTGAGAATTTTGTTTACGCTGTAAACCCCTGGATTATCTACCTTGAGAGAATCCATGTTAAATTAGAGTGCTGTTGCTGATTTTATTTTAGTGCAATGGTGGAATCTAATTGCACGAAAGTAAGTGAGGGTGTGGATCATGACGGTTATGATGATTGTAAATGATTGAGAAATGCACTGATGTAACAGGATGCTTATGACAGATGTTCATGCATACAAGTGGTACAGTATTTGTTTTGAGCAAAGAGATAATTATCTCATTAGCTATATATATAATATAATATATATATATATATATATATTGCAGCTTACTTGTTTGTACATTTATGCAAGACGAACTTCCAGGCTCGCTGTCATAAAAAATATGTTTGGTTTTTATGTTTCATATTTTAAAATGGCACATTTTTGTCTCCCAGGTGAGGACACTATGACAGGGGACGGTGGGGAGTATCTGAGAGCAGAGGATCTCAGAGAGCTTGGCGATGACTCTCTTCCAGGACACTTCCTTGATGGTTTCAGCTACATGAGCCACAACCTGGACAGGTCAAAAAATATCCCACACCTAACACTTAGCAAAGTCTCAAAATACATCAAACCTCATGACATGACGGCAAATGTAAAATGATGACTTATCACAAGATAAGAAACCAAAAGATATACGCATAGGCATTTAAAAATATATTTATATCTGGTGTGCTTTTCCAACAGGCAGCCGCACACTCCCATTCACCAGAGTTTTCATCAGAGAGAGGGCATTCTCATTGAAGACATGCTGACAAGCCACCAGGTGAATAGGTTGAGCAAACCGACAATGACCTTTCCTGAGATTTCCTACATTTAGATTATATGATGTTTATTTTCCAAGGGACTGCTGTAACTTTGTGAATGATTGTTGTTTTTTGGTCTGTAGGTGTCAGCGCTTTCTAGAGAGCACGACAAGGACTCGTTCCGTCTGAGCTGGGGCGCTGAGCACCTTGATAATGTGGTGCTGTCCTCCAGTCTGTTACACTCTGGGTATACAACTCTCTCTCTCTCTCTCTCTCTCTCTCTCTCTCTCTCTCTCTCTCTCTCTCTCTCTTTCTCTCACTCACACACACACATTCACTTATTCTTGAATTTTTCCTTACATTATTTTTCACTCCCTCACATTTCACGTATTTTCTCCATCCTTCTTACATCTTTGCTTCTGTGTCTTTTTTTGTCACTGCTCAGGTTTTTCCTCACTCTTTATTCTCTTTTCATTTACACATTTGTAGCCTCTTTGTGCACCACTTGTCTTGCCTGTTTTTGTGATTTTGTGTGTGTGTGTTTGTGTGTTTTGTATCTGCTTCTAGCCGTTCCTCACCGTGCCTAGAACATGACAACAGCAGGTGATTTTCTTTATTTTTGGCTACTCTCCTAGTCTTCCCTCCTGCGTGCCTTTACTTTTTCCTCATCCACTACTGAACAACTTCCTCATTCTCATCCTGTGTGCCTGCATGATTTCATAATGCATAACTTGCCATTTCCCAGATTCAGGTGTCGTTAACTAGAGATGATCCAACCAACTATGTTAGTCTTTGATGCACTTTAGAGATCTAGATCTGAGACGCTACTTATATTTGTATAAATAACATAACAGCACTGTTTGTTGAGAATAAGTTCTAATGTTTTAACTTGGCAGTTTGTCATTTGTGACAGCTGAGTGTGAATTTGATAGTCCTTTAAGAATAAGGCTGGTATTATATTATATTTTTCTCATTGTCCTACATTCCCATGAGACGTTCTTAATCAATAATGTGGTAATATGTAATACTCAATACTTTCCAACCTCCTCCAAACTGGGGACTATTTTAACCAGTGGATGACTGAAAGCATATTATGTGCACTATAGTGAGTAGTTACAGCACCAGAATTGTATATGTGAAGTTAAATATCACCTAGTGCAACAATGTGGTTAATATACATGTTAATTCAAAATGTTTGCTCAACAATGCTCTATAACACATGGCAATACACTAGTGCACGATTTGGCTACACAGACAGTATGAGTTTGATCAATTCATTGTTATGTCAGGTGTGTGTTTCATGTGATTTTATCATAATGTATAGAATTCGCCAACCTTACCCTTTAAAAGATCTGATACCACTCTGTTCCATGTCCTGATCAGCTCCCATACTGGTCTTGCAGCTTGACTATGGCCATCTTTATGTTAACATGTGTTCACATTTCATATATAGAAAATATGGTGTAACTGTAATCATTTACTTGCTTGAAGTCATCTAATAGTTGAATCATTATTCATACATATTTGGTCCTTGACACATAAGACCCTCAGGAAATGATCTTGTTCAGTGCCCTCCTCTTTGCTTGGAAATTATTGAAACGAGAAAAGGCTGGAATGAAATATTATTAACTGAAACCTGCTTGTTGTTTTGGTTGCCTACTCTGCATGGAAGTTTGGAGTCACAAATTTGAGTCTTTAACGACCACTTCATCCATTGCTGGGCTGTTTTTTTTTTTAGCTTCCTGGTCAGCTTCATGGTTGATGCCAGGGGCGGGGCCATGCGTGGTTGCCGTCACAATGGCCTGCGAATCATTGTACCACCAAGGAAGTGTTCTGCACCTACACGGGTGACATGCAGGCTAGTGAAGAGACACCGCCTTGCCTCTATGCCCCCTATGGTGGAGGGTGAGGGGCTGGCGGGTCGCATCATAGAAGTGGGACCCACTGGAGCTCAGTTCTTGGGGTAAGTGTTTGAGTGTTTGTGTGTTTACTATATTCGTATTCAGGTGTGTGTGTGTGTGTGTGTGTGTGTGTGTGTGTGTGTGTGTGTGTGTGTGTGTGTGTGTGTGTGTGTGTGTGTGTGTGTGTGTGTGTGTGTGTGTGTGTGTGTGTGTGTGTGTGTGTGTGTGTGTGTGTGTGACTGGGTGAGCGTTTCAGCTGTTATGTTGTTTGTGTTCATACTTTCTTCTTGACTCCCCCTCTGTGCTGCGTATGGATCAGTAAGCTCCACCTGCCCACAGCTCCGCCCCCTCTGAATGAGGGCGAGAGCCTGGTCAGTCGCATTCTGCAGCTGGGTCCTCCAGGAACCAAGTTCCTCGGGTAGGACCACGGGTGGGGGATACCCTGGAATCCTGGTCTCATTCTGCCCCTTATTTTTCACAATGTCCACCATAGACTTTTTTTTTTAATTCTTTCTTGTTTTTATTTTGTTAATTCACTCATTTCTTGCTTTAGTCTGAAGTCACCTGACCCCTTGCCTTATGTTTTGAGTCATGTCCAAGCCTTCCTCAGTCTCCAGACTTGTTTGTAGTTGGATTATGTTGTTGATGTGCAAAGGATTTTTCTTTATGTTTAAACATTTTTCAATTTACTTTTCAATGAATATTTTTGTTTTACTATGCCTGCACCTAATTTTTTTAAAACTCAAATTTGCTTTGTAGTTTGTTTGTTTTTTGTTTTTTTAATAAGGTCATGCATAAATCAACCCAAGCATCATGTTATCTCTGATGCAGCCAAAGCTCTGCAAAACTTGCTATGTTTTTGTTAAGTCCAGTTTGTGTTTAACTTTACCTTGTTTTCCCTTTTAGGCCCGTGATTGTGGAAATCCCCCATTTCGCAGCTCTTCGGGGCACAGAGAGAGAGTTGGTGATCTTGAGGAGTGAGACAGGGGAGAGCTGGAGGGAACACCACTGTGACTTCACTGAAGAAGAACTGAACCAGATACTTAATGGCATGGATGAAAGTAAGGGATCTTAACTGGACTGTGATGCCAAACATCAGTTGTTGATAGGTGTTGAAATCTCACATCGCAACATTTTTGATTCAAACAATACATCAAAACACCACAGCACACAAACTGTAGCACTGAAATAGGCCTCCATTCTCCAAACATCATGCAAGTTACCACTCATAGTGTATTTATACTGAATATTTGTGATAATTGCAGAACTTGATTCTCCTGAGGAGCTTGAGAAGAAAAGAATATGCCGCATCATCACCCGAGACTTCCCACAGTATTTTGCGGTGGTGTCACGGATAAAGCAAGACAGTCATTTGATTGGGCCAGAGGGTGGCGTCCTTAGCAGCACTCTTGTGCCCCAAGTCCAGGCAGTCTTCCCTGAAGGAGCCCTCACCAAGAAAATCAGAGTTGGGCTACAGGTACATACAGTGAATTCATTGCCCAGACACATATTATTGGAATATTTAATGTTAAAGTAATCAATAAAGCTACTGCATTGATATGGTTTATGTACATTGTTTTAGGCTCAGCCCATTGAAGTGGATGTGGTGAGAAAGATTCTTGGTAACAAAGCCACATTTAGCCCAATCGTAACATTGGAGCCAAGAAGGAGGAAGTTCCACAAACCAATCACCATGACAATCCCAATTCCCAAGAGCTCAAACACTGACGAGCCAAGCGGCGTGTACAGTGGGGAGACCCCAACTTTACGTTTACTTTGCAGTATTACTGGTAAGTATGGGGAATAATCAGTCATCATATCAGGAAACAATATGAAATTAAAACATCCAACTCTGCCACTAGCTTTTTGAAGTTATATCAGATGGTCAAATTAAATATTTCAATGTTTCCTGTGTAATTTAATGTGATCTGTAATCTCATATTCCTGTCTTAGTTTGGTTCTTTGTTGTTTTTGTCATTATTATGCTGAAAAGCAAAGATAAATCCTGCCATAATTATTCATTTCTTTAAATACAAACCAATTAGTGAGCCATTGTGTGAAGTTGGTTAACACTCATGTTTCTGTCTTTCAGGTGGAACCACTCCAGCCCAGTGGGAGGACATCACCGGCTCCACACCTCTCACCTTTGTTAACCAATGTGTTTCCTTCACCACAAATGTATCAGCAAGGTAAATCCTTCCTTCATGTTTCAATGTGTTTACACTTCTTTTACACATCCTTCTTTTTTTCTTTTAGGTGATTTAAAGTCATAAATAGAATACTATGAAACTATCTGTTACCATAAACCTGGTACTGACTAATAGTCTTATTCATATTCCCTAGGTTCTGGCTGATAGACTGCAGACAGATCCAAGAGTCTGTTAGCTTTGGCTCTCAGCTGTACAGAGAGATCATCTGCGTTCCATACATGGCCAAGTTTGTCATTTTCGCCAAAACACTGGACCCCATTGAGGCCCGCCTGCGGTGTTTCTGCATGACAGACGACAAGATGGACAAAACCCTTGAGCAGCAGGAGAACTTTACAGAAGTTGCCCGCAGCCGAGATGTTGAGGTGATGGTGGGGACAGATGAGAAGAGGGAAATCTGTGTAAAGGGGGATCATCCAATAGGGATTAGAAGAGAAGTGAGAGGAGTAATACTGAATAGGCCTGTTGCCACAGTGCAGACGTGTAAAAAAGGATAGAAGTTGAGTCTGGTGAAAGTCTGATAGACTGCTAGGGTTACATAGAGGTTAATGTTATCATGGTCATCTAACACACACAACTTAAGTCCTTAACAATCAAACAATGCTGTTCGGAAATACGTCTTAATGGTTTGTTCGAATCACTAAAACAGCTTTACGATCACACAGGTGCTGGAGGGAAAACCTATATTTGCTGACTGCTTTGGAAATCTGGTGCCGCTTACCAAGAGTGGACAACACCATGTGTTCAGCTTTTTTGCCTTCAAAGAGAACAGACTGGCCCTCTTCATCAAAGTATGACCACACACTGGATAGAAATGTCTGAAAATAATCTAATCTACTCAGATACTCAGAAATCCAATATGTGTAATTTGTAAATTATTGTTTCATTAATGTACAGATTAGAGACACAGCGCAGGAGCCCTGTGGCCGCCTGTCGTTCACAAAGGACCCAAGGACATACCGTAGTCTGAACCACAATGCGATCTGCAACCTTAACATCACCCTCCCAACATATTCAAAGGTTACTTTGAATATAATTTATTTGGTGCATGTAACTGTAATTTATTTGTAATTCCAGTAACTTCATTGTTTGATTTCCGTTTTGCATTCTTCTCTTTAGGAATCTGACTCAGACCAAGATGCGGATGATGAGGTAAATAATGTTTACTTTATACAGTAGTACAACAACAACAAAAATAATGTCATAAGTAGGTTGCAGCTAACTTTATCCTTTTGATCTTCTTTCTACAGAGTGAGAAGAGTGACAAGAAATGTAAGCTGAACTGTGTTTTTTTGCAATATTTGTATAGTGTGTAGTTTTTTTAAGACAAAAATTTAAGTAATAGATGAAATTATGCATTTGAGACATTTTACATTATCTCTGGTCAACTAATACATAATTTGTATGCAATTATATTTAGTCTTTGTTCAGTACAACACAGTCTACATTGGACATAAATCATAACTAGTCATAAAGGTTGTAAAGGGCAGAAATATGAAAAATGTTATGCACCAAGAGATGCATTGATTGGTGCATGTTACTTTGGACATGGATTAACCCTGCTCTTTTATTTTGCTCTACTAACACTGTAGTAACGTGTATTACTGGCAGCTATGCTATGGCTGATACTCTTCATTCCCCTCACTCCAAACCCCACTGACGTTCTCCCACTTATTTTAATTTCAGTATTTGCTTTGACATTTTGCATTTTTTATTAATCAAAAATTATATTTTTTATTCAAATCCACTCAGAATTGCTTTGATTGTTAGTTTATTCATTTTGGCCAATCATCTTTCTCTTAGATTACATTTCATAACGGCATCCAAAAAACCCCCATACTTTTATACAGAAATAATTGACAAACAACATCAAGTTGTTTGTTCTTTTGCTTAAGCGTGTATATTTATTGCTATTTATTTATTTATTATTATCAATCATTATGTGAGATTTTGGCAACTGCTATCTCTTTGTTAATATTTACATCATATATACATTTCTCCTTCATTCACCAACCTTCATAAGTTGCTTTTATTTATTCACTGAGTTGACAATTTAAAATAATTTTACAACACCACATATTTTCTGTATGTAAGATAAGGTCAAACACATTTTGATATGATATGTAGAGAAGATATGTAATTTTTCAAGTAATTTACCTAACTTTAATTAAACAGAACCAAAGAATCCAGTAACAACTACCTCATTAAATTACATTACTTTACAAACCCTTTTAATTTTTGTACTCAAAATTTATTTTACTTTCTTTGTTTAAAAATTTAGTTTGTAGGCAGACATGACTCTTCATGTCAGCAACAATCTTGAGAATTTGTGTTTGTCTGTTATCTTTCCTTCCTGTCCCTTTGTTACTTCAGACTTTCTCTGCCCCTCTGGTTCTGTTTGTGTATTTTGTGTTAAAGGTTATATATACAATGTTCAAACATTAAAATAGCAGGCAATATCTATTTTCTATGTAAAGATAAAGTGGAGTAGGCTTAATGACATCCTGAGCAGAGAATTAAGTTACCGTCCCTCTGTTTCTGTTTGGTAGCCAGTGCAGGCGTACATTTATGTCAGTGCATATATGCGCTCACATCTGCAGTAAACATGAGACCTGGCTGGACATGCAAATATTCACACGTTTTATGCTCTGTTACTAGCCTGGGACTCTTCTGGGATTTCATTTCGTTGTGCATCCCCACCATTAGGAAGGGATTTCCTCCAGCAGAAAACTTGCCAGTCCAATCACAACCGGTTATCTGATAACGGGCGGGCTTTATACCGTGACGCAGAGAGAAGCGACTTTTGTAAACAACCGATGCTGCCTCTAATGAACGAGAATTTGACTTGTTCTCCCACAAAAATGGCAACACTCGTTCACAGATATTGTGGAAAAGTCACCACAGGCATCTTCTCTCTGCACATTCTAGTTTGTTGACATTTTTGCGTTTGCTCAACAGACGTAACATCATTCATTGCTCTAACTGGTTGTACATCTATCCAATTGCGTCTGGAAGCATTTTGGTCTGGGTCTGTTGGTAACATCTCTTGGGTATCGTAAAATTAACCAAGAGGTCCCAGACTAAGACGCATTTGAGTATTAGTCTGGCTACGCCAGGCTACGCTGTTACACTCCACAGTACACAAAAACTGTAGCTACACCTGGCTACACCTTATTTTTATAGCCTAGAGTCTATAGGCTACACACAGAATGGCACAGATATGCTAACTAACTATGCTAAAAGAGTAGCTGTTAGTCACCAGAAGGTTAGCTGTGACTGCACTCTGTGCTGCAAGACCGAGTGCAGTCAAAAGTTTAAAAAACACATATTTACTGACTGTAGTGTCTCAAACTGAGGCTCTGACAATGTCAGGAGCTCCAACCTGCAGATGACTTGCAACAGATCCATTTTACCAGTCTGCACTACAGCAGACTGGTCTTTTTGTTGGCACTCCTGTACACAGGTAATTTTGTTAAGTTGTGTGTTCAGAAGCATCTTTCAATGACCTTTGTAGCACACATAATAATTTCATTTAGGCAACACCTTGCTGAGGGTGTGGGGAGTTTTTGCAAGGGGTTTGGCCAACCAAACTTAGCTTGATTAGCATAGTGCGATATTTAGTGGCAGTAAATATTGTATATATAACCTTTACATTTGTGAATATGTAATCTAATTAGCTTATCATTATTTTTTACCTCATTTTACCTGTTTTGTTACTCCTCCTGGCTTTGCTTATGCTATTGCTGGTCTACCCCCCTCCAAACTCTTCTGGATCTCTTAGTCATCTCCTTTTTGGTCTTCTTTTCAAGACTCCATTATCCTCAGCCCTGTCAGTCTTCTCCTTACTCTGTTAACTGAAGATGGATTTTTGATGGCACTGTCTTGATCACAGTTATCTGATGTTTCTCTTCCCTACTTCATTTGTCCCTTATGTTCTTTACCCTTTTTGGTTATGATTTTTTTTAAACTGAAGATGATGAATCTGAATCAACTGAGACATTCTCTTTGAGAACTAACCAACATATTGACTTTGCAACCCTTGCAAGTCCGGACCTTCTCTCAGATATGTCAGACATCAAATTGTCTGCCATTTTGACTGCCGAGCAAATTAATGAAGAGAGAGGTGAAGCTAGAGGTTTGGAAGAAAAAGAGCATTTGTCCATAGTGGAACAGTTAAAAGACAGACTGGAAAATGTTGGAGATACTCAAACAGATGGAATACACCACACTACACAGGAGGTACAAGGAGTTGATGCGAAAAAAGTCAAATGGGGTTCACCTTGTGAGATGAAGGCTGACACAAGGAATTCCCTTGTCAAAGAACCAGTCATACAGGAGATTTGCATTGAGAGGAAGACTTCAAGTGGATCTGCCACAGAGGCCAGAGACATGACAGGTATGGTCTCACACCTCAGCATGGATATGGAAGAATACAGTTGTCAAGAAGACAATGTCCAAGAGACATTTGAACAGGCTGTTGTAAAACGTGATGGTAAACGGCGTCCCCCAGATATCAAGAAACCTATTAGGAAGAAACTCAGAGACAGAGAGCGTTCTGGATGTAGTAGCTCTGAGGGAGAGCTGGAAAGGATGAGCTCTGAGGAGTCTTTAGATGGTGATGCTATCCTTAAGGAGAGTGGCCTTGTACCCACCCAAGTTATGGATCCTCCAGCTTCTCCTCTGGTGGTTGAAACATCTATTGGATCTATAAAAGACAGAGTTAAAGCTTTACAGAACAAAGTCGAAGAGGATGAGGTCCAAAAAAATACTCAAGATGTAACATATGGTACAAAATCGTCTATCGTCACAAAAACGATGGAGGAAGACTTTCCAGAACTTCCCAGAGTTCCCAAGTCCCCTAAATCTCCCAGATCTCAGACAGAAAGATTAGAGGAGACTATGTCTGTTAAGGATCTTATGAAAGCTTTCCAAACTGGGCAGGACCCTTCAAAAAGTAAATCTGGGCTATTTGAACACAAGGCTGTGACTTCTGGTAATTTAACATTTCAACATCCTTCACAGGAGCCAAAATCACAAATCCAGCCTCAGAGCCTCTCAAATTTCCATCCAGAGAGTGATGTCAAGATATGTGACAAAAGAGATGAACCAGTAATCCTAATTACAGATAACTCTGAGGATTCACAGCCAACGTCTGATAGTGATTATTTTGGAAAGAGAGCTAAATCTGTTGATGCAGTTCAATGTGATGGCAGACGGGTTAGCCCACAGAGAGAGACACCAGATTTGTCCGGAAAGGAGACTATGTCTGTGAAGGAGTTGATGAAAACATTCCAGTCTGGGCAAGATCCGTCAAAAAATAAAGTGGGGCTTTTTGAACACAAAGCTATGGCGTCTTGTATTTCAACATTGATGTCTCAATCAGAATATTCTGGAGAGATACAGATGACTCAACACAGTCCTATGCCAGAGCAAAAATCACTAAATCAAGCCCAGAGCCTTACAATTTTCAATTCACAAAGTCATGTCAACATACATGGTGACATAGACTTTGAGGATCAACCAACAAGTTCAATTAGAGATATGTCTGAGGAATTGCCCTTGAATTCAGATGATGCTCCTTTTGTAAAGACAGTAACATTTGCTGATACAGTTACATGTGATGATGGAAGGGTTATCTCACAGAGAAAGACACCAGACTTGTCAGAGAAAGAGGCTATGTCTGTGAAAGAGCTGATGAAAACGTACCAGACTGGACAGGACCCTATAAAAAGTGGGCTGTTGGAACAAAAAACAGTGGCTTCTTCCTGTATTTCAACATCGTTATCTGAAACGGATGATCCTGAAGAAATAGAGTGGACTGGGCACAGTCCTACCCTGGAATCCAAATCACAAAAACAATCACGGAATCTCGCTATCTACCATCCAGAAAGTAATTTCAATGAATATGGAGCATTAGATGCAGAAGCTCAAACAGTCAACCTAAAGAGAGATGTCTCTGTGGAATCAGAACTATATTCAAGAAAGACAACAAAAAATGTTGACACAATTCAATTTGATGATGGAAGGGTTAGCCCTCAGAGCAAGGGAAAAGAGTTCTCGGGGAGCAGCCTAGGCATGATGCACTTAGAAGAACCAGTCATAAGCAATGGTAGGGGTTTTTCCGAAGACCTACAAATCAGCCCTGATCGCAGACCTTCTGAAGATTTCAGTGCTGACATAAAGGCTGAGCTGGAAGAAAGTCCTGAGTACCAGTTTTTCAAGCAAACATCAACAACTGTGAATGTTAGCAAACAGTTGGGGGAACCTGAGAAGGATACCCTCTGTGATGATTCTGATACAAATCCAGTAAATGTGTTGAGGCCCTGTATGAAAGGTTATTTTGAAAAAGATGTTTCTCTTTTTGAGAATCAAAAGAAAGATGATGAAATAAGTCCTGACAGTCCAAAGCATGAAGGCTTGGTTAAAGTCTCAGATACTAGCATTGGTGTTTGGACCTCAGGTGAGAGTGAGCATTCTGAAAGACCCACGCGGACCCATCAAATGACCAAAGAAATGCTTACTTACTCTGCTAGAAGAGAAGAGAAGGACATCATATCTTTACAGGAAGAGAAAATTCATGAGTCATGGTTAGACAATACAACAATTACTCATGGAAGTAAAACACTCTTTGCACAAATTGACACAGAAGCACCAGATGTCAAAATTGAGGAGGCACAACTTAAAGAAGTCCACATTGAGAAGAAAACATCTAGCCAGACATCCACTGCAGTAAAAGATATGTCAGGGATGATTTCCTTAATGTACAGTGATTTGGATCAGTATCTACAAGCCAAGCCTGTGGCAAGTCAGCAACCGGAAGAGGATGTTGTTCAGGATAAATTTGAACAAATCATTTTAACAAAGGAAAAAGATAAAGAAATTCTCACATGTATCACTGATGAAAATAAAGAAACAATAATGGGTGGAACAATGCAAGAAACAGATCAACGAGAACCTGATTTTGTTACATTGAAACATTTAGTCACAAGGGGAGGAGAAGTGGAGTGTGTCTTTAACGAAACCCAATCAATCTTGATTGATGAACATCCAATGAAGGAAGAGTGGGTCGAGAAAAAGACCTCATATAAACAGTCTACAAAAGCAAAGGAGATGTCATGCATGGTATCACAGCTAAACAGTGACTTGGACCTGTATCTCAAGGACAAGCCAGTGGAAAACAGGTCTCCAGAGGAGATATTTGAAGAAGTGACTCTTACTAAGATCAAAAGATCTTCAAGTGATGAGGAAACGATAACAATATGTGACCAAACACCAATTGTTGCGAATAATGTGGAGGATAAGATAGATGGTGAGGCAAATGAATACCTACAGTCCGATGTGGTGGCAGTCAAAGAACCAAAACCAAGTTCTGTTTTGGAGACCCCATTTCAAGAAGTTTGTATCCTCAGAAAAACACAATACCAACAGTCTACAACTGAGAAGAATATCTCAGGCATGTTTTCACTTCTCAGTAGTGACTTAGAAGATCAGTATCTCAAGGAAAAGCCAGTGGCAATACAATGCCAACCAGAAGATGACCTAGTACATGAGAGCTGCAAACAAGTTATACTAACAGGTAAGAATTTAAATGATGAATTTGGTGAAGAGGCAATTGAAAACCCACAGACAGATGTGGTTGGAGAAACAGAATTGTCACCAGGTTCTGTTTTGGAGACACCTTTCCAAGAAGTTTACATCCAAAGAAAGAAAGACAATCAACAGTCTACAACTGAGAAGAATATATCAGGCATGTTGTCACTTCTCAGTAGTGACTTAGATCAGTATTTCAAGGAAAAGCCAGTGGAAATACAATGCCAACCAGAAGATGACCTAGTCCATGAGAGCTGCAAACAAATTATACTGACAAGTAATAATTTGAACGATGAATTATGTGAAGAGGCAATTGAAAACCCACAGACAGATGTGGTTGGAGATACAGAATTGTCACCAAGTTCTGTTTTGGAGACACCATTCCAAGAAGTTTACATCCAAACAAAGAAACACCACAAACATTCTACGACTGAGAAGAATATCTCAGGCATGTTGTCATTTCTCAGTAGTGACTTAGATCAGTATCTCAAGGAAAAGCCAGTGGCAATACAATGCCAACCAAAAGATGACCTAGTCCATGAGAGCTGCAAACAAGTTATACTGACAAGTAAAAATCTGAACCATGAATTAGGTGAAGAGGCAATTGAAAACGCACAGACAGATGTGGTTGGAGTCACAGAACTGTCACCAAGTTCTGTTTTGGAGACACCATTCCAAGAAGTTTACATCCAAAGAAAGAAAGACAATCAACAGTCTACAACTGAGAAGAATATATCAGGCATGTTGTCACTTCTCAGCAGTGACCTAGATCAGTATACCAAGGAAAAGCCAGTGCCAATACAATGCCAACCAGAAGATGACCTGATCCATGAGAGCTGCAAACAGGTTATGCTGAAAAGTAATAATTTGAACGATGAATTGGGTGAAGAGGCAATTGAAAACGCACAGACAGATGTGGTTGGAGTCACAGAATTGTCACCAAGTTTTGTTTTGGAGACACCATTCCATGAAGTTTACATCCAAAGGAAGAAAGACGATCAACAGTCTACAACTGAGAAGAATTGCTCAGGCATGTCGTCACTTCTCAGTATTGACTTAGATCAGTATCTCAAGGAAAAGCCAGTGGCAATACAATGCAAACCAGAAGATGACCTAGTCCATGAGAGCTGCAAACAAGTTATACTGACAAGTAATAATGTGAACAATGATTTAGGTGAAGAGGCAATCGAAAACCCACAGACAGATGTGGTTGGAGTCACAGAATCGTCACCAAGTTCTGTTTTGGAGACACCATTCCATGAAGTTTGCATCAAGAAAAAGGCACAACACCAGCCTGCAGCTAAGAGGGATATGTCAAGAATGTTGTCACTGCCTAATATTGACTTAGATTGCCATTTAAAGGAAGAATCATTGGTCTTACAATACCACCCAGAAGAGGATTTAGTCCATGAGAGCTACAAAGAAACTCTTACATTCTCTCCTGGACATAAGATGATGTCACCAGAAGATACAAATTCAGACATTGTGGACATCAATAAAGAGGACATTTTGGAAAGTGAATGGCAGGCATGTTCCCATAACGATGAAATTCCCAAGAGATTCTCATCTGAGAAGGGTGAGGCTAAAATCTCACTAAATTCAGTGTCACATTTAAATTACTCTACTGAAGGGATGGACATTACAGAGTCATATGTAACAACTGATAGCTGTAACAATGATCATAAAGATGTCAGTGTAGTTGTTGCTCATTCAGTTTTCAAAGAACTCACATTTTTACAACTAACAAGTAGTTGTAGCACACCAGAACGCCCAGCTGATTTGGAGAACCTAAATAATGTGGTTTCTGATGACCCAGCTAAAGAGCCTTGTCATCGAGATTCTCTAGAGGCCAGTCCTCTAGAGGAGGATGGATCTTCAAAAAAATCACCTGATTCAATTGAGCCAAGCCCTACTGGAGAATCCCCTTGTCCAGACTCTCTTGAGGGAAGTCCCACTAAATCAAAGGAATCAGAACTTAATATGCCCGCCAGGACAGCTGTGTATGAAGATTATGCTTCCCAGCTCAAAGCATGTTTTGATATTGACAAAAATATTTTTAGGCATGAAAGTTTGCATTATGAGCAAAAAAACGAAGGTGCGAATTTTGAAATAGAAAGTGAAATTAAAGAAGACCACTATTCCAACTCAGCAATGACAGTAACTGATGACAAAATATCAGATCCCAGAATGTGTGATAGTGAAAACCTTCACATGCTCATACTGAGAGACGACGATAGTGATGAAAGTGGGAATGATACCACAACTAAACAGTTCACCCCAGAAGAGGACATGTTTAAAATGGCTGCAAAGATTAAAACATTTGAGGAGATGGAACAGGAGGACAAAATGAAGAGAGACACTTTTTTGGAGACAGATGATCACAAAGACAATGAGCCAAATCAAAAATGTGGCACAGTTATACAGTCTTCCTCACAAGATACACTACAGAAAATTTCTGAAAAATGTGTGACAGACGACACTCATACACTAAGTGAGACAACGGATATTGATTCAAGTATCATGGACAAGGTTGCAATTCATTCACAACTGAAAACTTCTCAATCAGTTGATGGGTATGTTCCGTTGTTAGCAGGAAAAGATGCACAAATATACAAAGAAAAAGCAGCCAATGAAAGTGACCATTCCTCAGTCAATGACATGTATTTTTCCAGCGGCGTGACAAATGAGCACCATCCAAATGACGATGAAGTTGAATTGCCCCTGACAGATGGCTCAGATTGTGACGGCAGTCCTCAGGATATGGTACATACAAAGGAACCAGAATATGCTATCCTTGAATGTGAAGGTGACAAAGATGTACCCATCAATGCAGAGGTTAAATCAGAAAAACAAATGGATCTTTGTGCTGCAGGAGACAGAAAAACACCTTATAATACACCAGTTCGAACTCCACGTGATGAGAGAACCCCTGATCCGTTTCAGTTTCAGGAGGGAAAGCTATTTGAAATGACCAGAGGGGGAGCCATTGATATGACAGGAGCAAGTTTTGATGAAGAAGAGAAAGGATATCCTTTTTTTCATATAGGGGAACATCCCGTTGATGAAGTTGTGGTAGAGGAGAATGGGGAAGGTCTGTCAGTCAAAAAGTCTTTAACTTTAGACAAAAGTGATTCTATTACAGACACAACCATTCAAGAGAACCCCAAATCACCTCTGACTCTGAGTGACGATGACAAAATTCCTACTCCCAAACCCAGAAATCTCATCAAATCTTCAAGTAACAAGCCAGAGAATGAAATGTCACTTCATGAAGCTGATCTTTGCAGCTCCATAGAGGTTCAGCTTCGTTCCCCCAATGCTTTGGAGAAACTAACCAATGTTCAAAGTGAGGTTGGAATCCTTGAAAGCCTTGGTCTGGACAACCTAGACAATACTGTGGCTGAGTTTCAATCAGAAACATCCACAACTGGCCATTCAGCATACTCAGAGCAGAGCCATTCCACAGACTCCTCCAATGATGATGATGAGGGGGATGAAGATGAAGAAGACAAGTGCTCAGTCATAGAGATGTCCCTTTCAGCTGCACATGCTGGCATCCCAGCATATTATCAGGATTCAACGGAACCTTTGGCAATCAAACCAAGCAGCACAATTAAAGAGGTTTCCCATTTTCAATCAGAAATAATGTCAGAAGACTCACAGATATCTGAACTTAATCAAGGTCAAACAACAGCAGATAAAATCTCAACTTTGGATCGTCGGAGTAGATCTTTGGCTGATAGTGACAGAAGTAAAACCTCTAATAAAGATGTTAGGAGTTATTCTGACAGTAGTCAATCCTCCTCTAAATCCAACTTTTTCGCCTTCAAACCTCCTGTCATGTCCTCTTCTCCAAGGGGAGAAAACCAAGTCTCTAAGACTACAGAACCATCTGTTAGGTTGTCCTTGGATACTGACGATATAAGCAGCGCAAGTCACAGGAGTCCAGATTCGGTTATCTTCACATATGACATCCCAGCCTCACATAGTTCAGATTCTGATGGTAATCCGTTGCCAAGTGTGCAACCATCTTCTGGAAAAGAGGATGTATTTGAATCAAGGCCTGCCTGGGATGACACTGTGGAGACTCAGATGCAGAGAATCACCGATGACCAAACTCCAGAAGGTACGCCAGGTATCGCCAGAATTATATGGGCTTTTGGTTTCCTTTCTCTTCCTGGGTTCAAGAACCCAATTCCTCTTCCCGACAACACAATGTTATCATTAGTCATATTGTGTTGTCTTCATGTGTTGTGACTTGTCTTGTCTGTCTTGCTTTGTGTTTTCTCTCTCTGTCTCTCTCTCTCTCTGTGTATGTGTGTGTGTGTGTGATGTTCTTGTTTATGCAATCTCAAGATTAAATGGCCGTGTTAGTTAAAGTAGCAGCTTTAACAATTTGATGCAGTTGAATACTACTAATATAGCATTACTAATATTAGATTGCACACTGCTTTATCAGCTCACTGATGCCATTGCCTACTTTAATGATTTCAAAAAATTGTGTTAATTGCGACCAAATAGTCATGGTATGTAAACAAGTCAACTCCTCCTCAGAGAGACAGAGATTCCAACCTTTATGTTTCCATCCATATCATCACAGATCCATTACTATTACAGCCCATAACATAGAGTCCTCGGTAAAATACATGTTATATCAGCACTTAGAATATTCTACATGACTGGTAATAGTAATATGAAAAGGTGTTTACCATAGAATATGATTGTCACATTGAACTGCAGACCATGATGATAAAATGTAATGTTTGGCCTTGGTGGCATTTTTAGTGGATTGGCAGGATGATGCTGACAGGAAAGAGGAAACGTTAGCTATCATTGCAGATCTTCTTGGCTTCAGCTGGACTGGTAAGCTGTCAAATAATGTAATAATTTATTGTTTTGAATCTAAATCCAAAATATTTACTCAAGAAAATCAATATGTACTACATTCTTTTTGGATTGAAAATGATAAATTTGTGAGCAGAGCTGAGGGAAAAACTGCTTCTGTTGTCTATCACCACAGAGCTGGCAAGAGAATTGGAATTCAGTGAGGATGATATCCAGTTAGTGAGAACAGAAAATCCTAACTCCCTCCAAGAGCAGAGCCATGCCTTGCTGCAGCGCTGGGTTGAGCGGGAAGGTAAACATACCACAGGTACATATCATTTAGATTATACATTTTTTAGTTTTTGCTAATGCAGTTCTTCAAACATTGCTTATACCAACGGCACTCTGATGTATTTTATCTTTGATTTTGAATCAATTTTTGAATACAGTTTATTCAGTATAATCTTACATTCCCAATGTTTAAATTATTTCTTTGTTGTGTTAATTGAATGATTTTCTATAGTCTATTAATGATTATTAAATCCCTTCACAGAGGACTGTCTAATTAAGAGGTTAACCAAAATCAACCGCATGGATATAGTGCATCTGATTGAAACCCAGATGAACAAGTCAGTTCAAGAGCAATCGTCCAGAACTTATGCAGAGATAGAGAAGACACTGGATCACAGTGAAGGTAATAAAACCTCTAAACACTAGGTCAGCAATTCTAACACCTGGCTCTATTAATTTGTTTAATGCACTCTTATTCATCACGTGTCTGTTTTTCAGTGTCAGTAGCCCTATCTTCAGTTCAAGACGATGCAGACAGCCCCAGAGTCGTGAGGAGGGCGGAGTCAGATCGCAGACCGCCCCCAGCTGTTTCTGAAGAGGACCTATCAGTTGCTTCCCTACTCGATATTCCTTCCTGGGCAGAGCCTGCTGGACATACCCACTCAGAGAGTATACATGGTGACCTGTTGGAGGAGCTCGAAATTCCACAGTAAGTTATTCATTTGGAATGATTTCTGAATATACAACACACATCAACAGCATGCCAGTAGTTGAAATAGAACAGTGCCACATCATTATGCTTACATAGAACACAGTGGGTGCAGGTATTTGCCTCATAACCATTGAGTGTGGGTGTTTACTTTTAGTCATTTTAAAATAGGGCTTTGATTTACCACATTACTGCAAAGTAATATTTTGTGAACTTGCATTTTTTTGGCTTACAGAGAATTGAACACAAACCTGTGGACCTGTGAGGATGTAATTACACCCCAACCCACATGTTACGACAACTCAGAAGAGCAAGTAAGTACGCTTCCCACTTCAAAAGATGCCGCATTGGGAAGCCAAGCAATTCAGGCTTATGACCCTAAAGTGAAAGACCAGAAAAGTTGCTGCAGTGTTGAAGTTAATTTCGCAAGGCCTTTCCACGGTGGTCACTGCCAAGTCAAAGATGATTACAGCCAAACCTTACCATTGAGGCAGAGTGGTTGTGAAGATCGATATGGGCAATTGCCTGAAATTCGGAAGTTACCATCATCTATATATGTTAAAGATTTTAGTCTGAGCCTATCAGAGTTTGACCAAGCTGAGACTGACTTCAGTGAGCTTTGCAATGAGTTTAGCTCTACACTACAACTTCATGATACAGGTGTAGCTAAAACCATTGGCGAAAGAATCACTAGTCTGTTAGCATTGCCCCCAGTGGACCATCAAGCAGCTTTGGCCATGATTGAAGATGATACAGATGTTGCTGAAATAAGCAGGCTCTCTCAGAAGTCCAATGAGGTCAAAGCCCAATTCTTCAAATCACCGTATGGTCATGACAAGATGCCACAATTCTCCTGTGTGAACATGACCCATTCCCAACCCTCCAAGTTGAGCAAAGAAGGAAGCACAATACCCCAACGAAACAGTTACAGGTATCCAGAAAACATTCCCTTCGTTGATGATAACGATGATATCCAGTCAACTGATCCTTTTATTGCTACAGCGAAGTGCAGCTTGGTGAAACCATTCAAAATGAAGTTTGCAAAGACCTTATTGACAACCAGTGACCCTGCTCAGATGGCTTGTGACTCAATTGATAGGAACCATAATTGCAGTTCTGATAGTTCAGACAGTGACCCTGCCATAGTCAGGGAAAAATCATCCTACATTTCTGAGGGAAAGACTCGCTCTTCCAGTCTTTTCTTGCCTATCAACAATCTCACACCACAATCACTCGAGCAAGATGTGGCATTACCTTTCACTTTCACAGACTATAGCCCTTTGACCCCTGATTCTTTGGCATCAGAGAAGCAATTTGATTCATTTTCACATTTAAATGAAATAGGTCTCTTTCCAGCAGAGGCATGGATGTTTAATGACTCCATAAACAGACTGTCGTCTCCTGAATCTGTCATGTCAATTAATGATTATAGGGCAATGTCACCTGACTCTCCTCGGGGGACTAAAATGGTCTTACCTGCAGACTTTTACAGTATTTTTGATGACATGCAGGAACTGTCTACACGTTCAGATGCATGTATTTCACCAGAAGTTACAACTGATTTAACAGAAAATAAATTAGACCCCCATCAGGTACACACAGATGAACATGACCCACAATTTCTTTTGAAAGATTCTTCCACTGCTGGAATTTACCTTGAATCTTGGGTAAAGTATAGGCCATTGTCTGCTGACTCCCATGTACCTAAATATAATCAGCCTATACCAAAATGTGTACAGACAAAGGCAGAGTTCAGAGCATTCTCACCTGGGACATCAGATATTGAGAGTGATGAATTTTTGCTTGAAGATATTTGTCCTGATCAAACAGCATCTTCACCTGTCTCAATTTCCTCTATTAATGAATGTGGATCTCCAGATAGGGATGGTCGGCCATCTTCACGAGCATCTCAGAATTCTCAGTGTAGCTTTTCATTTCTTGAACTAATGCTCTCAGAACCTATCCGTGCTCAGCTTATGAGTCAATATTGTGATTATTATTTACTATACTCAGAAGGAAATCCGCCCTCACCACTACTGACGTCATCTCCTTACAATAAAGTCTGCAGTAAAGAAGTGGATCAGGGTAAGCCCTTTATATCAGACTTAGTAGCTTCAAATTGCAATCCTCCTGTCCCTCAGGAATATTTTACATCAAATGTTTGTCTCCGACCAAATTTGTCAATTTCACAAAACAAGGATGAAACCCGTGATTATAGGAAATATTCTATTAATGCTCTTTCATCACCTTTTGATGAAGGGTGGTATGAAGCAAGCACCTGTACAACAGGTGAAGAAAAGGCACCCTTGTTAACAACAACTGTTTCAGATGAAACACATGTTACGCATTCAAATGTCAAAGGTATCAGTAGTGAAAATGGTGACAGGTCAAATAGTACGGACGAGTCATTTATAATTAGGCTGCCATCTGAAGCCCCACAAGAAGAAAAGGGGATGAGTAATTATTTTCTTGATTACTGGTTTTCTAGATTGAAACCACAATCTTCTGAATACATGCCATCACCAGGTCAGTCAAATAATAATTTAACAAACGATACTCAAAACACCTTAGAAAATAATAAGTTGCTCATAGATTTGGATTGGCAGAAAGAATCACCAAAATGGAACATTCTCTCATGTACAAAATATGAAAAACAATCTCCTGAAGATTACCACATGATCAGAAAGCAACCATCAACCAAACCGATCGTTTTTAACTTAGTGGAAAGACCAACATACATTTTAAAATTTGAAGATGAAATGACTCAAAAGTCAAAGACAAAGAGGGCCTTTCTTAAAAATGCAAACACAGAATGCATTTTTAGAAAACTTGAAGATGACATGAACACATTGTTACCACAGATTCATATTTCAACCAGATTTTCAATTCCATTATATCTTGATTTGTGCATTGAAAACACCTGCTCCATCAATAATTGCATTGTCGAGTTAAGGCCGCAATCTCCTGAGTCAGTGGTATCTCAAAGTGAACTTAGGCCCCTCTCTCCTGACTCACCTGTTCCGCAGTTCAGATCTCTACATGTCAGTTACGATGTGGAACTGTCAAGGCACAGGTCATTCACACCAGAATCAATGCTTTCAGACTGGGATGATACTGGTTTGAATCTTGACACCCTGTTTGAAGAGACAAGACCAGAGTCACCACAGTCAGTTTTATCAGACTTTGAAATTGACAAGTTATTTAGCAGCAGGGCCTTGTCACCAGAGTCTGTGTCTACAGATTTTGACTTTTCACTCTTTCAGAACTGGTTATCGGATGTAAGAGCATCCTCACCAGAATCTTCGGCATCGGTTGAACAGCACTGTTTGTCTCCTTGGATCACATTTGGCCTAATTAAAAATCAACCTTGTAACTATTACCTAGAGTACTCTGAAAATAGACCAGTGTCACCTCTTTCAACAGTGTCAGATGTTGAGTATTCCACATTTTGTCTCGAGGAATTGTTTAGCGATAACAGGCCAGATTCGCCAGATTCACTTACTTTATGGGGTCAAACCAATTGTACAAACATAATGGCTACTACATCGCCACAACTGTCGGCTGGGAGACCTCTTACATATGCTGATGTTGTGCGGGGCTGCAGTGTCAAATACCAAGCTGAAGATTCTTGTGGTGTCAAGTCATTTGAGTTGAGATCTGTTTGCCTTCCCTCAATTTCGTCAGACAAGGAGGGCATTCGCTCCTCTGTGGATGATTGCATTGCCGAGTTAAGGCCGCAATCTCCTGAATCGGTGGTATCTCAAAGTGAACTTAGGCCCCTCTCTCCTGACTCACCTGTTCCTCAGTTCAGATCTCTACATGTCAGTTACGATGTGGAAATGTCAAGGCACAGGTCATTTACACCAGAATCAATGCTTTCAGACTGGGAAGATACTGGTTTGTATCTTGACACCCTGTTTGAAGAGACAAGACCAGAGTCACCGCAGTCAGTTTTATCAGACTCTGAAATTGATAAGTTATTTAGCAGCAGGGCCTTGTCACCAGAGTCTGTGTCTGCCGATTTTGACTTTTCACTCTTTCAGAACTGGTTATCAGATGTTAGAGCATCCTCACCAGAATCTGCGGCATCAGTTGAACAGCACTGTTTGTCTCCTTGGATCACATTTGGCCAAATGAAAAATCAACATTGTAACTATTACCTAGAGTACTCTGAAAATAGACCAGTGTCACCTCTTTCAACAGTGTCAGATGTTGAGTATTCCACATTTTGTCTCGAGGAATTGTTTGGCGATAACAGGCCAGATTCGCCAGATTCACTTACTTTATGGGGTCAAACCAATTGCACAAACATAATGGCTACTACATCCCCACCACTGTCGGCTGGGAGACCTCTTACATATGCTGATGTTGTGCGGGGCTGCAGTATCAAATGCCAAGCTGAAGATTCTTGTGGTGTCAAGTCATTTGAGTTGAGATCTGTTTGCCTTCCCTCAATTTCGTCAGACAAGGAGGGCATTCGCTCCTCTGTGGATGATTGCATTGCCGAGTTAAGGCCGCAATCTCCTGAATCGGTGGTATCTCAAAGTGAACTTAGGCCCCTCTCCCCTGACTCACCTGTTCCTCAGTTCAGATCTCTACATGTCAGTTACGATGTGGAACTGTCAAGGCACAGGTCATTTACACCAGAATCAATGCTTTCAGACTGGGAAGATACTGGTTTGTATCTTGACACCCTGTTTGAAGAGACAAGACCAGAGTCACCGCAGTCAGTTTTATCAGACTTTGAAATTGATAAGTTATTTAGCAGCAGGGCCTTGTCACCAGAGACTGTGTCTGCCAATTTTGACTTTTCACTCTTTCAGAACTGGTTATCGGATGTTAGAGCATCCTCACCAGAATCTACGGCATCAGTTGAACAGCACTGTTTGTCTCCTTGGATCACATTTGGCCTAATGAAAAATCAACATTGTAACTATTACCTAGAGTACTCTGAAAATAGACCAGTGTCACCTCTTTCAACAGTGTCAGATGTTGAGTATTCCACATTTTGTCTCGAGGAATTGTTTGGCGATAACAGGCCAGATTCGCCAGATTCACTTACTTTATGGGGTCAAACCAATTGCACAAACATAATGGCTACTACATCCCCACCACTGTCGGCTGGGAGACCTCTTACATATGCTGATGTTGTGCGGGGCTGCAGTGTCAAATACCAAGCTGAAGATTCTTGTGGTGTCAAGTCATTTGAGTTGAGATCTGTTTGCCTTCCCTCAATTTCGTCAGACAAGGAGGGCATTCGCTCCTCTGTGGATGATTGCATTGCCGAGTTAAGGCCGCAATCTCCTGAATCGGTGGTATCTCAAACTGAACTTAGGCCCCTATCTCCTGACTCACCTGTTCCTCAGTTCAGATCTCTACATGTCAGTTACGATGTGGAACTGTTAAGGCACAGGTCATTTACACCAGAATCAATGCTTTCAGACTGGGAAGATACTGGTTTGTATCTTGACACCCTGTTTGAAGAGACAAGACCAGAGTCACCGCAGTCAGTTTTATCAGACTTTGAAATTGATAAGTTATTTAGCAGCAGGGCCTTGTCACCAGAGACTGTGTCTGCCAATTTTGACTTTTCACTCTTTCAGAACTGGTTATCGGATGTTAGAGCATCCTCACCAGAATCTACGGCATCAGTTGAACAGCACTGTTTGTCTCCTTGGATCACATTTGGCCTAATGAAAAATCAGCATTGTAACTATTACCTAGAGTACTCTGAAAATAGACCAGTGTCACCTCTTTCAACAGTGTCAGATGTTGAGTATTCCACATTTTGTCTCGAGGAATTGTTTGGCGATAACAGGCCAGATTCGCCAGATTCACTTACTTTATGGGGTCAAACCAATTGCACAAACATAATGGCTACTACATCCCCACCACTGTCGGCTGGGAGACCTCTTACATATGCTGATGTTGTGCGGGGCTGCAGTGTCAAATACCAAGCTGAAGATTCTTGTGGTGTCAAGTCATTTGAGTTGAGATCTGTTTGCCTTCCCTCAATTTCGTCAGACAAGGAGGGCATTCGCTCCTCTGTGGATGATTGCATTGCCGAGTTAAGGCCGCAATCTCCTGAATCGGTGGTATCTCAAACTGAACTTAGGCCCCTATCTCCTGACTCACCTGTTCCTCAGTTCAGATCTCTACATGTCAGTTACGATGTGGAACTGTTAAGGCACAGGTCATTTACACCAGAATCAATGCTTTCAGACTGGGAAGATACTGGTTTGTATCTTGACACCCTGTTTGAAGAGACAAGACCAGAGTCACCGCAGTCAGTTTTATCAGACTTTGAAATTGATAAGTTATTTAGCAGTAGGGCCTTGTCACCAGAGTCTGTGTCTGCCAATTTTGACTTTTCACTCTTTCAGAACTGGTTATCGGATGTTAGAGCATCCTCACCAGAAGCTGCGGCATCAGTTGAACAGCACTGTTTGTCTCCTTGGATCACATTTGGCCAAATGAAAAATCAACATTGTAACTATTACCTAGAGTACTCTGAAAATAGACCAGTGTCACCTCTTTCAACAGTGTCAGATGTTGAGTATTCCACATTTTGTCTCGAGGAATTGTTTAGCGATAACAGGCCAGATTCGCCAGATTCACTTACTTTATGGGGTCAAACCAATTGTACAAACATAATGGCTACTACATCGCCACAACTGTCGGCTGGGAGACCTCTTACATATGCTGATGTTGTGCGGGGCTGCAGTGTCAAATACCAAGCTGAAGATTCTTGTGGTGTCAAGTCATTTGAGTTGAGATCTGTTTGCCTTCCCTCAATTTCGTCAGACAAGGAGGGCATTCGCTCCTCTGTGGATGATTGCATTGCCGAGTTAAGGCCGCAATCTCCTGAATCGGTGGTATCTCAAAGTGAACTTAGGCCCCTCTCTCCTGACTCACCTGTTCCTCAGTTCAGATCTCTACATGTCAGTTACGATGTGGAAATGTCAAGGCACAGGTCATTTACACCAGAATCAATGCTTTCAGACTGGGAAGATACTGGTTTGTATCTTGACACCCTGTTTGAAGAGACAAGACCAGAGTCACCGCAGTCAGTTTTATCAGACTCTGAAATTGATAAGTTATTTAGCAGCAGGGCCTTGTCACCAGAGTCTGTGTCTACAGATTTTGACTTTTCACTCTTTCAGAACTGGTTATCGGATGTAAGAGCATCCTCACCAGAATCTGCGGCATCAGTTGAACAGCACTGTTTGTCTCCTTGGATCACATTTGGCCAAATGAAAAATCAACATTGTAACTATTACCTAGAGTACTCTGAAAATAGACCAGTGTCACCTCTTTCAACAGTGTCAGATGTTGAGAATTCCACATTTTGTCTCGAGGAATTGTTTGGCGATAACAGGCCAGATTCGCCAGATTCACTTACTTTATGGGGTCAAACCAATTGCACAAACATATTGGCTACTACATCCCCACCACTGTCTGCTGGGAGACCTCTTACATATGCTGATGGTTTGCAAGGGTACACATATGAAAACCAAGCTGAGAATTTTTGTGGTGTCAAGCCATTTGAGTTGAGATCTGTTTGTCTTCCCTCAATGTCGTCAGACAAGGATGGAATTCGCTCCTCTTTGGATGATTGCATTGCCGAGTTAAGGCCGCAATCTCCTGAATCGGTGGTATCTCAAAGTGAACTTAGGCCCCTCTCTCCCGACTCACCTGTTCCTCAGTTCAGATCTCTTCATGTCAGTTACAATGTGGAACTATCAAGGCACAGGTCATTTACACCAGAATCAATGCTTTCAGACTGGGAAGATACTGGTTTGTATCTTGACACCCTGTTTGAAGAGACAAGACCAGAGTCACCGCAGTCAGTTTTATCAGACTTTGAAATTGATAAGTTATTTAGCAGCAGGGCCTTGTCACCAGAGACTGTGTCTGCCAATTTTGACTTTTCACTCTTTCAGAACTGGTTATCGGATGTTAGAGCATCCTCACCAGAATCTGCGGCATCAGTTGAACAGCACTGTTTGTCTCCTTGGATCACATTTGGCCAAATAAAAAATCAACATTGTAACTATTACCTAGAGTACTCTGAAAATAGACCAGTGTCACCTCTTTCAACAGTGTCAGATGTTGAGTATTCCACATTTTGTCTCGAGGAATTGTTTGGCGATAACAGGCCAGATTCGCCAGATTCACTTACTTTATGGGGTCAAACCAATTGCACAAACATAATGACTACTACATCCCCACCACTGTCTGCTGGGAGACCTCTTACATATGCTGATGTTGTGCGGGGCTGCACTCTCAAATACCAAGCTGAAGATTCTTGTGGTGTCAAGTCATTTGAGTTGAGATCTGTTTGCCTTCCCTCAATTTCGTCAGACAAGGAGGGCATTCGCTCCTCTGTGGATGATTGCATTGCCGAGTTAAGGCCGCAATCTCCTGAATCGGTGGTATCTCAAAGTGAACTTAGGCCCCTCTCTCCTGACTCACCTGTTTCTCAGTTCAGATCTCTACATGTCAGTTACGATGTGGAACTGTCAAGGCACAGGTCATTTACACCAGAATCAATGCTTTCAGACTGGGAAGATACTGGTTTGTATCTTGACACCCTGTTTGAAGAGACAAGACCAGAGTCACCGCAGTCAGTTTTATCAGACTCTGAAATTGATAAGTTATTTAGCAGCAGGGCCTTGTCACCAGAGTCTGTGTCTGCCGATTTTGACTTTTCACTCTTTCAGAACTGGTTATCAGATGTTAGAGCATCCTCACCAGAATCTGCGGCATCAGTTGAACAGCACTGTTTGTCTCCTTGGATCACATTTGGCCAAATGAAAAATCAACATTGTAACTATTACCTAGAGTACTCTGAAAATAGACCAGTGTCACCTCTTTCAACAGTGCCAGATGTTGAGTATTCCACATTTTGTCTTGAGGAATTGTTTGGCGATAACAGGCCAGATTCGCCAGATTCACTTACTTTATGGGGTCAAACCAATTGCACAAACATAATGGCTACTACATCCCCACCACTGTCGGCTGGAAGACCTCTTACATATGCTGATGTTGTGCGGGGCTGCAGTGTCAAATACCAAGCTGAAGATTCTTGTGGTGTCAAGTCATTTGAGTTGAGATCTGTTTGCCTTCCCTCAATTTCGTCAGACAAGGAGGGCATTCGCTCCTCTGTGGATGATTGCATTGCCGAGTTAAGGCCGCAATCTCCTGAATCGGTGGTATCTCAAAGTGAACTTAGGCCCCTATCTCCTGACTCACCTGTTCCTCAGTTCAGATCTCTACATGTCAGTTACGATGTGGAACTGTTAAGGCACAGGTCATTTACACCAGAATCAATGCTTTCAGACTGGGAATATTCGGGTTTGTATCTTGACACCCTGTTTGAAGAGACGAGACCAGAGTCACCGCTGTCAGTTTTATCAGACTCTGAAATTGATAAGTTATTTAGCAGCAGGGCCTTGTCACCAGAGTCTGTGTCTGCCGATTTTGACTCTTCTCTCTTTCAGAACTGGTTATCAGATGTTAGAGCATCCTCACCAGAATCTGCGGCATCAGTTGAACAGCACTGTTTGTCTCCTTGGATCACATTTGGCCAAATGAAAAATCAACATTGTAACTATTACCTAGAGTACTCTGAAAATAGACCAGTGTCACCTCTTTCAACAGTGTCAGATGTTGAGTATTCCACATTTTGTCTCGAGGAATTGTTTGGCGATAACAGGCCAGATTCGCCAGATTCACTTACTTTATGGGGTCAAACCAATTGCACAAACATAATGGCTACTACATCCCCACCACTGTCGGCTGGGAGACCTCTTACATATGCTGATGTTGTGCGGGGCTGCAGTGTCAAATACCAAGCTGAAGATTCTTGTGGTGTCAAGTCATTTGAGTTGAGATCTGTTTGCCTTCCCTCAATTTCGTCAGACAAGGAGGGCATTCGCTCCTCTGTGGATGATTGCATTGCCGAGTTAAGGCCGCAATCTCCTGAATCGGTGGTATCTCAAAGTGAACTTAGGCCCCTATCTCCTGACACACCTGTTCCTCAGTTCAGATCTCTACATGTCAGTTACGATGTGGAACTGTTAAGGCACAGGTCATTTACACCAGAATCAATGCTTTCAGACTGGGAATATTCGGGTTTGTATCTTTACACCCTGTTTGAAGAGACGAGACCAGAGTCACCGCTGTCAGTTTTATCAGACTCTGAAATTGATAAGTTATTTAGCAGCAGGGCCTTGTCACCAGAGTCTGTGTCTACAGATTTTGACTTTTCACTCTTTCAGAACTGGTTATCGGATGTAAGAGCATCCTCACCAGAATCTGCGGCATCAGTTGAACAGCACTGTTTGTCTCCTTGGATCACATTTGGCCAAATGAAAAATCAACATTGTAACTATTACCTAGAGTACTCTGAAAATAGACCAGTGTCACCTCTTTCAACAGTGTCAGATGTTGAGTATTCCACATTTTGTCTCGAGGAATTGTTTGGCGATAACAGGCCAGATTCGCCAGATTCACTTACTTTATGGGGTCAAACCAATTGCACAAACATATTGGCTACTACATCCCCACCACTGTCTGCTGGGAGACCTCTTACATATGCTGATGGTTTGCAAGGGTACACATATGAAAACCAAGCTGAGAATTTTTGTGGTGTCAAGCCATTTGAGTTGAGATCTGTTTGTCTTCCCTCAATGTCGTCAGACAAGGATGGAATTCGCTCCTCTGTGGATGATTGCATTGCCGAGTTAAGGCCGCAATCTCCTGAATCGGTGGTATCTCAAAGTGAACTTAGGCCCCTCTCTCCCGACTCACCTGTTCCTCAGTTCAGATCTCTTCATGTCAGTTACAATGTGGAACTATCAAGGCACAGGTCATTTACACCAGAATCAATGCTTTCAGACTGGGAAGATACTGGTTTGTATCTTGACACCCTGTTTGAAGAGACAAGACCAGAGTCACCGCAGTCAGTTTTATCAGACTTTGAAATTGATAAGTTATTTAGCAGCAGGGCCTTGTCACCAGAGACTGTGTCTGCCAATTTTGACTTTTCACTCTTTCAGAACTGGTTATCGGATGTTAGAGCATCCTCACCAGAATCTGCGGCATCAGTTGAACAGCACTGTTTGTCTCCTTGGATCACATTTGGCCTAATGAAAAATCAACAATGTAACTATTACCTAGAGTACTCTGAAAATAGACCAGTGTCACCTCTTTCACCAGTGTCAGATGTTGAGTATTCCACATTTTGTCTCGAGGAATTGTTTGGTGATAACAGGCCAGATTCGCCAGATTCACTTACTTTATGGGGTCAAACCAATTGCACAAACATAATGGCTACTACATCCCCACCACTGTCTGCTGCGAGACCTCTTACATATGCTGATGTTGTGCGGGGCTGCAGTGTCAAATACCAAGCTGAAGATTCTTGTGGTGTCAAGTCATTTGAGTTGAGATCTGTTTGCCTTCCCTCAATTTCGTCAGACAAGGAGGGCATTCGCTCCTCTGTGGATGATTGCATTGCCGAGTTAAGGCCGCAATCTCCTGAATCGGTGGTATCTCAAAGTGAACTTAGGCCCCTCTCTCCCGACTCACCTGTTCCTCAGTTCAGATCTCTTCATGTCAGTTACAATGTGGAACTATCAAGGCACAGGTCATTTACACCAGAATCAATGCTTTCAGACTGGGAAGATACTGGTTTGTATCTTGACACCCTGTTCGAAGAGACAAGACCAGAGTCACCGCAGTCAGTTTCATCAGACTCTGAAATTGATAAGTTATCTAGCAGCAGGGCCTTGTCACCAGAGTCTGTGTCTTCTAATTATGACTTTTCACTCTTTCAGAACTGGTTATCGGATGTTAGAGTGTCCTCACCAGAATCTGTGGCATCAGTTGAACAGTATTGTTTGTCTCCTTGCACTACATTTTTTGCTCAACACTCATTTTCAGTCCCAAAGTCACAAGAGATCTTCCTCCAACGCAAACATGTTTCTTCCGAATCCATGTCATCAGACTCAACACACCTATATAAGGATTACAGAGAGAGACCACATTCATCCAACAACTTGATGTCACATTTGTATGATCCTTTGTACAAGGGAAAATGTTCTTGTTGTGAAAAGTCCTCATAAGCAGGAAGACGATTTTGAATTTTCAGAATATACCCACAGTCATCTGAAATTTTGCTGTCAGATCATCCTTTAAATTCTGCTCGCTTATACCCTTTTAAAAGGTCACCTACTTCAGAATCATTTGCCTCATTTGATGAATTTCTCCCATTCTCCTGATTCGCAAATTCCTCAGTTCAACTTTCAACCTTGTTATTACATGCATTTGTCTGAAAATTGTGTTTCACCCAATTTCATAAGGCTTAACAGAGATTAAACTGATTCATGTCTTGATAATATGTTTGTTGACATCAGGCCAGATTCACCTGATTCCATTATGTTTGACAGTGTCTTTCATCACTAAGCCATTAGATAATGAGCACACAGTCATTCCTTCAACATTGGCTGTCCGCGTTAATACCATCTACCCCTCAAATGCTTGAATCAGTAGGAGATTTACATGACGTTTTAAACCAGCTGCCATGTGGGCAAATTCTCCGTGATGGCACTGTTTTTGACAACAATACACTTACATCTAAGCCAGTCTCAGGGGGGTTAATGGCACACAGCTGTGTCATCAACAAAAAGCTGCGATAAGATTATTTATTTGTAAGATGCCGCTGATAAATCTCCTTCTGATAGGGCTTGTGATCAAAATAAATTTGAAGATTAAGCAGTCAGAATGAAAGAGCCACATAGCCCAGCCAAATCATATCATTTTGAAAGCATCATTCCAGACTCCAAACCATTGCAGGATTCCACTCCACAGTTCATAATCTTTCAGAAACAGATTCACATCCTGAAATTCTTATGCCACCAACCAGAACACCTGAGACAGGACCCATATATCCTTCATCAATGATCAGTCTTTTTTTATCAGGCCTCCTCCCTGGACCACAAAGGACCTAGACTAGATCAGGTCAGGTCAGAAAGCCGTCACCGATTCTGTTTTTGAGTTGAGTCACATTCCATCTATAGAGCAAAATTCTGGATTTCATCATGCTGACTGGCTGGAGGAGGATTTCCATGTACACACTCAAGCAAAGAGACATCAGTGAAACGAAGACCCCTTGTGCATGAACATAAATGGACAGACCCTGAATCAGAATTAAAGGTGACACGCACCCAAGATTTGATTTCCAAGAACATGAACAGAAAATCCATGAGGTGGAAGACAAGAGCAAGAGTTCCATGGGCTCGGTAAGACAGCACAAGGTCTTGCTCAGCACTGATTGCAGTGTTGCTTTTAAAAGTAATGAATATGGCAATAATTAGAGTGTGAATGTAGAACTCTTGCCTTTAAAGCTTTAATTAATAACACACAGGGGCTTCACTGTCTTGCTGTGGCATGTATGCATTAGAGTAAAAGGAATTATCTTTCAGTGAAGCACAACTAATGGAAATTACAGTGACCCTATCTTAATGACGTGAGCTGCTTTCCCTGGTATGGACTATTCTCACAAGCTATACAGATAGCAAGTCAACCAGTGGTCTTACTGATACCTTTAGACCACTCCTTCAAACAAAAGGGGATTCCAGTGCCTTGATTATATCTTCTCTCAACCATACATTTTCCTCAATAACAATCCACTGTAATTGCAGTAAGTTGTGTAGTCCCATTTAGATCTTTTTTTTTAACAGCCATACAAGTTTAAACAAAGTGATACGCGCTTGTAATGTTTTGCATGTCTGTAGCTAGACATTGTCTCCCACTATAGCTGTAGGACACAACACCAATTATTGGTAATGTTGACTGCATTATTTCATTGGTGTTAGTCTTTGTTGGTTTTTTTTTTACAAGAAGTAGGGCAATACACTTCCTAAATGTTGAATAATGTCAGTCATTGTTTGACCATGACAAATACTTTAAACTGGAGGGTTTAGAATTTTTATTGGAAATGCAGTGTTTCCTGCTCTTTTTTGCTGGGCCGTAAAAAATTATTTGAAATGAGCGTGAAATAATGCATCTCCACCTTCATGTGATCCCAAATCCTTATTTTATGTGTTAATTTTTTCTCTCGCTTTTACCATTTCAAAAATTATATTGTGTTCTCAATGCAATATCTCCAAACATATAACAGTATTATAATACATTTTTCAAAAATATCGCAATTTTTTAGCATCTTAATCACTCATTTCAAGTAATGCATTTGAAATTGTATGTGGTCTGTTGGATAAATGCTATTAACATGTATGGATAATACTATGAATGGACTAGAAGCAAGTGGGCTTCAAGTGAATTTCCTCATTTGAGACACTGCTCTTATGTATAAAACAAGAACCTGTCCTTGACAAGTGCATGCTCATTTCACTCATCTGACCATTCATCACCAAAATAAATCACAAATCCGTTTTGTTTACATTTTTCTCCACTCCATTGTATCATTTCTTGCAGGTATCCACGACATCTTTCAAGACAAATCTTTCAGAATCTTCAAAACAAAAAAATGTTGATTTAGGACACTGTCAGGTCTTTCCAACTGAGATGCCACCCTCGTCAAATGATTCAGTCACTCTTTCCACTCAAAAACTAGAATTGTCAATTCCAGGTACTTTGGACTTAGGTAAAACACAGTCCCAAATCACATTGACCGATCAAAGTAGCTCACCACAGGAAAAAGATGAAAAGATGTCTTTCGCCAAACAAAGTGAAGATTTTGGCTTTGCTAAACCAGGCTCAGTGACCCAAGACTCACTCTGTCAAAGAGCCGAAGACAGTCCAGATAAAATCCTTATGCCCTCTGAATCCACTCCAACACCACCAGGGTCTGGGTCCCCTCAGCTTGATCAGCTGCTGTCCGATCTGGAGGAGATGAAATTTAAGTTTAGACCAGAGGCACTTGGCTCACCTCTGTCAGATTACAGTGATATAAGCGCCAAAGTTGATCAAAGTTTGAATCAAAAGTTTGAAGACCTTTCACCTGAAGATCCATGTCATACAAATGATAGTTACACCGTAAGAGCTGGCGTGTTTTCTGTTATACAGCTCACAGATGACACTAACTGCACAAATGAAGACATCTCAGAGTCTGCATATTTCCAGACATCAGGTCAAGATGAACCTGAATTGGTCTCAATCACTGATCTGACAAATACCTCTGAGACAATTGTACCATCAAACCTTTGTAGAGGTAACGATAGTCCTGTATCCCCCAACGAGTCCCTCTTAATACCAGAATCTCCCCAAAGATTTTGTGAAGCAATGGAACC
The DNA here is from genome assembly GCF_022379125.1 of Scophthalmus maximus. Lineage (NCBI taxonomy): Eukaryota > Metazoa > Chordata > Actinopteri > Pleuronectiformes > Scophthalmidae > Scophthalmus > Scophthalmus maximus. The sequence continues at coordinate 11,832,418 of NC_061522.1, read as the reverse complement.
ATCATTGAACTCAAGTTTTTCCAAGGATATATTCCAGTCGGGCAAATATAGTGAAATTCCTATTGGGGCATTTTCTTCATTGTCTTTACCCCAAATAGCTGCAAAGTGTCCCTCTGATGTACCTGAAAACTATTTGGCTGATCAATTTGAGGAAGATTCTACAACTGACATTTTTCAAGGAAAAGAAAAACGTGAATCAACTACTCCATGTAATGTCTCAAGGGATGTGACAGAAGAAATATCAACAGAGAGTTCACATCTATGGGAGGTGATCTCTGTTGAAGCTTTTCAGACTGAAGATTTGTCCTCTCAGTCTCTTTCTGATTTGACACCTGAGACAGTTACATCTGCAAGACATTTTAGTTTTGATGAACTGAATCCATACAGCTCTTTGAACTTTGATGCATCTTCAGAAGAGGATGGGCCAAGGACCAGTGGACAGTATTCAGAAGAATCTCTGGTAGACCATGAGTGTTTTACCCCTCAGCCCAATTCAGTTGAACCTAAAGCAGAAAGGACTTCATCATCTGCTGATGAGGAATGCGGCATCATACCTGGGTATGAAGATATGTATACCCACATGCCTCCAGGATATGCTGAGGTTGTGCATAGTGGTGCAGAGAGCCCTACCTTTGAATACTCTGACCCAGAGCCATACTTTGACTGCAACCAAGGTGTGTCAGATTTCTCAGAGCCTGATGAACCTGGGTCAACAACTAAGTCAAGTGGAGGGCTAGATTATCTCAGCCATTCTAGAGTGCTAGAAAAGGTTAATCGAGGAGTACTTTTATCCTCTGGAAGTGAAGACTATGAGGATGCTCCTTTTGTCCATGAGCCTCTCCATAAAGTACAGGAGGAGAGTGAAGAATCAATACACTATTCAGAAGTATCAGATGATGAATTCACCTTGTGTGAGGCTTCACAACTGCCCCCTGCCTGTGAAATTGGAACATATGATGATACTGACAATTCACTGACAAGGGTAAGATGACATTTGGTAAAGCATTCCAGCCTGCAAGCAACCCCCAGAGCTGAGCTTATTCAAATACAGTATTTGCTTAAGAGTGAAATGATTGCTAACCCTCTGGCCAGATGGATTGGACCTAAAAAATCCCTACCACCCTTATTTTTGTTTTGATTTCAGATTTATCCAGTCCTAACTCAGCATGTCACTTTGCTGCTTGTAACCAGCTATATCACTCAGAGTAATAGCACAAGCTATGTGTTTTTTCGACAGCAACAAGCACATTAATTCCTCAATTGGGTAAAAGCATGGTATGTTTCGAATATATTTTTCCAAGCTACAGACTGCCATGTTGTACTTTCCAATGTAAGACTCTCAAAATCAACGGAAAGTGCAGCATATCACTCTGCTTACTGCCTATTTTGCTGAAAACATAGCATTCATATATTGTCTGTCCTCAAACCTTAATTGATTTCTGTTGCTTGGCCAGGAGATCACTGCAGAGCTCGGAACAATGTCAGAAAGTTCAGATGAAGAATTTTTGACCACCAGAATAGTGCGCAGGAGAGTTGTCATACAGGTATCTGATTTAGCATGACTGATGGTGTTTTCAATGAGCATGGAGGGCGTGGCTTCCAGAGTGCAACTGTAACCCAGCAAGGTCTTCACTGTCAAGTTAGAGTTTTACTGTCTAACAATCAGGGTTTAAAACAAAGTTGTGTGAAGATTTAGCATTTAAAAGAAGCCACTTGATTTGCATAGATGGCTGGACCTGTTTTATGCTGCACTGAACATTTCTTTGATGGTTCTTTTGTCAACATAACCTTTTTTCCCTGAGAATGCAAGTTTGTTTCCTGTTTCCCAAAGTCCCTACTCTCACTGAATTTCTTCCTAATATATTCTTCCTAAGTTTTGTGTCCTGTTTTTTCTCTTAACATGCTTTGGTGTGGTATTTCTCAATACGAGAATTGAACACGTTAACATTACTCACTAACCCAAGTTATCATACCTGATTATTGTTTATCATGTTTCCTTTACAGGCTGATGAATTGCCTGACCTCCCCACTCAGTCAGTGACAGAAGAGCAGTACAAGGATGAAAGTGGACACATCGTTGTCAAGAAGGTAACGCTTAACAAAGAAAAAGTTGTGATTGTGCAGCAATACTTTTGTTTGCATTGTTGCTCAGACAACATTGGTTTCTGAAAAGTTTGCAGCAAAATTTGTGGACAATTACATTTCCCCTTCAGTTAAGGCCTCACCACCAGAAGGTCTTTGATCACATAATCTTCCTCAGGTAACCCGTAAAATTATTCGCAAGTGTGTTTCTGCGGATGGCGTGGAGCGGGAAGAGGTGTCAGTGGAGGGAGCTCCCCAGGGGTCCGTCAGTGTAGCAGAGGGAGATAGATACTCCAAGGTTGTGAAGCGGACTGTACTGAAGAGTGAGGGAGACCATTCAGAGGTGTGTGTCCTGTATATAATTAGTTTTCATTATCACAGTCATCTAAATCTCTTTTTATTAGAAAATATCAGACAAACCTATTTGTATTGGTATTAGTTTATGACTGAATTATGATTTAATAACAAATAGCTCTTTTATTCTCACCTAGGTAACATTTGCTGAAGGTGAGGGTTTCTCAGTATCGAGGCAGGAGACAGCTGAGGGTAGTAAGGTCAGTCTTGTGGAAAGGACAAAGGTGGTGGAGGGTGAAAGGACAATGACACACCAGGGTGATCCGTCTTTGGCCTCTGACCTTCCCACAGCCCAAGATGACTTTAAACAGGTTTGTTAACAACCTTGTCACCATTGTTCTATAACAGACTTTACATGCCTGTAATAGGGATTTTATAAGTTGTGTATCAAATACAGTGTTTGTGTTGAATTCCTTGGGGGGGGGATTGTTTCATATCTGAATCTTTCCAAATAAAGTGAAGCCTGTTTTCTCCTCTTAATGCCACCAGGCACTAGCTTATATAAGTGGGTTTAGCAGAGCAGAGCTCCCTCATGTGGTAGAAAGAGAGACTATCAAAGAAGATGGAACTGTGGTCAGGAGGTGTGTGAGTGCTGAGGTGCACCTCTTTGATTGCGCGTGTGACTTATTGAGCTTTGTGTGTGTGCGTGTTTTTTTACAGTGACGACTTTGCTGTGGTTTTATCTGGTTAACTAATGTTGAATATACTCATATTGAATGAATATAATTCTAATCTACTTAAATATTATCACACTATTTAGTGGAACAATTACAGTGTGGTTCAGTTCATGTGTGATTTAGTAAATCATAGTATTATTACTATTATTATTATTATTATCCTTTACTATCATACTATTAGGATTTACTACTCTTTGTGTGTGTGTGTGTGTGTGTGTGTGTACTACTATGTATTTTGCCTCCATAAGCTTCTCGGGGAGGACAAACAAAGATGTGTTTGCCAGTATATCAAATAATTAACAATCTAAACTGGAGGCACAGCAACAAAAAAATGGCGACATATCAGACAGTGCTCTCCACTATCTTCAAAACAAATGAGGGAATATCCTTTTGAAGACTGGTGTTCATCCCTCCAGTATTTAATAGACATCTATGCCAAGGAGCACTGAAGTTGCTTTGGCGGTTGGTGGTGCAACATCTAAGAAACACAAATTATGTTGTTGGGATTTCTTTCTTGACAGTTACCCATTTTTTGGTTTCGGGAGGCAGTTTATAAGCAGTTGCTGTTAATGTACCTCCGCACTGAATCTAAGCTTTGGGATTTGCCTCTTGGTGATTTTTCCTTTAACATGATCCTTACATTTTTGCAGCTAAAAGTAGCTATGACGTTGCTATACACAAAATCACAACTTGCATGCTTTATTAACAAGGCATAACATAAATTGTGGGTTTTTTGTTTCTTAAAACTAAAGCAACATATTCTCCTTCAATTCAATTTCCACACAGCCACAGGGGCATTTTTGAGATGACCTGTCTTCATCCGTTTGTTTCCACTGGCTCTTTGCTCCGTCTCTAGGGCTCACATGCGTAAAGGTCGCACCCTCAGACGGACAGTGGTGAAGGGAGCTGGACAGCGCAAACGGGTTCTTCTAGAGCAGGTGGACAGTCCCAGAAAAGGGACAAAACTATGTGGTCTCCAGCAGCATCTCCACCAGCTCTTCCATCAATACCACAAAGAAGACGAGGAGGACACGGATGAGGACGGAGTGGAGGAGGAAGAGTAGGGGAATCTGTAATGCTTTCCCTCCCATCGACTTCCTGGCCGTTTCAATGCTTAAGTCCCCCATAATCCTATGCATTAGACAACTGTAATCCCAGTGTGCACCGTGGCACCTCAGAGCTACCACAGTGTTCCCCATTAAGTCCTGGAAGAAGACATCTTGTTCAGAATTTTTTAGTTTTTTCCCCATTGCTAGTGTTATGAAGTCATGATTTTCTTTTCATGTTCTGATGTTGTTTTGCCTTTAATGTGACCAAAGAAAACCTTCTGTTGTTATCCTGATTGATTTTACTGTCCATGTCAGATTTGAAATCATAGTCCTGATTTCTGTGGTAGAGCAACACAAAACATATAAATCCGTTGAATATATTTCACATCAACTAACTCACGAACCTCTTGAAGGTAAAGAACTCTTTACCTGCAAAATACTGGTTTTGCTCTCTTAGTAGGTGCTCGGACTGAAAGAAAATGTTTCACACAGCACTGCCTCTCACAAGCAGAGTTTCTCAGATATGCCTAACTGAAAAACTATTTCACTCACTGAACTAGCTGTGATTTTGGCTCAGGCGGTCAAAATGTCACAGAGAAAAACAGACTGTATCAACACTGAATTGAACTACTGCTGCTGCTGCTGCTGCTGCTGCTGCTGCTGTGTTTTGTGTAGGCTATGTGTAATCTGTCTTTGGGAATTATATATTATCTATAATCTAGACATTACCGACATCTGTAGCCTAGGAATTAATAATCACTCGTGAAGTAGAGCAGGCATGACTAATCAACATCTGCCATCATGATCCTAGCTTTGACTGCTTTGTAGTTCTATGGATTGCCCTTCTGCCTCTCTTTCCCTTCTGAATGTATTTCTTTCTGTGTTATGTGTAATTCATTTTTCTTTTCTTTTTGATGCGGTGGGGAGGGGGACTTCTTTTAAGTTGTTGATCTTAAAATGTGTGTTGAATGACTGGTGAAGGTGTGAATGAGGATGTACTGTAGCTCCTTGGTTGAAATTCGTCCGTGCATGTGTTAAGTTAAATTCTGCATTGACAAATGTTTTGAAAAGGGTACTGTAGCTTATTTTAATGTCTCATTTTAGAGTTTATCTTTGATTCTGAGTTTAGCTTGGTTTGTTGATATAGACAATTTATTTAATCTTAAGTTTGACACCCAATTAGAAGCTTCTTATTATTGGGAAGTCCCTCCAAATTGGAAGTGGAAGTGGCTTAAGGTCTTTTCTGTTGGACTTTATTAGTTTATCTTTTGAACGACAAAATGTTGGACCAGGCGTTGGCGGTTGTGTGACGTGTGTCTGTGAGTGAATGAGTCCGTGTGTGTAGTAAAAGTGTTTTGCTAGTTTCAGCAAAGAACAAAAAAAAACGTCTTTATTTTACACAAACTGCATTTGCACTGAATGTCAGGAGGAAACTCCTCCTTGCTTCTTCTGCACAGGTACAGTATATCGTAGCCACAGGGATAGTCTCAGACAGATGATAAAATGATAACGATGACTCACCAGACATACACGTAATGAGGCCGGTTGAGAGCTTAAATATATCATTTTTCACAGCTCTGAGTAACGCTACTGTATGTATCTACAACATGTAATGTATTTATTTCACTATCACCGTTTACTTTGTGATTTAGAAAAATGAAAACTAGTGGAAGTTCACTGTGACAGGTATGCTTTTAATTTGAAGAATCAGCATCCCTTTTTTCTGTGACGATGACAGTTATATATATATATACAATGCATATAAATATCTATAAGGGCATGTAGTACTGTTATTAAATTCAAAAAGACAAAAACAAAATGGCTGAAGTGTCTATGGCTGATAGAGAATAAAAATCTACAAATATATTGTGCATTTTGTGTATTTAACTGTGTGGGCCCCCAATCATTTTCCCAGGCTTAACCATATGACACAACCTGTGCTCTAAAGAAAACTATACATGTACATCTTTAATCAGTCCTGAGGGCTGAACGGACCTGGTGCTTCCCCCTGCTGGACCTCAGAGGTAGTGCAACAGTAAAGGAATCTCCAACAGCAGAGCTTAGATAATGTCAATACGAAAACTGATATAGAAGTATGATATATTTAATAGATTTATTGAATAATTGTGTTTACACTACGCACTTTTTAAATCTCCAAAAGAAAAGAAGACCCGATATATTATAATCCATTTCATAAGGCTGTATATGTAACCACACTCAAATCAAGCTGCTTGGTAAGAAATGTCACTCGGTATGAATGAGGCAGCAGGCTTGTCAGCATTCAGCATTTTGGAGGAGCTTTAATGATTGGAATAATCTCTTCCTTTGGTTTTGCACCCTACAAATGACCTTGCAATTAAGACATAATATAACATAATTTACATAATATGTAAATGTCCACAATCCTTTGGAAGGGAAAAAGCATGGAATGCAGATTTGTACCCAGCAACCTTGTTACAACCACAAACCTTAATAAGTCAGGCGATAACAGAGGAGCTACACCAAACCTGTATTTTACGTGATGGTGTGAGGTAAATATATAGTTATAGATGTGTTATTTTAACTATTAATTTTTTCAGGTCTCACACTATCCACAAGGTGTCACCATTAAGTCAGAAAATGAGGTGAAAGAGAAGCACCACCTGTGATCAACAATAACACAGGCCTTGTTCTTAACTCTCTACATGCACTCGTTAAGCTGAATTTTTTACGTTTATTCGAGAGATCGTATTTATTGTAATGATCTGTCAAATTAACAAAATAGGTAAGTGAAATTACAAAGTGCCCATTTAACTCTGAGGCAGGACCACCTGGTGCTTTAAAAGTGATTTATTGAAACTTAAAGTTGTTAAGTTTCATTTGCATGACAGGACTGATACATTGCTTTTAGACTAATATTATCATCTTCGATCTAATGTTTCAAACAATCAACTTCAAGTCTTCACAAACAACAGATAGGGCAATAATGATTGACCGACAACACAAAACAAGTTATAACTCATTCATTATCACACCTTTAAGCTGATTTATTTATTTGATAAACATGTTAAGCCGACCATCGCCGTGCTGGCAATAGGTACACACCATATAAGGAGTGGTGCATTGCATTGACATCATACTTTTTGTCAAAAGAAATTTTTAACACATTTTCCCCTTAAAAAAAAAAAAAAGAGAAAAAACAATTGAAAAGAGCAAACAGTAAGGATGACAAAGACACTGGCATTGTCCTGCAGTGGTGAGGAGACCACTGGCTCTAGTCAAAGAAGACATCCCAACAATCTCATTCGACTCCTCTCCTCCACCGTCCTGTCACCATGCTCTTCTATGACTGCAATCCAATGCTTTCACAATGCTTCCAGACTTATTGGCCCAACCAGGTCAGGTTGATGCTTCAGCTGACTGAAGGTGGAGACTATAGTGCCTTTGTTCAATCTTCATCATCTCCGCCTTCTCTGTGCAACTGGCAAAGTAACACGCCGGAAATGACCAGAATAAAATGACAACAGAAACCCTACACAAAGTCATACAATACAAGTACAAACATTATGAAAAATGACCTTTTTTTCCCCTCATTTTTTATACAAAATATAAGGGGTGCTTCTGCAACCAGGAGTTTGTTTTTCCTCCTCTTAGATATGAGGTGTTGATATTCACGCTGGATGTCAACCATGACTGTCACCGATTTTACAGCAGTTCAATGATATTAGAGGACATTAGAAACATTTGGGACAGGACTAATGCACAACATTAACAAATGCAAACAAAGAAGTCAGTGATTCACAGATCAAACAGAAGATATTATAGTATCATATGATCTTACTCACAACCCCACCCCCATGCACTACACAATAGTCTTTAATTTTTCATATATTACATATATGCTACATTCTCTTATTTCTTATTTCACTGATATAAAGGCAAACATACCTCAATGCAAAGTTTAAGCTGCTCTGCTTTTCTTTACATTTAAATTAGTATTATAGGTTGAAATTGGACAATTCAAACAGAATGACTTAGCTCATAGCAAACATAAATGTAGCCCATAAACTGGATTTTACATAAACTCTTAATTCCTCGATAGCAAGAATAGCAATTTCAATGTTCGATTTTATCAACAATCACAATGTATATACATCACCAGAACTAAAGCAAGCTAAATTTTAACATTCTGATCTTCCAAATGTTTTGTATTGCACACACAAAAATACACGTAAAAATACAGAACTAATTTTTGGGAGAGGTTACAGTAGTAGATTTTTAAACATCTCTATTTATATTTAAAATGCATACCAAAACATCTTAAAAAACAAACAAACAAATGTTGCCAATATGCTTGTTTCATAATGTCCAAATACAGTGTGCAGCCACCCAACGGTGGTCTCGAATGATGTCCATTAATAAAATGCCATAACAGTAAAATGTATTAATACTTGTGTCCTGTACGACGTCATATCCTTACAGAACGGTCAAAGGTCAGAGAGCAGTCATGGGTTGGTTGTTAACTGCCCTACAGGATTTGCTGATGGATTTTTCTTTTCTTTTCTTTTTTTTTTGACCAAACTTTGATATTCCATTAACTGCAACAAGAGGGAGAGAGAACAAGCATGTGAATCTCTACTGACAGATCACACAGAGCAATTAAAATGTTTAGCCTGTCTGTCAAGAAATAATCAGAGACTTTTTTCACAGCAGACCTAATGACATAATTGCAGGAAAAGGTGTGATTACTAACATCCCAAGGCCATTGCACAATGGCCCCTACACACCTATGACCCATGCACACCAACGATTTCTTTTACTTGGGATAATTAATCCTTTCCTTTTCACATACAGGGTGTGCTTTACTGACCTCATTTACTCTTCTGACACTTATCTTGCTGAACTTGTAAAAAGGTTGGACATTCACCAGTTTCCGTCGGGACAAAACCTGCTCAGCCTGCTAGTTGTTGTGATTCATTAAAGACTGAATTACTAAATTGAGGGAAATCAATGCTCTTAAAGCGGAAATAGACAACTTTTTGGCTTAAACTTGTCATTATGATGTTAATGCTGATTGCCCAGTGTAATGGCAATAGAAAAACGACATCATGGGCGATTATATTGGTCCTCCATAAGCTTTGCGACCAAACAAAAATAATAGCTGGAGCCACTAGGGGTACAACATTTCACCTTTATAAGTTCCTGTTTTAAAATGAGTTAGCTGGTAATATTAAAAAGTGAATTGTGGTTTTTAGCCGACAAGTTTCAGCGTTGGCATTAGTTTAAACTTTATGGTAGCAAGCTATTAGCAAAATTTACTAGCGACAAAGTCATTCTAGTTGACAAAATCTATGGTTGTCCAATAATGATTGCAGCTGCAAATTTTGAGTAGTATACATGCTCCAAACTGCATAATGAAGATGTGCATTATGCATTAGAAGAATATAGACAGTTGTAGCAACAATAGCTAAGGTCTTGGTAAACCTTTACGCAACAAGCCCTACTACATTGGTCTACGTTAAAAAAGTAACTTGACTCTAGGCTGAAAAGCAGTAGCCCATTTCACTGCCATCTCTAGTTGAAGTTCCAAGTCTGCGGTACATGATTACACCCAATAGTGATGTAAAGATGCACTGATCTCTCCCTGGAACACACTTCTACATCAAGGTAAGACGTTTAGCCACCGAGGTTGGTATAACTGGACTGTGAGCTGCTGTGTGTTTCTTACTGGGAAGGGATGCTGGGTGAGCCGGAGCGGTGAAAGTGGATGTTCTGCCACTTGCCGTCACGGCGGTGCCACACACGGGTCTCCTCAGACTGCATGGTGCGGGGCATGCCGCTGCCGTCCATGTACTGGGTCAGTCGGATATAGGCAATGCACGCTGCATTTTCCCCAATTAGGTGCACGTGTGGGTTCAAGAGGATGGTGTGCACTGGCTTGTTCCCTTTGGATAGGGCTGTAAATGAGACACGCCAACTGATTACAGGGAGGTCATGAAAATCTGATACAGCCGCATCACTGTCCAAAAACAAAACATAGATTCTAACTTAGATGGAATACAAACATGAAAACAAGAGGAACTTAAGTCTCCAATATGTGGATGTTGGATCGTGGACAAGCACACGCTTGCCAAGTGATATGAGGTTTCTGGGACATATCTGGTTTATTTGAACTATTTTTACCGAGACTGGGGACATTCTGCCATTTATAGCGGCCATTATTCATTAGTGATTTTGTGCTCTAGGGTTGGCCCATATTCCCAGCCATGTTCTTGTACTGTATCAGCGAACAATTTAGCCCATACTGCAGAATTTACACTCTCTCTTTCGTGCAAACTTGCTCAATACCTCTTGTGCTGTATTGGTGACCTTCCGTATTTTTCAAATATTGAGATCTATTGCTATATTGTTTTATCTATTGTTGTTACCCCTTCAATTAACCAGAAGAAATAACACTTTCTGTGCAGGATTGTAGGTATGTTGGGTCCATCTGTACTTCATGTCTAAAATGCTACCTACACTGGTAATATGAGTTGTTCATTTTCTGTCTGCACATTACATTGTGGGACAAAACCTAACTTAAGATTGACATGGCTTCTGCAATTATTTATACTTCAGTTTGTTAGGATTTTCAGTGACCGGGCTTCGGGCTATTTGCCAGGACATTAGATTTAACAAACAAGCTCGCTCCACTGAGAATCAAGCAGGAAGTTTTCCCTCGTTGCTTCAGAGCAAACAACTCCTGAAATTAGTAAGTTCAGAAAATCATGCCAATGTAAGCAAGTTAATAGGACAAGTTTCTATTTAAAATCTCCAGAGCATGTGGTAAACATCAAGTTGAAGTGCATGAACAACAGACAACCTCTAACCCTTGGTGCAGAGCCAGCTGGAATAACCCTGGACCAGCAGCTGCTACAACTCAACTGCTCTGGATAACAGTGGCAAATGACTTCTGGCACTCTAATAAGCCCTTTTATTCATCTATTGTGTAAAAGATTTCAGATCTGCTGCCGCTGTCCTGATGATGCTGCCAAAAAAGAAAATTGTCACGATCAAAGTCACGATCAAAGTTTTTTGAACTCACCATTCTCAAAGTAAAAGCGATGGAAGTCATGTCCTTCCACCAGGTTGCCCAAGGCCTCAGGTTCAAAGGAAGTCAGTCCTGGATCACAAATCTTCCTGTAAGACCATAAAAAGAATCCAGATTCAGCATAGCAAGTGAGAGAGTATGAAAAACAGTATCAATTAGAATTAAAAAACAAAAACAAAAAACTTACGCATAGGCATCAAAGTCCCCATTGTTGATAGACTCAATCAACTGCTCAGTAACTTTGATAATTTCCTGTTTGCGAGCTACAAAACAAGATCACAGAACATCAACGTTGACAAACTGACATGACGAATTGCGAGATGTTACTGTATTTCAGGCAAATGTGTGTCTGAGTTCAGATAAAGGAAATCTGACATCGCATCAGCTCCAAATGGATTCTAGTCTACAAATTAGCAGGATTTCAAAGTTATTAGAAATGGAAGGCGCTCAAAGAAGTATTCCACAAAATGATTTTATGTCTGTGTCACGTAAGAACAAGAAAGCCTCCCATGACTAATAGTGATATCAGGCAGGGAAATGCAGGACGACACAATTCCTTTCAACAACAAAGCTCAAAATGAACAAAGACAACTCAATGCTAGGATGCAAGAATTTTCTACAAAACCAATTTTGACTAAATAAATGTTGACAGTTACCTTTATTGTTATTGGTGCAGGCTGGGGGATATTAAAGGAATTACTTAATTTATGCAACAAAAAGACATTAATAGATATATATGTATATATATATAGGAAAAAATTGGATGGAAGGAGCAGGTAGGGGTCAAAAACAGATTCTTTTCACCAGTTAAGACGCAGTCGATGGAACACAAGGAGCAATAATCTCAAAACATTGAGAGAAACAAGGAACACAGGATTTGAGGCATGTTCACATGTTGAGAGAAGTTTTCTTCACTGATGAAAGACAAGGAAGTGGCACCTCCCTTACTGTGGAGGGACTTACTCTGAACTGAGGAGGTGGGAGTCTGTCTCGAGTCAGACATCTGTGAGGAACGGCTCTTAGAGCTCAAGATACCACTCACTAAGCTGCCCAGACGAAGAGCTGTCAAGTGTGTGTGTGTGTGTGTGTTGGGTGGGGGATGTCACAGAAATAGGGGTTGTTTTTTAATGGCATACATGTGTATGCATGGGCAAAGGCAGGATAGAAGTTATGGGGGAAAATTCGATGTTTTTGACAAAACAGAAAAAGGGAAGAAAGAAAACAGAAAAAAGACATTAAGTAAAACAAGAAAGGAAGAAGAAGAAAAAGAAAAAACAAGCAGTGTTGACAAATGTCAGCAGACATAAATGGGGGATACTTAAGGATGCGAGGGAGGGATGGTAGGACTATAAAAAGAACAGGGCGGACTGCCTTTTGCAGGAAGAGCTGACAGCCAGAGGGGGCTGCAGTAGTTAATTGGCTGTGCACTTTATCTGAGTTACAAAACAGGGTGAAGGAAAACATACAACAAGGAGTCATCCGTGTGGTCGGACATGGTGAGGACCGACTGTTGTAAGCGCAGGGGACACGTCTTCCTACCTTTTACATCTTCATCCTCTATGGTGGTGTTGGCACTCTCGATAGACTCCTTCAGAATGACCACATTTACATTTCAGTACTTTGTATTTACACGTATCGATGAAATAGTACAGTGTATGCTTGAAATATCAGTGATAGTTACAGAACAAATGTTTCTGATAAAATGCTTATTTTTGCAATACTAATAAAGCTTTCTTCAAACACTCCGCATGTTGTGCGATCACATGGCTTGGGTCTTGAACCCCTGGGACACCAGTATTCCCAGATTGAACATCATGTATTGACGTTTGATTATATAACAGTATGTTGGGTTTGTTGCAATACCTTGTTTCCGTCCACAGGGTTGTGAATCACAGTGGTCTGTGGTTCCTAAAGAGAACAAGTGAAGGAGAACGTGTGAGATAAAAAAAACGAAAGAAAGTAGGAAAAATGTATGAGGGTACATAAACTGTGTATTCTCAGTGTTTAAATGTTGTGACTTTGGTCTACCACTTATTTTGCTCTATCTATCTATCTATCTATCCATCTATCTTTCTATCTATCTATCTATCTATCTGTCAATCTATCTATCTGTCTATCTATCAATCTATCTTTCTATCTTTCTATCTATCTGTCTATCTATCTATTGACAAACTACAGGCACTGGAGTGCATATATCAGTACAACGATACATTCATCTACATCTTTACGTCTATCAACGGCAATGCATCTGATATCAACTACGACTACCTTTTTTTTCTCCCCTCACACTTTGATCTCGCTTTCTACATGACATTGTTGCTAAATGTCTATTTTTGTGTCGCCCTTTTGTCTCATCAGCCCCCAACAGTGTCCTGCTTTAATCAGACGTCTGGGCTATTTTGGAATCGATCCTGACGCTCAGTCTTTCTAATCACTCACCCAGATTACACTAGATTATAACATCAGTGCGTGCATGTGTGTGTGTGTGTGTGTGTAATGATGGAGAGAGAGAGAGAGAGAGAGAGAGAGAGAGAGAGAGAGGAGGACAGAGAGAGAGATGTCATGTGCCTGTGTTCATGCGTAGACGCCTTGTCAGCAAATGGGGAGACAGAAAGCCTTTGACATCATGCAGTGCAGCAGTCATGTGGCCTGACGTAGGCAGCCAGTCATCAGACACCATGCGCAAGCCAATGAATGACGGCCAAATCACAACCACAAAGCAAAGTGGCACAACACTGAGCCCAAGGAGCAGACAACCTCACCTTCCAGCCATGCAAAGACAAACTGCGTGATCAACACACTCTAAATAAATAACGCATCTGTGGTGCTTTGATTCTTGTCTGGGATTTTACTTTTGCATGCAAAACCCAAAACTACATTTGATGACATGGAAGAGTTCACAGTGTAAGTGTGTATGGATAAAGGTGAGAGGAGGGATTCTTGCAGAGGACCAGGGGACAAGGAGCAGGGGTACGGGTAGCGGTGGGGTGGGGTGAGGTAGAGGTTGCCCCTAACTATAGATTTAGGACCACACTACTCAAAGCCGAATCCAAACGTATCATTCTTGTTGTTTTCAAACCTACATTTACATTTTACAGATCCAGCAAATCCAAAGTGGCGGAGCTCCTTATGCCCCATGCACGCTTCTCTAATTCAGAATATGCCGTGCACTCACAAAAGCTTTGACACACTATTTCATTCAGGGATAGCCCTAAAGCTGAGCGGGTTAGACATGTTTCACCACGTGTTATCACCCATTATATATATATTTTTAATCTCCTTATAGACCTGATTTAAGAATTTAAATCATAACAAGCAAGGTTGGGATCGACCCGGAACTGATCCAACCCCCTTTGAAAGGGTGAACCTGTACCTCCTCCACAATGGGGTGTGAGGTTGTTGGGAGATGTGGAGGTTTTGCTGATGAAGGTGCGACTGTAGGTGAAGATTTGTGTGTATACCAGTGCAGGGGCAGGGCCAGTGTCTTTAGGACTGGTCACTGTGTTGGCTTTGTTGTTGACCTGCAGGGGGCAGTGTAGAGGGGACATGACTCACACACTTTTCAGACGCACAGGAGCACACACACTCTGGCTACGGTCCATTCCAAAGGACCATTCCAACTCATGTGTCCCAAAGATGTGATGTTAGCGAGTGTTAGGTTGTTACCAACCAAGACTTCTTGGTGAAATGTGTGTATTTTTTCAAACTCACACCTGGCATGAACATACACCTCAGTCTATCATTTGCTTCCGAAGCTTCCAGCTGACCACTTATGATCAGATCTTTTTATTTACATCTTCTGATCTACTAAGATAGTACCACTCCAGACACTGAGCTCAAGGACATAGGAGAACTAGGCTATCTTTGAAAGGAATTCAAGGGAATACTTTTTTATGTTTCTACAAAAAGGTAGTTGTATTGATATGATAACTATTTGGTCATATTCTCATTTTCCCTCACCCATGTGACCCCAATCAAACTCCCTGGAATGAATCATGCAGCATGACATATACTGTAAAGCCCGAGTCAGACCCAAACACAGATACACTGATTCAAACCACCCGTGTCGAGGTCTAACCTCACTTCAATGTAAAAAAACAGGCACACGGAATTAATCAGTCACACATAACTCTCAACACACACGTGCACGTGTGAACACATGCATCTCGCCATCAAGTGTTAATTTTAGATCAGACCCCAAACAAATGGAGAAATAAGGACACAGCACAGTAGTTGGTTTTTTTTAAAAAGAAGAAACTATGATGAACAAGAAATAACTCATAAAATCAACTGTGAGATGATGCTTAGAAAATAACCAGCTGCCCACTGCATTGAGTGACCGTCCCTGAATGATGAAGTTGTTAAGGTCAAAATGCATAATAATAATAATCCTAATAATAATAATAATAATCCATAAGGCTCCTCTGACACATTTCAACAGACTAATGCAAATAACAAAGCATTTTCTCACTTTTCTCACATTAACTCACCTTCACGCCGTCTGCTTTCTTGTTGAGCAAACTCTTGGCTGCTGTGGATGGAAAGAAAATAGGCAACCCTTCAGTATGTAGTTGACAAACTAGAGTCCTGGGCCTGAGGCTACACTAACATGCAGCAAGCATATCAATCAACTGTGCTTATCTTCAAACTCCAAGTGCAAAATCCAACTGCAAGATCCATGATGCAATGCAACAGATGCTTTCAGTGGCATCATTGTTTATGCAAAGTTGTTCTCCTATTACATACTAATTAACGTGGGTGGGGCTGAAAGAGGAGGAGGAGGTTGACTCAGTGTAATCAGCAGGTGATGTTAAGGATAATCTACCTTTCTCTAGAAAAGTCATGTAGCATATCTTTAATTGACATTTGCACGCAAACACATGCACTTAACCATTAGCGCCCAGACAAACAATCCCAACATTCTTCTTTGTCTTTGCGATGATAAAGAATCTAAACATTAACTTGCATGCTGCATCATCCTTGTGTAGGCTTCATTGTGCTCTCATATCAGTACTTTTGCAAATGTGAGGTTCAACATCGCTCTTGTTTGAATACCAAACACCGCAGCTTCATGCAAATACATTATGACTGGTTATTTGAAGAGCAAGAAAGAAAAATGACAACTTATGGGCTGGGCCCAACACCACATATTTCTTTGTCACCCGAAAAAATCTTACCTCAAATGGATACCACAATCCAAACAAATCAAGGAAAGAAAATTGAAAAGGAAGAAAATAATGAATAAAAAGAGACACAAATGCACTAATGCACTGTACTGTAGAATGAAGGGAGGGAGAGCGCGCTAATATGAGCCTGAGAGATTAGAGATAGGTCAAAGGAAATACATGCAAAAAAGCTTGCAAAATAGAGATAGAGCGACAGAGCAACAGCTTAAGAGAGATGACTCTGTTTACCAATGGCATATTTGTGCCAAGATCATCTTTGTTCTATTCAGAAACAGGTCACAGTTGTTCCAAAATATGTAAACAAGTTAAAGTTCAAGATTGACTACACATTTTTACTTACTTTGTAGGGCCTGTGATGTGTTTCCTCAAGACTACATGATGCACTTTTCATTGACCAACTAATATAAATTCCTCCAATATCAAATGCTAAGAAAACATTTCCAACCATTTGCTTTTATTAAGTTAAATATTTTTAGTTATATTTCTGCAAAACCAGGTCTTGACATACCTGAGAAGTTTCTTGTGACCAGCAAAGTGGTCAATATGGCTCCCTGCAGTGATAGAAGAGAAGGAAAGAAGAGGGTGATGATGATGGACGAAGGAAGGAGGTAAGGAAGGAAGGAAGGAAGGAGGGAATAGGAAGATTCATTAAAAGGTGTCAGCAAGAAAGTGGAGCACAGTAAAAGAGAAACTTGAGAGTTTTAGAGAGCAACTCGTCATTTCTACGTTAACCTGGGATGTCTCTGAGTGAGGAAGACAGAAAGGGAGAGATAAAGAGAGAGAGGGGGGAAGGGGGGGGGGGGGGGGGTGACTGGATGGATTCTTGCACATAAATAGAAACAAGACAGATTGCCAGAAGTCTCACCTTGAGTTTCCTCCTGGCATTGAATTTCTTCAGGCACTCCACAGTCTCCTGCCTGTGCATCATGGAGGCTACAGTGGACCGTTGCTGCAGGGAGAAGATGAGAGGATTTGAGGATTAGTATGGGATGTGAAACAATGGGCGCCATGTATGGATGTGCACGTGTGTCCATGTAAGTTAGATAACATAGCATTAAAGCAGTGTGGTACCCAGGTCAGTAAAGGTATGTATCTTTATCTACGTATCTTAATCTCTGCCTTATAGATTATGAATGTGTTTGTCTCTGTCAGAGTGTGTATGTGCCACATACGCAGATCCAAGGGTGTTTGAGGGCCTCCGTGGCAGTGATGCGTTTGCTAGGATTGATAGTCAGCATCTTGTTGATCAGATCTTTGGCCTCAGGAGTTACAGTGTCCCACTCTGGGGATGGGAACTGTCAAAAAAACAAACAACAGCACAATGGCAAAAATTAATTACACTGATTCAGCTAATACAGAGAAAAATATAGCATCAACTGATAGAATATTTTGCTTGTAGCAGGACAAAGGACAGGACAAACAATAAGGACAAACAATCATCATCTTGGATCAAGTAAACCTGTGTATGTAAAACTGACAGTGTGTGTATTAGGGCTACAGTTGGAATTATGGAAAATGTCTGAGTTCAAACTTCACAGTGTAATAGCACAACTGGCCACTTGAAAACCCACTCTGATCTGTTGTGTGCCCTGTTGCCCCATCACTAAACTAGACAATTGTTATCGTCTTCACTAATGCAGAGTAGAGAAAACTACTGAGCCGTGCTCATCACAGACCATCACAGAGGTGATGTGTGGAAGCATTTTGGCCTTGACATTTGCACATTTGCCATTATAGCCATTTAGAAAGGCCTCTGCCCTACACTAACATTACCATAAAAATAATTCTTATAAACCATCTGTTTGCTTGTCACACAGCGGGGGGACACTTACATCATAGGCCCCGGCCTTAATTTGCTGGTAGAGGCGGTGCTGGTCCTCGTCCCAGAAGGGAGGGTAGCCCACCAGCAGGATGTACAAAATGACACCTGGAAGAGGGGGGACATGTAGTTAAGCATAAAGAGAGCTAATAACAACAAAGTGCACTGCTTTGTTATTCACCAACATTAAATAAAAGTACTCAATTAACACCACACAACACACTTGAAACAGCATGAAGCTACAGTGTAGGTGCAGACCCAATTCGTCACACACCTGACCGGCTCAGACAAAGCCTTAGATTGAGGCTTTAGCTCCAGCGTCAAGTTCATTCGAACAGTTGCAGTGAGAGAATTTGAATGTTATTTACCACAGGCCCACATGTCCACTGGTTTTCCATACGGGTCTTTCCTCAGAACTTCCGGAGACAAATAGCCCGGGGTGCCGGCAAAACCTGGAGGAGTGACATGGAGGGAGGGAAGAGAAGTGGAATGGAAGGCGGGAGCGGGCAACTCATTGACCAGCCTAACTAAATGTGTGATACATTGATTCTTGCTTGATTGACCAACTGGTTCAGCTTGAAAAAAAATGGATGGATGAATACTCACCAAACCATGCCTGCTGGTCCCCCTGCACCTCGATAGCCAGCCCAAAGTCAGCCAACTTGACCGCCGCCCCCTTCAGCTTACTGGCCAATAGAAGGTTCTCAGGCTGGGGGGGGCGGAGTCAAACAGGTTAGAGGTGAGAGGTCACACGCTCTGGGAACAAGCCGCCCACAGACACAGATCTAAAATCAGATTAGCCGAACCAAATCCTAATCCGAACCATTAGGGGTCAACGACGCTAAACTGCTCTTAAATCAGTGTCTGAGGCAACTCCCTTTCTGCCACACAGATGACAGAGACACAGAAATGTGCACGGGACCAAATCTCTACGTGACCACGGACATTTTCCATGCTGGAGCTGTGGACTTGCTCCCTCAGTCTCATGGATTCTGGGAGAGTGAATTGGTAGCAGACATGATGCCTTTGACCACAGTAACACCAATCCACTGTCAGAATCCATGAGCGGGAACAAAGTGCACACCGCAGGGAGAGGGCTACAGGGGGAAGGTGTGGTGTAACGGACGACATTTGGTGCAAAAAGGAAAAGGGACTTTGCCACATATGGGTAACAACAAACACACACTACACACTAACACAGTTAAGCACAGTCACACAGCCCTGTAAATATATGCAAACCCCCAGCACACACATGGACACAGGTGCAGAAAGGTCTTTGCTAACCTAAGGTCAGTTCGACAGTGTGCTCTAATGAATAATACATTTCCTAACATTTAGAAACTCTACCCACAGACAGCCTGTGAGCAGTCACTTCATCGCAGACGTGTGACACAACAGGACACAGACTCTATCTGACAACTGGACTCATCCGCATGATGATTTACATAATGATGAATAAATCCTCCTGATTGTGAAGCATCTGAAAAGTTTAAATCACTCCAGCAAAGTACATCTCCCCTTATAAAGTTGACATGGTTATTAAGATTGTATTCATTTTTTACCCACGGTACAATTACATGTTCAAAATCCACTTGAACATTTTCAGGAGAGCTTTCTTGTATCCTCTTTCCTCCACATAAAAAAACACTCTCGGGGGCGATGAGAAAAAAGACTACTATTACAATATTCATGACCTTGGAAAATCTGTCACATCTCAATATAATTTTTATGTAATTATGCAAATGGCGATCATTCCTGAGAGCCTGGCTTGTGATTGCTCTTATTCCTGTCCCCTTAGCGAAACACTCAAGAGTACTACACACTCTCAGACATAAGATGCGAGCATTCTGCCAGCAACATAGCGCTGGTATTAAAAACATTTATTCTTGACATTGGCAGGAAGAATATTGACTATTGACTATCTCACCAAGGATCCAATGTAATGATCTGTGAGGGCAGACTGCTGTTTGGTTTTTATTCTAATCCTGCAAACCAGAATTGCAGCAAATTTCAAAGCAAAGGTCAAGGTCACATCACATTCAATAACTGCCAAAAGCTTTTCCAGCCTCTATAAAGACATACGGATAATGTAACAAAAATCTCCTTAATGGTATGTTGTTTCTGTTCACGCAAGCAAACAATGACAACAAATGAGGAAAGAAGCCAAACGTAAATATGCAAGGGAAGGACTATGGGGGGAACAGTTGCCATCTGTTGTACAGAGTCAGGACTGAACAGAGCTGCAGCCGCGGCTGCGGTGATACAAACCTTCAGATCCCTGTGGACGATTCCATTAACATGGCAGTGATGGACACTCTCCAGGATCTGCTGTATGCAGTGGCTGAGGGCAGGAGAGCAATGAATGAGCACAGGATTGTGATGGAACAAATGGAGGGTGAGATAAGAGGAAGGTGGAGAGAAAAAATGGAAGTTAATTCAAGGGAAAAGAAGAGGAAACGATCTCATTACAATTGACATCACGCTTCTTGTAAGTGGTGCTGTTTTCTCTACATATGGCACTAAGTTACATGACGGCAAGTCATTTTCCAAATGATATGATGTATTACACAGTACAGACAAACTAAAGCTATACAAGGTCTATGACAAGAAAACAGAACCTCTCTCTCTCTCTCTTTCTGGTCATGTGGGCTGTGTATGATTAATGCAGAAGGCTATATGTCATTAATCACCTTTATAAATAACTCTAAGAGATGCCTCAGAGACAAGGCAGCTGCATCGCACCTCTGAGACAACCATATGTGAAATGCACACACACACACACACAATCACACACACACACGCACGTACAATGTAAGTCTACACAGTTGTTCTCTCCAGTAAGTAGAGATGCATAATAGCTTCTGTGCTCAGCAGTGTGTGTGTGTGTGTGTGTGTGTGTGTGTGTGTGTGTGGGTGTGTGGGTGCTACCTGGCATCAGCCTCACTGTAGTACTCCCTGGCTACGATGTCCTCGAACAGCTCTCCTCCTGTCACCCTGCGGGGAGACAATATTAGTGTGCACATGTCTCTTCTTTGTTGAAGTCTGAAGAACAAACATTTACATTGAGAATGAATCAGTTATTCAATCATTTACTAAATCATTACACATATATCGCATGTCTATAGAGATATCCTCACACAACATATAAATCAATGAATATGCAGCTGGTATTGGAAGGTCAGGGGTTCGATTCCAGGTAATCCCAGTGAGGGTCCTTAGTGCCCCCTGCCTTGATGATTGCTTTGGGTATATATATACATATATATATATATATATATATATATATATATATATATATATATATATATATATATATATATATATATATATATATGTATATATATATATACATATATATATACATATATATATATATGATGCAACAGGTGACTTCCAGCTAGTTGACTATTTTGATTGGATGGTGCAACAGATGTTTCTTAGAAACAGATTTGCACATTGCAAAGTTTTTACTAGACATTTTTTACTAACATTATCATAGTTTGATGGTATAAAATCATGAGTTTCAAACTAGTTGTAAGTTAAGAGGAACTTAAAGGGGATTTTCACAATCTTAGTGATGGATTTACACAAATCTGGTGTGGCCCAATGAAGCTTCATGAATACCAAGAAAGTTTCTGTACATGGTGTTGACCTCATAAAACACAGTAAAAGTTGAAAGGATAAGGAAAACAAGACACAACATGTGAAATTGGCAGGTGTGTGTGTATAACTGACTGCGAATGTGTGAGTGAGGGTCTCTTACTCACAGATCAAACACCAGATAGTGGAAACCCTCTTCTGATATGCTGTCATGGAGACGTACTGTCGAGGAGAACACACCGCACACAGAACAGAGGAGGAAGGGAGACAGAAGAAAAACAGGAATTAGTCAATACTAAAGCCAATACTCATCATGTTCACTGTTTTGCCCTGCCTCAGAGTTGTGTATCGTAAATGATAATATAAAAATGTAGTGTGAAGAAGCAAAATGAGTTTTATATATATTCTATCTCCACTTAATATGATGATTCATGCTGTTGCTAAGAGCTTTGTCGATGCTGATTTTTAAACTCTAACTTTTCTTTAGATCTGAAGACAGTGAGTTGAATCTATTCAAACGTATAAATATTCAATATGAAGAAATACATTTCCGAAGTTCCACTTTGGTCCTTGATCCTTGCTAATCTGAGGTATTAACACGGGACGTTGCATTGATACGGTGAAGTCGGTGAAGCCCTCAAAGCCCTGAGCATTTGGCTCCTCATATTATAGAAGAATTGTCCGACATAATTTCTTTGCGATGCCTCCAATATGTCTTATATTGTCTTTTCTTCCAACTCAACGTATTTAAGATTTCAAAGTTTGGGATTCTCAAATGATCCGTCATTGTTGTTGTCATACTTCATAATAGGAGGGTTATGTTGAAAATGACTTGCAACCACATTTTGTGATGCAAAACTGAGTTGAGAGATCAGTGAGAGACAGAAAGAACATAAGTGGATGAGTGTGAGCAGAACAAAAGAGGCCAGTAGGGTCAGTAGTTTAGAGAGAGAATGTAAGGCTCCTATGTCTTCCTGACGACGCAGCAGGGAGAGCACACAGATACATCATCATTAGATACCTGCTCCCACACACACACTTGCTCTCTCGTAACTGTATCTAGAAGATGAATGACCACTGCAGGAAGCACCGTAGACCTGAACAAAATATTGTTTTTCGTTTGTGTCAGTGCTCTTGTGTGAGCGCGTGTTGAGATGGAGGACTTGCAGCTCACCGATGTTGGGGTGCTTCAGTAGACGGCAAATCCTCGCCTCCCTCTCCAGCTTTTGATGATCTTGAAAAGGAAAAAAGACAAAAAACAGAGGAGACACAAACACAGAGAGAGAGTGAGGTTATTTTTAATGCGCTTCATTATTCCCTGCTATGATTGGCTCTCTGCGTCATCTAAAGTGAAGTTGGCTGCAAGTTAGTTTTGACTCAGTGGAGGACACAGCGGACTGTTTGGGCATCGTTGTCAGCGTCAGTGCGTGTTTCTGTACCTGACATTCACACTACTGTGTGTGTGTGTGTGTGTGTGTTTGTTGTGTCTGTCTGCGTGTTGGCTTAGTGTCAGCCAAGTCTATTCCTTATCTGAACTGAAATACTTGACAGAAATAATTTGACCTGATTGGTGCCACAAACTGGCAGAGAACAGTGAGCAGCAAACACAGTGAGCTGCCACAGTGGGTTCATGTTGACGTCCACTGTCAGGCTCAATATGAGCTCTTCCATTGTGCAATATAGTTCCCCTTTGCTACACAAGAGGAGGAAATAAAGCCACAAGGACATAAGTTAAATTAAAATTTATAGTATCAAAATGAAATGCGATGATCAAGAATTTGTTCTTGCTATAAACACAATATCCATCAAAATATATATCAAGAACCTGGGCTGTGCAATAAGGTAGAATTCAATCACCCAAATTGATGAAAGTATATTTTCCTTTATTGGTATTATATATTTATGTATAAATCACATTGTGGCAAATTTATGCAAAAACATACATTAAATAGTCAACTTTTCCTTTTGGTTATTAGACTAATCCCTAAATGTTTAAAACAAAAGCCTATTTTTTTATCCAAATTATCCGAATTTCATGAACTGAACACAATGCTGTCTTCACAGACAGACTGACAGCGACTGGTGGGAATGGTCACATCTCTCCTCTGTGAGACCAGACTGATGGTATCTGACTTTGTGACCGAGAGGTGACCACGTTCAAACATCCCGTCAAAAGAAGGTGAAAACGAATGAGCGATGCAGTGCGGTACTGGGCGACCCATTTTAGCTTTTATCTCAGAACATATAGCAAGCAAAAAAAAGAGAGGCAGCGCAAGAGGCAAGGTGAGGGAGAGAAAGAAGAGCAAATTCAAATAAAATAGGACGCCTATTTTTTACTCTCATCCTCGCCTCCTTCCTCTGCTCTTCTCGATGCTATGGAAACTGGGAACTCAGAGGCAAGAACACCAGGCAGCTTGTGTCCATTATAGGTACAGGTATATCTGTTTGTTTGTGTTGGTGTAGTGCATCTATAGGAAGTGACAAGCAGACACACAGGCAAACTTAGAGCTCCAGTATACTTTGAACGAAATAGAACCTGGCGCGCTCTCTCATGCTTTCTAAAAGTGTGTATGTGCTGTGACTGAAGGACTGTAGCTGCACACCAGCGGGTGGAGTTTATCCGCCGCAGTGAAAGAGATGAAGCCAGAATAAAATCCCAACAGTGAAGTGCAAACAAACTACAGCAGGAGCTGTACCTACGCCACGGTTAAAGCTAAAAATACAGGAGGAAGGCGTTTATTTAAATCCTGCTCCCTACAAGCACAAAAACAGAAGAGGAGATGGTATTTTTTGATTTCCCATACCCCAGATAAGGAGGTGGATGTGTGCCAGTCAGTGTGATGATCTTTAAAAACACTTTCCATCACTTTCATTAAAAATATTTTCCATCCATCCATCCAAGTATGAACTGCAAATCCTTCAAATAAAAAAAAGCAATAAATCAACCACAAAATAAAGAACTCACTAAAGATCATTTCTATCCTTACAGGAGTCAAATGTAAAAAAAACATTTATTTTTTGTTTTCTGCAAAATATACTGCTGTGTGTGTGGATATATATACGTCTTTTCTTTTTCCTTCTTTAGATAATCTAGAACGGACCCCATTGTGGCTCTTTCGTGTGGTCTCAAGTCCGCCATATTGCCTGTGAGAATACACCAATTCTGATTTTGATGGAAGTTTACTGGCAGAGACAAGCACGACAGCAGAGAGGCATCCTGACAATAAGGGCAGCTGAGCCATTATTTCACGATTAGCAGGATCCTCTGAGCAAGGTCACTCATCTGTCCATCTCTGCCTCAGTCTATCTTTGCTTCTCCCTGTCTAACGCACAAACTCCATATACCGTAGTTCCTTTTTACTGATTTAATAAATCTATTTTACTAACCCAAACTTCCTTTCTTCTTTATCTAATTGTTTTTATGACACTTCAAGATTTTTGCTTCAGGTTATACATTTATCTTCAGCTTCACAGCATTGAGTTGCATGCTGCAAGACTCTCGCCCCAACCGGTCAAAGTAACGCACTGTAGTAATGCTCTCAAATGTCCCACTGTAGTGGCCCTCAGTTTTCCTTAATGTCTGCATTACAATAATAATAAACATAACCTTTTATATAAATACTAAAAATATAGTCACAATGTTTTGATATTATATTAGAACAATCAAATACCCTGTGTTCATTTACGTCACCTTATATAATAGTTCCACTTCGATGTGGAGCTATTAGATGTTCTCTTTGGGATGCAATGTTTGATATTAGTCCTAGGATTTTGAATATCAGAGCTCTCCAACATAGAAGCATTCTTTCATTTCTCATTCAAATGCAATCCTCTGGACCCTGCGCAGTGTGCACCAGTCATAGACAGAAGGGCTTTTGAGGTCAAGGATCATCAGTGTAGCTACAGTCCCAACTTTAAAAAAAAATTCTAATGTCAAAATAGCACATCAAATGCAAAAAGGGAAAGATTGCAGTGTAGACCATTCTCAATAAAGCAGTGACCTTACTTTACACATTACATACATTATTAACATCATTATCAACCATTTTCTATTGCAAATCCACATTGTCAGCCACAGACCATTGGGAAAATGGACATTATAGTATGTGAAGTTTGGTTAATGCAAAATAATTACATTTAACATTTTGCCTTTTGCATAGGTTTCCTTTTCTGTAGCAGAATAATTGTCTTCATTTGTTTTGTATTTTAGGCCTCCCTTAGGGAAGACATAATAATGTAAAACTTCAGGTAGGTCACCATTGCAAACATTTCTTAAAGGCTTCATGCAAAGGCATGTCATGATAGGATGGCTGCATGTTCCACTACTGTATCCTACTGTACACCAAATGTCTGAATGACTGACATAAGATTGCCTCATTCCATGTCTCCATCATTTTCCACCTCCACTTTTCTTTCACTCTCTCTCACTTTCTCTCGCTCTCTTTCACTCCCTCCTCCACAGGTAGTCCACCTCTCAGCCGGCTGGACATCTGTTGTCTAGCAACTCCTGCACCAATCAGAGTGTCAGGCCTCTCCTCTCCTCTGCAGTGGAACCAGCCTTGCATGCAAATGGCCGACATCGCGAGTTCACACACAACTATCAAACTCTACAGGAAGGCACAAGTAACTTATCCCGAAAGAGCATGCACACATAAAATAAAAACGACATGTAATTTAAACACATTTCCTCTGGACAATTTTAATCCATAACACACACACACACACACACACACACACACACACACAAAGCACATACAGCACACAATGTGGACATACATTAGGATTAGTACTTACTCTGCAACAGCAAATGGCGAGATGCTTATGTATAATCCCAGAAGATGAACATACAGTGCACTGTAACTAAATGTTTGTTTGCATTACATGTATTTGGGTTTTTTTTGTGTAAATCATTGTAGCCCATGTTGTGAAACTTAACAGCAAAAAATGATGTTGGCCACTATATGAATGTTTTAATGCTGTTTGATTGTGTGCTCACATTTAAGCAGTATTGCTTCATAAAGAGGGGTGCTGGGTTTGTCCTGCTCTTTTCAATGTGGAGTTTTTTATGTTACCGCTGCATTCATGCGGTATTCCTTTGTGTGGAAAAACCACATGGTGCCAATGGATGTGAGTGAAGGTGTGATTGTCTAAATATAGACTGACAAGAGCATATTGATTTCTTTTTAATGGACAGGAAATCTCCTTTGCCCTAAACAAACGTCAGTTGCAGTCAACTTTGAAATCTGCCTGGCTCTCAAGAAGTCTGACAACAATGAGTTGTGACTGGCTGATAGAAATGCTTTATAACACTTTAATGTATCTGTGTGTGTGTGTGTGTGTGTGTGTGTGTGTGTGTGTGTGTGTGTGTGTGTGTGTGTGTGTGTGTGTGTGTGTGTGTGTGTGTGTGTGTGCACTAAAATGCATTCTGCTTACGTGGTTGAAACTGATTTCAAGCATTTTCGACATAATGTGAAGCCACTGTAATTGTGCAGACACATGTGGAGCCATCCAGTCAGCGGTTATCATGCAGGACTGTCTGGACCTGATCTAAGCTGCTTTTCTGAATATCTGTGTGTATGTTCTCTGTCTAGATATGTATGAACTTACCGTAAATAAGGTAAGGCGATGATGTCAGTAACTTCACTTAGAATGTACCAGTGGCTTCCTGTTATCAAGATATTTGTTTTTATTGTCTTTCATGTGTAAAAGACAATGTAAATGTGTAAAAGACAAAATTAAACTCTATTTGTGCCATAAACCAATCCACTGCTGTGAAATTTTACTTTGAAAAACACTGTACCCACAAGAAGCTTGAAGTGTAATGGCCTTGCTTGTTAATGGCCAGTCACAAAACTTACTCAACAGGGCTCCAGAGTGCGACACATTTTTTCTCTGGCGCCTAACTTTTAGCTGTTCTGTCTGGCCCGGGGTGAAGTCATTTTCATATTTGACATTTGTCAGCTTTCACGGCTGTTACCTTTCATTAGCTCCATGTGTAAACCTCGATCTCTCCCAGTTTTGAGATATGTTTGAGAGCTCATTCAGGAAGATGTTTCATTGATTTGATCAAATCAAAAATGACCAAAGATTATGATGCAGTGGAGAGCGCAAGGCATTGAATGTCTGCCCAGTGTGCATGTTACTATAGGTGTTGTCAGGGACGACCCCTTTAAATCTTCAATAATGTTTTTGTTTTTAGACATAGGAATGTCAAACCCAATGGCATTATACAGAATGACAGCCCATTTCGTATTTCACACCTGAGAGTTTTTCAAAAAATTACGAATTAAAGGTTTACATTTTCAATAGTGACCATTTTGCTTTTATATGCATATTTCAAGGTTTGGGACCTCCTCTCACAACTTTCACAGCTGTTAATTTGTGAAAAAGGCCTTGGCAAATCCCTTAGCATCCATATCAGTGAGCATTTTGCTCTAAAATTGCATCTGACTTATTATAGATGCGGCACATTTTGAAAAGTCTCCTTAAATTCTTCAGTCTACTTAAATCTGGAAGTGGTGCAAGGACACTCTCTGCCAGCTGCTTTGTTGTCTGCAGGAAACTGACCTCTTGCATTTGTCATGTCATAAACCATCTCTTCCTAAACAATTTTTTTCTTGGTGTCAGCATTCCAAGTATGCACCTCTGTGCTGCCCATATTAGGATTTCACACTTTGTCCACTAGTCCTTTTGACGTTTGATGTTCGTGGGTCAACCATGTAACTTTTTTTTAGCAACTTTTCATGTTATTGATTCCTGGGTCATAGATATGTGGTTTTCTATGTAGTCAAGTACAGAAATCTGAAGTGGGGGAGGTGTGAGCAACTCTGTTACTGTTGTTTTCTCATTAAATTGTCTGGTCTGAAAATAGAAGCTGCCGAACACAGCATATGATGTAATATATGTCATAAACCAACACAATCAGAAAAGGCCAACAGCTCAAACATTTGTTTGTGTGTTTACAGTAACAAAGATAACATTCTGAATGTTACTGCTATGTAGAACAATGTCGGGCTTCCCTCTGGAAGTGATCGAAAAAGCTTCAGATCACACGTATATACCACCCTGTCGATTTTTCTCTGACTTCATTCATGCTTCTTTCCTGACTTTTCCTGCTGCAATCCTTTCTTATCATCTGTATGAGTAAAACCTAAATCAAGATTTGGATTTGCTACAGTAGTGCAGTATTATTCAACAACTAGTGTTGTGTCTGTCATTTTTGTCTCTGTACTCTCTTTCTTTGAATGCACTTTGAAGTCCTCCCTTAACTACGACGTTTGTGCTAACACACTTCAGAATGAGGTATTGAAAACTTGCTGACAAATTGTCCCCAGCTCCTAAAGGCGACCCCAACAACAACCCTGTCTCTCTCTATTGTTGCTTGTTTCTCTTTCTGATGTGTCACGTCTGCAACCGCACTGCAGCAGAGTGTAGTGCTGTATGTGTGTGTGTGTGTGTGTGTGTGTGTGTGTGTGTGTGTGTGAGAGAGAGAGAGAGAGTGTGAGAGAGATTTTTGATTTTTGAAAATAACTTTTATTAAAAAAAATCACCAGAAACATCAGGGTTGTTTTACAAATGCACTAAAAATAAAAAAATAAAAATAAATCGAGATAGAGAGAGAAAGAGTGTGTGTGTGTGTGTGTGTGTGTGTGTGTGTGTGTGTGTGTGTGTGTGTGTGTGGTCTTTGCGGTTTTGTAGTTTGACAACCTGTGAGTCTGATACTACCAAAGTTAGAGACAGACAGAGAAGACACAAGCAGTTATAAAAAGACAAGGACAAAGAGACAGAGACAGACATAGAGACAGAATAAACAAAGGGTCAAAGAGGACAAAGACATATACTTATATCCTAAACTTGATTTGTATCTTTCATAACTCAAACCCACACAAACTTATCAACACACACTGAACAAGATCTCTCTCTCTCTCTCTGTCATATTAGACATGCAAACAGCAAAACATTGTTGGAAGTTTGATTACAGCTTCTCAAATATACGCTTTTACATGATGGTAAATGTAATCCCTTTATGTTTTCACTGTTGGTAAGACAAAATGACATTATGGGCACAATTGAATTCATCCACTTAAAAAAACAAAACAACGGTTTTAATCAATTGTGACAATAAACCTTGGTCTTAACCATAACACAACATCACCCACCACACATCGCAACAGGGTGCTGAATTGCTCTGTTTCAATTCAATTAAGAGTTTTAATTAAAAAAGATATTGAGTTGAATCTCACATCCTCAGCTAAGCAGCTAAGTAGTCCTCGTCCATATGTAAATGAAACCGTCCAGGACGCTGAGACACCGTCACCCTCCACTGGATCTCAACTGAGAAAGAATTATGAGACTGATAACTCCCTTGCTTTCACCTCTGAGGAGAAACAAAAGGTGGCTAGAGATAAAACTGCCCTCAGAATATTCCTGGGAGTGTCATAACATGGGGTAATGCCTGCCTTTAACTTATTCGGTGTAATGCAGACACACTCATTCAAATAATATGTGAAAGTGCTCTAATCTGAGGGACATCCTGACCCATGTGTACACATATACAACACAAAAATCATCGGGATTTAATGTGGCAATAATTCACACTCTTTGTTATGATTATGGCTACAATCCTGTGGTAAGATTTACAGTAAGTGGTATGTACAGTATGGTTGATTGAGTACGTAATGGAGGAATCAGTCTAGTTTCATCCAATTCCAGCACTACCTATCTGCTCTCATATGTACATACTGTACAGTATTTTAATACAGCCAAATTCCCAGCAAAACTGTTCTTATTTACAGTTTTTTTTGCACGTCTAAATTACAGCTACTTGTCAGAAAAAAGGCATCTCTATCTCTTCATGCTTCTGATTTTTGTCTGCAAAATATTTTGGAGCATCAGAGGAAAATTGGTCATCTAGGAAGTAATACTGAAAAACACATCTGATATTTCCAGTCAATGTGTTAGAAATGGAAAATGTTTTTGCGTCTTTGGCGGCAGCAGTGTTAGATGCATCAATCTATCTCCATCTGCTCAATGTTCAGTGACAGACAAATGCAAGACACATTATTATTGCCTCTAATGTGGATTTGACTGACTCTCTAAGTTCTCATATTATTGATTTGGTACTGCGGGAAAAATAATACAACAAGCACACTTCATTGAACGACACACACGGACAGATGTGTCTGCGTGTGTCGTTCAACGAGCAATCTGATCATTTTTCTCATGTGTCATTTTTGATGCCTGAGTGTCATCTGCGTCTTTCAGCATCTGGTTTATCAAACAGGTTTGATAAAGAATGTAATTGCACTAATTGTGAACACTTGAAGAGGGCGAGCAGACCAAGGACTTCCATTATGAAACTCACAGACAGTTTTTACTGCGAGGAACTGAGACTGTGGTGAGGAAAGGGTAAATCAAAGAGATTGCTAAAAAGACACAGGTTGATAAGGACAAAGGTAGGAGAGGACAGAGGCAGATGTACCACTCTGTAATTAAGAGTGCCCTCGCTCTCTGTCGAGTCCATTACCCTTGTTAGCCAGACTGGAGGTTCTTTCCAGACTCAACAATCAATCTTATTTTTAATGTCTAAATCCTGACATATTAAAAATGGAAGAGCTGCAATTTTGATTACAGCTTACATTATTAACACAATTGTAAGAGCCGAAGATCTGGTAAATGCTGATTTCCCCAGGTGTAAATCTCACCCGAATTGTAGACATATGAATCTGATTAATGTTGTATGGAATAAAACTGAGGCCCTTTATCTGGTTTGTGTGCTTTCTACCTATACTATTTATGCATACTCTACCCCGACGGCACGGAATCTACAGGAAATGCTCCCGTTGGTTTGAACACGTCTGACTCGGACAATCTCCTGCATTGTTTGTCATGTGTGAAAGGCAAACTCCCGAAAATGTCCAGACCGAATTTTTCAGATGTTCCGTCTAAAGACAGTTAGAAAGATGGATCATGTGTCCCGAGTACAAACAAGAGATGAAGATCTATAAAAGAAGCCTTTGATTTTAGACGTTTTTTCAATGTCAGATGTGATTTAATGTCTTAACAAATGTGAAATATATAATTTACACAAACAAATACCCATAAACCCTGTAGACGCAGATAAAACACCCTTGCTTCAGTTTCAGGCTCAGTCACGTGTGACAGACAGGTTAGCGTCGACCGAAACCAAACGCCTCGCTTCTTTCAAAACTGGAATATATTGTCAATATTGAGTGTGTCTGTGTCTGTGTAGTGAGAGAGAGAGAGAGAGAGAGAGAAAGAGAGATAAGGAAACAGATAGAGACACCCACAGTGAGAGAATGACCAGCGTTTATTTTTAGCCTTCAAGTACCCAGTGAGTCATGTGATCCCCCATCTTCCCACTGATCCCTCCTTCCTATCCTTCCCCCCATTTCTCTTTCGTCCTCCCGCAATCACGTCTCCTCTCCATTCTTCAAAGTGAGGCAAAACAGTCACGGTGACACAAACACAGGAACACAGGGATGATCATTTTAAGATAGGGAAGAGAGACAGGAGGAAAGACAAATATTACTTAATGAGAGAAAAATCCACAGATATATACTGTATATATGGACACTTTTTTTTTTTTTACACATAACCTATATCTGGATGTGTGTATTGTATAAGAACGATCCATACATCTGGCATACATCTCAGCAACCACTACCATCTCGGTTGCCATGACACCCCTTTATCACAAAAATAACAATAGCACACATAGAACTGGAAAAACATCAAGCCAGGAACAATATTAAGGCAGTTGCTGCAAATGTGATGGGACTTTTTTAACAGGGTACACTTACAATAAGTGAAGAATATAAGGAATAAAAAACGTGAGGAAAAGGAGGTAAAGCATCATTGGTGCTACTTAAAAACACTCTTTGTTTTAATTCCTCACTCCTTATAAATGTACGTAGCCTTATTGATTATTATTATTATTATTGACCATGTGTCACACCCACAGTGCAAGGCAACATTTACATAGCGAGATGAGCCGTCTTTTTTCAAAAACATCTTTATTGTAATGGATTCAACGCTGCAAATCTGCTCAACTGTTAAGACAAGCTGAGAGGGTCACATAGCCAGGCAGCAAGGCCAGTGCCCACATACACAAACACGGACATTCATGTGCACAAGTACACACACACACACACACACAGAGCACATCACAAGGAAACACAAAGTGACAAAAGATAGCAGACAGAGTTATAGTGACAGGACACTGAAGCCTGCATGAAGGGAGAGGACTAATATCCAACTGCTGTGAGGGATACAGCATGTGCACACAGCCACAGACGCATGCACACACACACACACACACATACACACACAAGTGTTGATTTCCCGTTCTCTCTTTCTGTTGGTGATTATCTGTCTCTCTCCCTCTGCATCCTCTCCTTTCCCCCCCCCCCCCTCCCTTTCTCCACAGCTTCCTCTCATTCACTGACTCATCTGCTGCTCTTAATGAAATGCTGCATAATCAGGATTGCAGATTGCAAGACTGTGCGACTGGTCCTATAGGCGAAACGCACACGTGTGCATGCATAACCCCCCCCTCCACACACACACACACACACACACGCACACACACACACACACACACACATGATCTGCCAGCACTGCAGTCACCAATCCTACACTAAACCCCTTTCAATTATATATACTCTGACACACACATGAACTTGCATAGGCAAGTACGCATACACAGTGTGTTGTGGAGGGGTGGGGGCTGGGGGGTCATGATCCTGCCAGAGAGAAGGGAATCAGAGTTGCAATTCTAGGGCTTATTGCAGAAAGAGGGTAAGACCATATCTGACACGACAGCACGCCCGGTGTGTAAACCTCTACACATTCTCACACACACACACACACACACACACACACACACACACACACACACACACACACACACACACACACTAGAAAATAGAGCAAACCAAAGAGAGAGAGTGTGTGAGGTCTAGGTATTACTCATGTTGTGGGGACTTGAGATCTGTTTCGACTGTCACAAAGCAAGTCCCTGTAATGTGAATCATTAAATTCATTAGTGTGTGTGTGTGTGTGTGTGTGTGTGTGTGTGTGTGTGTGTGTGTGTGTGTGTGTGTGTGTGTGTGTGTGTGTGTGTGTGTGTGCGTGCGTGTACATACCCACGTGCATATGAGGTGAGATAACCCTTTCGAGTATTTTTGGAAAATCTATCCCTGCATTCAAGTGGTGAGACACTGATCTGTGTACTGAGGTATCTATTACCAACACTGCACTAGGAAAGGTCAACATGGGCAGAAGAGTGACAGAGGGAAGGAGAGAGCAAAGGAATGGTGAGGGAAGAAAGAGGAAAGTTTAAGAGAAGAGATGCAGCACGAGGGAAGCAGAGAGAGGGAGAGATAAGAAACAGACCGATGGAGGAAGGAGGGAAAGGAGAGGTAGTGAGGTATTAGAGGGTAGAAGTACCTGGAGAAAAATATGAATGCTTTTTGTAAATTAAGAAAAAAACAGAAGAGATATGAATGAGGGAGAAAAAGAAGATTTAAAAATAGGGAAGAAGAGTAGGTTGCCAACATGGAGGGTGAGAAGGGTGAGGAGGGGAGCTGGGAGAAATGTGCATCCTCACAATAAAGCTATAGGCAGCCGAGTGACATGCGCAACAAGGTAACTCCGCTACAAAAATGTTTTGACAAATTAAAATTTCAGTTGGAAAACTCAGCTCGCATCTACGCAAGCCCAACTCCTTGTGTGGTATGACAGCAGTCATTGGTTATCACAGGCAAGCAGGCGCTGACAAAACACGCCATTGGCTGAAGAGAAGGTGGCACAGCGAAGCTACAACACACCATTGGTTAGTAATCACAAATATGCTTTTGGCAGTTCCTGGGTCATGTGTGTGCTTGCACGTGTGTGCGTGTGTGTGTGTGTGTGTGCCCGTGTGTGTCTGTGTGTGTCCCAAGCCTGAAGCAACCAGGCCAGCAGCTACAATTACAGTGACGGATGTGAAAGAATTGGGTCGGCTTCGCATGAGATCTGCCCCTGGGACGACAAGACCAGCCAGAGCCCTGAATCAATACGAAACACATGCACATGCACACGGGCGCACGCACACAAGGTGGTTGAATGTGACAAACATTTACACAGAAACCAGAGGACAGATATATGAACAAGACAAAGAGGAACATGTTCTACACAGCACAAAAACTGCAAGCAGGCAACTAGCTACAGCATTTGCATAGACTTTTCACCTTTTTCGTCCGTGCAAACAGAGAAAAGTTAATCTACCAAAATCCAGATGAGTCTCTGCCCCTGTGCACCTGGCTGACTCTCACTCACTGACTTTTACTCACACAAACACACACACACACTTACAGAGTTTTGGGGGCAGTCGTGTTCACAGCTCATCCACACAAAACTCTGACACTTCTCGTCGAGCATGTTTTCCTGCATGTGTGTGGTGGGTGTGTGTTTCTTCTGAACATGCTTATTGCAGGTGTATGTACATGTGTTTGCGTGTCCTACCTCTGGCAGAAAGCTTCTTGGTGTTGATGATTTTGGCAGCAAACTCCTGTCCAGAGGAGATCTTCACACACCTCCTGACCACAGAGAATGCACCCCTGAAACCATACACGGGCAGAAATGTGTGTTAATGTATTTAGAAGGGCATCGCAATATCTCATTAGGTGTGATCCAAAGTACAACCGGACAGCCGTGTCAACGGGTGGTCAGAAGAGCAAGGCTCATTTGAAAAAGCTTGGCTTGAGTCAGCCGAAGAGAAGTGAACCAGATGCTTAAGATTAAGAAGGTTAGTTTTTCAATAATGGCAGCATGTGTTGAATTGTCATAAATTTACTGCGGTCCACGACTGTTTATTTTTCATGGTTTCTTATTCAAACCTGCATCGCTTCATACGGTTTTCAGTCCTCGGATCTCAAAGACGAGTAAATACAAATGTGGCTGAGCTCATTTTTTCCGTCTTACACAGTTTTCTATCCATTTCTGAATAGAAATCCACAAACAGCATGCAGTAGCAATGCAACTCCTCCAGTACACGTTGTCCTCATCACTACACCGCACTACTAGCACCAACAAATGTGCCTACCAGCCCACTACCGTTTCAGCCGTGTGTGCCGTTCTGGTGTTTCAGGCACATGTATGAAGATTACAAAAGTAGGTCAGCTATATTTGAGGGAGGAGAAGAGCAGAGTGCTGCATCTCTCATCTCTATATGCAACCACGGAGCGGTCCGCCTCAGCTCCACTCACCTCTGCAGCCATGTCGGGCCGATTTACTATTCAACCCTGGTCTGTGTGCATGCATTTTTCTTTTCATTTCATTTCTCTTCCACTCCGCAGCAAATTCCTGTCTACAGCTCCAACCAACACCAGAGATACCACCAACACTCAGAGGCACTTGGATAGAGACACATTACCAACAAAGCAGAAAATACTCATCACCTCAAATGGTCCCTGTTCTTTTCTTACTAAACTGTGATGATGTTACAGCACGTTGTTATGTTATTTGATCACAATAAGAGAAATAATTCAAGCTTTGTGCCAATGTGATCACAAGCTACTGTTAAGTATATAGCAATGTGTACCATGGCCGTGTTATCTAACGTCCTTTGGAGTGAGCAGCTTGCCACTAAAGCTTACCTCTAATTTATAGGGGATTTGGTGAAAGAATGATCATAGCATAACATGTTACATAAGAATTTCACTTTGACTATCCTGCATAGTTGGGCAACATGGCACTTTGAAATACATGTTAGCTGTGCCTGTTAAAGGAGTATGTGCAGTCCGACATGACGACGACAGCACAGTCGAATTACCTGTGCTGTTTCCAAGTCAAGACATGTTGGAACAAGCCAAACCTTCTGCAATGAGAAAGTTGTATTTTTTTCAGGTTGAGTCAAATATGGTTTTGAATTAGATGGTGTACAGTGATTAGAACATCTGATTATGCATTGCGTAAAAATGCTTCACAAATATGAAAACCTCTTTGCATTTGGATTCAGGGAATAGATTCATGGTTGACCAAAGGTCACATGAGCTCAGAAACTGATACGAGACTATAAATGTAATCAATTTGAGGACATTTGTTTTGTTTGTTTAAATTATATAGCAGGGATCCTGTATTTTCCTTATCAAACAGGTTTTTTTACATGCTTCATCCAGTCATTACCCATTACATTTTGCAAACCCCATTGATATGTTTTAGAGATTTGCATGATCGGTGTCCTTTAATTTCTCTGAAAATCCAATGCATTTCTGCACAATATTAAAATCTATTAGGATTAACTCTTGCGATGTGTTCAAGTTGTGTCATACCACATTTATATCTCAGCTACAATGATGTCATTGGACAACAAAGTGCTGTTTTTTCTATTTCAATCTGCACTTAAACTGCATAAGCACTCAACAATAATGTGCTCTGACTGAAACAATGTAGACCTGATCCTGTCTGTGATGGATTACACAAGCAGGTTTCAAGAGTCTGCTAAAATGTTTATAAGAACAATAATACAGAGAATGCAACAGCTCCCTGGACAGGTGGGAAATATGCAGCCCACAAAACCAAAAACTGTATATCAGTGAATTTGAAGATGAGCAGAAATGGGAAGTTTACGTGACTGATTGATATGCTTGTGCGGACAAAATAGAAGTGCCGGTGTCGCAGTTCAAAGGCCAAATCTGAATGAATCAGTATACCACCTATTGAACATTGTTCAGCATGTAAAATTACTGTCAGAATAATCATCCCGCGGTCATTGAAATATTAATAACATCCAGGTGCATGGACAAAGCCATTGTGATATTTCCCTTTTCATCAGTGCCGGCTCGTCGTCCTTTGTATGTCAGTGTGGCGAGAAGATGTTGCACACTGGGGATCAGGTGAGTTAAAAGGTAATATAAAAGCAATATGTCCGTGCATTATTAATGACAGAAGGTGTAAGATGGAAAACAGGGTACGGGATCATAAAGCAGTGGGCTGAGGCTGTGGAGGAGATTTCCTCTTACTCACTAGAAACACAGGCTTCCATCAGGGGGGGTTGTGGGAGATCAATTCCTCCAGTTAGAATGCTGAGAGTCTCCATCTCTCTCTCTCTCTCTCTCTCTCTCTCTCTCTCTCTCTCTCTCTCCCTCTCTCTCTCTCTCTCCCTCCCTCCCTCTCTTTTTCTCTCTCCCTCCCTCTCTTTCTCTCTCTCGCTCTCTCTGCTTTGGCTGAACCTCAACCTTGGCTGCAGACATCTGGGACTGTGTGCAATGACCACGGGGTGTTCACGACCACACAAATACAATCCATACCTATGCATATAAGCCCTAGACCCACTCACTCCCTAAAATCGGATGCAATACACATCCATGAGCGCTGACACACACACAAACACACACACACACACACACACAAACATGCAGGTACGCGGATCTTTATCCCCCACTCTCACTCTCTCTCTCTCTCTCTCTCTCTCTCTCTCTCACTCTCTCTCTCTCTCCCTCTCTCTCTCACTCTCTCTCTCTCTCCCTCTCTCTCTCTCACTCTCTCTCTCTCTCTCTCCCTCTCTCTCTCTCTCTCACTCTCTCTCTCTCTCTCTCTCTCTCTCTCACTCTCTCTCTCTCTCTCCCTCTCTCTCTCACTCTCTCTCTCCCTCTCTCTCTCTCCCTCTCTCTCTCTCTCCCTCTCTCACTCTCTCTCTCTCTCTCTCTCTCCCTCTCTCTCTCACTCTCTCTCTCTCTCCCTCTCTCTCTCTCACTCTCTCTCTCTCTCTCTCTCCCTCTCTCTCTCTCTCTCTCTCTCAGGGGTGAGGAATTCCCTGCCCGTGTGTCTGATAATTGACCGCAACTGGATGCTTGGCTGGGGGAATGTGTCATCGCCGACTAGGCCTACATGCTGTCGCATTACAGTGTGTATTTCTGTCACATGGGGGGAGGAGGAGGAGGAGGGTTTTGGGGGAAGGGGTGGGGGGAGGTGTGGGTAGAGAGGGGAGGATGGGTTACCATCTCTCACCATTTCACACACACACACACACACACATGCATTTCGTTCACCCTGGTTCATTTTACAACTCGGAAGCCCCTCGCCCTCCTCTGGCAGCCCAAAGGCCGGAATGCATCAGCGGCTGCAGGGGCTGGATGGAGGCGAGTGACGACACGCTCGACTCGACGCCTTCCTTTGCAATCGCAAAGCGCGAGCAGGGCTCCGAATGTGGGACTAAAAGCAAACATGGTGCCATTGCACCTCGCCCGCATGAGCCATGAAGGCGCATTTAACCACAGCGCATCGCGGGCGTATGGTCCATGGCTTCGCTATCAGCTGCGCGCACACGCACACCCCAAAGAAATACGCACAGACACAGAGAGCCCGTGTTACATAACAGTCTGACATGTCATACAGGGGTGATGGCAGATGATTATTCAAAGAAAA
Organism: Scophthalmus maximus; assembly: GCF_022379125.1. Lineage (NCBI taxonomy): Eukaryota > Metazoa > Chordata > Actinopteri > Pleuronectiformes > Scophthalmidae > Scophthalmus > Scophthalmus maximus. Next base: position 11,793,152 of record NC_061522.1, on the reverse strand, counting down.
AACAACATGCTTCCTTACTTCCCCAGCTCCTCGAACAGCTGATATTCGTCGGTGAATCTCGTGCAGATCGTTAGCGCCATCCTGGAAGAGTTGCCGAGGAGGAGAATCACTCACTGACAGTATCCACCACCACCACCACGCACAGTCGTCAACGCCGCCCGGTTTTTCGTGCTGGTCCTGCAAGCCAAGCGGAGGGAATCATGCACCGGCGACAGCTCTGGTGGGATGAGGGGGGAAGAAAAAAAAGGTCTATCTTTTTTCTTTTTTCTTTTTTTTGCGGCAAAACACTGCCTGCGCGAGCGCTTCAGCCAAAGGCGAGAGGAGCCTCCTGCGTCGTCGTTCGCGAACTTCGTGCTGTTTCCTCACGTGCAGCAGCTTCACATCGCCCGCGGACGCAGCATTTTGTGTGGATCGTTATTATCTGTTGCGTGTCCGTGCAGCGCCGAGCGTTTCCTCTCTGCGCGCCGCATTACCGCACCTACCCCCCGCTGCGCGCTCAGGCCCGCCCCTTCGCCTGCGTCCTCAACATGGCCAATAATAATCACAATCATAATAATCATAATAATAACCCTCGTAGTCGTTGCCTTCTTTTTGTGCACACGAGTATCATTGGCAGTCACTGGAGTCACTGTTCTGAAAAGAAAATGAACATTGGATCTGAAAAGAAAATGAAATTGCTGCTTTATTTAAAATCATTCAGTCGTAGTTAAAATCATTCAGTCATTGTCAGTTTGGAGGTTGGAGCAGACATAAGTAGGTTAATGATCTGTTTCTACATATTTTCTTACACCAAAGTAAAGCTGGTATTCAGTTATGCTTCACGACCACCCACATGTGCCGCTTTTCTTTTCAGATTACTTCCAATTATCCACAGCAGTCACAGCAGGGTTAATATTTCATTTGATTTTAACTTGCATGTGGACAATCTTTCAGACCGCTTTGTTTCAGAATTGTAGGAACTTTATCCAAAGGCAGTTATGGGTGCAACAACAAATGAACTTATAACTGTTCAAATGGTCAGCAATGATTCACACTGACTTTAGTTCAGGAGTTCAAGTTGTGGCATTCAGGTCAGTTCAGTTCACAACTATATGTAAGAACCACACATCTTATCTATGACTGAGTCATAAGATTGTATTTGTTTTTGTGGGTTTCAATATCCTTTATTGCACCCAGGTTCAATTGACTCATGTTTAAAGCAGCAGGGGAACTCAAATTTCACAGTTGAATTGACTTGAAATGATTAACAGTATTTAAGTGGGAATCAATTCAGGGTTTGTCCCTGTGGCAAGATAGTCATGTGATGATGGTCTGTAATGTTGCCGATAGTGACCTAACAGTCTGATAAAGTGCCAAGAGGAGGGTGGACGCAGTTGATCCGGAGCGCACTCCAAATACTTCTTCACGTGTGCTTATGGGGGTTTATTGATACAATATTTTTGTTTTATATAAACATATAGTTAACATCGTATATGTGAGAATCCACATCCAATTTTAAAATGATCAAGTAAAGCCTTAGGCAACACATTTCCCTCAATTCACTTTATATTTCTTATCCATAATCCATTATGCCTGCAGGGAATATTACAAAAGTAATGGCAATGAAAAAGATGATGCATTATGCACATATCAGTTACTCTAAGATGAATGTCTACTGGACATCTCACCCCTTTAAGCACATATGGCATGAAAGGCTAATTAAAAATTGTATGATTAATAAATTATCAATAAGACAAAACAAAGCAATTTCATTTTCAATTTCATTTGACCTTTTTAATTAATCATTTAGATAAGCAAATTCAGACACAACTTATAAATACATCAATAAATATGCTAAATATATAAATAAGAGACAAGAAAAGAGTAATCTACTTTTACAGACTTCAGGAACATCAAGAAACAAGTTATTGCTTAAACATAATGTATGTAAGTGACCTACAAACAAGCACAGACTTGTTAATAAATAATGTTTGATACAAACACGGGTAAATTCTGATGTCCCCTTCAACAGCTCATCAGGACATTGAGTATCACAAGTCACTTGGTATGAAATCAGGGTGGTGACCAGTCAAGTACATTCAAGAACTGATCATTTGTCTATAAATGTCTCAGACCCATTGCAGACGCCTCTTGTCATCCGTTCAGCGTCTTCTGCTGCAGGGAAAAGAAACAGAAAATAATTATTATTTTGTCTTTCAGAAGTGGAGTCTCTGACATTTTCTGTCACATTATCCAATTAAATCATGAAACTAGACTTGTACTCACTTGGACATGATCCTGTTAATCACTCTTATCACCCAGGGAGCCTCGGGGTCGAGGCAGACCTCTTTGCCTGAGTGTTTCAGGGTGGCACTGCAACACCAAACAAGACACAGAGATTCAGTCAGAACAAGTCGACATCGATGAAAACCTCACGCCGAAAGTGCCAACATCATCACCATCTAGATGGAATGAAGGCTTTGAAGCTAGCACTTACATGATCTCAGTTTCTTCGCAGTGAGAGTTGCCAGGGATTAATTCCACCTTCTCGATGTGGCGGCCGATGGGTTTGCTCTCTGTCTGGATGCAGCGACAGTGCATCTCCACTCCCAGGCTTCTCAGACTCACCCCTGTCAGGAGACAGCAGTCACACACGGTCACAAAATGCATAGTGTTTTTCTCTTATCTATACGTGCATTAAGAAAAGAAAGCCAACAAAGTAGTGACAGTTCAGTTAATGCACAAAAAAAGAATCTTACCTTCACTGATGGCGAGGGAGGCCAGGAGCACCGCTACAGCAACGACGATGACTCTGCTGCTCATCATTTTTGCCTTTTACAAATTCCGCAACAGTAAAGGTACTAAAAAAATTTAAATGTCCTTCAGGAAGGTCTCCAACGAAGACTGAAAATGAATATGTAAATGAAAAGATGTTGTGTTCTTTATTCTTCCTTTTTTCTGTCACTTCACTCTCTCCTCTACTTCTCCTCTTTGTTCAGCTGCCTTCTCGCTCTGCTGTTTGAATCTAGCGCTGAAGTGGGCTCCTTTTAAAGCTGTCTTCAGGAAATGAGTCATTTCTCAGGATTCTGCAGGTTGCGCAAGCCCGGACAGTTGGCAGTGGGAAATTACACTAAACAAACGATGATGTATCAAGTGAGTTCACAGGCCACTAATAGTTGAGTTTTATTATTTATTTTTTATAAAGCAGTCACCTCAAATTTGCTATAATCTGACTGACCTGAGAAGAATGCTTTCGAGAAATACTTCACGAATTAGGTTGTGACTCCCTGTTAATGGAGTATTGCACCATTAATGACACCAACCTTACAAATTGGAGATTGATCAACTGACATCTGATTCACAGATGTCCTGTAATAAAATGGATATTTAGATGCAATCTGTGAATGACTGACAACTGTAATCCACTGGATTTGTCATCCAAAATTTCACCGTCAGGAAAGGAAATCTCTCACGTACTCTGAAAGTTACTTTATGAAAAAATAACAAGAATTTCAAAACACTGCCTTGCATGCGTTTCCATATTTATTGCTGTTAAAGTCCAATAAAGGCAAGCCAGTGTCACACACCATATCTAAGTGCTGAAATGCATCAAGGTGAATGCATAGTACATAGAAAACATGCACACCGGCCTTACTTGTTAATGCATTCTTCTGGTATCTAGAAGGAGGCAGAGAAAAAGCTGGAGTCTTGTATGAGAAAACGTATCCGTGCCATCACCTCAGTTATCTGTAGTTCACATTTCTCAAAAGCACACGCAAAAGGCAACACACATACACTTCTCTTGCTACTTACTATTCCTGCAGGCATTTGTAGGAAAAAAACACAATGCTATATACTGTGATATCGTCTCTCTATTTGCCTACCAGAGGCAGATTGATTTCATGAAATAAAATTTTAAAAACTTTGCACCCATTTCTTTGCCGTGGACTGATTATTTCATATATGTGCAACATTCAAAGTATCAAACATACAAACATACATATCAGTGAACACTGCTGCAGCATCAAAAGGTCTACAGTGTCTTACTGCTTCATCAGTGGAGGCTGTGTAATGCCACCCAGTTCTCAAGGTTCTTTGTAGGGTGTATTTAAACCCAAATATGGCTCAATGATATGTTGTAGATCCCACTAATAGAAGATAACTGAGAATGATAAAGAAAGACGGTGGCTGTTGGTTATGGCTTTATCAATGTTACTAAACCTGTCCCATAAACAGACCATTGTTTATTAAAAATAATATTTGAATGAGACCTGTGCAAAGACGCCTGTCCAAGAGCCCTAAAGATGTAATTATACCTTATAAATACATTTTTAAATGATGTGATAATGCCTAAGAGCAACTTTTGACATTAACGCCTCATAGATTAAAAGCACATTTTTGCGAGGCAATATGATTCTCAGGAAAAAAGGTCATGCACTGCTAGCTCGTTTGTTTGAAGTAACTGAAGCATCTGCAGGTGATGTGTCAATAAAATTCCACTAGTGCTGACACAGCCTCAACAAGCACAAGCAAGCACCTGACTGCAGTCACTACGTCACTGCGTCTACAAAGCAGAAGGAAGTATGGGGCAACGTCTTAAGGGGGGTTTTGTGGTTTTGACATATTGTTTCTTCACTCGCTGCCTCACTTAAACAATATGTACTGATTCCACTTATTTGGACAGTAGACAAAAAGGAAGTTTGTTAAGAGAATAATTATTTTATTTTATTTTTATTTACAAATTTCATGAACAGAATCTAAAATAAATTTCAAACATGCTTGAGATCATGACCTTATGGAAATGAAATCATTTGGTTAAATACAGGATGTGATACACTTCGATGGAAAGTTTATCAGCAGCATGTGACGGAATAAATTAGGGAACATGTGAACAATTTCATTTTTTTTTATGTCCAAAATTTTCCCCAATGCTGATGGGGGGAAATCTGGGAGTGTTAATATAATAGTGTTAATATAATATGATCATTATAACATAAGATTTTTAAAATATAAAATATAAAAGGTGAATAGGGTCTGTGCATTTCATGTTTTTATGTACAAAATAAAAGTGATCTTAAATCAAAAATATTTTGTAATCTAAAAAATGTCTCTCTCTCTCACACACATGTGCACACACACACACACACGTGCACACACATGCACACACACACACACACATGTGCACACACACACGCACACAATAGAGGAAACAGGCTGATGATATCAAAGAGGAAGTATTGTGAAGTCTTTATGACACAGAGATACTTGGATACTCCATAACTTGCTCTTGACCTCAGCAAAAACTTTTAATTGTTGTAGAGAAGAAAATACTCGACTCTAAATTGCAGAAAAGGCAAATATTAAATGGATTATAGTTATTATTTTGTACAGACATATGTATTAATTCTAATGAATGGTCCTAATGGTGGTTCTAGAAAAAAGGGGATCAATATTTTACATTTTATTCTAGAATCAACATGAAGAGGGTGTTTTTGGTCTGGAAGGATATGCCTTTACAACTGCTGGATGGATCATCAGCTATCAGAGATCCATACATTTTTCAGATAGTTAGCAGGTCAAAAAATATATAAATGGATTCGAACATATAGAGTTTGAACGCACATGATGAATCGTCATCAAGTAGGTTGATATTTGACATTTAGTGATAATTTGCATGTAACGTTACCAGTAACACTCCGTGCCCATTTGTGTAATAAGTTTTGGAAGAATACCAGACAAGAGCATAAAACAAACTACCGCCTGGTGAAATTCGTTTTTGACAGCTCCAACAGGGACTTTGTTTTGGCAAGAAAACAGAGCCCTCAGTATTTTTGGCACCTTCTTCAGCACTAGTATAACTTAGCATAGTAAGGTACTGCATATCATTCCATAACATAGCATGCATACAAAGGTATTGTATGGTAGAGTATAATAGGCCTATTGTACATTTAGCGATTGGTTGCTCTGTCTTGAATGACATTCTGCCTGATAACATATCACTGCCTGATCATAAAGCAGGGTTTACAAATCAACCACTGGCACATGCTCACAAAACAACTGCACACTGATACTGAACACAAAAGAGTGAGATGAAAAACAGGAGCTGGGAAAATCAGAAGTGAATCATGAGTATGTCACCACCCAGCTGTCTTTGTTATTTAAAATGTATTAGCCAATCGTAATGCTTGAGCGTTAATAGCATTTAGTGTAAGCCTGTTCCATTGTAGCAAACAATGAGCTTCATCCGAGCGACAGTTGGACTGTTGAACATATTGATGAGAAGCAAAATGAGGAAGTGACTAAAAAAGGAAACTCAGCCTCTGGGGTTTTTTGGAAAGTCTCAGGGAGTTTTGGGATTTACTAATAGGCGCCAAAACAAGGGGTTGAAGATTAACTGTTTTTTTCCCCCCTTCAGAAAAAACTTTGAGTGAGGGTATCTGGCCCTGCAGGTGTTTACATTCCTCGTGTGTACAGTAAGAGCTTCCTGTGACGTTTCGCAACACTGGCTTGCGTCAGATGATAAATGCAGACTTCTAAACTTATATTTGTATGTATAGTATTAAGATATATTTAATGTTCAATTTTAACAGATATTTACATTGATATTAATAAAAACCTAATGGGTGTTTTTTCCGCAAATGTTCGCGATTCCTTTGAAGGAGTACAGAAGTGAAAATGTTCACTGATGCTGCAACACATTTAGAGATTGTAAATAATAAAAAGAGGATGATTCCATGTGCCGGAACACAAGAGAATGGAGAAAGATTCCAGGGAAATCTTCCTGGTATTTGTCCCAAGGTGCAGCAATGCTGTCGGCTTTGGAGCTAAATTAATCGCTCCCATGAATCTTTATAACCACCGACGTACGAGAATTGCCTCCCACGGGATCACAAGAGCAGAGCTAAATCCACAAGTTAAGTGTTGATGAAAAAACTGAAGAATTAAGGGAGGGACATGGGGAAGGAGCAAAAGAGTTGCATCCCAGTATATGATTACAGAGTGAGGGGCTGAGCTTTATACAGAACATCCGTTTTCTCTCTAGTGAGTAGCACCAGTTATAAAAATTTAGATTGTAACTCTGACTTCAGCTTCCGAGCAGATATGTCCACCTTTACTGCTGTGGCACTCCTGTTTTTTCTGGCCATCCCTGAGGGTGAGTGTCATCTGTAAATCACTGTTGAAATATAAGAATATAAATGTCTTGTAAATGTACATTCAACTCCTTGCTTTCTTTGTTGGCAGCATCACTCTGGGATTTGTGTCAAGTACCTTCTCCGTCCAGAAATCGAAAATGCTTCTCTGATCTCTCACAACCTCAGGTATCAGTGTGGGGGACGGAGGAGTGATTCTGCGATGTGAGTGTATCTCCAAGGAGAACAAGCCTATTGGACGTTACATAGCAACGGTTAAGGTGAACCATGCCAATTCCCACTGCGGTAACATCGAGATAATGTAAGCCCCCAGGACCAAAGGTTTTTTCTGTTCATTTTTGTTCAAATACACAAAGACCTGAGGTTATTATCTGTGTCTGTATGGGTCTGGGGTAATTGTACCTTGTTGTCTTATTCGGTCTTGCAGTGCCACTCTTAAATGGGGTGGGGAAAAGATCTGTCTGGACCCTGATGTTCCATGGGTCAAAAAAGTGCTTGGGCATAAAACCACATTAGTAAGTCCATCTTCTGTGTGTTTTTGTAACTGTGTGAACAGATAAGCATGATAATACGTCTTTATTTTATCCCTATTTATATTCAGGGTAAACACTTAAAGCAATGGGAATGGACAGTGTGGGGCTGATTGAAAGGCATCTCTGGACACTTTGTGGCAGCAGTATAAAAAGTTATTCATTGTGTTTTTTAACCAAGTCACAGATCAGAGAAAGATATGAAAGGTTGCGGGAAGGGTTTGCCAATAACTTCCTATGTAACTTTTCAGGTAGGCAACTCGTCAATATGAACTCCATAACTGGCTAAAGAAGAGGGTGAGGCACTTGTTGAAAACCAGAGAAGGCAGCTATACGTTCCAGTTATCACTAGCGGAGCAGTATAAAAACTTATTCTAAATCGGGAGAAAAACAAAACATTATCTATCACATTCTTTCTATATATTCTATATTAATTTAGAAACTCATTGAATTCATTAAATTGTGGTCATATAGGGAGCAAATTGTGATCTGGCCACAATTTCATATTCATTGTGTGTAAGTTAGATATCCTACCATATAAGATATGTATGTTTTTCTCTTCAGGGCAGACCCCTTGAAGAATAGCACATAACAGACTGGGATCAGATGAACAGGACACATTTTCATCTCCACTGAAATCTCAATGTGGACACATTTATGAAGCACAGAGAGCTTGTTTTGCATAATGGGAAGGGTTCACCAGGCAGCTGTGATATTCTAGAAGTTGTGCCTAATCATCTCCACAACTTTTCAATTTACCAGCGAGAAAGGAAGAAGTGGAGACACAAACCTATAGGTTATATTCTGAAAAATTTGTTAAACATTATATGTCTTATTACTTTAAAGAATCTGTTTTTATAAGCACTTAACACACCATTTTTACTTTGTATTACTGAATTATATATAACGCAGGCTAAATGAAAAAGCTGTTTGAAAAAACAACTGTTGAAAAATGCACAATAAATAAGAATGATCTTTTAATAAAATGATGTTCCAATGATGTAATGTTAAACGCAGTGGACTATACATGCACAAACTGCATGACAGAATGAAATTCAACAACAGTGTCTTTGTATATTACCAATATTCATGTTATTTTGTATTAACGGTTAATATCTGAATTTTCTCTACAGTGGAGATTATAAAGATATTTTAAATAAATCCCATGTGATGTCATGTAAATACCATACATATATGTATATTTGTTTAATTTGATAATGTCTATAATATTAAACTTGACATTTTCAGGTTGGACTTCTGAGGTCAGATACGATCTCTGTATTTTGTCTCTTGAAAGGACATTTAGAGAATAATTCACCAATTTTTTCAAAAAGCATGCTGTACTAAATGTTTGTCTGAAAGAGCAGTGTCCTTCTTTGTCCCTTCACATTTTTGTATGCCCTGCATGATAAATACATAAACATTATGTGACTGCCCATTATGCTCCTCTCACACAACCGTCTCTGTTCGAGAAAAACCACAAAAACATTCTCTTAATATAAAATTTTGACAACAACATTTAAACAATGTGCGATTGGTTGTGCCATATAGGACATATACCAGCTGAGTCAGACAGAGTTCTCAATGGAAGGACATTGCCACCTCTTGGAAAAAAGGTGCACATCATGAGAACTATGACCAGTTTTTGTGGCTGTAACCTGTTCACCTTCATTAGCAGCTGACATTAGTGAAATTATATTATTTTAGTGTAACATTCCCCCAAAGCAATACAGTCTTTCATTATATCACTCTCTCAAGGCAAAGAAAAAAAAAGAAGAAAAAAAATCCAGCTGCTGTACAGCTATACTTAATCACTAAAAGTGCTTTATAGGACAAGAGCCAACAATAACAGAATTATATTGCTCTTCCCAGACTGCCTGTTGTGCAATCAGGAATACAACCACAGACCTTAGGGACAAAGATAAAAGAATAACACAATGTGCAAAGTGGAAATCCCAGAATTACTTCTCCAAACTTCTCCTGCAGAAGCGGATAATAAAAACAGAGGCCATAAAATGATCACGGCAGCATCAGTAAAACAAAGCTGATTCAGAGGGATGTCCACTTAGAGTCACTTAGAGTGAATATTAATATCTTTTTTCAATATCTTAAAAAACAAACATTTTTCCAATAGTTTCATGTCATATGACCCACTGACTCCACACCAATGCCGGCTACTACCACACCAGAATATGTTAGGGCTTCTTGTTAAATATATATTTATACATATATATATATATATATACACATTTATATACAAATATATATATACACATTTATATACAAATATATATATATATATCTTTTTAATTCAATTGTTTCCATGTCATGTGACCCATGGACTCCAAATTATACCAGATATTTTACTACACTGGAAAAAATAGGACACAACTCTTATCTTAGAGCTTTTTATAATGTATATGAATATCAATGTTAAAAAAACATTTTTTCCAATAGTTCCAAAAGTTGTTTGTTTTTTGAAGTGTCCTATTTGTCTAGGGTACTAATATAAATCGGCATTGGTTTGGAGCGAGTGGGTCACATGACATAGAAACATTAATAGAAATGTTTTTTTGTTGCTTCCGTAATCAACAAAACATATAATTGGACTCAAATTCTCCTCCAGTTTCACTTCATTCTTGTCATTTCAACTTTTTTTTCCCCCTCAACATTTTGATCTTATTCCCCACATGCAAAATGGGGGAAACAATCTTACTCATCTCTTCTTTTCTTTATATGTATATATAAATAAACAAATACACTGTCACTTCAGTTGCCTCAAGGCAGTGGGGAAGTCCTCCAGAAGGTCACAGAAAACCTGTGCCTTCTTCCCTTCGATCAGCCCTGAAGATTTGAAGTGCAACCCAAATTCGTTCAGGGATACACAACAAAGTCTAGGGGCCTCAGACTAGGTGACGTTTAAACGCACATGTGGGACTAAAGGGATGAGAACCTCCGTCAGGTAGACGCCCTCTCGGTGAGGAGGAAGCGGAGGAAGGGCCAGCAGCTCTCCGAGCCCCCTGCTGTTCCCTCCTCGGCGTCTTGCCGTAAACTGGAAGCAAACGTCTGAACTCCATCTGCGGCTGCACCATGGCTCGACCATGCGAACTCCGCAGACGTGTAACGCCCGGGAAATAAGCACGTCCGAGCACGCGCCGATCCAGCGAACCGAGGCAAGTTTGTCCGAGGGAACGGCTCTGAATGTTCGACGGACGCGACGCTTTCCTTTAAAAAAAAATAAAAATAAAAATGGACTAGCTGACGTCAGACACGCCAGGTTTGAAAATGACCTCGCTAGCTAACTGTCGTTAGCGAACTTTCGACGCAACATCGCCGGCTTATTTCTGAGAAACTAGTAAGGCACATTTAACGACGACGACGACGACATCATTCGTGACGTCGTTCCCATCATGTCGAGCTCGCTGGCGCGTCGTGGTTCAATGACCCCGTGTGACCAGTCGCACTAACAGCTGACCGACCTGCCGGTGACCGTCTGCAGGCGAGGTTAGTCAAACGCTGTCGTTCGCTTTTATCGCGTCGCTGTGGGACGACTGGCGCTAACGGTTTCCCGTTGCTTTGTCTGCGCATGCGTGTGTCTGACCGTTTCCAGGTGCGCCTCCCGTCGCCGCTGCCATGGAGGTGGGCAGCCTCCCCGTGGAGCTGTGGAGGGTCATCCTCGCATACCTGCCGCTCGCGGACCTGGGTCGCTGCTGCCAGGTGTGCCGCGCCTGGCGGGAGCTCGTCCTCTCCCTGGACAACACCCGCTGGAGGCAGCTGTGCCTGCGCTGCCCCGAGTGCCGTCACCCCAACTGGCCCAGTCAGCCCCACACGGAGCCCCCGTCCTGGAGGGAGGCCCTGAAGCAGCACGCCCTGGCCAGCCGCACCTGGGCTCAGAACGGGCCGGAGCTCCAGTCTTCGGCCTGCCTCCTCTTCTTCCGACGTCGCAAAGACCGCAGGGTTTGGCACGTTGGGCCCGGGTGCGAGTTCGAAACCCTACGCGGGGCCCTCGCGGTGGCGGGCCCATACGACCGCGTGGTGCTCCATCCAGGGGTGTACGAGGAGCAGGCTGAGTTGGCGCTGAAGGTGCCCGTGGAGTTGGTTGGGCTGGGCCGATTGGGCGAGGTGGCCCTCCTGGTGTGTATTGAGCAGCAGTGCCCCACGGCCCGGCTGTGCAATCTGGTGTTCATGCCACCTTGGTTCTCCACCGTCGTTTACAAGGTGAAGTCACAGCTTGGTTTCTTCATACAGCGATGTCTCACTCCCCAACTGTTGGAAAATGATCATCCATTTTCAGGATAGTTGTAGATTGTATTTCTGTTGATTGACTACCTGTATCCTACAGTACCTTGACTAAATGTTCTCTCCTTGTGTCGCTCTAGACATCTTGGGGTCATGTCCAGCTAGATAACTGCAACTTCGAGGGGGCTCAGTTGCAAATCCGCGGCCCAGGGACCTGCCAGGCTCGCTTCTGTTCCTTCTCACAGGGCAGCTCTGCCCACTTGCTGGGCGTTGTGCTCAGTTTGTTGGACAGCTGCGACTTCTCAGGAAGTGACACAGCTTCAGTGAGTGTGGAAGGTCCTCCAGTGTCGGAGAGGAACTGGGCGTGTAAACACTTGGCTGCTCTGGCCAGGACGTTCCCGTCTTGCGGCATGTCCGGGAATAGCTCACCGAGAGGCCCTCCGGCTGGCTCCGCTGGTGGGCCTCAACCTGCAAGGAATAATGTCAAAAAGGAGTATGTGAGCATAGAGGACTGGCAGAGGAGTACTGGGGTAGATGTCGTGTGTCAAGGCACGGTGATTGAAGATGACTGGAGTGATGGTGACCACAGCGAGGGAGAGGAGGAAAGCCGAGATGGGGAAAAAACCAACAACACAAAAAAAAAAACAATTACATTGGATTATAAAATCACATGTGACAATCATGGCCTATCCCATTTGCTCAAGCCCCATGCAGATGGCTCTCTGCCACTGGCCTCCTCTCCGGACCCCCTACCTGTGACCCCTGAACCCCTCAATCTTCAGCAGGAACTAGACAGGGACCCAGAGGCCCAGATGTTGGCAGCGTCCACCCTCGGCTGCATTCTCAAACGCTGCCTCTTCAGGGAAGGGAAGGGTGGCGTGCATTTGTCCAACTATGGACAAGCTCGGCTGGAAGGCAATGTTTTCCGTGGGCTGAACTATGCTGTCCGCTGCATCCAGAACTCAACAGTAAATGAAATCATATCTTTGTTTCAGACTTAAAAATAGACCTGATTAGATTTATCTTAACACATTTAGATTTTTTCATGTTTTCAATGACTTGCATGCGCAGCATGCCATTTGAGTAATGTATCAAGTCAAGGAAGCTGCCCAGATCATGAGTAATTAAGCAGCAGTTTCCAATTCAAACCGTTACCTGAGCTGCCTCTTTCTTTCGTCTCCTTTCAGATAGTGATGCTGAGAAACGAGGTATGCGAGTGCCGTGCATCAGGCGTGTTCCTTCGTCTCTCGGCTCAGGGCCTCATCGCCGAAAACAACATCCACTCAAATGGAGAGGCAGGGCTGGACATCCGAAAAGGGGCGAACCCCATAATTTTGGTAACTGTCTATTGAATTCCACAATTATAAAAGATACAAACAATATCACACATTTGATAAAATAGGTGGAGAAAGTTATGTGTAAATGAGATGGATGGTGGCTGTCGACATTTCTGAAAGACAATTCAAAGTGTCTGATAGAACTTAAGCATTTGATCAAAATGTTTTTTTTTATCATTATTTGGTATTTTTTCCCCAGATGTAACTGCTCTCAGTTGGATAATTTTCTGCTCTGTTTACGGTCTCATTCTGTTTCATTTTACAGTGCAACAAAATACATAGTGGTTTGCGTTCTGGGGTTGTTGTCCTTGGCAAGGGAAAAGGTTCAATTCGGAGCAATCAGATCTATAACAACAAGGAAGCAGGCGTGTATATTCTCTTCAGCGGAAATCCTGTAGTCAGGTATGTAGCGCTCGACAAACATAACTTGCGCAGGAATGTGCTGTCTTTTGTTTTTTCAGCGTATAGAGGTTTTGTTTTCATTAAGGACAAAAGAAAGCACACTAAAGCAAATCCATCATATTAAAACTAAATTATTAGACATTTCGTGTTTAAAGGCTGTGAAAGCAGACATTTGACTTGTCACAGTACAATGTCCAATTTATTCAAGAGAATACTGGTGATCAGCCCTTGATTATATGAAAGGATTTGGCACCATTTATGCAAACTTTCATATGGTTTGATAACTGAACTCTAGCAACTACACAATAACCCGCTGCTGCAGTACTGTGTTATAAACCAGCAATACTAGTTGCAATAATTATAATAGTGTTTCTACATTCTCTACAGGAGAGAGTGTTCAATTAGAACCCAAAGTAAATGTAACTAACTGTCAATTAATTAGCTTTGTGCTTTCACCTCAGGTTTTTGTGAAATGACGCACATTCTGAACTTGTTCAATGTTTGCGCCTATGCTACTCTCATTCTGTTCTTCTGTCTCTCATAGTGGGAATCACATCTTTCAGGGCCAGGCCGCCGGGATTGCTATAAATGAGAATGGCAGGGGGATAATAAAAGGTGTGTAAGTGGGTCTGTCCCTCCTTCTTGCCCACATTGAAGGTCAATATGCCAAATAGGTTCTTCATTTTCACCCATTGCTTTGCCACTCACAGAAAGTAAAAGCACTACTTGTGGTTACTGTAGTAAATTAACTTTTTTTTTTATTCCAGAGAATGTGATCAAAGAAAACCAGTGGGGGGGTGTGGACATCCGAAGAGGAGGTGACCCCATCTTGAGGAACAACTACATCTGTTATGGCTTCTCAGATGGCGTGGTAGTGGGAGAGAGGGGACGCGGACTCATTGAGGGAAACCATGTCTACTGTGTGTAATTTCAGCCTGATAATGGCAGCGTCCTGCATTTGTTTCTACAAAACAGCTACACAGGTGTTTAACGTCCTCTCTCCCTCTGGCTGCTTCAGGTAACAAAGGCTGTGGTGTGTGGGTTATGTCGTCCAGCCTCCCGCAACTCCTGGGAAACTACATCACTCATAACTGCATGTATGGGCTGGCAGTGTTCTGCAGGAAAGACCCGGAGAACCTTGACGGCAGGGAGGGGAACTGGCCAGGGCAGGAAGGGATGGGTGGAGAAGGAGGGAGCGGGGAAAGGAGAGGAGTAGAAGGAGAGGGAAGAGAAGGGCAGGAGAACCTCAACGAAGAGGGGGAATTGTTTGCGTGGGAGAGTGATCTGGACAGTGAGGATGAGCGTCACTCTGCCCGTCGCTCCATCAGTGTGGCCCTTGTGGAGGGCAACTGCATGAGCCACAATGGAGGTAATAAAGACCCTTGATGTGTCAAATAGAAATAGTCACTCACTCCAAATGTCATACATTATCTCCATCCTCCTTTGTCTCTTCTCTGTAGCGGTTGGCCTGTATGTGAAGAGCAGTGAGCCCCTGAATGTTTTTGCGAACCTTGTAAACAATAACCGTGGCACTGGAGTCGCTGTGCTGCAGAGCGGTCAGCTGACCCGACTGGTTACAAACTGTATTCTCGAAAATGGCCGTGCTGGTGTTACAGTGGAGAAAGACTGTCGGGTGGAACTCCGCGGTAACGGCATCTATGAAAACAATGGCCACGGTGTCAGTTTCAGTGGCAACGGGCAGATTGTGGAGAACGACGTGGTCGGAAACCGTGGATATGGGATCCAGGTGTCGGGCAGTGCTGACATCAAGGTGAGGTGCAGTAAGACATGAATACAGACTTCTTAAGACTTATATCAAATACATGCGTACAACATTGTAAATCTACTTATTAAAATGTTAACACATCACGCATGTCATTTTTGTGTTTAGGTTCTGCGAAACCGTGTTCAACCAGCACAGGCCTGTGGCATTGCTGTGGTAGGACCAGTAAAAGGTGTTGTCCATGACAATCTCTTGTTCCAGGGCCATCCTGGCAACAAAAAAACACTCCTACAAATGGATCCTGGCAATGAGAGCTGTGTATTGCGCAACAACAGTATTCTAAGGCATAATAACAGGTAACTAGACTAAGTACAAAAGAGTGGCTTTAGTGTCTGTACTCCTTCTCCCTTTCCCCCTTCTTCACGTTTAGAATTAATAGACTCAATAAGTTTAAAACGGTGTACCAGATGTCAATAACAAAACAATGTGTCTGTGGGAAGTGGGACACTTGCAGTAATGACCTTACAGAGAATTATCCCCTTAACATGCATCTTACCTCAGCTGTACAGAGCCATTTAGCTGCCTTTATAGCCGTTTCAGCTGTCTGGCTCACAAATTTACTGTTTTGGTTCACTCTCATTGTGTCATTTTCAGCTAGTGAACATTGTGGAGTCACTTAGCAGCTCAAAACTAAGGAGTTTCCCTCAGGAGATGGAAGAGAACAAAAACAAAGATAAAGGAGAATGAATATTATACTAAGTTTGTCAGGAGGCAAGAAACGTCACTCCAAATGGATGCTAATGTTGCTCCTTAACTGCCCGATGTGTAAATAAACAATTGCTTGCAGATGTTTAGTTCAACATATTAACTTAAAAGCAGTTGAGATGTCAATGTGTTCACAAATGTTACAATTACATCTGCACTGCTTCTGTTTTTTCCCCGTAATGTTTCAATTTGGAAGAAAAACAAACTCGTACTTTTTTCTTTGCATTTTGTAGCTGTACATCTGATCCTCCCTGGGTTTTGGAAAACCCTCCTCCTCGTCCACTGGCCAGCTCCCCCTCTGGCCTCTCCTCATCCCAGTATCCTTCCCGACTTGGAATTTCCATGACAACCAGGATCAGCGCCACCGTGGAGAGTGGTTGCCACAGTGGAAGCATGTTCTGCTCCATCCTTTGAATACTGGCAAGCGCTCACTGTTGAGTATATGAATGACTTTACTAAGACATCACTAATGGTCAGTTTGAACTGGTGTGTTACTATATATTTGGAGCACTCTAATCTTCCTCAGGAAAGACCCTCCAAAATGATGCTCTATTGTTGAGGTGGGGTAACCACAAGGAAGTAAGAGGCTGCACCACACATAACCACTTAGGGACCATCTACCTAGGGTGGCACCACATTTTGTACATCTGAAACAAGACTTTTGTAACTTCACGACAAAGTTACATAAGTACAAGACTTTCAAGCATTGTCACCACCCTATATCTTTTAACAACCATTTGCATACTAAAGCTTTAACTTGTTCCGTGTTCTCTTTATCAGGCAGATTTCATATTCATGTACAGGACTGCTGTAAACTTTGTTAGTTTTGTCAGTTTGCTTCTGAGACTTACTGGTTAGGATGTGCACATGTATAAGTCCTAGCAGGGGTCAGAGGCATCAGAGATGCCAGATTCAACCATCCTACAAAGTAAAGCTGTGCCTTGTTTGACTTCTTTATCAATCAGTGATTGTAGCTAGGGAAGGCGTTGTCGTAGTGTAAGGTGTATATGCAAAAAAAGAAAAGCAAAGCCAAACTTCAGCTTCTGCCTCTTACAGAGCTGTTCTATTTCCTGGTGAGTCTGTTTTTGTATCATTTCCATGTTTTTAAAATGCTATAAATTAAGCTTTGACTCTGGAAGTTTTTATTCCAGATATATCAAAATGCTGCAACGTGACGAGCAACCCCTTAGACTCACCTGGTAATAGGGAGTTACAGAAGGAAAAATGTGTTCAGTGTGCAATATGTGATGTTTACAAATGTGCCTACGTTTTATCCGTCGAAGCTAGATGTTTTCTGTCATCTAGAATTTGTTTAAATCTCGGTACTCTTGATTTTTTGTATCAAGCACAAGAAGCATTAACTGACAATATCATGTATAATTCAAAGATCCCCCTTTTATTTGTCTACAAAACGCATTAATAAACAGATCTTCTCTCTTTATCCAGCTCTTTTCTTTTCATGGTCTTCAGATCATTTTCTTGCGTTTCCGTCTCTCCGTGAACTTATCAGATTTGACCAGAGGTAGACGAAGAGACGCCTGCCTGTGTTCGCCTTGCAGTTCAGCATCGTCCTTCTTTGTCCGGGCCGGTTTAATTAGGGTCAGTCCCATTGACTTTGCAACTTCGATCATCCTGCAGAAAAATATATGAATCAGGTATACCTGCAGATTTCCTCTACAGCACCTCATATTTACAGTGCTGTATGAGGTGTGAAAATCATTTGTATCAACACGAACGGTACAATTAACAGCCAGAACTGTCAAACACTAAAGAATGTCCTGTTGACTTTTACAAGGATGAATGTGTCTAAACTGACAACTCGGTGTTGTCAGAGGTCCTTATCTGACCTGAACAATGATCTATCCATCAGTGAATACACGTGTATGATGGTACAACTCAAAGTTTTGCACATTTAGAATAAATATTTAATCACAATTCACATGCTGCAGTTTCTTGATTTGCCTTTTTTTATTTTTCTTTCTTACCTGGCCTCAGTGATTCCCAGGTCACGGTGCAGTAATGTGAGGTCAGCGGTCATGTGACCCATATGCAGCAGCAGGGCCAGAGAATAAGCTGCTAATTTGGCTCGCATTGATGTTGACAAAATGTTCACAACCCTAAAACATGAGAATTTTGGCCAAGTAAGGTTAAAAGTAAATTACATGTATTTTTAAAATGAAGTTGCTAATTAAATCCAACCAAATCAAATTCCGACATGCTGCGATTATAACATACATGTTCACAGGGAGTTTCGTCAGGCCCTGCAAATATTTTACGTAATTATCAACAAGTAAAGAAGTTCCATTATCGTACCTGCCATTGCTGAAAGTCTCCACTGTGAATGTTTTGAACAGTTTGCTCAGAATGATGCGCGGGCAGCCTTCCTCCTGCCCAACTGCCAATATAAATATAAATCACTGTTAGAGTTGGTCCCTGTAGAGGATGTACAGGCTGTAACACGCTATACTGTGTCTTGGAGGCTAACAACATTACTCACACTTGCGGGTGAGGCTCTTCTGCCGTGCCAGCTTGAGCAGCAGAGAAAGGTAAAAGGCGCAGCGTGCCACTTTATCTCTAGCTTCACCAACACCTGGCATATTCTCTAGGTGCGCCACGACACACAGACACCTAAAAAAGTACAAACAAATGTCAGAACGCGAGGAAACATGCATCTTCATAAAATGTCTCAGCAAGTCCGAGCCCTTTGTTACCCTACCGTCCATCATCTGTCATCTTCTGCAGCTCCTCGGTGGTGAGTGCAGCCATCTTGGAACCGGCAGTCTCCAAAGCGGCAAACTCAACTGGACTCAGGACTGTGGTTACTGATTAAGGACAAAGACCACAACAAATCCCGCTGTAATTTTGAAAACACACACACACATTGACACTGCAAATAAAAGGATGCGATCGTCAAACATGTAGACGTTCTCAGGTTTGTCTGCAGTTGCGTCGCAGGGAGGCAGGTGGAGAGCCAGGTCTCCTTGGGACTCCATATCAGCAACTTCCTGTTGCAGAGCTGAGGAGGGAGAGAAAAAATGCATGATGAAATAATGATGACTGACATAAGAACATAAGGAATACAACATGGAGATTTAAGCAGCAACAAAATACAGCGTCGTATTCTTTTGCCTTTATTAACTGACCGCGCTCTGAGATTTAGTTACGGTGAGCCCTCAGATTACAATTTGGAGATTTGTAGACTTCTGGCATCAAAACCCATTGACTTAAGATACTTGACTACCGACTCCGTAGCTTACCTTCCAGACCTTTCTGGTCGATCACATTGCTGGCAGCTTTAGCCACAGCTTGGTGCAGTGTATCACTGCCCACCTGATTCAGCCTGCGGGAAGTCAGAGCTCTCTTCTGTTTGTTGGTGCCAAACGCCTCAATCAAAGAGTCGACCTACAGAGTAAGATTTACATATTACTGCCACGTTTATTCTTGTTTTGGCCCAGTCTTCTCATGTTCTAAGGAAAACAGAGCATGTTGTGGTACCTTATCTCTGTAGGTCCGAGTAGTGTCCTCGGATTTTGCCTCGTCCGTTTCTCCTGGTGGAAAAAAAAGAAGAAATATTGCAAATGCTAAAAGACTTGCACTGACAAAATCTTGAGCCAAAAGCAAAGTATCAAACATTTTAAATGTTACAGTTCATTTATCAATGCATGCTGGCGATTGTTTTCCTTACCTGGCATAGTAGGCTGCATGTTGAAGAGCTGAGCACTGTGCACTTCCATTTGCTTGGTCCGTTTGTTCAACACTCCGACATAGTAGCTAAACAGACACCAAACGTATACTTCTTGTTGTGCTCCCAGCCCAAATACATTCATCTCAAAATATGCTGCATTCACCTACTTGCAAAGGCTGTTGCACTTCAGTGACCCGGCTCCGAAATTACTCCCAACGTAGGACAGTCTGTCTGTTTCGGCAACCTACACAGAGGAAGAGATACAGTAAGCAACACCGTCATATATCAGTGCTGCAACACAATCTACACACGTCATCGTATAGTTGTAAAGTTCAGAGGATAACGGGAGTCCTGCATCTTCCTCACCAATATCCGCCTGCTCTTCTTCCGGGGGTTCACCTCATCTGCGCTCTTGTACAGCGAGAAATCGAGTTTGTCTGCATTTCCGACGCTGCCGTTTGAGAAGCGGACTGTGGCATTAAAAAGAGACACCGCGAAGAGCTTTGTCAACACCAGTGCTTCACACCACCAGAGCGCACATTTCTGATGAGCCACGATAAATGTGATCAATGAAGCAGCAACTAACAAGATGCGTCACGGCTATTCCGAAAACAGTAATCTTATTGTGTGACGTTTGAGGGCTTTTTGCGGACTCAGTACATTTAGCCCTGTTGCTAGTAGCACCCACGTGTACAACACAAACATGCGTGTAAAAAGGGAAATAAGTACGACACAAACATTTACCGACATGACCACAATTACAATGTTATCCTGAAAAAGTCTAAAGGAGCAACGAGTGAGGGGAAACGTCACCAATGACTGCTTTGTCTGCATCTCTCTCCTCTCCACAACACTCCAGCGAGCAGGAGGCGGCCATTGTTGTTGTCATGTGTCGCCCGGTGAGCCAAGAGGGTTCACTGCTCTCTACTTCCGCCTTCGCCAAGGTTGTCAAAGTAGTCTGCCTCAAACACATTGAGCCAACATGGTGCGTCAGGGGCGTATTTGTGTTCTTTAATAATTAATGAACTCTTAGCAAAACTGGGAAAACGATGCTAACTTAACTATTATATATATATTAACTTAACAATTATATAAAACTAACTTAACTATTATGTGTCTGTATGTTGGCCCTAATAGAACTACACTGACCCCTGGTTGCAGGCTGGAGTTACAGCCTACGTATTGTGCCTACACTTGTTACAACATACGTCATATTTAACAAACAGAGCTTACCAAAATAAGAAAATAAATTGACTGAAAAGATTGAAGAAGGATGGAAGAGTGGCTCTGGAGGTTCAGCAGCGCCGCCCTGTGGTGGTTTAGCGTAAGATGCGTGTTGCCGGGGCGAAGAGCCGCGGACACGGAGCGGAAGCACAGCGCCACCTCGTGAGTCTGGGTGGGACGACACGTTTGAACGAGTGCGCTCGGGAGGAGATTATTATACATTTTAACATTCACACGCGTTGGACCGGGAGAGAGGTTTTACAGCCGGCGTCTGTCTGACTATCTGTTGTTATCGCACCGAGCTGTCGACGGGGATGACACCGACAGATGCGTGACACACACGGTCACGTCGCCCCAGGAGACAGTCCAGACTGGACCGCGGGGTCGGGGGGGGGGGGGGGGACATGGCGTGTAGCAGCGACACGGTCTGTGGCCGCAGCGGGAATGTTAGCTAGTTCACACCTGAACATAAGCAGGGGTCAGTTTCGGTCCAGACGAGCGGCGCAGCCAGGGGACCGCGCGCTACTGCCGGTGTGGTAGTTGAACAAGGTGTCCGCTGGTCCGCTGCCAGCTAACTTTAGCCTCCTCGCCAGTCTCCGGCTCAGGGGCCTGGGCCTGCTCCTGCTCCTGCCCCTGCCCCTGCCCCTGCTCCCTGCTCCTGCCTCGTCTCTCCTGCGACGCTTTGGGAACATTTCCAGGTAACGACAGACGCCGCCGCCTCTTGAATGCCCCCCCCGTGTTATGTGTCGTAGCTAGTCACGTTAGCTCGCTGCTTCCCGTGTTAGCCAGCAGTGACTTGTTAGCCGTGTGGGCTCGTCCGTCGTTGTCACAACTCCGGGACTTTGCTCCGCAGCTGCTGCTGCTGCTGTAACGTCAACTGCCGGACTAGATGAGGTGCATTATTTACTTGCACCAAGCCATCTCTTCGTTAAGAACCCCACTGGAACGCTCCCTTTGACCTGTGTGTTGTCCCCCACGTGTATTGTCATCAACACGTCCAGCGAACAGACCCCTCACTCACGGACCTTCACCTCCATCCACCTGGTCCCTGACCTCCTTCTGGATCCTCGTCACACAGCAGCCTCAGTGGTGTGGCTACTGTTCTGTCGTCCAGCTACCTGGTTAATTATTTAGTCAATAGATTGTCTTGAGAAAAAAAAAGCATCCATCACAGTTTCTCCAGCAGTGAGTTTTCAAGCTGCTGCTTTTGTCTGCTCAACAGCCAAACACTCAGAGACGTCCAAATTACAATCACCAGTCTTCACACTGTAGAAGTTGCAAACATTTGTTCTTTTTGCCCAACAAAGGATTCAAAAGTGCAGTCGGTTATGGAAATCTCTTGTTGTTTAATGTTGAAAGCCCATGCCTCGATGCACACTCTGCTAGTGTTTTCTTTCTATTTAGATGATGTGATTCACCTGTAATAGTATTTCTGAGTTGTATTACAGTATTCTAGCTGCAGTTGTGTGCGTTTTACTTGTCAGCATTGTGTTGTTTATGACCTTCTCGTACACCAAGTAGCTGTCATTACGTTGCAGCGTTTGAATGCTCATTTCAAGTCTTGATAATGGTTAATTGAAATCCTATCACACAATCCCCATTGATGAAAGGATCGAAGGCGCACACACATTCCTGTGATCAAAGGCGCACACTCCTGTGATCTGTGATCTCGTCGGAGAAAAAGGCGGTGGTGAATCCTCTCAGAATCCCTCTCCTTCTTTGGAGAGACTTTGCCTCCCTCCTTTGTCTGCACTCTCACCTGAGCACAACTTTATTGTCCTGAGCCGACACCCTGAAGTGATCGTTGCCACACCTATTGATCCACGATACGCCCTATCACACAATTTGTGGTCCTTTGAGCCAGATCCCGTCACAGCCAACTCCTTGCTGATGGGGCGGCCGGACTCCTCCCTGCCACAAGTGGTCTACCCAGAATCAGAGCTGCGTAGCCGCAAGAGTAGGAGACATGCTTAAGTCCTGGCTGATCATTTCTGGTGGCACTTCACTCATACAGCATTTCTTGCCCACCTTGCAAGCACGACAGGAATGGAATACAGAGGAAGAAGACCTCACCATCGGCACTAATCGTAAATGCAGACTCCAAGAGCTTTGTGGCAAGTGGGAATAGTGAAGGGACATAGCAGAGTGAGGACTGCGGCCGTCCAAGGAAAGGACCGAACTCACACTCGCCCTGTGGTTCAGCTCATCAGACTGCCCGCACTACCCCAGGATTCTACAAAGAAATAGTGTGGGATTTATTGATGTCAAATTTTCATACCAAATTTGGTGGTGGCTGTTAAAAAGGCCATGCCTCTATGCACACTCTTTTGGTGTTTCTATTGGGCAGTAAGTGAATCGTGAGAGTTGTTTTTTATCTATTTAAATGATGTGATTCAAAGCTGACTGCTAGCCTGTAATAGTATATCTGAGTTATTTTACAATGCTGACTAATTGTTTCATCTTTTTATACCCTCTTCCCCCTTTTTTTACCTTTGCTTGCTGCTGTGTTTAGGGCCATGGATTTTCCGGGCCACTTTGAGCAGATCTTCCAGCAGCTAAACTACCAGCGTGTCCACGGTCAGCTGTGCGATTGTGTCATCGTCGTGGGGAGCCGACACTTCAAGGCCCACCGCTCGGTGCTGGCAGCCTGCAGCACTCACTTCCGAGCCCTGTTCACTGTCGCAGAGGGAGACGCGAGCATGAATATGATCCAGCTGGACAGCGAGGTCAGGGTCTTAATAATATTGTCAAAAAGGACAGCAGTGATGATATAACATTATTGTTTATAGTGATGTCTGAAACGAGTGTGTAGTAGCAACTGCTTGTGTGATTGCAGGTGGTGACAGCTGAAGCTTTTGCTGCTCTGGTGGACATGATGTACACGTCAACACTGATGCTGGGGGAGAGCAACGTCATGGACATCCTCCTCGCCGCCTCTCACCTGCACCTTAACAATGTAGTCAAAGCCTGCAAACACTACCTGACAACGCGTACGCTGCCTATGTCTTCCTCATCCGAAAGACCAATCCACCACCAACCTCTGCAGGAGCAGCAGAGGCGCAGGCAGCAGCAGCAGCAGCAGCAGCAGCAGCAAGTAGATTTAGCAGTGAACCCTACTCTAGCAGCTAACACTAACCTTGCAACAAATGCTGCCACATCAAAGCTGCAGCGCTCCTTCCTCTTGCAGCAGCTGGGACTCAGCTTGGTGAGCTCTGCTTTGGGTGGGATGGAGGAGGATGGGGTGGGAAACATAGTTGGCAATAGAGAGGTGGGACCGAGGACCTCTTTCCCTATCCGACGTTTCCACAAACGCAAGGCCTCACTTGCACTGTCAGAAGAGAGACCCAGGCAGAGGCAGCGCCCCTCAGCCCCCAACCTGGGGTTGTTGGGAGAAGAAGGGGTGAATGCAGAGCGAGAGGAAGGAGCACTTCTGTCCCCGGACTCCCACAAGATGGGGGATGACGCAAAATCGGATGATGCAATCACTGGCCTGGTTGGGGTGTCCCAAGATGATCCTCAGATGCCCAGCCAGTCGGACAGTGGACACTGTGGGGGGGTGGACTTGGGGAGAATTCAAGGAGGAGTGAGCAAGGAGGAGGACATAGATGACCACGACCACCAGGAGAACACATCAGGGGTGAAGATTAAATCAGGGACAGAGGAAGAGGAACTGGAACAGAAGGTAAAATGTGATTTCTGTTATTGTGTTGTTTGTGACAGAGCCTCATGCAAGAACTTACCAGAAGGTTTTCTAGGATGGATCCAACAAACTATCTCAATGTCTCTAACTTGCTTGTTTCAGCCTGCTGAGTCCCACCTGTTCATGATGAGTTGCATGTCTGTGAAATTTTATCTTGTAGCATAATGTGTATACCCCTACATTTCTGCACAAGGCTACATGTTCCCCAAGAGAAGAGAAGAAAGAATTTCACATTGCTTATCTTCAAGTTCACTGAAAAACAAAATATTTTTGCAGTTAGTCGTCGCATTAGGAGACCGGAAACGCTGCCATTGATTAGTCAGCACAGCAGCAGAGCACTGCTGGGATGACATAACATTAGAGGATACAATCTCATCTTGCTAAAAGAATGGGCAGTTCATTACCTAGAGGTGAGGTGGTCGAGGGGATGTGATGGACAGAGCGGATGGAGAGATTCCAGTAACTGTACCTGATAAAAACCAAAGAAAAGGGTCAAACCTCTCAGCAACCCACGCTAATAACAACAATCTGAATATTGATTAGCATTGTTTATTTTAGTAATTCTTTATTTATGTTTTGGTAAATTTTGGGAAGAATCAAGGCTCATAACACTATTAATAAATTTATGAGTGTTTTTCACACTGTAAAGAGGCGTTCTGTCTGTTTGAGAACATTTGTAAATGCCACACATTTTCTTGAATCACTCATTCACTGAAGAATGAACCTGTTTGTAAGAATGGTTCTATCCTAAGACCTATTGTGTGACCACCACAAAATCCCTCTGCTCTACTTTAGCTGTTGTCTTTGAAGATCGTTGACTTAAACAATAAATCTGAATCGTCTTTGGCTTGAGCTGAAACTCGTCCTTTCTTCCCACAGGTGGTGGTTAAACGAGAGCCGCTAAGCTCGCCTGAGCCGACAGATGAAATCAGCGATGTGACATCGCAGGCTGAGGGCAGTGACCCGGCTGAGCCCGGAGGCCGGGAGGAGGAGGAGAAGGTGGAGCTGAGCCCAGAGAGCAGTGACCGCAGCTTCACCTCTGAACACCAACCCAGTTCTGACTCGCTGCTGCAGCCCAGCTCCCAGCTTCTCATCAAGAGCGGCATGGGAGGAGGCGCCGGGGTCGGAGGAGGTTTTGGATGTAATAACGGATTAAATGGCAAACCTGGTTTTAGTATTTCAAGCTTCCTCAGCCCAAAGGTTTTTGGAAGTGGCGGGGCAGGGTTGGTTGCAGGAGAGGACGACCTGCCCAACACGACAACTGGGGATGCGTTAGCACACCACTTCCTGCTGAGACAGGAACCTGCTGGACCATCTGGCTCTTCCTCTTCTTCTCTTCTGCAGTCTCCACTCAGTGGTGAGAGTCGCAATGGTTTTGGAGACAACTTGCAGCCCGATTCTCTGTTCCTTCGTCCCCTGCATGACAGTTTGGGGAACCCCAGAGGATGTGGGGGAAATGTGAGTGGAGGACGTGGAGGGGTAGACCCCTTTGGTCTGGACTTCCAGCACTCCAGTCTGGGGCTTCACTCTTTGGGGCGACCCTCACGAGGGGCTGGAGGAGCCACCGCTGTCCCTCTAGGCTATCCAGGCTACAGGCGCATTGCTCCAAAAATGACCACCAGTTTGGGAGGAGGAGAAGGTGTAGGCGGTGTACTTCAGGATTCCGCCTCCTCCTCCTCGAGTCTGCCAAGTCCCCTGCTTCTGAACGAGAGTGGTGGGTATGAGATGAACAGTGGCAGGCCCATCTCCCTCCCGCCTCAGCTGACCCGAGCTTCAGCAGACGTTCTGTCCAAGTGCAAGAAGGCTCTGTCGGAGCACAACGTCCTGGTGGTCGAGGGAGCTCGGAAATACGCCTGTAAAATCTGCTGTAAAACCTTCCTCACCCTGACGGACTGCAAGAAACACATCCGCGTCCACACAGGAGAGAAACCCTATGCCTGTCTCAAGTGTGGAAAGCGCTTCAGCCAGTCCTCCCACCTGTACAAGCATTCAAAGACCACCTGTCTGCGCTGGCAGAACAGCAACATGTCCAATGGCCTGCTTTAGGACTGCATCAGGGTGAAGGACGAACACATCTGGAATCAGAGATGGGCTGAATTTAGGGTCCTAAAAATGTGCGGATTTTTCTGAAGCTGTGACCAGACCAGTCAGATCTGATCATGTTCAAAACAACCAGTCCTGATCATAGACCAAAGACGGGGCGGATGATGTAATCATGCATTTTCTTTTCCAAGAGAAACACAAACTGTCAAGTCAGTAAAAGTGACTCAACACATTTACAGTACAAAGATTATAGGGACGCAGGACATTAATTAATTGCCATGGACTCATTATATCATATCATAGGTGTACATTGTATACTCTCCTGTTAGAATATCATAAGAGTACTATAAGGATTTGCCATCAGTATCTCTGTATAATATGATCCAGGTCAGTCCAGACTTGACTTTCAAAACTGCCACACTGTTGTTTGATTTTTTGTTTAAAAAAAAAAAATGTAAATCTCGTTCATTAGATCTACTGAGGTGATCCCTTAGCACTGAAGAATGAAAATCATGTAAAATAACGTGCTTATGTGTAAATTTTCCTTCTCAGATTTGTAAAACATAGCATAGTGTCCCAACTTTGCATATGGACTATGCCTTGTTCTGTGCAAGGGCAGTCATATAGACTCACTGTTTCGGATTTAGTTTGGGTGCAAGATGTAATGTCTGTAATTACTTATAATTAGTCTTCTCTTTATTCTTGATTCTACAAAATGAGCAGTAGATTCTTTCCTGTGAGAGTTCTGCAACTTTTTGCAAATTCAACCAACAAAAAAAGACAGCAGACTCTAGAGTGTGTTGTTTCACTCTGTTGTAGGTGTGCAGTGAAATAATACACAGCATTTGACATTCTTGGCCAGGACAAGAGCAACAAAGAAATAAAATGGATCAACATTTCTCAACAGCTGATTATGGAATTGATGCATACTCAAACACATTAGTTAATTAGCAAATATTTCATTTGGAAACAATGTGGCCTTCACACTTCACATTACCAGAGGAACACATGTCTCACTTTGTACCTGTGAATTGCCAAGTCCAGGTTTTGGATAAATGGTTAACTTTGAATCGCTCTAATCAACACCTTGCTCCAATTTGCAGGTCGAGCTTTAAACATTTAAGTCCCTTTTTTTCTTCCTTTTTTTTTAGGGAATCAAAAAAAATCTGAGCCATTAAAGCAAAAGGAATCAAATCTTATCTTCGAATTAGGAACAGCTCTGTTTACTTGGCCTTGCAGTCTCTTTTTGAGAAATATAATATATGATATTGTATTATAATACTGAGAGAACAGCTTCACTGAAAAATGTGCCGTCGATGCACCTTATTTTTTTGTCAAAATGTGCAAAACCTTCAGTTTCTTATAGTTAAAAAATTGTATGTGTGACTTTTCCTCCTTATTGGTTATTGACTGGGACTGGCCACAAAAAACTCAGCTGACTGTCCACACATCTGTGCGCATTTGTGTGTACAGCTTGTGTCGTCCATGTAAACTGTTTACAGGATATTGAGGTTCAGCACATGCTGAAAAAAAAGTGCTTTGGAAATGTAAATATTGCACATTTGTTGTTGGTTTCATAATTTTCCTCCTGGAGAAGAGACAAAACAACTCCTGAAGAACTAAACATTGTGTATAAGTTTGCTACTGTACTTGATATCAGTGCTTTATACATGTCTCCTTTGTACATCTTATGATGTTGCATCTGTTACTAAAGCCCTTAGACAAATCATTCTCTTTTGTAACTAATATGTTTACTGAAATATCGAACTATGTGAAAATGTTGCTGTATTGCAATTATCCAACTCTACCACCTCTCAAGGTTAGTTTTTCTTTCTGTTACACTACTACTTTTATGTTGGATTTAAAAGAGTTTTCCTTGTGTGAATATTGCACATGGGGACAATTGGAAAATAATTAGATTTCTACACAATCTCTTGTCAGTTTTTTCATATTCATATTAAGGAGTTTTAATTTAAGGATTATAACTTTTTTTAATCCAGGTACCTATATTTCAATATCTACCTTTAACTTGATAATTACTGCAAGACAACCATGGCTCAATTCAGGATTTGTGTAAGATTAAAATTTTTAAAAAGACAGTGAGGAGGAAGTAAAAGAAATTCAGTTTATAAAAAATAAAAACATGATTTTTACATCAATGTTGGTTACTTGGATGTTCATGTAGTGTTGTACGGTTCTGTTTTAATGAACTGGAAAAAAAAATCTCTTTAAATGCATATTTGCCTTTTTGTATAATTCATCGCTTGCTATATTGTGTCACCTACACTGTCAGTGAAAATCACAAGGTATTTGCTTTCATTTCTAGTAGGCGCCTTACTGTACTGTAGAGTCATTGCACTGTCAACCTGAACAAAATGACAGCTTTGACACATTTTGATGGATAAGCTTACTTACTAGAGGAAGAAATTGCCTTTGGAGATGTTCTCCTTGTAAACATAAGCTAACATACTGTTTGCCCTGTTAATTCTTTACACTGTCGAGTAAAGTCCATTAATCTTTGGCCGCAGAGTTTAAAATGACCACTGACGGTTAAATCTCGAATCTGTCATCAGTTCCTGTGTTGCCTCCTCTGTCACGGTGGAAAGAGTAAGTTGTGATTCGCTCTTTGGAAATAAAATTAAAAATTTGCGGAGATGATGAGGTGGAGGAGAGAAACGTTGTCCACCTCCAAAATGGCTTCCATGTCTCACACAGTGGCCTGTTAGCCATTATATTGCTGCTGTCTTCTAAAGCTGATGATGTTTATCTCTGAAAAATGCACTGACTGTATTGCCCCTGTATGAATATGCCAAAATTTTGTTAAACATAAATTGTTAAGGAAAGTCACTGCCTTATGCCCTCTAGCTTAAAAAGCTGGGCTTTTGTTTATATGCCAAATCTGAGGGATTTCTGTGTTTTGTTTTTTCTGTGTATCTCAGTGTAAAGTTGTGTAATCATGAGTGAACTCAATGTTTCTCTATACTGTCGAAGGCTATCAAGATTGTATAATATGTTTAGTCGTTGTATAGATTGAATAAAAAAAAATGATGAAATTAATTTTGTTGCTGGAGACAATTTTTATGAAATGGCACAGAGATCACACCAATAACCCAGAATTTAAAGTCATTGTGCACATTGAGCGACGAGTTGAAAGTAAAAGGAAATAAAGAAAACACTGTTAAAAACAACAAGCACTGGTTTTATTTTCCTCTAAAAATAACTAGGTAGTTGGACTAATCAGCCGGTTCGATGAGTGGAACCACTTTCCTCTCACAGCTTGAGCTCTTTGATCATGGGCTCACCCCGCAGACCAAGGAGGAGGTTTTTGGCTGCCAGGACAGACATGGCATTACGGGTGGTAAAGGAGGCACTAGCAATGTGTGGTAGAATCACTGTGGGAAGAGAATTTAAAAAAGAAATAGGCTGTGAGAATTACGGACAGGAAAGTGAAATTGCCCCAGTGGGCTACTGTCGAGGATATTTTTTGAAGGCAGTCGAAGCACTACAAGTCTAACAGGCTCACCGCAGTTTTTGAGAGTAAAAAGTGGGTGGTTTGTGGGGAGGGGCTCAGGCACAGTGACATCTAATCCAGCTCCTGCTATCTGCCCGGTGGATAGAGCCTCGTACAGGTCGTCCTGGTTCACTACTCCACCTCTGACACAGCAGGGAGACAGACATTATAACACAGGAGCAGCAATACAGTCCTCATCATTTACAGTCGGTAACATTCACAGTAACAGCTTATTTAAAACCTTGACACCTTGATACCTGCTTGTGTTGATGAAGATGGATGTGTTTTTCATCTTGGAGAAGAGGTCCTTGTTGCAGATCTCTTTTGTCTCTGGTGTTAAGGCGCAGCACACAGCCAGAAAATCCGACCGCTTTGCCATCTCATCGAAGGAGACTAGACCAAAACAGAGGCTTTGATGATGTCACATGACAAATTAAAAAGTCTGAGGGCAATTTAATTTGTCATCACAGGTAAACCTCTCCCCCATACGCCTTGTGACAGTCAGTCCATCGTGCACTGTTATGCCTTTTTTACAGAAGGAATTTGAACAGGAAATGGGGAATAACCTGTTTTACTGCAACGTTTTCGTGTCTCAGTAAATCGTGACAGTGTGACAGTGAGCCACAGTACCAGGACCCTGAAACAGGGGCAGCTAAAGTGAATTCAGACATTGTACATTTAATCATTAACGCCTGTCGTTTGCTTTGCGGTTACATTTTAAAATACCTTCTGTTGAGAAACTGGCTTTGAGGAAAAAGAATGACCTTAAATCTCGCGTCCTTACCATACTCTGCATTGATCAAACTGGCCAGCTCAGGCCTGGGGGCCACGTCCGTGTATATGAACTTCTTCACTTTGAAAGGCGCCAGACGCTCGGCGATAGCGACACCTTCCAGCACAAACACACATTGGGAAAAGTATGAGTCGGACAGAAATGGTAGTTTGGTGGTAACTGCCTGTGTGCGTACTGTGGCGCTCACCGATCCTCCCCAGGCCAAAAATACCCACAGTGCTGTTGGCCAACTCATATCCACACAGCCACAGGGTTCTCCATGTGCCCCAGCCACCGCTGACACAAGTGTGTGTGAGAGAGAGAGATAGAGGTAATAACCAAAAGAACAGTCTGCAGAGTCTTTTTTGCATGTGCACTATTGTTTATAATACGGATGTATACATAGACAGTTTTGAGTCTCTCTCAGTGTGTGCGTGTGTGTGTGTGTGTGTGTGTGTGTGTGTGTAACATTACGTTTTGGCTTCATGCGTGGCCTCTACGAGCCTCCTGGAGGTCGTGAGCAGCAGAGCTACAGTCAGTTCAGCGACAGAATCTGTCAGGACATCAGGAGTATAACCTACGCGGATTCCTCTGCAGGAGAAACAGTGACATTACACACAGTGCGTATGCCACCAGGTGTTTGCATACTAACAAGCTTTCTGGACCTGGAAACTATGGTATATACACAAATCAACACTCTTGTTAACCGAGTACCTTTTCTTCAGCTCCTCCAGAGAGAGATGGTCGAAACCCACTGACATGGTACTAAGGACCTTCAGGTTTGGACCTGTAGGTATATGTCACATACACGAAAAACACACACAGAAACACATGCATAAATAGAAGGTCTGTTCATTGCATGTAGCTCACTCAACTGGCTCAGGGAGTGTGCCCAGACCTGCGGCGTCCAACAATTCTGCATCAATCTTCTCGGTCAGCACACAGAGCAGAGCATCAACACCTTTGACCCTCTGAAGCAGCTCCTGCCTGGGGACAGGGACGTCGTCTGAGTCCCACAGTTGACACTGCACTCTGAAGAAGATACAAACCATGAATGAAGATCAAACCTTTTTTTTATCTGTAAAAGTGGCCCATATGCTCCAAATCTGCTTGGCTGCTGCAACCTCTGCTACCTTCAAGAACACACACTAAAACACAGCAGCTTGTCCAATACGACTTCATGTCAGTCGGTAAAGCAGCGGCCTTCACAAAGAAAATACATTGGTCAGCCGTGCAAAAAAAGATTCCAAAAACACAATATGTAAGGGATTCTTGATACAGTTAAAGCTTCCTTCTTAGATATATGGTATATCGTGTTTAATGTAGGCCTCCATATAAATACTGGGACTTTAAGGAGTAGTGAGATATTTCTTCAACTCTGTTGTGGGGGATTAGCCCTCAGGTTACCAGTCTTATCTGTCCAACCTGAGGGCGGATGTTAGCAGTCCTGTTTACTCAGAGTAAATGATGAACTTTACAAAGCAGACGTTCAAAAAAAAAAAGTGTTTTACAGTTAAATGATCTAAAGCTTTGATAGTACAAGATATTCTATATAAAAAACACTATGACTTACTGTCCAGACTCCCGGAGGGTCTTGAGACCCTCGGGCGGGATCTGTCTGGTGACATACACCCGTGGCAGGGACGACATCTCTCTCCGCACGTTGCTTGTTAGAACCCCAGTGACATTCAGTGGAGTGATCCGCTGGAGCCGACGCAGTGCCATACGACTGCACCACATTGCCAGGAGAGAATAAATCTGTGGGCAGGTGTCCGAGGGATGACAGTGGTACTTTGGAGTTCAGCGTCCGTTGTGTACAAGCGCATGGTTTTGGCTCCAGTTCAGGGGAGGGGAGGTTCCTGTGTGCGTGTGTCTCTGACCAATATGATTAGAGGGAGGGCATCACTAAAGTCTGAAGTTGAGGCATATTGTCCCAGACAAACTAAACACAGAATGACTGAGTGAAATCTTTGTCCAGAAAGTTTGAGGTTAATCACACTTGAGGCCAAAAGGAATTCAAAGCACAGGTACATAAACTTAACTAGGAAACAAACTCTGTTATGCCTTTTCTTTCTCTCTCCCTCTCTCTCTCTCTCTCTCTCACACACACACACACACATATACACAAATTATACAAGCCTTGTGTATCCTTGTGTTTTTGATACATCATTGCCCAGAATGGTGTTCAGTCGGATGTAAATGTTTCACTCGGCTGTTGACCTTTGTTTCTTTAAAGAGCGAAGGTCCCAACACTGTTTTCTGTCCTGCCTCTGGCTTGAACTGGTTGATCAGTTGAGCACTGATGTCCAAAACATGTTGTACACAGATCTGTATATAGAATATATATATATATATATATATATATATATATTTATATATATATATATATATATATATATATATATATATATATAAAATTATATAAAAGATATATAAAGGAAAAGTAAAAAATACAAATATATATGAATATAAAAGGTGTTTATAATGCAAAAAACATTATGCAAGAATCTTAAATACCTTTCTATTAGTTTGATTCTGCTATTTAACAATGTTGTAAAAAAAAAAAACATGTTCTTGCTTCTTTCTAAATCATTCTTGTTAAAAGCAATAATTAATTAATTAAATTAATGAAATAATGTGCAAGTAAGAAATTCATAGCTGGAAGAAAATATGTCTGTTATTGAAACTTAAACCATCCGTGTGTGATAGTGTGTATTGTGGATCAATAGGTGTGGCAACAATCTTGAGTTGTGCTCAGGGGAGAGTGCAGACAAAGGAGGGATGCAGAGTCCAGGTCTAGAGTTTGGACTGTTTATCTAGATGCAGTTCAGTATGCCAAATGCAAAGTCCATCACAGTTTCTGTATATATGTCTGTTTTCTGCTATAATTCAAAAGAAATAGGAGAGAAAAAAAGTTCTGAGACGATTGTCTGTTTTAGGCGACGAGATCCCAGATCACGGGAGTGTGTGTGTGTGTGTGTGTGTGTGTGTGTGTGTGTGTGTGCCTTTGATCCGTTGATCCTTGCATCAACAGATTGTGTAGATAGGATTTCAATTAACGATTATCAAGAATTGGATTGAAGGTTCAAACGGTGCAACAGTTACTCACTAATCAACAAGCACTTGGTGTACAAGAAGGGCATAAACAACACAAATCTAACAAGTCAAATGAACACAACTGCAGCTATAGCAGAATACTTTAACACAACTCAGAAATACTAATACAGGCTAGCAGTCAGCTGTGAATCACATCATTTAAATAGACAGAAAACAACTCTCCAGATACACCTACTGCCCAATAGAAACACTAACAGAGTGTGTGAATAGAGACATGGCCTTTTTTTTTTTACAATCTCTGTCATAGATCTGAAGTCACTGTTGTCTCAAAACATTGCGAGTTATGAATCAAAGTAAGACACAAACAAGGACACCGGGAGCAGTCTCACGTGTTCTCCTGTGATAAGAGACATCTGCGGCTGTCAGTTGACTGACTCTTCAAAGTGAGAAAATATAAATGGAAAGCAAATCTATCTGTAACATTCGCCGCATGACTAAACAGGTGCTGATTCAACTCAATATCTTAGGTTTGTTTGTTATATTTTCAAAACTTGAGTAAACAACTTTGAACTAATTATCAAACCAAAATTCAGTTTACTCACATTTTTGAGGCAGCAGGGGGATGCTGTACATTTTAAAGATGGACCAGCTTGAAGTGATAATGTAATATGCAGGGATTTAATTTTTATTTTTTGATATAACCTCATCAGTCAGTTTATTAGGAACACCTTGCTAAACCTAAAACAGCAGTCCTGCAATAGATTCTCCTTCATGAAGGTTATGTACAGTTTTTTTTTTTTGAAGAGGTGTTTGTTCAACTTCATGATCATTATTTTTGGAGACTGCAATTTATAATGTTGAGCTGGACTGCAATGTACAGTAAAAAGGACATATCTGTTGATTTGAATAGGATGGGCAAAATAATAGGAACACCTGGCAACGGCAACATAACACAATGCAGTTCAACAGCACCGCAAACTACATCCTCCTAAGTGATCAAAATTTATACAGTTGATTCAACATCTCTTCAATAAAGTAATTATTATAATTATAAGTATAATTTTTATGAGGGGAAGATGTAATCCAGGGCATATTGTATGAGACTGCATTAGTTTTACCTAGGTGTGCCTAATAAACTGCCAACTGAGTGTATGAGATATAACATGTCCCCGCAGGATATTCCTTTTTGGGACAGATTAGTGAAATTCTGAATTAATATTCTGTATTTCAAATACTGTAATTTACTGCAGAAGTGTTCGTCAAAATTACACGTTCAAAATAAATACATATAATCACAAACTGCAGTCTCGTTTCGAGGACATGGATGGTGTGTGTTCATCATCCATGAGTGAGTGTGACGGATGACCTCGGTCACGTGATCAGGGTAACCCGGAAGCACTCCAAGTTTTTAACCAGTCACAGCCATTCATTCGCCGCAGCTTGTCGCGCATACTGGCAGGTGGCTTCCTATGATTATTTCTATCTAAAAGAAAACAATATTGACAACATTAGTCACATCGCTTGTTAGAGTTGTAGAACCCCAAACCAGTTATCTGCTCTGCGGGGTCGTTTGTAGCCTAACGTGCGTGTCATCACTTTAAATGAGTCCATGACAAGTGTCCTCCTCGCCACCCGGCACCGGGAGGCAGGGGCACCCAGTGCTAGCTAGCAGCTGTAGCCGCACACAGCGTCTTCCTCGGCGGGTTCACAGACGAACCGGCGTCACCGCGGCGGCTAACGGCAGCTAGCTTGCTCAGCTGCGACTGAGACGTCGCCCCGTTGGTTCCGAGGCGGTGTCGTCACCTCGTAGCGCGGCGGACACTCGTCAGGTCAACGACGTTGCCGGGTAGAGTTCCAGTCGGTTAGCTAACCCAGCTAACCCAAGGGGGCAGGGCGTTGCTTCTCTTTCGACACTTGCCGCGAACCGCTGGAGTCATTCGGCAGCTTCTGTAACCGCTGTGTGTGTTTCTGTACGTGGCGTAGGTGTGGTCGGGATCTGTCGGACACTTGAACCCCCTCCTCCTCCCCCCCCCCACCCCGGCATGGCCGCAGACTCCATGGAGATTGACGACTCTCTTTACAGGCAAGTGTGTCCGGTGGCTCCGCTGCTGTCGCAGTCAGTCAAGACAGGAAGTGACAGCGGTGCGATGCCGATGTGACTGAGGACGGTAACCTGGTGCCCCTGTCTTCACTTCCCCTCACCCGTGCTCTTCCTCTCCCCGTTCTCTCCAGCCGCCAGCGGTATGTGCTGGGGGACAGTGCCATGCACCAGATGGCCCAGTCATCGGTCTTCCTCAGTGGGATGGGAGGACTGGGGATAGAGATAGGTGACGTCACTTTTGTTGTTTTTCTTCTGTGGTGCTATGTTAACACATGTATTTGCTACTGTCATTAGTATTTGTCTGCATTCGCAACATGACTTGATTTCTGCTTTTACAGCGAAGAACATCGTCCTGGCTGGTGTGAAGGTACGCTCCCTGAATATGATTGTCCAGCACCTACAGTACATAATGTTTTAATCCGAAAGGTTCCCAGTGCCTTGGCTGCAGTCTGTCTACATGTGTGCCCTGTGTGTGTGTGTGTGTGTGTGTGTGTGTGTGTGTGTGTGTGTGTGTGTGTGTGTGTGTGTGTGTGTGTGTGTGTGTGTGTGTGTGTGTGTGTGTGTGTGTGTGTGTGCAGGCGGTCACCCTCCATGACACAAAGCACTGTGAGACGTGGGATCTTGGCTCCAACTTCTTCATCCGCACAGATGATGTGTTGAGCCAGAGAAAGAGGTAATGTACTCTGACATATCACACAGTCACGCACACTTTGTCTTGTAGTCTTGACACACGGGCAAACTCTTCTATTCCTTCTCCGTTTCTTTGTCCCGTCTCTCAAACCTTCTCATCCGCCTCAGGGTGGAGACGGTGTGCCCTCGGGTCGCAGAGTTGAACCCCTATGTTCACGTCGACATGTCTTCCTCCGCTCTGGGTGACAGCACAGATCTCAGCTTTCTCAGCAAGTACCAGGTGAGAAATATTGATTTTCAGAATCTGTGATTGACCCGCGGGTTGTGGGAAACTTTTAATGGGTTGTTCTTAGTCACTTTGTGAAAATTTGTTTTCCTGCGGTCCCTCTGGAAAATTCTATATTGCCACATTCCCAGGATATCTGATGTGAATGTCTCTCTGAGCTCATTCCACAGAATATCCACTGGGTTAAGGTCAATCTGCTGTGGATTTACTTTGATGTTTAGGGTCACTGTCCTGCTTTATGACTGAACTTATACTGAGCTCCAGCTGGCAGACAGCCACCCTGACACTATCCTTGAAAATATTTCAGGATAATGTTGACCTTTTACACGCGATAATGTCAAGCTGTCCATACCCAGAGGCAGCAGAGCCCCGAATCATTATGGTTGCTTTGCTTCACCACTGTTATGATGTTATGTATGCGGTGCCCTTTCTACCCCATACATCGTGTCTGCGTGTTCATCCAAAACAATTCAACCTTAGTGTCGCAAGGCCTCAAAACATTTTCCCCTTCTTTGGCAAACGTCAGGCTCCAGTGATGTTCGTTTTAGAGAGCTGCAGCTTTCTCATAATGTCATGGCTTTATCACTGTTCTCCATGCAACCGGAACAAAGATGTTAACCAGCGACAGTGATTCCTTTCTCCCTACGGTTCTGGAGAGAGTAGCCACACTTCTATGTCATCATCATCATCATCTCACAAGTGGACAGATGAATATCTACACTCTGAGATGACTTGAAGATGTAACCATTTCCAGCTTCACGCACTCATTTTCTGTCTTGATCATCAGACTTGGGAGATTTTTTTTTCTGTGAGTCATGGTTTACATCAGTAGATGATTCTTGTGAATGGCAGACTCAAATTGTAACAGTTTGAGATGTCAATATTGGTCATACATACACTTCCATTCTTGTTTCATTGACTGGACTCCAACTTACACTGTGGAAATTCGAATGTTGTATTCATAGACATAACTTGGATTGAGATATATTGTAAGACAAATTTGTACATAAATTTAGATTAATCCTAAGGGCTCACTGATGTTTTCTTGCCCCTGCATGTTGTACGCAAGTGTTAAGAATGCCCAGTTACTGTAGACATGCTGAAATGCGGCAGACTAGTAATGTTTGTTTCTTTCACGGAGAAAAGAAGCTGTTATCAGCTTTGATTCATAGAATTTTGCAATAGAAACAAAATGCTGTGATGAAAAAACTCCAAAATGTTAATAAAAGCCTCTCTTCACAGCTGTCAGTGTAAATGCTCAGTTGTTCCATACTGTCATAATTCACCAAAAACATGGGTTAAAAAGGGAAAAACTTCTCTCTATCATGGTGGGAATGATGCAGTTAAAGGTCCAAATTTGAAGGGTCATACATCTCAAACCACTTTAGGATTTAATAAAACCTTTAGGGATGATGTGACTGGGCGCTGACAGGTTCCTGAGCTGCCTGCATCACCTGTTTACCTAAAAAATGTATCTCATCATCATTTTCATCCATATTTCACGTAACCTTAATTCACATCTGCTTTGTTCTCTACTCCAGACTCTGCTGCAAACTGCAGGTAACATTTAATGTCTGTCTGCTCTGCTCTGTCCTGCAGTGTGTGATTATGACTGAAGCCCGGTTGAGTCTACAGAAGAGAGTGAATGAGTTCTGCCACTCACAACAACCCCCCATCAGAGTAAGTCTTTACAGTGGCCATACATCACAGAGCATGAACTAAATCATGTCTTGTGGATGTGGAGCACGCAAACAGTCAAATATTAAACCAATCCCTTTTGCATTTTTGTCCGCGGCAGTTCATCGGTTGTGACTCGTATGGCATCTGTGTGCGGGTGTTTTGCGATTTTGGGGAGGAGTTTGAGGTATCTGATCCCACAGGAGAGGAGCCCAAGGAGATTTTCATTCAAAGTATCACTCAGGTAGTTTTTTGCATTATTGAGAAATTATAATTTTTTTTTTTATTTTCATTGGAAACCTGAGTCTACAAAACTGTGTCAACTTTCAATATTTCACAAATCCTCTCTTGACTTTTGCCCCTTCAGGACAGTCCTGGGGTGGTGATGTGCATGGACAACCTGCCTCACGGCCTACAGACAGGCCAGAGTGTTGTCTTCAGAGAGGTCAACGGCATGGTGGAACTCAATGGCACTGCAAGAGAGGTTTCAGGTATTCTGTCTATACTGCTGATAAGGAATTCAGTACATTACATGGTTTTATGGAGCTTTTTCTCTTAAGTTTATCATTGTAAATGTATCATACCAGTAAACCCCACAGATCAGAGATGTAAACACATTGAGAATACAATTGTGGTTAATTTAAATATGAACTAATACTGTCTTTCACTCATTTCATGTTTTCAGCTGTTCCAAGAGCAGATTTGATGAGAAGTTTTCTGTATAATTTGACATAAGTTTAGTGATCTAATCTAAGCCACGTTTGTCCCTCTTTTTTGGGTTTCTCTCTGTGTGTGCGTGTACGCGTCTGTGTGCATGTTATTAGTCCTTTCCCCTCACAGTTTTGCTATAGGAGATACATCCCAACTACAACCATATGCACATGGAGGTTTCTTTGTCCTGGTGAAAACCCCGAAGACATTCACATTTGTAAGTTAATTAGTGTTGCATTAAACACAAATATTGCTGTTGAACCTAAAAACAAACTTCCCAAAAAAATTCCAAATGAACATAGTCGTCCTGTGTGCATCTTTAAATGTATGCATTTATGTATTTCAGGAAACGATAGAGAGGCAGTTGAATGATCCTCAGGTCCTCACACCAGACTTCAGTAAACCAGAGGTGAGTGTTTGAAGCTGTTCCTGAAGACCATTTAGCTTAAACCAGTTCTACAGCAAAGCTAAATGACTTCACCATGGCACATCAGCACATGCAACAAATCCTTCTCCAGTTTCAGTTGGACCAACACTGCTAACCAATCAGCTCTCAGGAATAATGGATCCATTATATCTATAGGATTCCTACATGTTCAAAAGTTCTGCAGTCACATTATATTATAAAAGTCAAACAGACCATTTGGCTTCTGTTTTATTTTTGTGGGTTGACAGATTCTTGTGATAACCAGCTTATCACAGGTTGCTAATCTTAGTGAAGCCAGATAAATATCACAAGATCGCTATTTACCAAGTCTTACTAAATTAACCTTGCTGTGTAATACATACTCCAGTTCACAAACACCTCACTATTTGTGTCAAGGCACTGGTTTCCTCACAATCCTTTCTACCCCGCAGGCTCCACTTCAGATCCACGCAGCCATGTTGGCGCTGGACACCTTCCAGGATCAACATAGCAGACTTCCAAATATTGGGTAACTACAATACTTCTCCACTTCTCACTGTCTCGGTCCAATCTGCTGCGACACTTTGTTCTCCAACAGCACCTGAGGATATCGTTTGTCCTGATTGTTGAAAGTCGTTGAAATACGACATGTTCAGTTGTGAGCAGTTTTACTTTAATGCCATCAGGTGTCTACAAGATGCTGAGGTTTTGCTGAAGCTAACCGAGGAAGTGAATGCCACTCTTAGGAACAAAGTGAGTCTTTTCTCTTCTGTTTTTTATCCCTTCAGCTTTCATTCACGTTTAATTCCCAGCAGAGATTGACACAGATCATCTACAATA
Organism: Scophthalmus maximus; assembly: GCF_022379125.1. Classification (NCBI taxonomy): domain Eukaryota; kingdom Metazoa; phylum Chordata; class Actinopteri; order Pleuronectiformes; family Scophthalmidae; genus Scophthalmus; species Scophthalmus maximus. Next base: position 11,752,383 of record NC_061522.1, on the reverse strand, counting down.
TCTTTCTTTTTCTCTTCCCCTCTTTCCTCCCAGGCTCCTGTTAATGCTGAGCTGGTGCGCTGCCTGTCGAGGACAGCCATGGGAACTCTTCCTCCGTTAGCTGCAGCCGTAGGAGGCTTAGCTAGCCAGGAAGCTCTGAAGGCCATCACAGGGAAGTTTGCGCCTCTACAGCAATGGGTACGTTACTAAATTGGAACTCCTTTTCCAAAGCATAATGATGCTCAGTCTAACGTCATCTCCTTCCGTGTTTAGTTTTACCTCGATGCCATCGAAGTTGTGAGGCCTCTTCAGTCTCTCGCTGCGGAGGAGTTCCTCCCCAGGGGCGATCGGTATGATGGATTACGAGCTTGCATTGGTGAATCCATGTGTCTTGAACTGCACAAGCTCAGAGTCTTTATGGTAAGGTTTTCTCAGTATATTGAACGTTTTTTTCCTATTAATTGCATTAATGTTTGAGTAAACCCTACAATGCCTTCTCTTCCAGGTTGGATGTGGTGCCATTGGCTGTGAAATGCTAAAAAACTTTGCTCTGCTCGGGGTTGGATTGGCAAAGAGATCGGGAGTGGTGGGCATTTCTTTTCACTTACTGCATTTCTTCAGATTCTATACAAAATTTTTCTGAAACTTACTACGCTGTACCTGTCCGTCCTCAGGTGTGCATCACAGACCCGGATCTTATAGAAAAGTCGAACCTCAACAGGCAATTTCTCTTCAGACCGCATCATATACAGGTACATGTCCTCTTCCTTTTGCACTTCGGTAAACTCAATATTAAATAACTCAAACCAGTCAGATCACCCACCGTACTGTACACACACACACTTTTCTCTTTTTTCTCAGAAACCGAAGAGCACCACAGCAGCAGAAGCCACTCACGATATAAACCCCGACTTGAATGTGGATGCTCACCTGAACAAGGTGTGTCCTGCTACTGAGAACATCTACAGTGACTCCTTCTACACCCGCCTGAACCTGGTGGTTACTGCGCTGGACAACGTGGAGGCCCGGAGATACGTGGACAGGTTGGTGCAAATGATATTAAAACACATGGAGTTGAGAAGGTATTTCATGAAATGGTTATTCATATTGTATTGCTGCTGGAATTTAATTTTCAGTCGCTGCCTATCCAACCTGAGACCTCTCCTGGACTCTGGCACCATGGGAACTAAAGGACACACAGAAATCATTGTGCCAAATTTGACAGAGTCATACAATAGCCATGTGAGTATGTGTGAGGTTGGGAGTGCTAAACCATACAAACATACATACTAGGCAGAGACCTTGTCTCAGTACAAAGCTTTGACATATATCTCACCTTCTGCTTGCAAGAGAGACCCCCCCGAGGAGGAAATCCCATTCTGCACTCTCAAGTCTTTCCCTTCTGTCATCGAGCACACCATCCAGTGGGCCAGAGACAAGGTCTGCTGACAGAATCCCTCTTTCATGTTGCACGTGATGATTTATTTCTTATTTTATTTAAGTATTTGTCAGTGTACTTTCCTAATTTTGGTGTATTTCTTTTGTAGTTTGAGAATGCATTTGTCCACAAGCCCTGCGTGTACAGCTTATTCTGGCAGACCCACTCCTCGGCTGAAGCGGTGCTACAGGTGAGACTCTACGCCATGCATGCTTTTCCTCATTTATTAAACATAGCCTTTAAATGTAATACATCCAATAAAAAGATCATTTGTTTGTGTGTTTGTAGAGGATGCAGGCAGGGCAAAGCCTGGAGGGGTCGTTTCAGGTCATTAAGCTGCTGAGCAGACGGCCCAGCCAGTGGGAACAATGCATCGCTATTGCTCGTTTGAAATTTGAAAAGTATTTCAAAAGAAAGGTAATTCAAAAGTCTCTGCCCATAAAAACACATTCATAGAAAATGTGTTTTTATGTATGAATGTGTTGGTGCAAGCTCCACAACATGACTATCCTTCTCCCCGTGTTCTTTTTATGTAGGCCATGCAACTGTTGTACTCTTTCCCCCTGGACACAAGGTTAAAAGATGGAAGTAAGTTTTTTACTAAACAACGTATGTTACAGTAATATAATATACATAACAGTATGAAATGTACATAAAAGCAAGATACACAGTTAACTCTTTGTCCTCATCCTTAGGTTTGTTTTGGCAATCTCCTAAAAGACCTCCGGCCCCCATTGATTTTGACTTGAAAGACTCTTTGTGAGTGCTGCGTTCTTTCATATTAGAGTTCAAGCCTTCTTGTTTTTTTTATGTTTCACATCTAAGCTCCCAAACCCTCTTCTATTCCCATCAGGCACTTCACTTTCATTGTCAGCGCTGCTCGGCTTTTCGCCGGGATTTATAACATCCCTTACTCAGAAAAGGTAGGTTGTGTGCACTCATGCTCACTCTATCTCGAACACACACACACACACACTGAAGTGACTGACTGACTAAACTTTTCCATCTATCAGGACCTCTCCAAAGAGGCAGTGAGCAGGATTCTATCAGATGTCAAGATTCCGGAGTACAGGCCTTCAGAGAAAGTATGATTTTTGTTCTCTGATCTGGTTCAAGATTTCTGTGTACAAAAAAAAACAACTTGTTGAATGTTGTGGATCGGTCTCTTCCAGTGTATAGAGACGGATGAGACGGTAAAGAAGCCTGAACAGACGAAGATGCCTCAAAGCAGCGAAGAGGAGAGGGAGGCCATCACACAGCTGGAGCAGGCCATCGTTGCTGACCGTGTCACACCCGGTACACAAAGAAAAAAAAAAGATGACTAGTTATTAATATCATTATTATATCCCGTGGTATTAATTTGGTGGTAATGTCTGTGCCTTCACACGTTCTCTGCAGACAACTTACAGATGCGTCCGCTGCAGTTCGAGAAGGACGATGACGCCAACGGCCACATGGACTTCGTCACGTCAGCGTCTTCTCTCAGAGCGAGGATGTACTCCATCGAGCCGGCAGACAGACTCAAGACCAAACGCATCGCCGGCAAGATCATCCCTGCCATTGCCACGGCAACAGCCGCTGTGGCTGGACTGGTGAGGAGAGTCGCTCAATGCCTTTGTGTATTGTGCTCATCTTTCACAAACTTTTAAACTGTTCTTCCAAGAAGTTAGATATTGAGGAAAAAGACTGACTGTCCGATTCACAGACGCGTGAAATTTTGCTATTCAGCATTTCTGCTTCATCACCACTATCGCCATTACTGCTTCATAGCGTGACAATCAGCATTTTTGTCCATTTGTTCTGACTTTTCTGTGTTATCATTTCGACGTACCTAGGTGGCCCTGGAGTTGATCAAGGTGGTTGGAGGCTACGAGTTTGAATCTTTCAAAAACTGCTTCTTCAACCTGGCCATCCCCGTGGTGGTGCTCACCGAGCCTGCCGCAGTTAAACGGACACTTATCAGGTAGGGAGCATCAGTACCCTCTGTCAGTCTCTCTATCTCTCAGTCCACCTGCCTTACTATTGTTGAAGCATCACAGAAACAAAGGGAAAGTTTCAGCCACATGCTAGCACCAAGTGCTGAGTTCTATGATTTCTTTTTTCTTCTTTCCAGAGACAACATCTTCTTCTCCATCTGGGACTGTTGGACTATTTTTGGCCATGAGGACTTCACCCTCTCTGACTTGATGAATGCAGTGAGGGTGAGAAACATTATTGTATTGTACGGTGTTGATGTTTTGATAATAAGGATGCAGTTGCTGCAGGTTTTTCATATCTTATTTGTGTCTTTGTCAAATAACATGTTGTTGATGCTTTCAGGAAAAGTATGGAATTGAACCCACTATGGTTGTCCATGGTGTGAAAATGCTCTATGTGCCTGTGATGCCTGGACACTCAAAAAGACTTAAATTGACGTGAGTGCATCACCTAAAAACTTTTATTTTTTTTACTCATTTCCTAAGTGTCTATATTTTGAGATTTGCTGGTCAAGTGTTTTTTGGCTATTCTGAGCCAACTGTAAATCATTCAGAAACACTTAACAGATTTAACAGACAAACTCTGTGACTCTGCAGGATGCAGAAGCTCATCAAGCCGTCAGTGGACCGCCGCTATGTAGACCTGACTGTGTCATTCGCTCCGGAGGCAGATGGAGACGAAGACCTCCCCGGGCCGCCCGTCAGGTACTACTTCACCCGCAACGGAGAGACGCCATGACACCTTTCTCAAACGTCGTCCTCGAGCCCTGTGTCCTTACTCTCCCTTTCATGTAAATTGTTGTGCCCCAATAACCTGGGCCGGGGTCAAGAGCTTTCCCTCAGGATTCTATCAGAAGAGGGCAAAGCTCCTGCCCCCGGCACACGCCCCCCCCTGTACTTTATGGAGCAAGAAAAAAAGAATTCTGGTCACAGTTTTTCTAGCCAGTTGAAACACGAGGCTGCCTGAGTAGCACTTAACTGTACCTGTGTACATATATTTTCTCTGTTCTGTTTTCTACTCTGGTGAAATGCACAGCTCTGCCTGTGTCGATGCCTTAATTGATTAATAACCTCTTTGTTTGTGGCAGTGAGTCTGACTAAAATGTTTACAGAAACCTGCATACTTTTGAAATAAAGCCCCATTGGTCTAATTTCTGTTTTAAATCTGCAAGGAATGTTGAAGCGGATTTGAGGTCTGTCGGCATCACATCTTCTTCTTCCTCAGAGTCCCTCTTATTGCTTTTGAAAACATCACGGACCACAGAATGATCCAGTTGTTGGTCATTTCCCCTCATAGCAACAGGCCCGGTCTGTATCTCTAGTACAATTTAAAGGTGCAACAGGTCAGTGGACAATGGCGCAACCACCAAAGATGCTGATTATCATTGTGTCTGCAGATGATGGTTCTGTTCATCATCAGATCATGAGGGCATCATAAAAAAACATTTATATCACAAGGTTTTGGTATCACCCAAACATTAAGGGGCAACAAACACGTCTTGATGTCGACTCGACACAGCATCAACGCTTCATATTGTCATATTGCTTCCAAGTGGATTGATGTGTTGCTCTTCACAAACCACCTGTAGCTGAAGCTGCTCGTCCGACCCATGTCATTAGATGCTAAGGTAATGACTTCATTAACACATTTGGGAAAACATTATGTTCTTCATCAGATTGTTTTCACACCAACATGAAACATCTGTACCGACATCTGGGATAAGACACCGACTCTTTTTAAAACACCTTTTTTTTTTTTTAAGAAAAAAAACAACAACTTTGCTGTTCACCATGTATTTCTTGCATTTGTTTATGGATGTGTGTCCATGACGTGTATTTATTTACTTGTTACTCATTGTTCTCGTGTGAAATTGAGCCTGTGTTGAGCTCTGTGGAGTCATGGTGCACTGGTTGATCGACAGGTGGAGGTTGAATCAGAAAGGGTCTTTGAAGTAGTCGTCATTGGAATGCATCAAATTGGCAATAATGTCAATGTAGTTTTGAATGGAATCTATTTGATTTGAAAATCCAGTTTATGTACGGACTATAACCAACAGATTGATCAGCTGCGTCTTCACAATGATTAGGACTAGAGTCACACAAATGAAAGTCTCTGCCCGATACCAGAGGGGCTGAACTTCACTTATCATACTCACAACACCTCTTGTGCAGTGAATGTCATGAGTGTAAAAACAAGTGTTAATGAGTTTCTGATAATGATGTATGTTCTTGTGACAGACAGCTCAACCAATGGTCCAATAAAATGTGAGATTTAAGGATGTCCTCAAGACTAACGCTGCTCCGAGTCTGTTTGTAAATGCACCAAAGAGCTGAAAAAATCTGACAGAATTCAGAATAAATTCAAGACGTAGTTTTTTTTTCTTCAAACAAAAATTTCCTCGGTTCCAGCTTCTCACCGTAAACTAAGTCATGTTTTCCCGTAAAGGATTCAGAAAATAATCAGCACATTTATAGATAATTGTAACAACTGTAATTTATTAAATAACAATATCCTCGTACATAAAATCTCATGTCGAGTATCTATCAGTATTTAAAATCATTTCCCCCCCCCGTAAAACAGTATATACTCTTTTGACACACTAGAAAGTAGATTTATAAATACATTCAATAGTTCATTTAGAGTTCATGGAGCAATCATGGCCATCTTAGATTCTTATATTTCATCATTGTCAATGTATTGATTAAAAATAATGTATTACAAGTATTGACATGCATCACAGAATTTCAAGCAGCAATTAGATGATATTAAACGTTCTGGTTACAGATCGAGGTCCTGCAGGTTCCCCCAGCTGGGTCCCACCTTGACTTTGGCCTTGAGCTTTACGTACAGTTTTACAGCCGACTCCATCTCCCTCTTGACTGTCTGAGCAATCTGACAAAAGGGGTTTTGAGAGAAACAAATAACTATATAAAATATACATACACACGTGGTCTTTTCCGGACTGTGCTGTAAACTTCTACTCACAGGAATGTGCAAGCATACACTGCGTCACCCAGAAATTATTTTTGTTTGTTGCTTCTTTGTTAATTTATCTTTGTTAAAATATCTACAGGTAAATGCTCGTGTTGTCGCTCCATTTCTCTTTAGCTTTAAGTGAGACTTCATTAGTCATGGTTGGAATATATATATTACAGTACCATCTGTTCCCAATGAAGAAATCCAGATCAATATCTTAAGTAAACTACAGAGGACTTGACAATCCAGTAAGTCGTTCCCATACCTGTATGATGTCTTCCTCTGTGGTTTCATAGATGAGTTCATCGTGCAGCTGCAGGACAAAGTAGGCTCCGCTCGGGTGAGACGTCCCAGGCCTGCATGGTTTGCTCGCTATATGATGGGACAGCATTGACATTATCAGACATTTAGTTTACAGTGGGGGAACTTTGTGTATAGTCTTTGATTGGTTAAAGTGTGTGTCACCTGAGTGTGTGTGCTGATGAGACAGTGGCGCAGCAGGGTACGTCTTTCGCAGTCGCTTCTGGATGTTCACGGTGGCAAGTTTAACGATGTCTGCTGCCGAACCTTGCACAGTCGTGTTCACTGCCTGACGCTCTGCCTGACGGAGGGAGGAAGAGAAATAATAATAATCACATGAATTTCACTGCACGTAAATAAATGCAGGTAAGTACAATTACACTCACATGTGCTTTGACATGTGAATTGCTGTTGGTGATTCCAGGCAGGTATCTCCTGCGGCCCATCAGAGTCTGAACGTAGCCGTTCTTCGTACACTTCTTCACTGTTTCTTTAAGAAAAGCATTTATCCCTGAAACCAAGGAACAGAACATAGAAGTTTAATGTCTCCAGATTGGAAATTTTACTGGGCAGTTATTTATTAGACTTTTCATTATATCTGCTGGAATATTTGTGGAGGCCCAGTTCCTTAAACAAATTTATATACACAATTTTGATATCATAAAAAATAAGAAAATACATTAGATTGAACATGTATGTATCTGTATACCTTTGTATCTGGCCTTGAAACTCTCTATGTAGCAGGCTGCGTCGTTCTCCTCCACGCCCATTTGTTCGCCCAATGTCTTTGCTCCCATCCCGTAAATGATACCATAACAAATCTGCAAATGCACACGCATGTCACACCGTGGTGAGCTTCCCATTGTTAATGCACGTCTACGTTATCGCCCCTCTCCTTCCTAGTTGGTACCTGTTTTGCCTGTTGTCTGAGGTTGTCGGTCACAGCCTCTGGGTCGACACTTTTCCACTCGGCGGCGATGCAGCGAAACACGTCTGCTCCTCCGTTCAGCACCTGGAGAACACGCAGAAGATCTGTCATTTCTTCACCTGTGTGTTGATGTTTGATATTCAAGGGTTTCCTTTCATATACGCATTCTCTATACGCAACACCGACCTGTAGAAGTCGCTGATCCTTGGACAGGTGAGCCAATATTCTCAACTCCAGCTGGGAATAATCAGCTGCTAATATCATTCCGCCTGCAGTGTTGTTGAAAAAACAAGACCAGACGAGACACAGTCGTCTGAGACCAAGTTACAGACAGAAAAGGTTGATCAACCACACAAAACATCTACATCCTCATAGTAACCTGAAAAAGGTACAAAAGCGTGTCTCATGCTGACGGAGAAGGTCGGGCCTTGTCCCTCAGCTCCAGCTGTAACTGAAGGCACCGCAGAGCGTCTCGTCTTTCTGTAACAGAAGAATAAAAGATTTATCATCATGAAAAAAACGTCTAATTCTTTCAAGCACAGTGACTGTGATTAGCCTTAAACATGGTCTTTGATGAAAACCAAGGAAATGTAAGATTTCATTTAACTTTTTTTCACATAACCACCTACTGCCTTTGCTTTTATAAATTGTCACTCCTGTTTATTTTAATTTTTTTCCTGTATTTACTTGTCCATATCATAAAATTTGGTATTCTGAATATTACTATATGTAGTCAAAAACATAACATTTATGATTATAACATCATTGGACAATATATCGAGTACAATTATAATATGAGAGTATTTATATAGACTCAGTGTTTCTGAAAGTTAGTAAAATGGATTAAAAAATCTGTAGTTAGTAATATAGTAAGTGCTGGTGTTAGCTAATGTGCCTCAATGCCAGTGTACGACTGAATTTATTTAATTTCTATTTTTCACGAGTGAAAATCATAAGTGAGGAAGTTATGATTAGAACGGCAGTTCTTTCATGAAATTAAATTATTTCTCATTCTACTGGGAACATACTGAGAGCCACTCAGGTTCCCCCTGAGGGTCTAAAACCCTGCGTTGAGAACGGCTGGCTCAGAGATAACACGTACCCTTGTCTGTTGGTCGATCGGCAGCCGTTTTGTGAAGGCGGGCTCTCGCCCACCACCGTGGGCATGCAGATCTCAAAGTCTTTGGGGACGTTCTGTATGTTTGGCTCGGTGAAGCTCACTCTACCTAACAGCGGAATGAGCCCGGTCACTGCATGCTTTATATTGATTTCAAGATTGTATTGCAAAGTCGAATGAATTCACCAATGACATTAAGGTGTGTCCTCTTCACATATGTTATAGACAGGCACGCAATTGTTTTATTGTGTGTGTGGTTTACCTGTTGCTGTGTGTGTCTGGGCGATGGGATATATTCTGTTCATGGCCAGTGTGGGATGATATTGCTTCTCCCTCTGCAGGGGGAAGACCACTTTGGTCAACGCGTTAGTGATCCGCCTCCACTCCAGAAGGACGCCTGGCAACGGGTGCAAGGCGCAAAGTTTCTCCAGGACATCCTGCCGACGTTGTTTAAAAGTCAGTTTAAACATGGTGGTTATTTCATCTCCCAAATATTATGGTGCTACTTGATGGCGACAGCAATAATGTGACATGTGATACAAAGTGGTTTCACCTTGGTGGTGCTGAACTGCTTTCCGAGTCGTACTCTGCCGCCGCCTCTCCTGGTGTAGCCCAGAGTCTTCTTACTTTTTGATCCACCCACATCACCGTTTGGAGGCAGGTGGAGCTCCAAGAACAACACCTAGCATATACAAGAGTTTGGAGAACCTTTTAACTCCAATTGACTTTGGAATTTGGTTCCAAAACATGACCAGGATAGAGGAGAGAATGTGTCGCACCTGAGCAATGTCGTCGATGCTGGTGAGGGAGAAGCTGTGTCCAGCCAGGTCGTATGCCTGAGATTCCAGCGCTGTGAGTTTGGCCTGCATTACATGCTTTTGTCTCTCGCACTCTTCAACGCTGAAGCCTAATCCGTTCAGTTCCAACAGGGCCAAACATACCTGCGAAGGCATCTCAACGCTCCTGAATAAATCTGACACATGCCATCAAAACATTAATTAAACCAAAGTTTCTGCCCACTGCTTACAGTACTGTACAATTGACAGGTTTTGCAGTCTTTATACCGAGCATGCCGTCTTGCTCCAGCAGACTGGTGACGTGGTTCATGACAGCATGGACAAGCACACTCTTGGTCGCCGCCCTAACGCGAGGACAGTGTGCATGGGCATTTCCAAGTCCGTCCAACAGAGGTAACTCTTCAGGACAGTAGACAGTCACCATGTTGGGGAGAGTCCTCTCCTCACTGCCTGGGTCCACCAGCCAGCACGCTACCTGAGTGGAACATAGAAGTTTCAAGTTTCTGACATTTTAGGGAGGATTAGGGATAATGGATTTTTTCCCGCCTTGAATTTCCAATTTTACCAGCGCCATCAAGATTTCCTTTTTTTAAACCAGAAGCAACCATATTTGGAGGAGCGAGGGGTGGGCCTGACTGAGAGCTTGTACACTTCCGCATTGGCGTCACTTTTTCGGACCTGGTGAATACGTCCATTTTTATATACATTCTATGGGGCTGCATGAATAATACTTATTTTTGTTGCCTTGCCATTTCAGTGCATAGTATTATATTAAGTGTAATCCTTACAGTTTCGACAAAAGTACAAAGACCTGAACAGACAGTCTGTTTTCTCACCTTGGGATCTTCACAGTTACCCTCTAAGCTGATGCCACAGCTCAGAACCAGCGTCTTGTACACCTGGATGATGTCATGAGTGACAACCACACCCCCAGGAGGACTGGTCGACGGCCTGCCCAGACAAGCCTTCACCTGCTCCAGCCTCTCACTTACTGGCAGATCACCATCCAGTGGAGGAGGAGCCAGACTGGAGCTCAAACCTGAGAGTTAACAGACAAGTTGGCACGAGGGACATTTTTTTTCTTTTTTTGGGATTGTGTGCACTTGCATGTGTGTACAAGTCGATACCTTTGCTCTGCTCTTGCTGCAGAGATATGTAGTAGGCGTCTCTTGCTCCCCAGCAGACAGACAGTCCAATCAGCACCAGTCCATCACTGTCTCTTACTGGAAAACCATCAGTCCTGTTGAGCTTCTGATGAGCTGCTGATGCTGCACAGATTAACACATGAATGGGATGAGAAGAAAGAATATTTAGGGTATAAAAGTAAAAGATGGAGAACCATTATTTCTCTGCACAATACTTGGTAGGAGAAGTCAGTATTGGGACAAGTGCTTGTTAAGAATTTAAATCACACATTTACTGCAGGTTCACTTCTATGGTTACCTCTCTTGTGTTTCCCTCCTATTTCCCCCTCAGGCTGCTCTCTGTGCTCCCTCTTTTCACAGGCCAGAGCCAGAGAGTACCGCTCCTTTGTTTTCCACTCTTCAACGAAGGTGTCGAAGAGGCCCCTGTCACTTGCCACGTCTATGATGGAGAAGGTCCCCGAGTTGCTCGGGAAGAGTGAAGCATCCTGGGACAGCTGAAGAGAGAAGCCTTCATCAATCACGGGCGATTCCGTGTCAGATGGCGGCTTCGGCCGGGTGGTGGATGGAGAAGCACAGTGTGGAGGACAGCTGTGGTTCTGGTCGCTGTGTGGCAGGGGTTTGGTTTTTGAAGACGGGTGTGGAACAGACCTCAGCTCTGATTCGGGCATGGTGTCTGTGGTTGTAGACTTCGGTTGCCTCAGCTGGTGTTTGTGGCTCCTAACAGACATAGCATTGGGCACTTTAGTGTTTGCAGCTCCTGACTGACCATCACTGTGTCCTAGGAGAGATTTACAACATGTTGGGGCAGTCCGTTTCCGTAGAGGAAGGGCTGAGGGAGTCGACTGGTGATGTGGCTGGGTGGTGAGAGGCGACTGGACTGAGGAGGTGGTTAGTTTTACTCTGGGTGTGACAGGTGGTGTTTCCTGGGTAGGGGGGATAAGGTCACCTGCAGATCCTGGTCTCTCCGTTATATTCTTAGTGTTATGGCTGGAGGGTCCTGCTGATTGAGAATTACTCTCAGCAGGAGCAGCAGATTGCACCTTTAACTTCCCAAATTCTCTGCCCACTTGTATTGCGGGCTGAGGTAGATCAGTGGCATCCGCAGTGTTTGCAGCGGCAGTGTGTGTTTGAGTGAGTGTGTGGCCTGTCGTAGGGTTTGGCCAGGACTGGTCAGACATACTGGGCCAACGGTCAAAGATCTCTTGTAAACCAGGGCTGCAGTGAAGATTACTTTGAGGTGCATTATCTGACAATGAAACATTCAGTACTGCTTCTTTTTCTTTCTCTTCCTGCTTTTCCCCATCTTTGTTTAACCTTCCCTGCCTGTCACCTGGTTTATTGTCATTTTTCACATTAGTGTTGGTAGCCGTTTCCTTATCACACTCATTTTTAGTAACAGTGTTGTCAGGTGGTCGTTGTTGTATCTGACCAGGTTCAGATGGTGAATCTGCCCGCGGTTCCTCAGGCGGAACATGTTCTGCGTTAGGTTCCGCTTGATGATGGAGGCCTTCTTGCCCCTTTTCAGTTCTCTCTGTATATCTGAGCAAACTCTGCCTCTCCATAAAATGTTCGCCCACGAACATCGAGTCGCCCCACTCTGACAAGTTGAAGGAGGACTCGCCCCATTGGATCGCCTCCTGCTTTTCCGCTTGCTGGTTGGCAAGAAGCTCACTGCGTCGTCGATCCTGGGTTGATGGGAGGGGGGACTCGTTTTTGACCTCATGGCCGACAGATTCCTCCTCCTCCTCATCATCAGATTGCTGAAGGATCTGTTGTGGGCTCAGACCAGCCAGCAGAGCGCTGTCATACAAGCTGTCAAACAGGAAACTACTGCTTCGGTTAAGACTCTCAGAAGTAACCTGATTGGCATCAGGGGCTTCATCATCATCACCAACTTCATTTTTGTCTTTGATGTTATCATCACGAGCAGGACAAGGGGAAATCTGAAAAAGCAAACAAACAGCATGTGCTTAAAAATCCCTAAAAAGACTAAACTTTTCATCATAGAGTATGTATTATTTGCAATTCATGAACAATTGATGAATGTGGACAGTCACCTGGTGGCTGGTATTAAGGATGAGCTCCATCTGGCTATCTGTAAGAGATATATTGAATCTTGGACATTGGTTGTGAGGGGCAAGTCCATTTTTCCCCTCATCTGTGTCACCCTCCAGCTCTAAGGCTGTTTCTACCATTTCCTCCTCTTCCACCGTCCGATTTACTCCTTTATCATTCCCGTCCCTCTGTTGAACAATAATTCTTTCTGTCTGAGTGTCCAATTCAAAGCTGTTGCCAAAACTCTCTTCTGCCCTTTTCAGATCTCCCTCAACGTCTTCATCTCTTTCATCTCCTGCATACAGCTCAGGAGATGAAAACTTTTCTGCCTCTCCGTCCCCTACTCTTCTTCGCTTGGCTTCAGGAGAGGATGAGGAGGCCGAGTCCTGAACAGACGGAGGTGAAGCTGATGTATCTGCATTTGTAGGTGCAGAAACTGTGGGAGGAGTATGTTGCACAGGGTCAGTAGCTTGAACAGTAGTAGGAAGCTGGACTGCAGGTCCTGATTTCTGGACTTGTGACAGGTTGGATGTCTCTAGATTATCTTGTGCACATTTGTCAGTTTGTAATGAATGTAGGACTTTGCTTAGGGCTCTTGAGTGTTTGAGTCCACTTCTGTGCACAGGTGAGGCAGGGAGACCTGTGATACCATCTCCTTTTAAAGCGCTTGTGGAAACACTTTGTTGTTCCTTAACCCAGCATATTGGGGCTCTAAAGCGAGGGGGAGGCTTTGGAGAAGGTGTGGGCTGAGGTTGTGTCAGCGATTGAAGCAGAGCACTGGATACAATCTCAGCCAATTCCTGTGTCAGGCTCCTTTCAGGAATGGATCGTTTCGCTTCTTGACCTCCGGCTCTGGCTGAGACTGTTCCGTCACTTTTCTCAACTCCTTTCTCCTCTGACCTTATGGGCATTTGTCTGTCTTGTTTTTCATTTAGAGTTTTTGTTTCATTTGCCTTCGACAGCTTTTTATATGTCTCTGCTTTTTTTGTTTCTTCAATACTTTCCACTGGCATCTCATTATCTGTTTGTCGGATTTCTGGGTCTTTCATATGATCTTCTCTGTTTACTTCCTTCTCAGCAGGTTGGGCCTTCTCTGGCTCTCTCCTGTCTTCACCCTCTGGTTTCTCCATTTTTCTTTCAGACACTCTTTTCTCAATTTTAGAATCCTCCTCTCTATGTCTGTCTGTATCTCTGCCCTTACTTTTCTTGATCCCGTCTCCCTCCTGCCCGTCTTTTGTGTTATCTGTCTGTGCTTCTTGTGAACTAAGACACAAGCCAGATGATGCTCCTGAGTCACTGCTGTGATGGTCAGCTGGATTGACAGCAGGAGCCCCGGGAAGTGTCGTTGGGTCCCACTGAACTCCTAGCTGGGCCAGGTCTTCCTGAAGGAGGAGCCTTGCCTCAGAAACTATCTCAGTAGCTGCTTCCTGTTCCGTCAGGGCCCGCCCACCTGTTACCCAGACACAGCGAATGCTCCGTCTCTCAGCTGCCTCCATCTCACTTTCATCCACTGCACGTTTGGAGCTGAGGAAAACAAGACGGTGCACCACAGACTTTACATTTGGTCATGAACATGTTGCTGGACATGTTGCAGAGGGATTAAAACTGTGTGCTGATGCTACAGTTGCTTGCTTTTTTAAGTGGGATTTACAGTACTGGACCTGAAGTATATTTATTTTGAGTGATATATACGTTTTGATATACTTATAATGTAATACTGTTTCTGTAGTCTCACTGTTTTGGATAAAGGTACTTATTGAATTGTTCATTGTCATGAGAGGCCTTGTGCCTGCGTGTTGTCGAGGGACAAATACATTTGTTTACCTAATATTTATTCATATGTTATTGGAACATACACACGTACCTCTTGAATGGGACTGCATTCCTTAAGGCTTTCTCCACATCAGCCACAGTAGCTCTGGCTAGTTCGGCAACAGTACACAGCCCCTGTGCGTAGAGTGCTCTGGCTCGTGTTGCATTCAAGAGCGAAACCCTGACCAAGTCGACCAGCTCCCTCTGGACTCCAAAGCTCAGCCTGGTCTGGTACTGGGACAACAGGAGCTCCATGTTGTGCCAGCCCAGACGCTTGCAGAACACTGTAACCATACCTGAGGGATAGCACAACGCGAAAGACCAAGTGTTTTTGGAAGCTGCACAACTGAGCCAGCAATTTATCCTTTTCATTGAATGAGTAATGGCTTTCTGTTTGGCTCTGTTTTTCTTAAAGTTTCTTGCTGTTTCTGTATCAACCATTGATAATAAGCCCAATGGTCATATGATATAGACTCTCACTCCCAGACAGAATTGTTATAAGCCACATTTAAGCATATGCCCTCTGAGTCTAAATCACACAAGGACCTTGTGAACCCTCTCACAGTAACTTGATGCAATAAGCATGAGCACTTGGATGGATGGATACAGTATGTGGCTCTGAAGGAGACATATAGGTGCCAAAATATCGGCTAATGGAATGAAACCTGTTCTGTATATAAATCATTCTGAAGTGCTCCTGCTTCTTCCATTTAATATTTTGTAGAATTCAAAGTTGGCGTTTTTCTACAGTCTAACATTTCCTGTGTTGTAGACCTCAGCGACACTATTTAGCATGTACCTGCATATGTAGAAGCAGACTGCTGGAGAGACTGTAACTGCCCACGATTGCAGTTGTATTTAGACGCCACTGTTCCCAAAGGCACCTCATTCACCAGATCCTGCAGCACTAACGTGGTGAAAAACCTGTATAGTGAAAACAAAGAAAAGGATGTAAAGGATAAAGGCACAATGTAACCAAAAAAAACACTAAAACTTCACAAAGCAACAGTAATTAAAGAGCTGTAGTGATTTTGCCTTACCTTGAGTGCAATTTTTCAAAAAGATGGTTCGCTTTACATTTACCTTTATAAATAGAACTTACTTTTTTAAGTACTATTATTAATCCAATGTGTAATTGTAACTATAATTCAGTACTAGATTTGGTCAGTTTTTTCCAAGCCACATGTTTATAGCATTTTAGTAATTCCGTAAGTCAGTGACATTTTGGACAATTTAAAGTAACAAACAAAAAACTACACAGGAGGGACAATTAGTACACAGTATATATAGCATACGTAATTGGAAAAATAAGTGTGCTTTACCGTTTATGAATTGCCATCTGTCTACGCTGCTTTTCTGTCTTGGCAACAACTTTGCTGCTGACAGACCTTGCGAGAAAACCTTCCTGGACGCCCACCAGCTCTGCTACTCTTTTCATCGATGATGAGAGCTGTTCCCACAGGCAGAAGAACTGATACCAATCTATGGTTGTCCACTCTGCGTACAGCGGGGTAATCTGAGGAGAGTTTGGACAAACAGCTGGTCTGGATTAAATGGGTTTGAGGTGGGACACTCAGAAACTAGAATCGAGATTTAGTTATTATTATGAATGGTCTGTTGAGGGTTCAGGGATAACAGGGAGTGAATAGAGTTTGAGAGAGAGTTAACATTGTTGTTGTACCAGATAGAGAATATGCAAATTATTTTCCAGTACAAAGCCCTTCATGGCACGCTGGAGATCTGCAAATATTCCGAGAGCCTCAGGAGGGGAGAGCGAGGAGGACAGGGTGGCAGCGCCGAGTTGAGTGGGACAGTATCGCTCCTCTGGATATGCAGAGACATCACATGATATACAACAGTTATTGTAATGGCAAAGGTGAGAAAACTTTCATTTAATCAATGTATGAGGTATAAATATGGAATATTATTCCTTCTGTGTTAGAAGGGCAAATGTCAGATGCATCAGTTTGACTGACAACTGCATTGACACTAACAACATTCAATTAAAGTTGCCTAATAGGACTACATACTACTCTCATCCCTCATGTTGACATGGCACATAAAAATATAGTACTCTGACGATTATTGCGGTACCTTGTCCGTCCTTCTGGATGTTAATAAATTCATTCTCCATCAGCCATTCAACGCAGGCCTCAATGGCCCCTTTGTTGGTCTCTTCGTTTGATTTGTATTTGTCGTCACATTTCATGCTGGCAGCCAGAAGAGAGCACGAAGCATACAACCTCACATCCTGTGGAGTGCTGGCTACACCGCCAACAATGATCTGTCATTTGGGACAATATGAATTAGGCACAAAACAAAATATCATGCGGCAAAAAAAAATTTTTTCACCGTGCAAAAAAGCAGGAAATGGCTTACATTTATCCAGTAAATTAAAGTTAAGGTTTAAATATCAATCGTACCTCCAGGATGGCTCGCAGCATGCTAGTGGTGACACCTTCTCCTTCCCTTCTCACTAGACAGCTGTTGATTGGCTGAAGAGCACCTGTAAGGAGGCTGATACCTTTCTGACGCTCTGCCTCCTTACATACCAACACACTTTCACCTGAAAGGTGAATAATAAAATTACATCATATCAAGGAAGAGAATTGTCTATATCTTTTACCTGACCAAAACCAGAATAACAATTTACAAGGGATAATCCACCTCTCTCTTAACCATCTTTTCTATCAATTTATTTGCCTTTATTAGATGTCTTTATTCCATACCTGTAGTGTCTACTCCTTTTCTCCCTGCTCGTCCAGCCATCTGTTTGTACGTGAGTGGGTCCAACAAGTGTCCATTGAAGGTCGGGGTTCGAACGATGACCCTGCGGGCTGGGAGATTAACTCCCGAAGAGAGGGTAGAAGTGGCAGCCAGGACTCTGACCATGCCCTGACGAAAAGCTCCCTCCAATACATCGCGTTCATCAAATGTCAGACCTACAGAGAGAGTATGAAACAGACACAGCTTTTATCTGGTATACACAGGAGGCTGCAATGGTCCCGAGCCCATTCAGCCCACAGCTTGTTGTGGTTGAGTGATTGTCTAAGCTTGTTCACCTGCATGGTGGAAGGCCACCCCCCATGGCACCGTTCGCTGGAGGGTGGGGTCTAGCCCAGCAGGAGTTCGTCTCAACTGGGCAAAAACATCCACTAGTCCGTCCCGATCCAGACGCACTGGCTGGAGGTCAGCGTTGCCTTGACGATCTGAAAGAAAGTCACCGTAGTCTAAATTCAGGAGACTTTATCCACATCACACAGCTATGCACAATAATTTTACTTATCTTACTACTTCTGGAATGGTTTTACTTCACCTCACTCTGAAATGTAATATGTACTGGTGGCATTTTATTAGAATAAACTTTTACATGTCTCATACCAGCATGTCTGAGGTTGTAGAATTCTCTAGCGATGCTATCTGCAAGCTTCTCACACCAGATCTTTGAGGGACAGAACAGCAGCACTGAGTGGCCCTCGCTCACCGTCTCATAACACAAGCTTACTATGTGGTCGTCATCACCCTTTAAGCAGAAAATAGAGCACATGATTATATTACTGGTCATGAGAAAGTATGCATCAATCACGACAACCCACATACTGGAAGAGCCCCCTAAATCACCTTAATGAGGAGTGCAGGAGTGAACTGTCGGACCACAGAGAGGCTCTTGTCGTAGATATTGCAGCCCACTTTGAGATGCTCCTGGAGGGGTACAGGTCTGTAGTCTGTCTGGTAAAGCTCTGCTCCCAACCAGCTAGCCAGGAGGGTGAGGTTAGGCAAGGTGGCGCTCATACCTATTATCTGTACACCATCAGACAGAGACCTGTGGAGAGAAATGTACACAGACAGATACTTACGAACTGATGAGTGGGATTTTCAAACACTGTACATACAGAAATAAGTAGTACGACAAACAGACCCTGTGGTGTTTTGCTTCTGTGCTATGTAGCGGATTTTGGTTAAGAGCAGTTCTAGCAGGTATCCTCTTCCAGAATCCCCAACCATATGCAACTCATCCACCACCACCATACCTGGTAGCACAAACATAAAACACACACTGTCACACTCACACTTTAGGTTCAATATTCATAAGCACACACACACACACACACACACACATGATTACGGTTGCAACAAACCGTTATTTTCCTTAGAGATTGATCAATTGTTTTGTCAATTAGTACATTAGTCTATAAAATGTCAGAAAATAGTGAAAAATACATTGTCCAACCAACCGATCCATATCGTGAGATACTTAAATTACAGTGATATAAGTCAGAGAGCAAACTCTCACAATTCAGAAACAGACAAAATGATGAATCAAAACAGCTGTATAAATGAATTATCTCTCAATCTCCTGATACATTAACAACTTATTACAGGTTTACGCACAATTACCAAAGATGTATTACCTAGTAGACTCATATTGTCTTCTTCAATGAGTCTGTTAATCAGAGAGTTGGCTTTTTCTATGGTGCAAACAGCCACATCCAGCGCTGTGAACCCTCCAGCAGCTGAAGTGCTGCCCATGTATCCCTCCACACGAACTCCTGCCTCTTCAAATACACTCTGCAGGTGCAGAAACACAAGTCATTCAAATGGAGATAAAAACACAGACAGACAACACTTTGTCCATAATAACATCAATGTGTATTTCAGGTTACTACTCCTCACTTGAAGATAGTGCATCTTCTCTTTGGCCACAGAGACAAAAGGCAAAATGAAGAGAGCTTTTCTTTTGGTTTCCAACACACGCTTCAACATCAGCAGCTCTGACACCAGAGTTTTTCCAGCACTCGTGGGGGCTGAAAAATATAAAGAGTATAAAGTTTAAAAGGAGCAAAATTAGAGGAGGAAAACTGAAGAAAAGACAGTGACTGACTCTTTAGATCACTAACCAGAGTATACCAGGTTTCTTCCCTGTAGCACGTGTCCCACACTGAGGCACTGAGCCTGCCACTCAAACATGCGAGTCACTCCATGTTTCTGGTAGCGGTCCAGGACAGGCTTCGGCAAACCCCAACTGGATAACAGCAGCTTTTCAGCTTGTTCCAAGGGAGCGCACAACGCAATGTCTAAAGCAGAGGAGACATAACATATTCTCCATGGGCATTTGTGGCATCAAATAAAGTTGTAGGCACTTTGAGCTCTGGTATCTCGGTCTATACTCAGAACACGCTTTAAGATATGAATGTATTTCAGTACAAATCAGGCAAAATGGGCATGAGATAGAGGTTCATACAAGGTGTGAACATGTGTGGGAAAACAACACAAAGAAATTACAACATAAGGTAAAGGTTTTATGACTGTGGATAAATTCACCTGGCTGAGGTAAAGAGTCACTGATAGTACTGAGCTCTAATCCAGTGGGGACTGTGAGCACAGAGGCCGACTGATTCTGTAACGACTGCTGGAGTTTGGCCTTCTTCATAGCAGCTGCGAGGCGTGTGGGGCTGAACAAGATGTAGTCTCTGGATGCACCAAGAGGGTGATCGGCATCCTTGCTTGATCCACCCTCCTCTTTGGTGTCAGGAGAGCTCTTTCTTCTGGATGCACGCTTCTGCCTGTGGAACCACGGAGGAAGAGAAAGTACACAGAGAAGTACACACACACACACACATTTTTTTACACACATAAAATTCGATTGAAAGTTAGACTAAAAAGGCAGGTCTTGAGTTTGCTTTCTAAAACACCAAGCAAACTCAAAAACAAGGCAAAATTGTGTAAATTCAGACTCACTTGTTGGAGCTGCCTGCCTGCTGGCTTCTCTTTATGTTTTGACATGGCAGCCCATTCATGCAGGCAGAAGCTATCACCCACTGACTGCTTTCCGAACCCCTCTGAGCATGTTCCTCTGAATCCTCACTGAAGAGAAGCTTCTGAGCAAGGTCTTTGCAGTCAGCTGTCCATCCTGGTCTCTTACAATCACCGCTACGCCGACGCACTCTTCCCTCTGCGCCGGGGGCTACGTGGGGTCCCGTGGGTTGAAGAGGTGCTGACAATGCTGGCTCTTCCTGTGCGACTCTACAAGCAGCATGGTCAGCTGCTGGCTTTACAGGGTCGACAGCATCCAGCACCTGGAGCATCTCTTCATCAAGAGCTAAAGTGGATTCTCCCAACACGAACGCTGCTCTTCCACCCTATGACAGATAACAGTACGGGTCATTTGTGATTTTTTTTTTTTTAATGAAAGAGATGTCATAAACATTATGTCATACTGTCACGCTCACCACGAGGCTGTCTCTGCTAATGTTTTCTGATCTGCTTGTCTTGCCTGACAGAGAACAGCTTCTCGGCAGCAGTCTGTCTCCGTGTAGGGGCTCATCAGGAGCCTGGAAGCTGTGCTCAGAAGAAAAATGCAAGTTCACAGTTCACCACTTGATGTGCACACGTAGAATAAAGAGATTTTAAGAAGCCTCCTGGCAACAGGGGAGATCTATAGTCATAATTCTTCTGACATTATAAACGAAGTGAAAACTGTGACATACCCTCGTTTCTTCTTGATCTGGTGCTGTCCCATGTAGCTCTTCTTCTTCAGAGGAGGACCCGAAGTGCTCATACTGAGGGAGATGAACTTTTCCCAAACAACGAGCGAGTAGCTGGGTGTTAACTAACATGACATTCGTTTGACTCTTGACCTGAGTTTAAAACTTTTTAATTCAACAACACGTATGAACGCAGAGTGGTTAAGCGAAAACAAGCGTCGCCGTAGAGTCAGTTGTTTATATCGCTAAGTGTAAACATTCTCTCTGCGTTGAGCAAATCAAAACTCCCGCTGCTCCGCCCCCGGTGTATCACAAAAACAGTCCGACGGAACAAATGCTCGAATGCAAACGTTCCTATACGGTGTCAAACATCTGGATAAATAAAGTTTCGTAGAAGTCAACAACAGTATGGATAAAAGAGTTTATGGATTGTTTGTGGTATGTATGGTTAGGATACTTTATGAACGACCCCCAGTAAAGTTTAATACAGTTTTCTGAACTTTAAATAGTAAACTGTATGGAAAAATAGTTCATGAATGACAACCAATAAGATATACTGTATTTATGAATACAATTTTAACCTGCCTGTGATATATTATATTGATAAATGAAGTTGAATGGCAAATACATTAGGTCTATTATTAAGGAAATGTGAATTGTATAGCAGAGTTTGTGTGGTCCGTGGTAGAATATATTAAATCGAGTTCATTACTTTCATAGCAAAAATTAAAGTACAGCTTGCTCACTATAAGTTGTAAGTATTGGAATAACAGGTTTTGATGTGTGTGTATGTGTGTGTGTGCGTGTGTGTGTGTGTGTGTGAGAGAGATAAATAATGGGTTTCAACCATCTGTGGTAAAGAGTATTGATAATAAAGCATATTGATAAACGCAGTTTTGATCAGTGTATTGATAAATAGATAGATTTTGATCAGTGTGTGGTGGTGAAGTGATTGACTGTGGGCGGGGCCTCGGTCTGTGTCTCGGGCGTGAGCGAGCGGCTGGTGGGCGCGCCCGCTGCGTCGTTGCGGAGGCTTCAAGATGGCGGAAGCCCTGACAACTCAGGAGCAGCTGGTAAGGGTCTCTTGACGACTTATTTTCCCCACTTCCCCGCCGTGGTCTGGGTGTACACGTGTCACATGCACCTTCTTCTCCAACGGCTGATGTTCGTCATATATTTCGCCAGGAGAACTGTGGCCGGAAACGACGTGGTCTAGTTAACACGGCTGGCCCCGTTCGCAACTGACTCCGGTGTGACTGACAGCAGTTAGCATGTGTGTTAGCACGATGGCGTTTTGCTAGTAGCCTGTAGTAGGGATCACTTATCCGCCTGTGTATCTCGAACAGCCGTTCCCTTCGTAACCCAGTTGTACGTGGACCACATAGACGTGGTGATGATTCGTTTGCCAGCCAGCGGCACAACCCTGCCCACGCTTCGTCTGATACACGGTGCTCCAGTGGTCGTCAACGCTGCCGTTAGCCCCTCAGCCACCACATGTAACCTAGCCGCTAGGTGATGCTAACGGCTATTGTTGACTTCCAGGGAATTTCCTCGACAGCTCTCCTGCCAGACGTTTACAAGTACATGCAGCCAAGCGGGCCGGTTGTAAACCACCGACCAATTGTTTCCCTGATGTTCCACATGTCATCGTTGTCCTGTGACACAGTGGAGACTCGACCGAGATCACGAGTCTCCTCGCACAACGCGAGCGTTTGCTCCGAGCCCACGGGCTAACCATCAGATGCACGGTGGAGAATTCACAGAAGTGAAGCCTCCGGTTCCTAGCATTGTTGTTGCCAGCACTCTCTCGTAGAGAGGAGGTCTTGTCGCTGACAGGAACACGCCAATCGCTTACACCGCGTCGCTGGGGACGACGTCGTTATTATTTTTCTACGAATCGCTTGTTTTATCCCCACGAGAGAATCCACATGTTGAACCGGTCCCTGGGCCAAATAACGGGACGCGCTCACACGGCGCGATTTGTTTTTCTCGATGACTAAACATCACTTTCCCAGAATCGGTAGCGTCAATCGATCAACTGCTTCGGGGGGGAACTTGGAGTAGAACCTGTTTGTCTTAGTAGCTCGCTGCTGAACAAGGCGTTTTGTTGCCTGTTATGCCTTTTTTTAATTTTATGATCCGACCACGACAAGCGGTCATATCCCGGTGCTGCTGTTCTGTCACTGGTGGATACTGTACATACTGTACATATGCCATTAGCCACCGTGTAGCAGGTTTGTCAAGATAGGGATTTGATTTAGTGGTACCCCCTGACTGGCCCTGCACCAAATACGAACGTTTTATGTCAGGTCACCGCCACTACTGCCCATTTAAAACATGTTGTTGACATGGGGTCTGCCTTCATTTAGGGGGACATTTGTGGTGCGGTTGCAAAACCTGCAAGAGGTGATATCCTGAAAACATGCTGTTATCTACATACGTTTGTTGCATGCTGAAAAGTACACTATCAACTCAAGTGTTGAGGTTGTAATCTGCATCTATGACTGTGACTGAGGCCCAGCATTGACATTGTTTATAGTTCTGACTATTTTATAGTTTGAGAGTCCCAAATCCAGTCCGTTTGTTGTGACTGGATTAATGAGCATGTACGCATTTCCCTAGCTATCTATGAATAAATAAAGCATTCACACTCAGGCAAAAGGAAGCAGAGTTGCAACTCCACACAGAAAAATGCTATATATTTAATGAATGTGTCTATTGTTTAGCCCGTCATCTAATAACAAAACTGGTCATGAGATGCATTAGGGTGACTCGTCTGCCAAACATTTCTCATGGAAACCCTGTATTGGGATTCATTTTTCACTTGATCCTCGTCCTGTGAGAGAGTCGCTTCAGGTGTTGTGTGTGTATATAGTTGATGATGAGATAATCGGTGATAGCCATCCGTGTATTCCTCTTGCTGGTTTTAAATTTGGAGGACAGATGGTCCACTTAGGTGGAAACGACCAATGCTGTTGGCTCCTGGCATATGAGTGCTCTCATCTACTTTATCTACTGGGGCACAGTATGCTACCATCTGTATCTGAACTATCTGAAGCACTACAAAGCTGAGAGGGGGTGACAGTTCTGTGTCTCCTTAGTCATGTCAGTTGCCAATCCCATCATCCCCACAAGTCTTTCCTTCGCATTGCTCAACACTAAATTCCAAGCTGTTATTGATGTCTGTCCTCCTTTGCTCATTCCACTTGAGTTTTTCTGCTCTAATGTCTCCTCACACACAGACACCTCACCTTTTCTCTCCACCTCCTCCCTCATTTCTCTCCAGGCTGTCGAGGAGTTCCTGAGTGAAGTGCGTAGCAGGGAGCAGCCTCACAGTGCTGGGCTTGTCTCCCAACCTACAGCTGTAAAGTTTCTTATGGCCCGCAAATTTGACGTATCCAGAGCTATCGACCTCTTCCAAGCCTACAAGGTACAGCAGTGCTTTGATCAACATGACACCAGAGGCCTTAACCAGAGCTATAAGGAGTTGGGTAAAATATCCAATTGCAATTTTTTCTTAGCAGTATTGGAATAACAATTTAGACAAATTGTGCAAATTGTGTCTTCCACCACCAAGGTCCAGTCTCATTTGCTGGTGTACACAATATACACAATACACAAGTGTGTACCAAAATAGAAGGAATCAGACAAACAAGTGCATGTAGTTGCTTGTTTAAGTCTCCATAGGATTATTTTTCTAAGTTTTGTTATCTTTTTAATTAATCTATTTAATGCTCAGTTTGGGATGAATACAAAAGAAAAAACAAAATTGTCTGCCACTTTTATTCAAAACACACTTATAACCTGAAAATACCCAAATTTATTGACGGGTCATTTAATACACACAGTGACATTAAACAACGACTGAAACTTAGTTTATGTTTTTCGGTGCTGTTAAATGTTGACCTGCTGACCGTGCTGCATCATGTCTGTCATGTATTAGAACACAAGAATCAAAGAGGGCATCATCAATATCAACCCTGACGAGGAGCCCCTTCGCTCTGAGCTGCTTAATGGCAAATTTACAGTCCTGGTGAGTAGTGAAGTAATTTTGAGCCACTTAACACAAAGGAGCTTCAGTTAATCATTTAGCAATTGCAACCCTGAATATATAGAAAATTATGTCCAGACTGAATTGTTTTTCTTTCAGTTTGGACATAAATGCTTGTTGCTCTTTTTGAATGGCAATGAATTGAATGTATTTGTTTCCCCTTTCTTGAATGTGTATTTGAATGCTTTAGATAATAGTATGGCTTTAACCAGAATTTAAAACTACCTCTCACGAATATCTCAAGCAGGGAGGCAGAGTGAATTTGCAGTGGTGTAAATGATGACTTGCTCATGTTCCTACCAGCCTGGCCGTGATGCCAAAGGTGCTGCTTTAGCGCTCTTCACTGCTCGTCTCCATCGGCCAGACGTCACCACCCACAAAGCTGTGCTTCAGGCCATCATCTATCAGCTGGATAAAGCCATAGAGAGGTGATGCCCCGACCTTAGCAATGCCCTACCTTCTGCACTTTACTTTGGTGTTGTGGTACACCTGTTACTTTCGGTCCGCCCTTCCATTTTTCATTTTACTTCTTGTGTCCTAATTCCAATTTCTGATTTCTTGCTACTAACCAGTGGGGTTAGGTTCCCAGATCCTCAAAAACTATGACGAAATATGTTTGTCAACAACAAATTGCAAGACAATGACTTGACGGCAGCAAACATCATTGAACACCAACTGTGACTATATCAAAATGTAATGTAGTCGATGATGAGGCTAAGAATGTAGTTTAAAAATCTAAAACTTGACCAAAATCTCTACATTTTTGATGACAGTGTTTCAAACAATGAGATAATCTAAAGCATTTCTCTTCCTGTGCTTGAATCTTCTTTCTCGTTATTCTGCACAACAGCAGCACAACCATGAATGCACCGACAACAGTGCGCCTAGCTATGCACTTAAATGCTCTTACTGTAAGAGATCTGGTAACATACAGTGAAGGGAAAAGAACATGACGGCAACAAAACAGGGTTGACATTTGGACCCACTTCAAATACAATGCTGCCGAGAGAAAAAGTGAGTGCATAGTATTGTTGAGAGAAGCCCTGAGGCTACAAACCTGAAGAGACATCTTCAGATGCACCACGCAATAGATGAGGAAACCTAAACCCAACATAAATGTTAAATAACCTAAAATAAATAACATTTATAAAGTCACATTAAGCAAATTACTAAAGGCATTGGTGTACATCATGTATCAACGTCTCACAACAATGGGACTTTGCTACATTGCTTGCAGGTAGAGATTTAGGCTACGTCCAGTGTTTATATTTTAAAAGGAGAATGATCTCGTTCCAGTAAAACTGTTTCTGCCCGTCCATAGTTTTCAAACTTAACCAAGGGCTGGCAGTGTTTACAAAAGTTTTGGTTTTAGGGACTCAAAAACTCCAGAGTCGTGTGGAACCAGGAATAAGCCAAATCAGCTACATTGACCAAAATTTAACTTACGATGTTTATTTATTAGATATGTTATCAGTTTTAAAACACGCGCATCTAAATTGCCATACACATTTCAGGTCTTGTCGATTTTTAAATGGGCCTGTGACAGCTAAATATAGCGTATCTGCGACATGTACTGGTTATTAAAATGCAGTCTTGATGTATATGGTTATTATGGACTTGAATAAAGTTTGTTGGGCAGTAGTTACCGTAGCTTTCTAGTTCTCAGCTTGATTTGTGTGCAAAGAGGTTCCAAACATTTTCTTTAAAAATTATTTAAATACAATCTATTATAAACCTTACTACCCGTAAGGTTTTAAAAAATTACAGAATAACATCAACACCTTTCTGGACTAAGATGACTATAAAACGTCTAGATTTTTAGTTGAAAATAAAAAGGATGAAGTTGACTAAATGCAACTTGAACTTAACTTTTTCTTCTCAGGAGTGCTGCCCTGTTCTTAAGTTTTCCCCCCAGTGTATTTTACAAAGTTACTTTACTTTGACGCTCCTCCTCTGCTTTTAATTTAAAAAATCTTCCTGATTTTTCCCCAGTGTACAAACTCAAAAAGATGGACTCATATTTATCTACGACATGACCAACTCCAGCTATGGTAATTTTGATTATGAGCTCTGTGTCAAGATCCTCAATTTGCTCAAGGTAAATATCTGGAACATCCTCTGTTGCTCTCTTCTTTACCTGCCCTCTGGTTTTTGGTGTTAAAACTTTCTCCTTGTCTCCATTTTCCAGGGGGCATTTCCAGCTCGTCTAAAATGTGTCTTCATTGTGTCATCACCTCTTTGGTTTCGAGCACCTTTCGCGGTCCTTCGCCTATTTGTGCGTGAGAAGCTGAGAGAAAGGGTATGTGTCTCTGTTTTCATCAATGGTTTATGTCATAATGTTATATGTTTGTTATGATATTTAAAATGTGTTGTCTTTGCTCTGCAATAACTAGGTGTGCACGGTGAAAGCTCACGAGTTGGCCAGTCACATCCCAGTCTCCTCCCTTCCTGAACACCTGGGTGGGACATCCCAGTATAGCCATGTGGCTTGGATCCAGTCCTGTGTTAACATTCAAACAAACACTGATCAGGGTGACACACAAGAGCATGACACGCATGACTGTGTGGGAAGCCTGCTACGCTCCTACAGCTTGGATTGCAGCAACACGAGCGCAGGCGCTACACTTTCCCACACCCATATAAATACACAGTTAGGTTCTGAGCTAGCTGTGGCTAACTCTAACTGCTATGATGATAATAATGCTAACCCACACAACCACTGCAGTGTGGTGGAGGGCAGGACTCGAGGCCTTGGCCAGTACCAGCAGAGCCCACATTCTGCTGCCAACAACAGGCTGCAGGGGAACCACCAACACTGGAACGGCTCAGCTGTGAGTGAAGCCAACATGGCTGTAAGTGGCTCAAGCCCCAATGCTAACGTGAATGGTCGTGCCCGCCAAGCTCCTCCCCAGTCAGACACGCCTCCTGACACACCGCTTTCCCAGAAAGGTGATGGGGATGCGGGGGACTGCAAAGCAACAGACTCTGCCCATAGGCCTCAGAATGAGGGTGTGAAAGAGGAGGAGGAGGAGGAGGAGGAGGAGGAGGAAGAGGAAGGGGTGCCCCCGCTGCCCCAGAAATCTCTGCCTCGACCAGCGCAGCCGCCTTCCTCTCAATCGGCCCTGTCCTCGTCGTGCGTACTCGATGATGAGGAGCGCTGCATGGAGGTGTCTGTTCACGTGCCCGAGCAGGGAGGCATGTCGGTGCACGAGCTGGTGGATCATGTGAAGAGGAGGAAGAAAAAAGGGATCTATCAGGAGTACGAGGAGATCCGCAAGGAGCCACCATCAGGCACCTTTGACTACTCCAAGTAAGAGAAAAATATACTTTCTATCCATCAGGCTCTTGTTTTTTTTCGGTGCCTCTGTCTTTCTGCTGGTTATTTTCTCTCTCACTAACAAGTTAAAGGAAAGTCACATGACAGATAACACATCAGCACAGTATTTCAGCCTTTCGTGGTTCCTCACATTAAACTCAGCTCTGCTTTTACAGGAAATTATCCAATCAGATAAAGAACAGGTACAGTGATGTTCTCTGCCTGGACCAGTCACGAGTGCGACTCTGCGAGCTCTCTGATGACGAGGACGAGGTAATGATGGATTAATTCATTAATCTTCACTGCTTCTTCCTGTTTGATTGATCCTTTATTTCATACATGTGTTTAACAACTGTTCCTAATGGCTTTATAGATGAAAGGTGATTTTAAACATTGCAGCCAACATTAGTCCTTGTCAGACCTCTCATTCATGTTTGCACAAGAAAGAATGTATTTAATTAAATGTTATGTTGAATAAACTTACTTAAGCAATGAATGGTCAGTAAAGTTTGACTATAGACATTCATGCGGAAATCAGATTTTGTTTTATCAGTTAAGACTAACATTAGGTCTGTTTTTGTGACCTGTGCATATCTTTTATGAGCACGATGTTATAATTAAAGTGTAAGATGTTGGAATTGGCAACTGAATTAACCTAATCATCTCAACAAACTGAAAATTGACCGAATGTGCTCTCATTCATAAATTATAATATCTGTATGTGACTCTGGTTGAAATGTTTAACCATTTATTGAGAGTAAGTGACTGGTATTAAATTTAGAGATAGTGATAAAAACAGAAAATGTGTGGGCTCCCCTCTAATAGTACAAATCTTGAGCATCCTCCTTCCTACAGAAGGGAGTAGATTCAAACACCAGGCAACGAGTCTCACTCCATATCTGCTGTGTATTTTTGCAGACATCAGATTATATTAATGCCAGTTTCATGGATGGGTACAAGAGGAGCAACGCCTACATTGCAACTCAGGGTGAGCAGCTGGTTTTTATTACACTCTTTATTATATCTTTCATGCAATATACACTTTTGTATTCCAGCCCAACATTGTTCCCCCTAGATTTTAGTAGTGTAAAATCTAGTGGTTTTTGTTTTTTGTCCGTCAGGTCCTTTGCCCAAAACGTTTGGTGATTTCTGGCGCATGGTGTGGGAACAGATGGTACTTCTCATTGTCATGACGACCAGGTGAGGCACCTTCAACTCTGATTTGGAAGTTTTCTCTGAATTGGACTGAGCATAAACTGTAGGAATTCATCCGGGTTTAATCCTAAATTAGTCACACAAAAAACTAATTCAGTTCAATGTGAGCACCCACTGTATAGCTAGTCCGTTGGTCCATACAGATTCTGGCTGTGCAGAAAGGCAGAGTAAAACATACTGTGTGAGTTGACGCAAAATTCATGTATAGTGTCTGCCCAGCTTTAGAGATGTACAAATGGTACCTACACGCACATGTGGTAGAATAATCAATAACATGAGGCGTGATGGGATTAAAAGGCTGTGGTTTGTGTTGTTTGTCTCAGGGTGGTGGAGCGAGGAAGGGTAAAGTGTGGTCAGTACTGGCCTCTGGAGGAGGGCAGGACTGAGCAGCATGGATACTTCTTGGTCAGGAACACATACATCCAGGTGTTCCAGGACTTCAAACTCTCCCTTCTTGAACTCTACAACACACAGGTAAGTCATAGCAACCGCGCTATTACTTTAAAATTCTTAAACTAGGTCTGATAAAATAATAAAATGGCCATTAAAGTACATTTAATAGCTTTAGATATAACTTTTATTGGCATTAGTTTGTGATGTTGCTTTTGTTGGATGGGATGTCCTCAGTGTATAGAATTACCATTTCTTGCAATCTGACAAGAATATTGGGTAGAAGATTGTCCATGCTAGTCGAAAGGGATGAGCCTAAAATCTTGCTCATGTCTTCAACGAACATTTCCGAACTTCTATCAGTCTGGAGAGAGACGGGAGGTGTGCCACTACCTCTACGTCAGCTGGCCCGACTTCGGCGTGCCCAAGAGTGCTTCTGCTATGCTGGACTTCCGTGAGCAAGTTCTTCAAAGGAGGGACGCTGCAGTTCAAAGCCTGGGGTCCAGTTGGACGGGACCTCCAGGAGGCCCCCCTGTCATTGTGCACTGCAGTGCTGGCATTGGCCGCACAGGTAAACACAACATTATGGGGTGTGAAATTCACAATATGGTAGAAGCACTCAATTTAAGCTTGAATGTTCTTTTTACTACTCATTCAGTGTCCACTTTCTTAGATGCACCTTACTCCACCTTACCTCTGAGTTATATAGTCCTTTCTTATTATACAAACAGAATCTAGAGAATCTATTGTTATTGTTAAAGTGCATGGAAAATTCTGCAAGACGCATGACTTTAACCATTGAGAATGTTGTTCACATAATGTTGAGGGTAAGAGACAATTTATTTGACTTATTCTGTGATCAGTTTGAAATTTTCCCCACATTACATGTAAACATCTCTTTGGGATGTGCAAAGCATGTCTGTAAGTGGAAATAATTGTGTCCATCTTCCTTATGTGTTTTCTCTGTCTTGATTTTCTTTCCGGTTTTCCTGTTTAGGTACATTCTGTACACTGGACATCTGCCTGTCCCGACTTGAGGACATCGGCACAGTAGATGTCCGTCAGACAGTGCGGCGGATGCGTACACAGCGGGCTTTCAGCATCCAGACCTGGGACCAGTACTATTTCTGCTACACGGCAGTTATTGAGTATGCCCAGCGACACGGGAAACTGAGCCCAGTGCAGTGGTCCGACTCAGACATAGAGACTGACAGCGAATGAGGGACACGTGCAGGTATAACTTGACGAATGGGACGACGAACCTAAACTGAAGTCATAGGAAAGAAAAGACAGAGGAATGACATTTCAGAGTGGAGGAGGAAGATGACTCTTCTGCAATAAGAGAGAAGAGACAAAGGATGGAAATCTTTTGGCTTGTTTTGGCTCTTGATGTAATGATGCAGACCCCCACAGTTGCGCTTCCTTTACATGAGTGGATACACAGGAGGTTGAAGAGCTGTGGGGAAAAAATCCCAGGGAGTGTGCGTTGCATCGCGGATTGAGCAAGCTGTCCTGCCAATTTCCAAGCCCCTTTATATTTAGCAAACTACATGGGGACTTGGCTTACCCTGAACCTGTCTTGTTGACAAGAGTGTTGTACGAGTTGTAGCATTTTTATATTGACTTGCACATGAGGAATAACAAACTTGAACTTTACCCTTTGAACCCCTCCATATCCCAGTTGTTTTCCTATTTGTAATTCATGTTCCTTTTCAACCCTAAACAAGTCTTTGATCACGGATTAATTGTGAGGTGTATGAAAAAGGTCAAACTTGAAAACGTTTTTCTTTTGTTTTTTCTTTTCAGAGGAAATGGTTCTGCGTGAGCAAATGGCCATAAGTGATGGCAGATCAGTGTGTGAGCCACTTAGGTCATTTGTGTTTTCCTTTTTAATTTCCATGTCCTTTTTTTCTATGGTGCATTTTCTACATATGTTTCATGTTTGTGCATATGTAGACTAACTTTTCAAAGCCAAAGTCCTCACCCTGAATGCTTGGATGTACTCCTTGGTGAAATATTATTGACTGAAGCCCATGTATATTCTTGTAACATACATTTATACATCAGTATGCATTTTAACAGCCTCTGAAAGAAGAGCAAAAAAAAAAAAACGCTTAATATAATTGACTTAACCTCAAGAAGAAATATCTATGTAGCGAGCCAGGCTATGACAAAATATTGAAAAGAGTTCTGGTTATAAAACTGATATCATAATGCAAATCTGTGATTTGTCAGGTCTAACATCATTTTACTGTCGGAGTGTACTGATCGGACGATCTCAAGTAATTTGGCCTTAACTTGATTCACTGCCTCGTCGTTCTCAGACCTAAACCACACCTGGAGCTGTAAACTGTTTTATTTCCCCCCTTTTTTTCCTTTTAGAACCGTACTCCCTTGATACCACAACTGTTGTGTTGGGTTCTCGAGGCATATTCTGCCGGAGATAATTGTGCCTTCAAGTTTTCCTTAGCTAAATGTCTCGCTAGTATAGTAATAACACCCAAAACTAGTGCACTTGCATTGTATACGTTGACTATGTGCCACACAGGACACCCACATTTTGCCTATAGTCCTGTACATAGTACACTACTTATGAATAACATAAGAGCGGTGAGTTGTCTGGGACGAAGCTCTGGTTTGAGACATGGCTATTGTTTTATCATTTGACCTCAGGGGGTAATTCTAGTGTTTTTTGCCTAGTGTCACAGATCCGTTTCTGGGTTTGCCTCTGGTAAATTATCATTTAAGAGGAGAAAAAAAAAATTATATCAACTTTATTTTGTATTTTTTACTGTATTGTATCCTACAATATTTATGTCTTTGTAAAACTTCTATAATATTGAAATCCGTGAATGTTGGTACGATGCTACAAAGAAAACAAACCAGTTACTGCATTTGATAAGCTGAACAAATCATGGGGAGTGAAATATATTTTTTGTTGCTCACAATGAAACTTAAGTGGGAAAAGTCATTTTCCATTGTATTTTCAGAACTGACTTGTATAAATGGTGATTGTTCAATTCTTGGACAATAGGGGGGGTCAGGTTTTCACTTCAGAGAGCTTATTGTTCTACTCCTCAGTAACGGTAACGTTAACGTTTTACTGTCTGGTACCCAATGCCAAGGACAAAGCAAAAAAAAAAAAGGCTATAAAAGAAGTGGCTAATAATTTCTGTTCCCTGAAAACCCTGCCTGGCTTCAGTGAGAAACAGAAAAACATATTTTGAAAGGGTTAAGGATTATCAGCATGGTCAGAGAGCCTTGAATGTTTTCGGGGTAATGGTGTCCAAGCAGTTTTGTCAAGACAGACACGGATATATTTGGTGAATGTGGACCCTGCATCCCTCAATGCCAAAGGCCCAGGCTCCACCCTGAAGATGTTTTCCTGTCACATATCCTCAACTGCACCTATCGGTGCATCCACGGGCAGACTCTGGAGCAACAGCGAACATTACTGAAGATTATGTATAGCTACAAACTAGGAGTGTGTATGTAAAACGAGTTTTGGTCCCCGTGCTGTTTTAAATTTTTTTTATGAGAAACCCGAGAATGCAATGTGCATTTGTCATTGGTGTTGATTTAATGTTTCTTTTTGTGATCTTAAGTTCTCGTGATTGAATTACGGCCTTTTACACGCTGTCGGTCTGGCTGTCCCCATTAAAGCAATGGTATTACTATCTTCAGTGAGTGCAAAGCTTAAGTGATCTCTTTTGGACTGAACAGAGAGGTGCATGTGCAGTTTGAACATGTACACTTTTGTAAGTTGTCTGGGAATCCCAAGAGACAACTAGAGAAACGACTTAAATGGTCCAATGTGTAAAAGCACAACATTTTTTTCACTGTTGATTTTACGAGTATAGCCAAAAGTGATGGATGATCATTGTGAATTTCAGCCAGTTACCCACAGCACAAGAGGAGCAACTAACTACCCTGAACCAACCTATATGAAAGTACTACTATATGAAAGTGAACTAAATCCATTAAAGAGTAAAAAAAAGTAGTTTGACAATTATCATTCATATATTCTAATTAAACGGTAAGTATTCCGACCCCCATCTAGTCTTTACCCCATTATGACAACTTGAAATTTCTTTTTTGATTTGTTTTATTTATTTCAAATTGCTCAATAAGGAAATACTGAAATATCACATTGACGTAAGTATTCAGACCCTTTGCCATGACACTTGAAATTTGGCTCTGCTGCCCCCTGTTTCTCTTGATCATCTTTGAGAAGTTTATTCACCTTGACTGGACATGATTTAGAAAGACACCCACCTCTAGGGTCTCACAGCTGATGATGCATATCAAATCAAAAACCGAAGCCATGAGGTTGGAAGAAGTGCCCGTAGAGCTCGTTGTGTCGAGGCACAGATCTTGAGACGGCTTCATAGAAATTTGTGCTGTATTAAAGTTCCCGCAGAGCTCAGTGAGCTCTTTAATTCAGTTTGAGTAGGGTTTTGATGCCTAATTCGTTACAGTGAAATGTTTTCATTTTACTTTAACAGAATAAAAAAACCCCGAGGCGAGTGGGTTTGGGCTGCAGTGTGTTGGTGCAACACAGAAACCACTGGTATGGTTCTGGTACAGCAGCCAGATGTGGCTGAGATGCTCAAAATGTTTATGTAATGATGCAGTTTGTCGACCTGACTTCCAAGTGTCTTTAGATTAAAAAACTGATCATGACACCATTACCTCCTGACCTTTTGTGGATCAAACCACTTGATTCTGTTTTTGGCTGTTTGAAAAACAAAGATACCATCATGTCACTTTCATGAACTGTGTTGTATGCATCTGTGAAAAGAGGTAATCACAAATCCCTTTGCTGGTTCATATACGCTCTGTTCCAATAATTGGAATCACTGTTAATGTTGTTGGATCACTTTTTTTCCTAGCTCACCGTTCTCACAGCATTTGAGGACGTACAACAGTAAGTGAACTTATTACCCATATTACCATTCACATGGATGAGACATTCACTTCTGATTCTGACTCTCAATTTCAGTCTGTTGCTGGTCCATGCTGTTACATTCAGTTCAGTACAAAACTGTCCCATACAAGTTACTACATCAGCTAACTGTTGTTTACATCTGGTTTATCAGATTGTGATAGTCAGTGACTTCCCCCTGTAATGTACAGTACTGTGAAGAAGGACTGAGCTGACAGCACTGCTCACAGTCACCAGTGAGGGGAGCTGTGCTGCTAAAAGCTACTGAGATGTCCAGAACAACAGGGATGATCAATGCAGTTAAAAGATGTGTCCTTGCTTTGAACACCTCTACTGAACGAGTTCGACTCGGGGACGATCATTTAACAGTCCATTCATGTGTGTACAGTTTGTGCATTTGTAATTAATTAGAAATTACAAATTAATTGAAACACCCAATAACATCATGTGAACATCAGTTGATTTTCTATGACATGCAGTAATACAACAAAAACAGCCGAGTACCAGAAATTATACACATTTTTATTGAGAATAAATATATAGTTTAAGTACATCACCACGTGACCAGTCCAGTTTAAAGTTACACAGAGTGAAAACACTCTCGACCTATGCATAGTGTACGACTGTGCTCACGAAACAGAGGAAGGCGGCTGATCACCTGGTCAGTTGACCTGTTGCAGACTGAATATCAAACGAGGTGCTCTCCAAACAGAACTAGGAGTCATTTTCACAGTGCTCACATTTTCATTTCCTCACACCTTGGAGGCGACATCACCTGCGGATGTTATTCTTTTGAAAAGAGTTGTTGGGGTATGTATTCTGTGCACGGGAGCAGGAGGCGCAGCAGACACTTCTGTAGTAAGTGTAAACGCAAAGTCGGGCTTGAACCACCACCATACAGTTGTGATACTGGTCACTGCATGATGGATCTGGAATGGAAAAGGAGAGAAATAGGATATGAGAATGTGATAAAAATGGGGGAACTAAAGCAAATGTCATTCTTTCTTTCTATATAATTCAATCCACTCTTCTGCTCTGAGCTGCTACAAGACTGATTTATTGTCAATACTATGTCACACATTCCTCAGGCTCTGGACCACTACAATATTTGATTTGACTGTGTACAAACACACACACACACACACACACACATATATATATATATATATATATATTACATTTACATTCTTCTTATTCTTTTGCAAATGTTTATTTGAATAATCTTTGGCACAATCTTTCATCATAAGTCATCAGAACCCCTCCCTGTTTCTTTACTACCCCTTGATTCCTCCTGGCCGAGACTGTAGGCGATAAACATCTTCACCATGGTAACCTTCAACAATGACAGCATCACAGAGGAATCCCGCTCAAACCCCCAGTGTGAACTCTGACCCAGCAACACCGAAAGTGTGCAAACTGCTGGTTAGACTTACTTATCTCAGCGACACAAGGTTGTTTATTGCATTCTTCTCGACTCTCTGGGGTCGGATTGGGGTCACAGCGGTCGCTCGGGGCAACGTTGTCAGCAAGACAGTGCACCTCTCGTACACGGTAGCCACCATTGCAGGAACGAGAACACTGAGTTGATGCAAAAAGAGAGCAAAGGCAGACATAACATATTACACATTAAACACAATGTCATCTGTGGATTGAATGAAGACACCATTTAGACACAATGAAAATGACATTTATAAATCTTTTCAGAATATTCTCAGTTAATTGATGATGGTTTGTCATTTGATTTATGGTCATTGTGGTTGGAGTTTTCTCTGTTGCAATGGAGATAGACTTGTTGACACGTGAGACATGTGAGTAGATATTATGTGTTCATCATTAGCACTTGCGGCCACTTCTTATTTTCTCGTTTTCTCTCAAATGATTTGTGTTGTTGTCGATTTTTTGATTCTGTGTATTTGGGTGGTAGCAAAAATCTGCATGTCAAAATGCCACTGTGAATAAGTAAAAGAATATGATGTATTTTGGGTGAAATGGCCTTTATAACCCCTGAATCTTACAGTCACATGTCTGAAATACTATTTCTGTGCAAGACATTAAAACAGGGGTTTATTGGCGCATGGTAGAAGGACAGAGAGACTTTGGGGACACTTACTGCACTCCACTCTGTGACGTACCACTGGACACCGCATGGCTTCAGTCGGCACGTCTGAGCTGTGATTGGCTGAGGCAGACTGGAGCATTTCGCCTGGTCCACAATCTCCACGCGACCGTTGTTGTTGAAAACACAAACGACGCTGCGAGTCTGCGTGCCGTTCCCACACTCTGCAGAACACTTCATTAACACACACACATGAGACGTTGCATTGTATAAATGCTCTTTTAGTAGAATAATCCATGTTTGTATGAACAGTGTGTACGTGAATTACCTGACCCCAAGGTCCTGTGTACCACTCCAGCTGGTTTTGGCATGGCCCTGAGTCACATGATGTCACTTCTGGAGGACGTTCCCCTTCACAGCTGGCCAATGGGAGATCAGTCACATGATCCATCAGGCATATTGCTGTCCGGGTTCGATTGCCTCCACCACACTCTGCAGAGCACTGAGGATGCACGTACATGGTAAATCAGTGCCATTTCAAGATTACAAGGATGATTGCACTTTTTTTCCCCCTTCTCTGTCATACACACACACACACACACACACACACACACACACACACACACTCAAGTCCATACTGTATTAACAGTTGCAGTGTTACCCGGTGGCTCCAGAGGGAGGTGAACCAGCTGCGTGCACAGGCTCCCACGTCACAGTTTTGCAGTGTGTCTGGCTTTAGGTTAACGTTGCACTCCTCATCCTCCTCCACATCACCCTGGTTACTCAAACACACCACCTCCCGGCTGCGCTGGCCCACCCCACATGGCACTGAACACTGGGGGAGAAAGATGGTGGCAGAGGGGTGGGAGGAGGGGAGAGGGAAGAGGTCATTTTTCTTTTCTGCTTGCTGTGTTTACTTTAGCTTCAGTAATAATGTAACCATTACTGCCAAACTGAAGTGGGCTTTATGCCCGTCTGTCTGTTGATTACTGAATTACTGAGATGTATAACTTACATGTTGTTCACACAGCTATCAGGTCGTGAGATAATCTGATTAATAAAATATGGTATTGGCTATGGACAGATTTAAATGGGGAATAGTTGTGAACATTGATTCAATTCCATTTCATGCAACCTTTTAATATAATATGATATACTCAAATTTTACATTGTAATATTATTCCTTTTATATTGAGCACTGAAGTCTCTGGAGTGTTTGTGTGTGTGTGCGTGTGTGCGTGCGTGCGTGCGTGCGTGCGTGTGTGTGTCTTCTCACCGGGCTCCACTCAGATCGAATCTCCCATTGGCTACAAATTTTCAGCTGACAGGTAGACTTGGTCACCGGCTTATCAGACGACCCGCACAGTTCTGGTGCCACAGTAATCGAGGACTCTGTCCCATTGGTGTGGACGTGAATGACCTGGCGGCAGATGACCTGGCGGTGCTGGGAGCCGGGTCCACACCTCTTGCTGCACTCTGACCACTCCCCCACATCCCAGCTGTGAGTCAATCACAGAGAACACAGCGAGGATGAGAGGAAATAAAGAGCAGCTCATGGTCCATCACAAGACACTGTGGTTTCATGGTGTTCCATGAGTTAACAGTGACTCTCCTCAAGCAGAGCATGTCCCAGCTCCCTTGTCTTCTTTTTCAACCACAGTTGTTGTGTGAGGTCAGTTGACGTGCTCTACAGGGGGTGTTTTTCAAGCCTGTGGTTTCCTTCACGTTCAGATGTTTCTCCTCCTTCTGTTTCAGTTTTTCAGTCCTCTGTTCAGTCCACTGATACATTCCCAGTAGAAACGTTGTATAATTCAGACTGACAGTTAACATGGATCAAATATCCAACAGACCAACAGCCAAACATACGGTTAACAGACTTCCACAACATCTTGGCAACATTGAGTGTTTTTTACCACAGGACATGTAAACCAAAGCCACACCAAAGTGAGTCAGGGTGATTAACTGTGACGAGTGGCTGATTTATGGCTAGTGTGTGTGTGTGTGTGTGTGTGTGCGCGTGTGCGTGTGCATGTGCGTGTGCGTGTCACTCACTATGCAGCGCAGGGCTGGATGTTGCAGTCTTCTTCCTGCATTATTGGTTCAAGCGCAGGGTCACACAGGTCAGTGGGAACAGTCGCCTGTGAATCTTTCTCAACACACTCCCAGAGCACCTGACGCCTGCCTGGCACACACACACACACACACACACACACACACACACACACACACACACACACACACACACAAGGTTTATTTTCTCAAGACTCTACTTGACTACTGTAACTCTCTCTGCCATAAATCAAACGTCTCTTCCTTACCTCCAGCTAGTTCAGAACACATCAGTGTTACTGGTTTAAATAAGAAACATCACGTCACCCCAATCCTGGCTTCTCTCTATTTCCTCCCTATTTGGTTTAGAATTGATTTGAAGATTTTACTGATCACTTTTAAAACTTGCCTAGGTCTGGCCCCAAGCTACAGAACAGGAAATGTTGACCCATTTAGACTTAAGTCTAAAGGCTTAAGTGTGCTTTTGCCATTGGGCTTCCTCTGCTGTGGAAAGACCTGCCTGAGAAGATAAGGCTTCCAGATTCCGTGATATTTTCCTATTCCTTTTATTTGTATTTACTGCTTTTACATGATGTTGTCTTATATTGCTTATTTCTTATTTCTAATGGTGTTAATGCATTTTGCGGCTGCCCCTGCTTCTGCTTTGTCTATCGAAGCACTTTGTAAAACCTGTTCTTAGAGCTGCTTTATAAATAAATAACAATACTAATAATTACTACTACTACTACTACTACTACTATATGTGCTTTACTTTGCAAAAGTATTAATTCAATGTGTGGTCATCATTTCTTTGTGTTCTTTGTGTTTTCTCACCATTGCCACAGCTTGCACTGCACTCTTTGTGCCCACTCTTTGTCCAGGTGTAAGTAGGCCGAGGGTTAGCGTTCATGCTCGGGTCAGGGGGAACCTGGTTGTGATAGGGTGTCTCCTTGGTGATGTCATTGTTGGTAATGTCACCTTGGTGTACTTTGTCACCTGGGTGGGATGGGTCCACTGTGTCGACTAGACAGTGGACAGTGGAAGTTTGGGAGAGGTGAAACAAAAAATGGTTACAGGTTACAGTGTGAGTGTTGCACAGGCTGATATAAATCACAAATACTAAGCATGATTCAGCATGATCCTAAGCAGGTGTGTAGTTCACATTTGTAAAGTATCAAAGAAACGTATTCTCATTCAGCACAAAACTGACTTTTATGCGTGCTGTTGATGTACACCTCTCTCTGGCCGTGCACAAAGGAAGTGGAGCAGCTGCTCACAGATGGAAAAAATCAAAACTAATTGTGGATTTTGGCGAAACAACCCCAGTAACACCTCAGAAAACCAAAAAGTTATTAAATATTTTGGAAAAGCACTGTGGTTTCTCTTTACAGCTTACAGTGGCAGTTTGGAATTGCAGTTTGGTGACGTCCAGCACTGCACATATTGTTTCATTCCTTGTTAATTTGAAACATGTAGGCTGATCAATTTCTTGTATACGAAGTGCAAGAGAAAATTGTACAAAATATCAATACATGGAGTCTGATGAGCATCTTCCAGCACTGCTCCACCCGTCTTCAACCTGGGCAAAGGTCTAATCGGCCGGCTGAAATCGCCTGTGGGGTTGTGCATGTTCTTTGCAAATATATATATATATTTCGATAGTTCAGGAGATCTATTATAATTAAGTCATTATTTGCCTGTGCTAGTTGATCCAAATCAAACTGTTGCTTTAATGAAGGTTTAATATTAGGTAAAGAAATTAAATATGGCCCAAGTGACTGATTATTGTCTCAGTGTGCGGTGAAATTCTCGAACAGAGTTTGGCCGCCTGCCTGCTCTTACTAATGCTATCAAAACCCTAATCAAATTTTCAAAAGGACAGTTTTGCGGAAAATGATACACACTGGTGTTACTATGACACTGCTGTGAGGACACAAACAGACGCATCTGTTATGTGTTATGATCACGAGGGCAAACTAGAATCTTTGGTATGAGAAAATGGCACGGTGGTCATTTCGGGTCACTCTTATACAGCTTTAAGTGTAGGTTTGGGTGTTGCACTCACCCAGGGGAATTATACCAGAAGGTGCATCTGGTTCTGGAGTCGGGTCTGTGTTATGTAAAGGAACACTGTATTCAAAGTATACGCCAGGGCCTGGTTGCTGGTAGATCAACTGTAAAAAAGAGAGATTGTATGTAGTAATATTGTTATTGTTATTGTTACTGTATTGTAGTACAATGCAGTATGTACTGTAGGCATTTGAAGGAGTCATACAAATGATATGATGAGTGCCATTTTGCATCTCACATAAACATGCAGGTCTTCAGTCAGCGGCCCAGGTGCGGTGATGGACTCTCCAATGCGAGAGCGGATTTCATTGGGTCGCCGGTACATCAGCTGTGTTCCCACGGCAGTGTAGATCCCCGGCCTGTCAATGACCCAGTTTCCATTGATGATGGAGACTCCATTTTGGGTCTTCAGAGCTGGAGGAAAACCCCACGTTTGTCCATCACTGTAGTGTTTGTCATGCTAAAAATACATTGTTGTTACAGTGTGTGTGTGTGTGTGTGTGTGTGTGTGTGTGTGTGTGTTTGTGTGTGTGTGTGTGTGTGTGTTTGTGTGTGTGTGTTTGTTTGTGTGTGTGTGAGTGTGTGTGTGTGTGTGTGTGTGTGTGTGTGTGTGTGTGTGTGTGTGTGTGTGTGTGTGTGTGTTTGTGTGTGTGTGAGTGTGTGTGTGTGTGTGTGTGTGTGTGTGTGTGTGTGTGTGTTTACCCAGGTAGTTTCGGCTCTTTAATGTTTCCTGTATGTTGATGTTTCTCGCTCCTGACGGAATCTCTGTAATCTTGTGGTAGCCAACGTGCAGGAAAGTCCGAGAGAAATTCCCCTTCACCACCTCAAACCCCTGCCAACACACACTTTTATGTACACAAAACCACCAACACAATC
Source organism: Scophthalmus maximus (assembly GCF_022379125.1). Taxonomy (NCBI): domain Eukaryota; kingdom Metazoa; phylum Chordata; class Actinopteri; order Pleuronectiformes; family Scophthalmidae; genus Scophthalmus; species Scophthalmus maximus. Next base: position 11,710,406 of record NC_061522.1, on the reverse strand, counting down.
ACTGTATGTGTACAAGTACAGACACCCTCTGCCTGCTCTCTGAGCCACAGTTTCACCATCTCAGTTGTGTGTTTCAGCAGTAAAATCATAAATTCCAGTGGATCACATAGCTGCTTTTTTGGGGGGGTCTCATTTTCACTCATCCATCCTGCCCTCCAACTCTCTTTCCCTTCCTCTTGCTGGAAATCCCACCGCTCACTCAGCCCAGTCCAGTCCAACAGTTGGTTTGAGTTGGGGAACCTTTGCGGTGTTCCTCTCCATTCCTCCTCTGCACAAGCTTTTTTATTCTTTTTAAGCCGTGTCTTTCTTAATAAGCCTCTGGTTTTTCCCTTTTTGTGTTTTATTCATTATCTGATATAACCTGATCTGTTAGTGATTAGTTAGCCTGAGTGAGAATGACAGAAATAATCTATAACAACTGGTGGTCTGTCCTGCAGCTACTCTCCATGACCAGATTGTGGTTTGATTTCTAGTGTGCACAAGAACAATACATCATTTGTATGAACATAACAAAACTCTTCATAAAAAAAACCTATCAAATTACAGCTCCAAACATTAATGTAGCTACACACGAATACAAATGACATTTACTCTTCTTTACATGACCATGTGGATGTCCTACCTCCAGAGGGGATGGACTGGCTTTGTTATCCCAGGGAAGAGCACCTGAGGGTGGGTAGAGAAGACAAACGAAGTGGAGGAGAGCCAGAGCTCGACCTTGCCGGAGGGAGCTGAGCTGCTGCCACAATTCAGCCATGGAGAGACTGAGGAAGGACACTCACAAACACACGTTCACGCACATGTTTAATGGGGGAGTGTGTGTTTGTGAGGTGGGGTTGGCTTGAGGGGTGGGAGGGAAAAGAGACAAAGGAGTAATGTCGAGAGAAAGTGTTTTATAAAGTGTAGGCAGAGTTGAGGTCACACCCATTTGCACCTCAGTTTGAAAGTTGTGACAACTCTCTCTGTGCGTGTGTGTGTGTGTTTGTGTGTGTGTGTGTGTGTGCCCAGCTCTTTCATCCTAAAGCTCGTCCAAAACCAATATCTCTGCCTGTGAATCGTCATGTGAGATTTTGATGTGAGGCTTTGTATGGACACACATCACTCTTGATCTTCCTCTGACTTCTCCACCCACTTCTTGTTTTTCACTTTATAAGGCTTGTCTTGTTCTGAGTTATTCCATTTTTCATTTCAGCACTGAAAATGGGGGGGTAGGAAGGAAAAAAGTCTAAATTAAAAATACCACAGTAAGAAAGGGTTGGATTGAGGATAATTGAAAAAATATGTTTAATCTGTTCACAACTCATTGCACTTTCTCTTTGTGTCATGGACCACAAAATGTGTGGAGTACCATTATTCTTTACAGTTATTCATTTTTACCTTGATCAATGATTCACACAAAAGATACCTATGTTAAAGTGACTCCAGTTCTCCACCATACCATTTGGGGGGAACCACCCGATTCGCAAATAATTATAAATCCACTGGCCAGGAATCAAAACCACACAGTGACAAACTCGCAACGTCTTCATCTGGACTGGTTGTGATACTATTTTCATGGACATAAAGGATTTGGAGAAGTTCAAAAACATATGGGTGCAATATATTCCCCTGGCTGAAGGTTTTATTTCTGGGCACTGGAGTGTTTGAGCCCTGCAAACACACAATGTAGCATAGCTTGTCTGGCTCTCTAACTTTCCACTGTTTTATGTTGGGGAGTTAGGAGAGATGGGAGTTATAAATATCAGAAACTGCCTTTGACTGCAACCTAATGTCGCAGTGTGGAGAAATTTAGTGAGCTGGAGCGGAGATAATTTTTTTTTCCTACCTGTTTTGTACTTGTGTTGGCAGAAACCGCAGTTAAACGCTGAAAAAAAAAACTTCTCTGGATTGCCAGCTGATCCACACCGCAGCTGTTCACAACATGGGTGTGAAATTGCCAGGAATGAGAATTTCACAACTTCTATAAGAACCTCCATTTCTTTGTGATAATATGTGTGTGTGTGTGTGTGTGTGTGTGTGTGTGTGTGTGTGTGTGTGTGTGTGTGTGTGTGTGTGCGTGCCTGCGTGCATGCATGCGTGTGTAATTGTGCGTGCGTACTTGTGTGTGTGTGTGTGTGTGTGTGTGTACTGTAGGTGCATATGTTGGTGCATGGAAGATATAGGTGTCACACATGTATTGGTGAAGGAAGAGGATTCAATGTCTATGATATACTGTGAATCGACAGAGTTCTTACGAGCATGCTGGAAGCAGCGCGGAGAGTGATGATGCCGTCTGTGTCTCCTCTGTGAGTGGCACTGTGCCCTTTGACCTGACAGACACCAGTGCACTGATGTGTACACCGCAACACAAGCTAAACCTACATACAAATGATGTACATCTCATGCATGCCTCTCTTTCTTTTCTCCCTCTGTCTGTCTGGCACGGGGCCAGATCTAAGACGTTAGACCCTAACCCCTGGAGTAAATAACTGGTAGTCACGGAGCTATGATACAGGCATTTTGGGAGCCGCCGAAAGTCTGTCAGGGAATACTGGGAATTCTGTGTGAGACAGGCGCTGTTAGGGCTACAACGTCTGTTTTCCGCTGTGACAGCTTAATAGCTGCCACGTCTGATCACTCACACACGCTGTGAGTCCCAGCTGGAAGTGGCACAGCAGCTCCTTTACACGCAGATCTGCTCAAACAGTGATATGAACAAGCATGGGGTCATGAACACCGGCAGCACACCGATATACTTGTTACATGTTTCAACAATCTGATAACATTCATGTTAATAGTACAGGATTTTGTAAAGATGATGTGGTTTATTTTGCAGCTATTAGAGGTGTTATGTTGGGATTTAGCTAAAGATGTTGCCTGACTGTTATGGTATGATTCAGTACTGAGGATTGTATGTGTGAAATTTAACCGGGAAACCCTCAGGCCTTCCATGACCATTCTGTCTGTTAAAACCATTGACTGTAACGGAACTTGACCTCAAAAGCATTTCAACCATTTATATTTTTCAAAAAAAGGGTTCTCTTTTGTTGCATCTTATAAAAGGACCCAGAGGGGGAACACCCACTGGCTTACAGTATGCTACAGTTCATTTAAAATATGCTTCAATGTGCTGTTAAATTGTGAGCTCATATAGATTTGGGAATGGAAAGGTCTTACTGATGAAAAAAGGGGCCTGAAACTGTTTTTCTGTGACTTTTCTGATAATCACCCATATGTGACTATTATAAAATATGTTTTTGTCAGTGTGTCTCTGTATTGTTATTTGTAGGCAGAGTTGAGGTCACACCCATTTGCACCTCAGATTGAAAGTTGTGACAACTCTCTGTGTGTGTGTGTGTGTGTGTGTGTGTGTGTCCTAGCTGGCCACACTGGCCACAAAAAAAGAAGAAAAGAAGACACAATGGTAAAAGACAGAGAATGAACAATGCAGTCAATGGAAATTTTGCTCACCACTGACATCAAATATTTATTTCCCTTACATTCCCTCGATTTTCCTCCTTCTCCTCTCCACATCCTACTTTCTATTCTCTTCCCCTTTTTCTCTCCATTTTCTCCTCTCCTCACACTTGCCTTCCCCTCTCTCTTTTCTTCCAGCTGTGAGGTGTTTGATGTCACTCTGTCACATCAAATATTTATTTCCCTTACATTCCCTCGATTTTCCTCCTTCTCCTCTCCACATCCTACTTTCTATTCTCTTCCCCTTTTTCTCTCCATTTTCTCCTCTCCTCACACTTGCCTTCCCCTCTCTCTTTTCTTCCAGCTGTGAGGTGTTTGATGTCACTCTGTCCCGTCCTGGCCAGCTGCCCCAGAAACCAAATGAGGGGTTCTGTCGTCCCACTGACACCTGGTCAACCCCTAACCACCGGTTACTTCCCTAACGACCAACTCCTTCCCTAACGACCATGAGAAACGCAGGAGGACCACTGATCGATCACTGAAATTCCTAGGCAGTTTTCTCTCCGTGTTGGCCGTTTGTCAAGATGTAATATTTTGATGCCATGAACATGTCTTGCTTATGTTTCACAGGCTAATGACTGGGATGGCCTCAAAAGCCCAATGTCTTGGTGTGGATTTTCTTAAGTTGTGAGCTGATCTGACTCTTACTGACCGAGTGCAGAACTAGAAACAAGAAAACTGTGACAGTGAGAGTGGTTGTATACAGACATTACAGATAGCTGACAAGTAGGCAGGGGTCCGTTATAATCCATTTAGTGGTCTTTGCACTCACCCCTCTCACTGTTTCCTTATTACAGGCTTGAGACTGTTGAAGTTGAACACACAAACACACACACACACACACACACACACACACACACACACACACACACACACACTTTTTGACACCATAAATATACCTCTCTGGTCAGCTACTACAACTGCACATACCTACAGGGTCAAGCAGAACAGTTCACAGCATGCTTGCTTTCCATCCCTCAGGTTGTATGTGCCTGCCCATGAATGCACGCAAAACTATGCTTGCAGGTAAATCTTTCAACACACAACTACCTCTCAGTAAAAGCATTACCGTCCATGTGCAATGTGGTGCGGTTATTTTTGTCTGTCATTTCATTTTGAGCACCCCACTCAGACAGTGGGTGTACACAAAAGTTTTTTGTCCACCACAAGACACCAGAACATTTTCATTTTCTATGGATTCTACTGGAGGGATGAACATGTTCCCTTTTTTTTGTGTGTAACATGTCATGTGGGCATTGTCATCTGGGAAGATGAGTCAAGTAGTGTAATAAATAAGAATTAGAAAAATATTTCCTGGTTCCAGTTTATCAAATCTAACTTTTTGCTGCTTTTCCTTTCTTACTGTAAATGAAATGCCTTTGCTCAGGGGCAAGGTGAAAGCCCCCATCACCAACCCTGCCTAAAGGAACAAGGTACCCACATTTTTGGAGTAATTTGGAGTCTTTTTGTGGTTGCTGTGTATTTTTTGCCTCAGTAGGCCCGAGGAGAAACCGATCCATGACAGTATGTTTTTAGCCAGATTACTGCATTGAGTACTTTTACTTTTAATGCCTTACGTACATTTTCCTTATAATACTCATATACTTTTATAAATATGTTTTCATAGTTTGGTATTTGTACCATTTGTTGATGTTACTAATATTCTTCTCACCCCAGCTAGAGTGTAATTCATTATGATCATAACGCGACCACAAAATTAGTCCAGCAACTAACACAGCGGTGTTTTGTTTTAATGGCTGCAGTAACGGTTAGTTACCACCAGGGCGCGGGCGCGGCACCAAAGCGGAAACAGGAAGTGTCGTTGACTTCAACGTACGAAATTCAAACTTGTGATAGAAAAACATCTCTGTCAGAGGCGAGGGCTTCTCCGTATGGTAGTTAACTGATTCAAACGTCTCCCTCTCCCGTTTTTCCTCTCTAACTCAGGTAAAGTCAATGATTCAGGTCAAACTTTCGCCGCTTCTTCTAAGAGTTTGTCACTTCTGGCTGCGTTATCGACTCTGCTTTAGTCGAGCTAGTCGGCTAGCCATAACACAGAGAAAGAGTACAAGCTAATGTCAATGCTGAACAAACAAAAGATCGCTTCTCTACTTTAACTGAGTGGTTTATTGAGTTGATGCTACAAAGCATTTCCTCTGGCTGCAGGGTGTTCTATCGTCGTGCGGCTGAAGACGAGAGGATGCCCGTGGAAAGGATCGAGCCCCGCGGAGCCGAAGAGCTCCACAGAAACTATGAGGTTTATGAGACTATTGGCTCAGGTAGCGTCCATGTTAACGTTATTTATTCATTTGCTGCTTTGTCTGCGTCTATTCCTCCCCAGCGTGAGTTGTGAACCTTGTGTGTGTGTGTGTGTGTGTGTGTGTGTGTGTGTGTGTGTGTGTGTGTTTGTGTGTTTGTGTTTCAGGAGGCTTTGCTAAAGTCAAGCTGGGTCGACACCTCCTGACAGGAGAGAAGGTTGCAATCAAAATCATGAATAAGAAAGATTTGGGGGTGAGTCAGAGAGAAACCATTTCACTATCACCAACCAGCTTTAGCCAGCCACGTCCTTCTTACCCTAATATAAAAAAAGTTTTCCTGCAACCAATTACCACACCCAAAGAGGAGAGGTCACTGCTGTCTTTTTCAACCAGCCTCCCAAAGGAATGATTGTCTTTCAATTTGAACATGTACCTTTTATTTTGAAATATTTTGGTTGCTGTCGTAATTTTTTTTATCATGCATTTCAATCCAGCCTTTCCACACTAAAGTTTGAAAGGTTGCTTGTCTTCCTGTGATCTACATAAAACGTTAGAAAAATCCAAAGCTATTCAAAATTCACACAGTAGAGAAAGGCAGAACATACCAGACATTGTTTTTGTAAAGGACGCTGTAAACTATAAAAACTATTTGTATAGGTAAATATATATATATTTAAATCTCTTTCCCCCAGGATGACTTGCCCCGTGTGAAGGTGGAGATTGAGGCCATGAAGAACCTGAGTCATCAGCACGTGTGTCGTCTTTACCAGGTCATAGAGACCTCCACCCAGATCTTCATGGTGCTAGAGGTAAGCGCACAGTACGCAAAGAGAATCTGTGTCAGTGTGTGTGTGTGATAACGTCTTATTCATCCATTTGCCTCCCTTGTGTCCCTCTCCTATTGCCCTCTTCTCTCAGTACTGCCCAGGTGGGGAGTTGTTCGATTACATCATAGCAAAGGACCGACTGTCAGAGGAGGAGACCAGGGTGTTTTTCAGACAGATAGTATCTGCGATGGCCTATGTCCATAGTCAGGGATACGCGCACAGAGATCTAAAACCGGTAAATACAAAACAAAAACACCACTATCTGACAGAACTTGCAGCAAAATGAGTCTACTTCTCTGCAGTCTTGTGTGAATTTAATGCCTGCAGCAATGTCTGTCTCTTTGAACTTTAGGAAAACTTGTTAATTGATGGAGACCACAACTTGAAGCTCATTGACTTTGGCCTTTGTGCCAAACCTAAGGTACAACATCACATTCCCTGTCCCTCTGTGTGCATATTAAACATATTTAGCCTGTGAAGTATTTGCCAAAGTAATGTGAAAGTTACATGTACCAAAATACTAAATTTACCCCATCGCTTAGCTTTTGGTAACAGAAAGTCCAGCAGATTTTACATTGTGAAATCCTGTATCAGTCCTTTCACAGTCTAGATTGTTTCTGTTTTTTTCAAAAGTTATGTTTGTTATCTTTATATTAGTAGCTGAAACCTAAAAAAAAAAATATGTCCATTTACAATGCGTAGAGCCAGACTGATATCGGTCAGCCAATTTTTATCATTCAATATTGGCATATTACAGATAAATCGGCTACTGTTTTCCAATATGCACCAAAGTCAAAATCGTTTTGTAGAATATAATGTAGAGAAGATGCTTGGGGTTATTTAGAGAGGGTGTCATCACAGAGTTTGTCCACCAGAGTGTGCTCCGATTATCTTGTTTACAATATGCTACACTGTCGGGATCAAGTTTGTGTCTATATATATGCATATATGTGTGTGTATGTATATGTATATGCTTTAGCCCAATATCTTCATAAAATTAAATTTTTTACTACATAAAATGGCAATTTGCCTGAAAATAATCCACTATCAGTCGTTCTCTAATATTGATTTCTATATACAAACACAGCATGCACATGTATTTTGTGTGGTCTGGCTCTGATGTGGTTGTCGCTCTCTTAGGGAGGTCTGGGCTATGAGCTGATGACGTGTTGTGGGAGCCCTGCGTACGCTGCCCCTGAACTCATCCAGGGAAAATCATATATTGGTTCAGAGGTGAGAGATGTGGGCTTAATGCCGTTTACAACCTTTAGAACCATTGGGGAGGCATTTCCAAGATTTGTCCTTATTTAAACCCACAAAACTTGATTTTTTTTTCTTCACTTAAGTTGATGATAACCTGCCTGTTCCACAATTCTGCCTCTTCATGGTGTTCTGATCATGTTCACTGGTGCATGACTCTGTGCAACTGAGCTGTGAAATCCTGGCTGTATCACTTGAAGTTGAAATATTGCTGTGTGATGTGTAAACTACAGGCTGATGTGTGGAGTATGGGGGTGCTGCTGTTCGCTCTGCTCTGTGGATACCTGCCTTTCGATGATGAGAACTGCATGGCCCTTTACAGGAAGATTACAGTAAGAGAGTTGCTGTCCTAAAAATGTTTTCCTTTCCCTGTATAAAATACTAAATAGAAGTTTTATTTAAAATGCTGCTTAATTTCTCGAGACCAATCACTCAAGTTGTTGTGTCCCCTCATAATCATATTTTGTTAAATATTACCACTTAAGCAAATCCTTGAACTTAGGAAGGATTCATGTTTGTAGTGTCTTTCTTTTTTATAATGTAGTTTTTTTATTGATGTGTTTGTTGTCTTCGTCTTTCATATCTTCAGAGAGGTAAATACGACAACCCCCGGTGGCTCTCTCCAGGCAGTGTCCTTCTCCTCAACCAGATGATGCAGGTAGGGATTCAGTTATTCAATTTCCTCTTTTATCTGTTGCTGTCTGCTGTCCACTCAGCCTCCTGGACAGTGAGTATTTCATTATTGTTTCATAAACTTTGTGTTACTTGTCCATTTCTCATCATTCTGATAATAATACACAGTACTACTTCCTGCTGCATAGTATTGGCAGACTGTGGTGAGTTGCATATTAAGTTGTAGTTTCTGTGTGTGTCCTGTAGGTGGACCCCAAGCGGCGTATTAGTGTTCGACAACTGCTGGACCATCCATGGGTGATGAGAGACTACAACAGCCCCGTGGAGTGGTACAGCAGGCAGCCGGTACACTCGCACAAACACACAACTATAAACAGTATATATACACATATGCATACACCAAGAGTCTACACACACAAGTACTTTTCCCAAAAGAGCACTATAATGCATTCATTTTTTGAGAATTGTACTCAACATATACAAAGTGTCTGTCTTGGATTTTCTCTGACGAGTTTAATCTTTTTTTTGTAGCTCGGCCACATAGATGAGGACTGTATCACTGAGATGGCAGTCAACATGAAGCGATCGAGAGAGAGCACCACAGCCCTGGTGAAGGAGGTGTGTGCAAAGTTGTCTGCACATTTGAATGTTTGCATTGATGTTTATCACGCTGATCAGTTCCTCATCAACTGACTTTGTGTGTTTTTGATGTTGAAATTACAACAGATGGATTTTATGTGTCAATAAATTTTTTGCGTAGTTTTGTTAGATTTACAGTCTAATACATGCTGACTCCCACAGTGGCGGTATGACCACACCACAGTCACCTACCTGCTGCTGCTGTCAAAGAAACAGAGGGGAAAGCCTGTCCGCCTGCGCCCTGAACCAACTGTCTGCGAGGACTTCTGCTCTCCTTCACACCAGGGACTACAGGTCAGACTCGGGACCACAACTCCCACAATGCTCTGCCGTCTGCCTGGGTCTTAACAGCTGTTCTGGTTCGGTCCTTAAACCTTTTCCCTGAACCTTATACACATACTGTTTCCTGGCACAAAGGGATGCGATGAATCATTTTGGTCTACTTGTCTTCCATTTCTAATACTCTCTCCTGCTTTCAGACCAGGGAAGCCCTTAATTTCAGTGAGGATGAAGACGCTGTGATTGTGGGTTCTTTGGATTTATGCTCAGACTACATTGATGATTGTCCATGGGTTCCAATCACACATCATACACCCCAGGGGGTCAGAGGTCAGCCAGATGGAATTGCAAACAACAAAGATACGGTATATGAAAGTTAGGACGAATATATGCTTTTCTTGTGTTTTGGGTACGTCTGTGTCGGCTCTCAGCATTGAGAGACCAGGTATATGGCTCTGTACTCATATCACGTTTCACTTTTCCTCCTAAAGAGACTGGCATCATCGCCATCAGTGGAGAGAAGATGTGCTTATAGCCCGACTCCAGAGAGGGGGCGAACGACTACACACCACTGCCAGGAGAGGAGGGACAGAGACCGAGAGCAAACCATTGAGAACAAGGAGAATATTGCTGTTCAGGAGAAAGATGTTGACATCTTTGTGTTGCCAACTCCTCGAACTCCAGTGTCCAGTAAGAAGAACGCACGCCACAACAAGAATGTGTTGACCACACCCAATCAAAATGCTAACAGCAGTAGTGGCAAAATCAATGCAGTCACGCCTAAAGGTAAAGAACCTCACAGTTACTCTGCTGTAGTTTCAGTTCATTGTGCAGTTTATACGTGTACTGTAATGTGTTTTGTTTGTTCTAAACTGAAAATAAGCTTCAAGTGCAATATAGATTATTTTCATTAGCCAATTGCCCCCTCCACATTGCTCTTTTCATTTATCCGTCCCTCGTCTCATGCAGCTCTCATAATCACAAGTGCCACATCCGCATGCCACACATTTGCAAGTAAATTGTCTTCTGGTAATAAACTCATTTACTGGACCTGTTTTCATCCCAAAGCCACTCATATTTCAATGATTTAGCTGTCATTACGCCACAGAGAATGGACACACTTATCACTGTCAACTCAAAGGTGAGGTTCTTATCAGGAAAGCTAATTCTATTCACTTATCTGTAACTGAAGGACACTAATGTGAATGGAGAATCATTAAAGTCTTAATTATTTGTCAAAGTGAATCCGCTGCTCCGATGTCCAGCCCCATTAGTTTCCACTATAGACTCTACCACGAGCCACAGACCTTTTTGGTGTTAAAACGTCCAGGCTCCGTCCTGTGCTCTTTACAGCCGCCTGTTCTAGTGCAGCATGTCTACAGCGCAGACACGCTGCCTCTGACATACTTGTCCACACACACGAGCACTGTGGTCTGTCCCTAGGCGTGTGCTGTGACAGGTGTAGCTGTCTCATTCCTCCGCACAATGTCCCACGTGGGCTGTAGTGACATGTGTTCTTCTGCCACTGTAGTCTACCTGTGTGTGTGTGTGCATGAATGTGTGTCAGTCTGTGTCACACCACTTGTCTTTGTTTACACCAAAGTCTTTGTGTTCACTACTCCAGTGTGAAAGCCAGCTAGTTCCATGCATCAGGGCAGTACTCGTAACTTTCTACATTTAATTCAATTCAGTACAGTTTTCCTGGTCTTTTTTAAAAAAACATTTCCTCTCAGGAGTTGCTGAGTTTGTAATAAATCATTTGTGTGTCTCGTAGGTGGCAGTGCCTCCAAAGAACACGGCAAGAAGAGAACAGCAGAGAACAGGGAGCCTGCCAACATTGAAATGCTGGCTTTCAGTCCTGAGAGAAGGTGAGCGACAAACGGGACGCGAGAGGCTCTGAGGTGAAAAAAAGGAAGTCAAAGTCAGAAGTAGGGCATGGGAGTAAGTGAGTTACTTAACACGGTAAAAACTGAAACAGGGAAGACTGAAGTTCAGGTCTAAGTTTACTGGAGATTTTAGGGAGGCCAATGGGCTGTAGAGACTGAACTGCAATTGTGATTTCAAAAATAAAATGTAAAAATGCTTGTCCTTCAACAGTGTCACTCACTTATAAGTTAATTTGAGTCAGGGAATCACTAAAATGAAGAGACAAACGCTACAGTGCACAAGAAGGCAGAATTGAAAGAATATGTGAGCTACTGGGAGGGACGAGTGAGAGCAACCTCAACCGATCAAATGTCAAGCTAGAGTGATTCCATGTGAGACCCTGTTCGCTCCGCAGGTCTCGCTCTTTGGACTTGGCTGTTACGGGGGACAGCGGAAAGAAGAAGAGAGGGGGGAAGATGTTTGGTTCTCTGGAGAGAGGCCTGGATAAGGTGATCACTATGCTCACTCCCAGCAAGAGGCGAGCCCTGCGCGATGGCCCCCGCAAGATCAAGGTATACGCATGCAGATCTCATTCCCTGTTCTGTGTCACATAAACCTGATGTCTCATCCTGAAAATGTCTGACCAATGTTTAAAAAAAACATTTAATTTAACCCTCACATTTGACAAACCGGAACCAGAGAATGTTTCTTATTCTTGTTTTGGTTACTGACTTGAACAATAGTTGTCAAATATTCTAATAGTTTTTGACGAGGAAGCAATTTCTGATCAGTGTCTGTGTCCTCCACTAGGCACAATACAATGTGACTTTGACAAGTCAGACAAACCCGGACCAGGTGCTTAACCAGATCCTCTCCATCTTGCCAAAGAAAAATGTTGACTTTATTCAGAAAGGGTAAGAGCACAAACCTAATCTTTCCCCTTTTTCTGACCAGATTGCTCGGTATTCAAACCCTAATGTTTGTGGGGTTTCTTTTTTTTTTGCCCCTTAATTCAGGTATACCCTAAAGTGTCAGACATGGGGCGACTTTGGGAAGGTGACGATGGCATTTGAGTTGGAAGTGTGCATGCTGCAGAGGCCAGAGGTCGTCGGTGTCCGCCGCCAGAGGCTAAAGGGAGACGCTTGGGTCTACAAGCACCTGGTGGAGGACATCCTCTCCACGTCCAGTATTTAAACGCACTTTTCTGACAAATTCTCTTCCCGTACAAGTCGATAGACTTGGCCCCTTTGTGTCGGCCATGACAAGAGACAAGAGATAATAGATTCTTATCATTGATGATCAGTCCTTCGTTATTTTTTTTTAATGAATATTTCAAATTCTCCCTAGGCCAGTCTGCAATCCCCATTATATTTGTTACATTGAATTTATGAGCATTACATCTCAAGATCCTTCATACTGTATCTTGTTTTATGTAGAATATTGTTGTTTTACTTCCCTTTTTCATAACTATTAGGCTAAATAGCTTCTATGTCAATCCTCTTGAGGTGTGTGTGAGTGTGTGTGTGAGAGAAAATGAATGAAATGTATTTACATTATACCTCCTGGCTGCTCATTACCATATTTATGTCATGATGTGGTTATTCTCCCCTGTAGGTGCAAAACTTGATTTAATAACATAAATAAGCAGAGCGTCACTAATTTACTCATTGGTTTTTTTATGTATACGTGTGTACAGGTCTTCCATCATGATGATTTGACATGGTCATGTGAAGGGTCTGCTTTTATTTCTTACTGCTATTTTCACTGTCTGTCACGTTGTGTCTGTAAGATTTTTTACTGACATTGTAAAAAGTAGCAAAATAAATGATTTCTGTTGAGTGTAAGATGCCTGTGTTTACAGAGACAGATGAATTTATCTCAACTGTTTATTTCTTTTCTTTTTTTTTTGTCATTCAGTGGTTTGATGGAGCAGTCGTGTGTGTTTTACTCTGTCATCCTCCTTATGTTCATCTTCTAGTCGTCACTCCTCTCGGGTACAGAGATTGATGGTGATGGTTTGGCTCAGTGAAAGTGTTTCTAGGCATTCATCACCAGTAAAATTAGAGGTGAAAGGTGTCTAGATTATTTTCTCACTTCAGATCTCTCAGACTCCAAGCTCACATTCTGCACTTGCATTTTTAAATGATAAACACAATAGTGCAAACATCAACAACTGTGTGTTTTCAGCATTTGTATCCAATAGTGGTACCAATAACTGATAATGCTAAAGCAATGACATCGTGTATCCTTTGAAATTAGAACTTGGGCTCATTGAACATCAGGTGTTTGGAAGTTCTGTGTTGTTTTGAAGTAAACTGATAACAAAGAACAGTAATGGATTCACTCTGATGCTCAAAATGGTGGATGATCATTGTTATGACAGAAAGGGCTGTAGGAGCGTGATTGTTATGACTAAATAATGATGATCATAGCCTGCAACGTCTGAACAGACTAAAACAGAGGGAACGGCCCTCGTCTCTTTCTCTCTGTTCCCAGACGAGATGCCATTTAGTCTTAGCAGCGTTGCGGCTGATATGCATTTATTTGTGGCATGTTCTCCTTGCCGTCTCAGCAGGGAGGGGAAGAGTAACGGTAATGGTGAGTTGAGCTGGTGATAAGGAGGGTTTAACCTTAATGGTTTCAGAGGGGGCGGGGGGTGGGGGGTGATGATTTTAAGACAGCGGTGAAGGTTGGAGTAAAGTTGGAGGGGCAGGGGTGAAAGAAAAATCCTCATTATTCCAGTGGTGGTAATGACTCCTGCTGGGCGGAGGTTGCCGGATCGGAGCTGTGTTTGTGTGTGTAAAGTGTGTGACAACAGCTGCACCGAAAGCCAGCTGTCACCAGCTTCACATTTCAGAGAGACTTCTTTCTTTTTTCATCATTCCCTATTTTCTCCTCCTGCAACCTTGTGGTTCGACAGAGCCGTCTACGTGCTCTCCTGTCAGAACCGAACCTGCGGCTGCTGCAGATTCGCAGTCACCTATGACCTGTGACTATGACTAATGAAATATTTTGGCTGTGTATTATCAAGTTGCATTTGTATTTTTGTTGAGTTGATGATGAATGCAAAACTAACCAAGCAGGTCAGTTGTCCAAGGTTTTCACCTTTCCAAAAAAAAAGAAGAAGCCCATTGATCTGTGATTGCTGTCACTGTTCCTCCATTCACACAGGGGGCACTGCACTCCCCGATCTAGACTTGTGCACTGGTTCAGTCCAGGCCTGCTTGTATCCTGGAGGAAAAGTCTTGCACAATGGCTTGAGGAGGATTAATGAATTAAAGCTGAGAAAGTCTGCAGAATATAAGGCAGTGGGAAACGAAGGTGGGACTTGTCACTGTCAGGAGCAGGTGTGAGCTGACAAACTACGTCCAGTTTGGTGGCAGTGTTGTTGGGTGAGTAGAGGTTTTTCAATCTTTGATAAACTGCTGTCATCAAGTTGATAAAATGTACAGGCCCTGTCCCGCAAGCATGTGCAAAACGCTGGAGAAGATTTGTGTATCACTTGCTTTGCTTGTTTTTCAGTTTTGAGGGTGTAGAGGCGTGTGGGAGAAATGAGGCTTCTGCTGGCAATCGCTCTCGTCCTCCTTTTCCTATGTGAGTTTATGTTTCTTGAGGAGTGCTATTACACTGATACGGTCCAACAGTTTTGCTTGCTGTTTTTGCTGCATGACACTTCAATTTCTTTGTTGTTCTCCTGTCTGTATATCTGTTGTTTCAGGGCTTCACAAGGCGCAGACATCGAGGGACCCGTTGCATGGAGATCCTTGTGAGGTAAAAATACACTGGAGAAACTGATTAGGCCCAGATACAGTCCTGAAGTTCCCAATCTGTGGGTCAGGAGCCCCAGGGGTCCCAATATTACCCAGTATTTCACAGCTAAAGAACTAAATATTGGTAATGTAAATACACACAAAAACAAAAAAAGGACTCGACAATCCAGAAACACAACTCCAAATGAATGATAATGTTGCTCTGTGTCTGTAAGATGTCTAAGTTAGTAACCGTTAGCAACTTAAAATATGACTTCAGTTTTGTGTCCACAGCTTGTTTTCACTGTCATCAAGGGTTAAAAACAAATTAGAATTCCTTTTGATCATCATGATCATATCCCATGTCCACTTTGAATTTTCTTTTTTTTATTAGGCCACATCCCTGAGTAAGGCAGCCGTGTCTCTCCTCCTGTCTCCTCTGTCCCTGTACTCCTGGTCGGCATCCACGCTGCTCCGACTCGTCCTGTCCGTCCCGGCTCTTGTCCTCAGCTCCTTCCAGAACACCCTCCTTCTGCTCCTGGCCTGGCCTTGGTGCGTTGCGTCCGTCTGCATCTCGGCGCTGCTGACTTGCCTCCATGTCGCCCTGTACCTGATTCACCTGGCCCTGGTGGTTTGCGTTGTGGCCATTTTGACCCTCGAACGGCACAAAATGGCTGACAGCGACGCCGCTGTGAAGACAGGCTTGTGCCAGCAGAAGAAACGGGAGAGCTGTCTCACCAGAACCAAAGTGAGGATGTTTGGTCACACAGTTGCACAGCACCAGTGAGTTCCTCTGTAAAATTGTCATGTTTCAACCCCAAGTTTGTTTGGACCAGCGTTCACCTTCATTTATCTAATGAGCCTACAACTGTAGTTGATTTATACATAGATTCTATTTTTAAATTGGCTTTGCAATGAACAAAGGCCTGATTCGTGTGTGTCCTTGTGACCTAAATGAGGTTGAAAATACTTCTGCTAGTTGGACCTTCTACAAAAAGCCCGCTGCTGTCCACTTATCTATCTCTCCCATTTTCTCCCTCCTCGTCATTAAATGTGGCTCCCAATTATCTGCGGATTGTTGTGCTGTTTTTCTTTACATCCGCAGATGTTATCATTAGACATGTCTGTCAAATGGAGATGAGCGGATAAGAGAAATATCTTCTGCGTTCATTGCGTCAGAGTGTGTATGTGCACTGTGCAGTCCAGCAGCGCAAGGCATGCAAACCACATTCCTGAAAAACACTAATAAAGGGAGTTAACAGGGAGAGAAACTAGATGTGGTACAGGCGTCGAGCCAAGGCGGCGGTTGCTCAGCCAACCAGTAAACGGTGTGTGCTGACACGCTGTGGCTCTCCGATCTCAGGGAAGCCGTAAAAAATGGCACGAGAAAACTATTTTATCAAAAACTATTAACACTCCTGCCGAAGGGTGTAGCCATAAAAAGTAATGGGTGAAGTTTCTCTCTCTCTCTCTCTCTCTCTCTCTCTCTCTCTCTCTCTCTCTCTCTCTCTCTCTCTCTCTCTCTCTCTCTGTGTCTGTCTGTGTCTGTCTGTGTCTGTCTGTGTCTGTCTGTGTGTGTGAAGACAGACAAAGAGACAGAGGGGAAATGAGGCTGGATCATAGAGATTTATTATATGGCCGTGGCATCCTAATTAGCATAAAGACTGGACCGGCCCACTCAAGCAGAGAATTAAAAACCTTAATTGTGCTGTCAGCCTTCCTCTCTCTTTCTCACTGTTGACTCTACTTCATTCCGCTCGCATTCGTCTGCTGCCGCTCTCCTCTCTGCTTATGAAGTAGCCTGCGTCTATGCTGTTTAATTGTTGGTGATAAATGGGAAGTGGGATGTTTGTAATTGTCTCGCAGATGGGGCGGAGGCCGACAGAGATCGAGTTGAGAAGGGAGGAAGAGAGGGATGGGGAGCGTTTTTCCCATTTTGAAAGTGTAGAGCGAGGAGGCCATTTATCAAATGTTTTGTTTGAAGGAGGAAAATTAGCTTGGCAGACACGGGGTGAGGAGGAAGAGCTGGTGGGGATTTGATCCCTGGCCAGACTGAAGCTGCATATGGAGCCAAGGTTTTACAGATTGTTGCAGTGTTCATGTTATGGGGGACACTGGATAGTGGTGGCAAAGGTCCCAATGTTTAGGACTTCAAAACGATCCTGTTTTCAGAAAAACTTAAGACAGTTGTATATTTGTACAGTTCATCATGTGAGGGTTTGAACTAATGTGTTTGACAGTATAACACCATCCATTAAACCTGCCTAATTACTTGAGCAACAGATTTAATAGGGGCCTCAGCGTTTTGGTTAGAATTCAGACTTGTGCCAAACTTGATGTTTGAGCGTTCAGAATAGTACAGCTTTACTTCTGGTATGTAGGACTTGAAGGTTGAAGTTCAAAGAAGAAACACTCGATGCTTTTGACCTGATGCTAGTTATTACAAGTTAGGTGGATGATGACGGAGTGATTTCCACATGACCATTATTGATATTTAGTTAAGCGTTTCTTACCAAACATTATTGTGTCCGAGTAAATGTTCTGGAGTATTGAACCACTGCAATTATTTTATTTAGAATTTTTTCTTTTATTGCTTATTTTGATCACTTTAATACATCTTTGCAGTTTTCTTGGACAGCATTTCCCAAAATTCACCTGCTGACAACCTGTTGATGCCAGAACTTTAAAACGTCACTCAGTGAGCAGGATTTCTGTCTAAGAAAAGCATAAGAAATCACAATTCCTAATTTCTTTAATTCCTAATCCAATTCCTAATAAAGATGAAAAGGACTAACAGTTTACACTGTTGTGAGACAGAAAGGGATCCTCATCATATGTTTGTGCCGTCACAGGCAGCACATTTATTAACCGTAGAAAAAGTAGCTGTACTATTTATTTATTTTTTATTTGTGGCAAGTTTTACCGACATCAGAGAGTGCATGTCAAAAAAGACGGCAAATGTTGACTATGAAAATTGACATCAGATGTCTGTGAATCAAATGACAAAACAGAGACGAGAATAAAAGAGAAACACTAGAAGTGTACTACTGCCCACATTCATTTATTTAGGTGATTCCAAAACCACCACAGTGTGACCAAACAAGCTTGGATGCCTACAGCAGCAAACATTAGTACATATTTTGATAAAAAAAAAAATGTTTTAAAGCCTCTGCAAACCTAATGAGTTTGCTTAACTTGGGGTGGAAAATGAGCTAGGTTACTTAAGGATTATGGACTAATCAGTTAGAGAGAGAGAGAGAGAGAGAGAGGGAGGAGGAACACGTGGAACAGAGGAGTTCAGCAGAGGAAGGTTTCTCTGGAGGAGGAGGAGGAGGCAGCGTTTCTTTTGTGAGGGTCAGTCCAGTCTGTGCGTCTCCGCTGTCAGAGCCTCTCCTGCAGTAGCAGATGAGGTTAAGACTTGGGAGGCCGACCCGTCTCACGTTGCCTCTCCCTCAGCTCTGACAGCTTGTATACACACACACACACACACACACACAACATTGTCTTATACCTCAGTCCTCTTTTTCTGCCCTTCCTCTCCATGTCCCTCTGTCTCTTTCTCTCCCTGTGCCTCACTTTCTTCCATTGTTTTTCTGTTTCTATCGTTCTCCTCTCTCCTTCTTTCTCTCTCTCTCTCTAATTGGTCTCCACTAGGTTAGCTTAGACAGGCCTATTCATCATAGCACTATCCTCATAGACAAACCCTCAGGGAGTGAGGGGGAGATAGACGGAGTCAGACGGTAGGGTGAGAGGGTCCGCCGCTTGTCAACCCACTCTTCTTCTCTTTTTTCCCCTCCTTTCTCCCCGTTCTCCCTTCCTCGTCTCTCCGCTCAGTTTATAGATGTCAGTTTTGCAGAGGGAAGAGGTGGGTGAGGGAGGTAAGGGGGTGGGGGGTGTAGACACATTAGTAAGGCTATTAGTTCAACAAGCTGCTTCCACGCCTGTCAGTGGTCTGATCCACACACACACACACACACACACGTCTGACATTTGTTACATGTAGTATCTGTGTGAGAGAGCGCTTGTGAGCGACGGGCCGAGATGGGGGACTAACACGTATAGTAATTTGTGGGCTTTTATGAGTTAAACAAGCCTCGCTCCTCTTTAACACTCATTCTGTAATTTCTTCTCTGTGACTTTGTGTGGGTGGGTGGGGGTCGGGGGGAACACGGACATTGCTGTAAAGGGCAATGAGAAGCATGTAAAGGCTCATTCAGTGAAGTCAAAATGTCTCATGTGATAAGGTCAAACCACTTTTTTTCAGTGTCAGAGAGTTTCTCTTCATTTGATTGGTCAACAGCACGGGCCAGCAGAGGACTGGTTTTCTTCTCTCCGACCCTGTGAATGGTTTGCTTCAGATGCACAGTTATAAAAACAAATTATTAAAAATGACGGCAGACACCAGTAGCAAAAATGGATAGAGTTCCTCGTCAGTCTTTTTGACTTGTGACCCTCAGGACTATAAGATGTCAAATCCTCTAGTAACATAAAAGTATGGCGCCTGGAATGATGGAAGGATGTGCAGCAAATCTGACTTTAATTCAACAATCCCCCTAGCCTTCATCATACTGTTTAGTGTAAAAGAGCAGTTACTGTAGCAAGGCAAACATTTTAAATATGATGTTCTTGTCTGGTGGTGCAGTCGTTAAAAGTCGTGTGATCATCTCACTGCTTGCGTTTCTTGCCATGTCGGACTTCTTTTCAGTAAACGTCATCATGTTCCCAGGTCTCAGCTGTGAACTTGCCGAATATAGTTTAACTGTGAATAATAGGAATGATGGTCAAACGTACCGTTGTGCATGTCTAATGTTTCTCCACCTCAAACGCATGACATGCAGTATGAATACAGGGCAAATGCACTGAGAGAGAAACGGTAAAGACCAAGGAGAGCAGAGATGCAAGCACAGCAACAGTGATGAATATGCAACACGTGTATTAACACTCTCCCTGCTCCGTCCTTTTCCTCTGCATGTTTTGTCTGTTTCTATTTTCCTTCTCCCCCTGTTTGATTCAAAGGCCCTGTTCTTTCTCTCCTCATATCTCCTCTGCACCCCAGCCCCCCTTCTCTCTCTCTCCTGTATGAGCCCCTCTTCACTAATCAGCTGAGGCCCAATTATACTCATTTGGCCCCACACATCACTCTACAGGGGCTCCGGAGGGCCAAAATATACCAACGCTGACTGACGTTAATTTGCATGACTTTTTGCCCCCCTTAAGTACTACTGTTGTCTGTCTTCTGCTCTCGTATAGGAAGCCAGAGGAGGAGGGGGGGGATGAGACGGAGGAGAGGTAGAACGTGTCAGTACCTAGTCATGTTATGTAATCCAGAGAAATCGGAGGAGAGTTAAGAGGACCGAAGGTGTCGGGCTTCTTTCTAACTTAACTCCCGTCAAAATTGTTGCTCTGTGAGCAGACGTTGGTCTGACAGATCATACACCAGCGCTGCATCTGTCAGACAAACATTGTTCCTGTTTTTTGTTAACCGAGATGCAGAGTGGTTTTGAAACTGATCCTATAATTTTCAATTATTTTTTGTTTACAGCCTAAATAGTTTATCATTTAAAAAAAAAAAAAACAGTGTTTGTGTCACTTGATGCCCGTTTCCCTGAATTCCTCAGATTGTTTGTTTGACAATTAGTTTTTAGCATATCGATTAATTCTTAATTTGTTAGTTGATGTACACCATTAGGGCACAATACAGACTGAAATGGTAAGAGTGTCATTGCAATGTTGGTAACTTTGGCAACCCTTGAGCAACTTTTCAGCCCCCTTTTTCAAGGAGATGTTTTAAAGCTAATTTCACAGGATGAGTGGTCTGTGTCACTCACACATTGACAATTGGTGCAACGCCCCTTTAAATAAAATGGTATAAATAAAATTGTAGGCCTATGTATGAGGCCTGTAGGGATACTTTAACTCAACAGATTATCCATTATCATATGATGTATTCTCACACAACCTTACATGGTTGCTTTTAGTTGGCAGGGAACCAAAAGGAGCCTGGACCCGCACACAAAAGCGGGCAGGCACCCAAGAGCTGCGGACAGACCGGCCTGTGTCTCAAGCTGGGTATGTGCTGTTTTCTGTGTGTGTGCCGTGTTGTCGCCATGTCATGGCTTGTGTCCTATTATCACCCCTCTCCCGATACCTCCTCCTGCTTCCCTACACACACACACACACACACACACACACACACACACACACACACACACACACACACCTCTGTCCCCTCCTGGACTCGGCCAGCAGCCAAGACTGCAGCACTGGGACACTCCATTCACTCAGATTGCTGGGGTGAGACGAAGGGGGGGCGGTTAGCCGCGACCCTCCCTTTGCCTCCCAAACAGACCCCACGATAAGATTCACATCTCCAGGATGGAAGTGTGGCTGTGGGGTCAGACACACACATGAACAAGCTCCAGCTCTGGAGGTCTCCGACTGCCCGTACTGAGGCTGTGTGACATTTACGACGGCAGTAATTATGTGTTTTGTTTGTATGACGTCATGTAAATGTTCAGCTTAACATCAACACGCAACTTTCAACTTTCAAAAAATTATTTTTTTTTATTCTGAAGGACCAATAAAATTATGGCAAATATTTACAAATAATTACTTCTTAGCTTCACATTACAGGTACATAAATGGAATAATTCACCAACAACAGTCACTCAGGTGGACGGATGGACAGGTACACAGACCGAGTATGAAGAGATGCATCAAGCAAACTGCAATTTAATATTTCACAGTAAACCCAAAACTAGGAAATAAAATAACATTATAATTAATAATAGAAATATCTTAAAAAAAAAAGCATAATATCAAATTCACCATTTATTTCCAGTTTTCTGAACAAAATTGGTCACAATTGAGGAACAAAAAACAAACAAAAAATCAAGGAGAGAAATCAAGTAATATGATATCTTTGGCAAATTTGCACTGCAGTAAAATACATTCAAATATTAAGACAACACACACACAAACACACAAAGAGAAAAAACACCAAGTTTTTTGTTTGCAACTACTAGAAAATCGAATAAAAAACATACACATTTTCTTAAAGAAGCATTTCTTTTACTTTTTTTTTTTTTAAATCCTCCCCTCCAGAATATTTGAAGGCATTTCTTATCTTGATTTTGTGTTTGTATCTCTAAGTCTTTTCTGATATTTCATATGTTTTTGTACAAGAATCTATCATTTAAAACAGGCATCACAGGCTTTGGTGAATGTTACAGATATGTCTTCTTTTTTGTCGTATTTTGATTTTGAAGAAAGGAGCAAGATGAACTGTTGAAATCCTAATTTCATGTTTGCGTCTGTCCTTGTATTCTGATGTTTCTTTTTGTCATTTGTTTGTTTGTATATATTTTTTTCCTCACAGCGTCACAGATATAAATATCTCTCTAACACCCCAGATAGGAAGCCATGGACACGAAAAACTCCAGATTGTTACACGAAAGGCCACAGTAAGGTGAAAAATCATGTTCAATTTTTTTTGTCTTTTTTTTTGTGATTGAAACATCTGCTTAGAAAGCACAGTTGATTTTTGTAGGCTGAGTCGTGTGTACTTCTCCCTTCCACAGTTGAATAATATTAAGATGTACAGAACATTGTAACACTTCAGTATGAGATCTGTCCAGAGCCTAGTTATATCAGCAAGCATGAAACAGATTGTGCCACTAATTGCTGTCAAGATATGATGCTGAAATCCCCTCAGGTTTTACAAAGGCTGTAGCCATCTTCATGGATTCATATTGAGATACAGTAAGGCGGTGCGCACTCGATGAGAAATCATAATAAAGAAAGAAAAACTAATTTGCATTTACTTCAGTTTCCTATTTGACTTGGAGCTGGGATAAGAAAAAAATTCACAGACAGTAAACTGGCGGTTTGTCCGAAACTAGTGTTTCTTTGTGTTTTTCAAATGCTCTGCAGCTACACAAGGATAGGAAACAGAATGTGTGATGTGATCTCGCGGAATATTCTTGGCCAAATAAAGATATGGCCTCGCTTTGGCACAGAACACCCTGCTTCATTCCTATGCAGAATTTCTGACAGGACAGTGAGCATCGTGTATGAATAGTCGGAGAGAAAAGTAAGAGCGAAGGGGGAGAAAACGGATTGATAATACGGCTGTCTGAAGAAAGAGGGAGGATTTTTTTGAGGAAGGTCACAGGCCTGAAATCAAAGGAATAGTTTTAATATTCCTAATTCCCCGGTGGTGTAGCAGTGCTACAGGAGGAGAGTAGAGGAGGGGAGAAAAAGGGAAGACGATTGCAGATATGATGAGATTAGGGCTGAGGGAGGGGGAGAAAAAAAGCTGTGATGGCACAGCAGGTTTGGCCTCCCCTGGGGAACACTGGGGCATGAGAGGAGGGGCGATCACCACCAGCACTCTGCAAAGGACAAAGGGAGGGACAGAGTGTGTGTGTGTGTGTGTGTGTGTGTGTGTGTGTGTGTGTGTGTGTGTGTGTGTGTGTGTGTGTGTGTGTGTGTGTGTGTGTGTGTGTGTGTGTGTGTGTGTGTGTGTGTGTGTGTGTGTGTGTGTGTGTGTGTGTGTGTGTGGCCTCTTCCTACCATGCTTCCTACTGTACCACCCACAATGACAGTTCCCACCCTCATCGCAGCTGTCAATGTCACAGCCGCCGATCGAAACGCCTGCGGGCCAATGAGAACCTGTTCTTTCCCCCCATGTGAACCGGTTAGGTCAAAGCAATGGCAAGGCAAGCTGTGTCACCATGAGATGCATAGTTGATCATTAATCCCGTTAGTGTATCTCTGGATTCTTGGCTACGCCGGAGAACCGACGTCGGGTTTGGCCTGTTTGGTGTCGCTGCTTCCTGTGAGCAGGCACGCAAGGCACGACCGGATTCACCTCCTCAAGGAGAACGGCTTTCAATCAATATTTCGTCATGTTTACAGTAGTGTGAGTGTGTGCTTGTGTGGGGTGTAATTCACTTATTAGATGCTCTGGTTGATTGAAAAAACAAACTATTAATGAGCAGACTTGTAATATGTCTGTTGCATTCTTGGCCTTGTTGTTTATTTTGTGCCTTTTATCAGTGTTCACTCCTCGTCAGGGTTAGGGTGTGTAGCCCCCGTCCCAAAGCTATATGCCACGGATCGTGGTCCTGCACGGATGTCTTGCCAAACGTGGACATTTCAGTCACAGACATGCACATTATCGATACAGGAAAAAATTTGAAAATTTTAACTCAATGGATGGTACGAAATTTCCTCAACGAAATTTCAGATGGGGGGGTGATGACAGTTAGCTGTAAGACTCAGTCTTCAGCTCTGCGATCTGAACTTAACCGCCTAGCACCCTAGCAGTGCTTTGAGCTTAATGCTAAATACATTAGCACATGAAAATGCTGACCATTTTTTTATTTTTATTTTACAGCAGTTGGATGGTATTCAATGCTGGTAGAAATGGCTAAGATGACTTAAAACGAGTTTTTAATTTCATCATTAACCATAGTACAAATTTTGATAGGATCTGTGAGTGAAATGTCCATGTGATGGGAGACATGCAAGACCGTGATGCATGGTGCACGGCGCTAGGTCAGGGTTAGGTCATTATATCACAGCTGCAATGTTATTTATATTACGAAAATCATTGTCTGATATTGGCATTGAAATAACTCTCTGCTACGTATTTGTGGAAGGGTTATGACCCTGTGGCAGATAGACAGAGTTGCGTTAAAGGAATTGCGGGGAGGGATGCTGAATCATCTTTTAGTGACTTGTGGTCAGTCAGGGGGGTTGTCGACATATAAAACTAAAGGCACTGTCCTTGTTTTCAGCTGGTGTGGTTCAGGTTCAATAATGCCTCAGAAAGATCGAGAGAGAAAGACAGAAATGAGGAGAGGCTCCCGCTGCGGTGCATGCTGGCAGCCCAGCGGGTGAGCCGTCATTAGAATCTTCTTTAGAGTTGTGTATGCACAACTGTTAAGGTCTACAAACGTAAAAGGATCCATCCTACCACTATGTCAAAACTCAGAAACAAGAAAGACTGAGGAACTAACAGTTTTGCTCCGTGTTCATAGGTATATGTTTATATAGCTATATCTTATGTCTCACGCTGCAGATTTGGTGCCTCCAATTTGTTCACTAGTAAAACTACACAGTAGCAATGAAGCGCTACGGTCAGTCACACATACCCAAAACAAACGAAGAAACAAAAGACACTCGCAGACGATGGCTAAAACAACACCACACACCTCTTCATCTTTTTTGCGTAAAATAAAGTTTCGTCGCTAAAATCTAAAGATCAAATGTGAAAAAATTGAAATTGCTCCTGACATTGTGACGTCTCTTCTCTTTCACTTATCACTGTACAAATCTTGTGTTGACAGAAGTGAGACAGGAAGCTGCGTGCAGGTTCAGCAAGACATTGCCCTCCTCACACAAGATCAACATTGTGGGCTCTCAAAGGTTCG